>NC_080064.1:123385281-123985281 GCF_949987535.1 Balaenoptera acutorostrata
AGACCGAGAGGTTATGCTATTCTCCACAACTGCTTCAACATCTATTGTTTGTTGACTTTTTGCTGATGGTCATTCTGACTGGTGTGAGGTGACACCTTTGTGTAGATTGGATTTCCATGCGTCTAATAGTTCCTGATCTTTTGCGTTTATCAATGTCCTTTTCATGTATTTTTAAGATTGAGCTAAACTTACAACTTCCAACTGCCTTCTTGAAAAAATTGCCGCGTTTGGATTTTTTTGGCCATTCCCTACCCCAGGACATTTTTTGAGAGCATGAGTCATTTACAGCCCTGCAGTCCTTGTGAATATTAGTGACCATTAGCAGTAGATTGAAAGCTGCTGTTTGAGGAAACGGCCTTAGGGTGGCAGCATTTCTACGTTGCCAACTCTGCTCGCTAGGGCAACAGAACCTTGCTGCAAGTTGTGCTTTTAGGTTGCAGATTAGAGTGGAATGTGCCAGGACAAACCCCCATAAGTTTTAGCCTCCTTAATTCTTGTTTGTGTCTTTAAGTTGTAGTTTTTATCAGAGCAAATTTGATTGAAAAATGTCTTTTCTTCCAGGTGTACAGAATCTTGTCCATTTACACATATACATATATCTATTGATCTTTGGGTCCTTTTCCATGTAGGTTATTACAGAGCGTTCAGTAGACCACTCTCGGTATTCCATAGGTCTTTGGGGATTATATATTTTATATGTATTAGTATATGTGTGTTAACCCCAATATCCTAATTTATCCATTCCTCACACCTTTTCTTTGGCTTAACCATAAGTTTGTCTTCTCAATCTGAGACTGTCTTTCTCTATGGAAATATGTTCATTTTTATGAATTTTCAGATAACATAAGTGATATCCTAGAACCTTTGTCTTTCGCATTCTGACTTATTTCACGTTGTGTGATTATCTCTAGTCTGAACTGTGGTGCTGCATATGCCATTCTTTTATTTTTTTTCATCACTAATATTCCATTCTGTACATCTACCACTTCTTCTTTGTCCATTCATCTGTTTATGGACCTTTGTTTTGCTTCCATGTCTTGGCTATTTCAATATTGCTGCAGTGCACATTTGCCTGCCTGTGTCTTTCCGAGTCTGGTGGTCTTAGGTTATAGGCCCAAAAGGTGCCCTGCTGCGTCATATGGTAGCTCAAGTTTTACCTTTTAAAGCAGCTCCATTCATTTTTCGTTAGTGCTGTTACCACTTTACATCCCACCAGCAGCTAGAAGGTACACAGTTCTGTAAAACCCCTTCAACATTTATAGTTTGTAGACTTTTTGCTGATGGTCATTTGACTGGTGTGAGTTCAAACCTTTTTGGAGGTTGGATTTGCATGTGGCTAATAATTCCTTATACTGAACTTTAGGCATGTCCTTTTTTTTCTTTTCCTTTTTATTTTTTAAAGAGTGAGTACAACTTCCCTCTTCATATTGACTTCTTGAAAAATTTGTCGTGTTGAATTTTCTTGCCTATTCCCTACCGCAGGGCATTTTTTGAGGGCAGGTGTCATTTACAGCCCTGCAGTCCTTGTGACTATTAAGCGACCATTAGCACTGGGTTTAAAGCTGCTGTTGTGGGAAACAGGCACATGGCGGCAGCAGTATTACGTTCTCAACTCTTGTTACTAGGGCAACAGAGTCTTCCTGGACGTCGTGTTCCGCGGTTGTAAATTAGAGTGGAATGTACTGGGACAAACCCCCAAAAGTTTATGTCTCATTACTTATGTTTGTTTTTTTAAATTTAATTTCTATTTCTTATCGGAGTATATTTGATTAGAGTGTTTTGTTTGTCTGGCTGTACAGAATCTGCTCAATGATTCATACATATGTCTGTTCATCTTCGGATCCTGTTACCATGTATGGTATTACAGAATGTTGAGTAGACCTCCCTTGGTATTTGATAGGTGTTTTGTCATTATATATTTTATATGTATTGGTGATTATATAATTTATATAATTTATACGTTATATGTTTATATACATTTAACATACATTAGTATATGTATGCAACCCCCATAATCCTAATTTATCCATCCTCCCACCTTTCATTTTGGTTAACCATTAGTTTGTTTCAGAAGTCTGTGAGTGTCTTTTTCTGTGGAAATATGTTCATTGGTAGCAATCTTAGGAGAACATGTCTAGATGATATCATAGGATATTTGTCATTCCCTTTTGACTTACTTAACGTAATATGATTATTTCTAGGCTCATCTGTAGTCCTGAAAACGGCATTGTTCATTTTTTTCCCGAGGCTACTATTCCATTCGGTACGTATACCACTTCTTCTTTGTCCATTTATCTGTTGATGGACATTTTGTTTGTTTGCATGTCTTGGCTATTGTAAATATTGCTGCAGTGCACGTTTGCCTGTCTGTGCCTTTCCGATTCTGGTCTTCTTAGGGTATAGGCCCATTAGCGGTTCGGCCGCATCATTTGGTAGCTCAATTTTTACCTTTTAAACGCAGCTCTATTCTGTTCTCATGATTAGCTGTTACCAGTTTACATCCATCCAACAGCATAGGGGGTATACATTTCTCCACTAACCCGTCAGCATTCGTTGTTTGTAGACTTTTTACGGATGGCATTTTGAATATTGGCTGGTGAAATCTTTGTGTAGTTTGGATTTGCATCCAACCAATAATTCCTGATATTGAGCTTTTATCCATGTTCTTCTTTTTATAAAATAACAGAGTGAGTAACACTTACCTCTTCAAACTCTTTTCTGGAAAAATTTTCCGTGCTGTGAACTTTTTTGGCCATTACCTACCCCAGGACATTTTTTGAGGACACGTGTCATTTACAGCCCTACAATTACTGTGACTCTCAAGTGACCGTTAGCCCTGCGTTTAAAGCTGCTGTTGTGGGAAACGGCCACAAGGCAGCAGCATTTCTCCAATCCCAAATCTGGTTACTAGGGTAGCAGAGCCTTCCTGAAAGTTGTGTTCCTAGGTTGTAAATTAGACTGGGATGTGCCAGGGAAAACCCCAATAACTTTATGTCTCATTAATTGTTGTTCATGGTTCTAATTATTTAAATTGGGGTAATGAGTAGAATAGTGTTTGTTCTGGGTGTACACAATCAGGTTCAATTGAGCATTATATATATGTATTCATGTCCAGATCCTCTTCCCATGTAAATTACGATTATTTTTAAAAATAAATTTATGTTTTTTCTTTATTTATTTGTGGCTAAGTTAGATCTCCCTTGCTGCCTGTGGGCTTTCTCCAGTTGCAGTGAGCAATGGCTACTCTCCGTTGCGATGCACGGGCTTCTCACTGCAGTGGCTTCTCTTGTTGCGTAACACGGGCTGTACGCATGCGAGCTTCAGTAGTTGTGGTGCATGGGCTCAGTAGTTATGGCTCATGGGCTCCAGAGCGTAGGCTCATTAGTTGTGGTGCACGGGCTTAGTTGCTCTGCAGCATGTGGGATCTTTCCGAACCAGGGATCGAACCTGTGTCCCCGGTATTGGCAGGCGGATTCTTAACCACGGTGCCACTAGGCAAGCCCCCGTGTAAATTATTACAGAGCGTTCAGTAGACCTCCCTTGGTATATGGTCGGTCTTTTTGATACATGTGTTTAATATGTATTTGTATACGTATGGTAACCCTAATGTTTATGTATCCATTCCTCCCCCCTTTCCTTTTAGATAACCATAGTTTGTTTTCTAAGTCTGTGAGAGTCTGTCTCTGTGGAAATATGTTCATATGTGTCAGTGTGTTAGGTAACACCTAGGAGTCATATGACAGGTTATTTGTCGTCTGCTTTCCGACTTACCTCAGGGTCTGTGATTATCTCTAGGCTCATCTATGGTGCTGCAAAGAGCAGTGTTTCATCCTTTTCCATGGCGAATATTCCATTGTGTACACGGACCACTTCTTCTTTGTGCATTCATCTGTGGATGGACATTTTGGTTACTTCCAAGTCTTGGCTATGCTAAATATTGGTGCAGTGCTGGGTTGCCAGCCTGTGTCTTTTGGATTCTGGTCTTCTCAGGGGTTAGGCCCAGCAGTGGGCCTACTAGATCATATGGTTGTTCAATTTTTACCTTTCAACGCATTTCCATTCTGTCCTCACTACTGGCTGTTACCAGTTTACATCCCACCAGCAACTAGAGGGTACACAGATCTCTAAAACCCCTTCAGCATTTATTGTTTGTAGACATTTTACTAATGGCATTTTGAGTGTTGGGTGGTGATACCTTTTTATAGTTTGGATTTGCATGCGTCTAATAATTCCCGGTATTGAGCTTGTATCTACGTCCGCTTTCTTTTTTTTTTTTTTAAGTTAAACGGAGGAACTTACCTCTTCAAATTGTTTCCTTGAAAAGTGTGCCGTGTTCTGAATTCCTGTGGCCATTACCTGCACCAGGACATTTTTTGAGGGCAGGTGTCATTTACAGCCCTGTATTAGTTGGGGATATTACATGACCATTAGCTCTGGGTTTAAAGCTGTTGTTGCAGGAAACGGCCACAAGGAGGCAGCATTTCTATATTCCCAACTCTGGTTACTAGGGCAACAGAGCCTTCCTGGAAGTCCTGTTTCTAGGTTGTAAAGCAGAGTGGAATGTGCCAGGAGAAACCCCGAAAAACTATGTGTACTTATTTGCTGTTGGTATTCTTAGTTTAATTTTCATTTTTCTCAGAGCAAATTTGATTGCAATGTTGTGTTTGTTGTAGGTGTACAGAATCTCTTTCATTGATACATATATCTTTTCATGTTTGGATCCTCTTCCATATAGGTTATTACAGAATGTTGTGTAGACCTCTCTTGGTATTCGGTATGTCTTTGATGATTATATATTTTATAAGTATTAGCATATGTCTGTTGAACCCAATATCCTCCGTTATACATTCCTCACACCTTTCCTTTTGGTTAACGACAAGCTTGTTTTCTGAACACGTGAGTGTCCTTCTCTGTGGAAACAGGTTCCTTCATATCAATCTTGAGATAACACCTATACATGATATCATAGGATATGTGTCTCTCGCTTTCTGACTTACGTCAAGTTGTGTGATTATCTGTAGCCTCATCTATGGTGCTGCAGACGGCATTGTTTCATTCTTTTCTGTGTCTAATATTGCATTGTGTACATGGACCACTTTTTCGTCCATTCATCTGATGATGGACATTTTTGTTGCTTCCATGTCTTGGCTATTGTAAATACTGCTGCAATACACGATTTTCCATCCCGTGTCTTTTTGATTCTGGCTTTCACAGGTGACAGGCCCAATAGTGGGCCTTCCGGATCATATGGGAACTCAATTTTTACCTTGAAACGCACTGCCATTCTGTTCTTATTATTGGCTGTTACCAGTTTACATCCCACTTAGACCGAGAGGTTATGCTATTCTCCACAACTGCTTCAACATCTATTGTTTGTTGACTTTTTGCTGATGGTCATTCTGACTGGTGTGCGGTGACACCTTTGTGTAGATTGGATTTCCATGCGTCTAATAGTTCCTGATCTTTTGCGTTTATCAATGTCCTTTTCATGTATTTTTAAGATTGAGCTAAACTTACAACTTCCAACTGCCTTCTTGAAAAAATTGCCGCGTTTGGATTTTTTTGGCCATTCCCTACCCCAGGACATTTTTTGAGAGCATGAGTCATTTACAGCCCTGCAGTCCTTGTGAATATTAGTGACCATTAGCAGTAGATTGAAAGCTGCTGTTTGAGGAAACGGCCTTAGGGTGGCAGCATTTCTACGTTGCCAACTCTGCTCGCTAGGGCAACAGAACCTTGCTGCAAGTTGTGCTTTTAGGTTGCAGATTAGAGTGGAATGTGCCAGGACAAACCCCCATAAGTTTTAGCCTCCTTAATTCTTGTTTGTGTCTTTAAGTTGTAGTTTTTATCAGAGCAAATTTGATTGAAAAATGTCTTTTCTTCCAGGTGTACAGAATCTTGTCCATTTACACATATACATATATCTATTGATCTTTGGGTCCTTTTCCATGTAGGTTATTACAGAGCGTTCAGTAGACCACTCTCGGTATTCCATAGGTCTTTGGGGATTATATATTTTATATGTATTAGTATATGTGTGTTAACCCCAATATCCTAATTTATCCATTCCTCACACCTTTTCTTTGGCTTAACCATAAGTTTGTCTTCTCAATCTGAGACTGTCTTTCTCTATGGAAATATGTTCATTTTTATGAATTTTCAGATAACATAAGTGATATCCTAGAACCTTTGTCTTTCGCATTCTGACTTATTTCACGTTGTGTGATTATCTCTAGTCTGAACTGTGGTGCTGCATATGCCATTCTTTTATTTTTTTTCATCACTAATATTCCATTCTGTACATCTACCACTTCTTCTTTGTCCATTCATCTGTTTATGGACCTTTGTTTTGCTTCCATGTCTTGGCTATTTCAATATTGCTGCAGTGCACATTTGCCTGCCTGTGTCTTTCCGAGTCTGGTGGTCTTAGGTTATAGGCCCAAAAGGTGCCCTGCTGCGTCATATGGTAGCTCAAGTTTTACCTTTTAAAGCAGCTCCATTCATTTTTCGTTAGTGCTGTTACCACTTTACATCCCACCAGCAGCTAGAAGGTACACAGTTCTGTAAAACCCCTTCAACATTTATAGTTTGTAGACTTTTTGCTGATGGTCATTTGACTGGTGTGAGTTCAAACCTTTTTGGAGGTTGGATTTGCATGTGGCTAATAATTCCTTATACTGAACTTTAGGCATGTCCTTTTTTTTCTTTTCCTTTTTATTTTTTAAAGAGTGAGTACAACTTCCCTCTTCATATTGACTTCTTGAAAAATTTGTCGTGTTGAATTTTCTTGCCTATTCCCTACCGCAGGGCATTTTTTGAGGGCAGGTGTCATTTACAGCCCTGCAGTCCTTGTGACTATTAAGCGACCATTAGCACTGGGTTTAAAGCTGCTGTTGTGGGAAACAGGCACATGGCGGCAGCAGTATTACGTTCTCAACTCTTGTTACTAGGGCAACAGAGTCTTCCTGGACGTCGTGTTCCGCGGTTGTAAATTAGAGTGGAATGTACTGGGACAAACCCCCAAAAGTTTATGTCTCATTACTTATGTTTGTTTTTTTAAATTTAATTTCTATTTCTTATCGGAGTATATTTGATTAGAGTGTTTTGTTTGTCTGGCTGTACAGAATCTGCTCAATGATTCATACATATGTCTGTTCATCTTCGGATCCTGTTACCATGTATGGTATTACAGAATGTTGAGTAGACCTCCCTTGGTATTTGATAGGTGTTTTGTCATTATATATTTTATATGTATTGGTGATTATATAATTTATATAATTTATACGTTATATGTTTATATACATTTAACATACATTAGTATATGTATGCAACCCCCATAATCCTAATTTATCCATCCTCCCACCTTTCATTTTGGTTAACCATTAGTTTGTTTCAGAAGTCTGTGAGTGTCTTTTTCTGTGGAAATATGTTCATTGGTAGCAATCTTAGGAGAACATGTCTAAATGATATCATAGGATATTTGTCATTCCCTTTTGACTTACTTAACGTAATATGATTATTTCTAGGCTCATCTGTAGTCCTGAAAACGGCATTGTTCATTTTTTTCCCGAGGCTACTATTCCATTCGGTACGTATACCACTTCTTCTTTGTCCATTTATCTGTTGATGGACATTTTGTTTGTTTGCATGTCTTGGCTATTGTAAATATTGCTGCAGTGCACGTTTGCCTGTCTGTGCCTTTCCGATTCTGGTCTTCTTAGGGTATAGGCCCATTAGCGGTTCGGCCGCATCATTTGGTAGCTCAATTTTTACCTTTTAAACGCAGCTCTATTCTGTTCTCATGATTAGCTGTTACCAGTTTACATCCATCCAACAGCATAGGGGGTATACATTTCTCCACTAACCCGTCAGCATTCGTTGTTTGTAGACTTTTTACGGATGGCATTTTGAATATTGGCTGGTGAAATCTTTGTGTAGTTTGGATTTGCATCCAACCAATAATTCCTGATATTGAGCTTTTATCCATGTTCTTCTTTTTATAAAATAACAGAGTGAGTAACACTTACCTCTTCAAACTCTTTTCTGGAAAAATTTTCCGTGCTGTGAACTTTTTTGGCCATTACCTACCCCAGGACATTTTTTGAGGACACGTGTCATTTACAGCCCTACAATTACTGTGACTCTCAAGTGACCGTTAGCCCTGCGTTTAAAGCTGCTGTTGTGGGAAACGGCCACAAGGCAGCAGCATTTCTCCAATCCCAAATCTGGTTACTAGGGTAGCAGAGCCTTCCTGAAAGTTGTGTTCCTAGGTTGTAAATTAGACTGGGATGTGCCAGGGAAAACCCCAATAACTTTATGTCTCATTAATTGTTGTTCATGGTTCTAATTATTTAAATTGGGGTAATGAGTAGAATAGTGTTTGTTCTGGGTGTACACAATCAGGTTCAATTGAGCATTATATATATGTATTCATGTCCAGATCCTCTTCCCATGTAAATTACGATTATTTTTAAAAATAAATTTATGTTTTTTCTTTATTTATTTGTGGCTAAGTTAGATCTCCCTTGCTGCCTGTGGGCTTTCTCCAGTTGCAGTGAGCAATGGCTACTCTCCGTTGCGATGCACGGGCTTCTCACTGCAGTGGCTTCTCTTGTTGCGTAACACGGGCTGTACGCATGCGAGCTTCAGTAGTTGTGGTGCATGGGCTCAGTAGTTATGGCTCATGGGCTCCAGAGCGTAGGCTCATTAGTTGTGGTGCACGGGCTTAGTTGCTCTGCAGCATGTGGGATCTTTCCGAACCAGGGATCGAACCTGTGTCCCCGGTATTGGCAGGCGGATTCTTAACCACGGTGCCACTAGGCAAGCCCCCGTGTAAATTATTACAGAGCGTTCAGTAGACCTCCCTTGGTATATGGTCGGTCTTTTTGATACATGTGTTTAATATGTATTTGTATACGTATGGTAACCCTAATGTTTATGTATCCATTCCTCCCCCCTTTCCTTTTAGATAACCATAGTTTGTTTTCTAAGTCTGTGAGAGTCTGTCTCTGTGGAAATATGTTCATATGTGTCAGTGTGTTAGGTAACACCTAGGAGTCATATGACAGGTTATTTGTCGTCTGCTTTCCGACTTACCTCAGGGTCTGTGATTATCTCTAGGCTCATCTATGGTGCTGCAAAGAGCAGTGTTTCATCCTTTTCCATGGCGAATATTCCATTGTGTACACGGACCACTTCTTCTTTGTGCATTCATCTGTGGATGGACATTTTGGTTACTTCCAAGTCTTGGCTATGCTAAATATTGGTGCAGTGCTGGGTTGCCAGCCTGTGTCTTTTGGATTCTGGTCTTCTCAGGGGTTAGGCCCAGCAGTGGGCCTACTAGATCATATGGTTGTTCAATTTTTACCTTTCAACGCATTTCCATTCTGTCCTCACTACTGGCTGTTACCAGTTTACATCCCACCAGCAACTAGAGGGTACACAGATCTCTAAAACCCCTTCAGCATTTATTGTTTGTAGACATTTTACTAATGGCATTTTGAGTGTTGGGTGGTGATACCTTTTTATAGTTTGGATTTGCATGCGTCTAATAATTCCCGGTATTGAGCTTGTATCTACGTCCGCTTTCTTTTTTTTTTTTTTAAGTTAAACGGAGGAACTTACCTCTTCAAATTGTTTCCTTGAAAAGTGTGCCGTGTTCTGAATTCCTGTGGCCATTACCTGCACCAGGACATTTTTTGAGGGCAGGTGTCATTTACAGCCCTGTATTAGTTGGGGATATTACATGACCATTAGCTCTGGGTTTAAAGCTGTTGTTGCAGGAAACGGCCACAAGGAGGCAGCATTTCTATATTCCCAACTCTGGTTACTAGGGCAACAGAGCCTTCCTGGAAGTCCTGTTTCTAGGTTGTAAAGCAGAGTGGAATGTGCCAGGAGAAACCCCGAAAAACTATGTGTACTTATTTGCTGTTGGTATTCTTAGTTTAATTTTCATTTTTCTCAGAGCAAATTTGATTGCAATGTTGTGTTTGTTGTAGGTGTACAGAATCTCTTTCATTGATACATATATCTTTTCATGTTTGGATCCTCTTCCATATAGGTTATTACAGAATGTTGTGTAGACCTCTCTTGGTATTCGGTATGTCTTTGATGATTATATATTTTATAAGTATTAGCATATGTCTGTTGAACCCAATATCCTCCGTTATACATTCCTCACACCTTTCCTTTTGGTTAACGACAAGCTTGTTTTCTGAACACGTGAGTGTCCTTCTCTGTGGAAACAGGTTCCTTCATATCAATCTTGAGATAACACCTATACATGATATCATAGGATATGTGTCTCTCGCTTTCTGACTTACGTCAAGTTGTGTGATTATCTGTAGCCTCATCTATGGTGCTGCAGACGGCATTGTTTCATTCTTTTCTGTGTCTAATATTGCATTGTGTACATGGACCACTTTTTCGTCCATTCATCTGATGATGGACATTTTTGTTGCTTCCATGTCTTGGCTATTGTAAATACTGCTGCAATACACGATTTTCCATCCCGTGTCTTTTTGATTCTGGCTTTCACAGGTGACAGGCCCAATAGTGGGCCTTCCGGATCATATGGTAACTCAATTTTTACCTTGAAACGCACTGCCATTCTGTTCTTATTATTGGCTGTTACCAGTTTACATCCCACTTAGACCGAGAGGTTATGCTATTCTCCACAACTGCTTCAACATCTATTGTTTGTTGACTTTTTGCTGATGGTCATTCTGACTGGTGTGCGGTGACACCTTTGTGTAGATTGGATTTCCATGCGTCTAATAGTTCCTGATCTTTTGCGTTTATCAATGTCCTTTTCATGTATTTTTAAGATTGAGCTAAACTTACAACTTCCAACTGCCTTCTTGAAAAAATTGCCGCGTTTGGATTTTTTTGGCCATTCCCTACCCCAGGACATTTTTTGAGAGCATGAGTCATTTACAGCCCTGCAGTCCTTGTGAATATTAGTGACCATTAGCAGTAGATTGAAAGCTGCTGTTTGAGGAAACGGCCTTAGGGTGGCAGCATTTCTACGTTGCCAACTCTGCTCGCTAGGGCAACAGAACCTTGCTGCAAGTTGTGCTTTTAGGTTGCAGATTAGAGTGGAATGTGCCAGGACAAACCCCCATAAGTTTTAGCCTCCTTAATTCTTGTTTGTGTCTTTAAGTTGTAGTTTTTATCAGAGCAAATTTGATTGAAAAATGTCTTTTCTTCCAGGTGTACAGAATCTTGTCCATTTACACATATACATATATCTATTGATCTTTGGGTCCTTTTCCATGTAGGTTATTACAGAGCGTTCAGTAGACCACTCTCGGTATTCCATAGGTCTTTGGGGATTATATATTTTATATGTATTAGTATATGTGTGTTAACCCCAATATCCTAATTTATCCATTCCTCACACCTTTTCTTTGGCTTAACCATAAGTTTGTCTTCTCAATCTGAGACTGTCTTTCTCTATGGAAATATGTTCATTTTTATGAATTTTCAGATAACATAAGTGATATCCTAGAACCTTTGTCTTTCGCATTCTGACTTATTTCACGTTGTGTGATTATCTCTAGTCTGAACTGTGGTGCTGCATATGCCATTCTTTTATTTTTTTTCATCACTAATATTCCATTCTGTACATCTACCACTTCTTCTTTGTCCATTCATCTGTTTATGGACCTTTGTTTTGCTTCCATGTCTTGGCTATTTCAATATTGCTGCAGTGCACATTTGCCTGCCTGTGTCTTTCCGAGTCTGGTGGTCTTAGGTTATAGGCCCAAAAGGTGCCCTGCTGCGTCATATGGTAGCTCAAGTTTTACCTTTTAAAGCAGCTCCATTCATTTTTCGTTAGTGCTGTTACCACTTTACATCCCACCAGCAGCTAGAAGGTACACAGTTCTGTAAAACCCCTTCAACATTTATAGTTTGTAGACTTTTTGCTGATGGTCATTTGACTGGTGTGAGTTCAAACCTTTTTGGAGGTTGGATTTGCATGTGGCTAATAATTCCTTATACTGAACTTTAGGCATGTCCTTTTTTTTCTTTTCCTTTTTATTTTTTAAAGAGTGAGTACAACTTCCCTCTTCATATTGACTTCTTGAAAAATTTGTCGTGTTGAATTTTCTTGCCTATTCCCTACCGCAGGGCATTTTTTGAGGGCAGGTGTCATTTACAACCCTGCAGTCCTTGTGACTATTAAGCGACCATTAGCACTGGGTTTAAAGCTGCTGTTGTGGGAAACAGGCACATGGCGGCAGCAGTATTACGTTCTCAACTCTTGTTACTAGGGCAACAGAGTCTTCCTGGACGTCGTGTTCCGCGGTTGTAAATTAGAGTGGAATGTACTGGGACAAACCCCCAAAAGTTTATGTCTCATTACTTATGTTTGTTTTTTTAAATTTAATTTCTATTTCTTATCGGAGTATATTTGATTAGAGTGTTTTGTTTGTCTGGCTGTACAGAATCTGCTCAATGATTCATACATATGTCTGTTCATCTTCGGATCCTGTTACCATGTATGGTATTACAGAATGTTGAGTAGACCTCCCTTGGTATTTGATAGGTGTTTTGTCATTATATATTTTATATGTATTGGTGATTATATAATTTATATAATTTATACGTTATATGTTTATATACATTTAACATACATTAGTATATGTATGCAACCCCCATAATCCTAATTTATCCATCCTCCCACCTTTCATTTTGGTTAACCATTAGTTTGTTTCAGAAGTCTGTGAGTGTCTTTTTCTGTGGAAATATGTTCATTGGTAGCAATCTTAGGAGAACATGTCTAAATGATATCATAGGATATTTGTCATTCCCTTTTGACTTACTTAACGTAATATGATTATTTCTAGGCTCATCTGTAGTCCTGAAAACGGCATTGTTCATTTTTTTCCCGAGGCTACTATTCCATTCGGTACGTATACCACTTCTTCTTTGTCCATTTATCTGTTGATGGACATTTTGTTTGTTTGCATGTCTTGGCTATTGTAAATATTGCTGCAGTGCACGTTTGCCTGTCTGTGCCTTTCCGATTCTGGTCTTCTTAGGGTATAGGCCCATTAGCGGTTCGGCCGCATCATTTGGTAGCTCAATTTTTACCTTTTAAACGCAGCTCTATTCTGTTCTCATGATTAGCTGTTACCAGTTTACATCCATCCAACAGCATAGGGGGTATACATTTCTCCACTAACCCGTCAGCATTCGTTGTTTGTAGACTTTTTACGGATGGCATTTTGAATATTGGCTGGTGAAATCTTTGTGTAGTTTGGATTTGCATCCAACCAATAATTCCTGATATTGAGCTTTTATCCATGTTCTTCTTTTTATAAAATAACAGAGTGAGTAACACTTACCTCTTCAAACTCTTTTCTGGAAAAATTTTCCGTGCTGTGAACTTTTTTGGCCATTACCTACCCCAGGACATTTTTTGAGGACACGTGTCATTTACAGCCCTACAATTACTGTGACTCTCAAGTGACCGTTAGCCCTGCGTTTAAAGCTGCTGTTGTGGGAAACGGCCACAAGGCAGCAGCATTTCTCCAATCCCAAATCTGGTTACTAGGGTAGCAGAGCCTTCCTGAAAGTTGTGTTCCTAGGTTGTAAATTAGACTGGGATGTGCCAGGGAAAACCCCAATAACTTTATGTCTCATTAATTGTTGTTCATGGTTCTAATTATTTAAATTGGGGTAATGAGTAGAATAGTGTTTGTTCTGGGTGTACACAATCAGGTTCAATTGAGCATTATATATATGTATTCATGTCCAGATCCTCTTCCCATGTAAATTACGATTATTTTTAAAAATAAATTTATGTTTTTTCTTTATTTATTTGTGGCTAAGTTAGATCTCCCTTGCTGCCTGTGGGCTTTCTCCAGTTGCAGTGAGCAATGGCTACTCTCCGTTGCGATGCACGGGCTTCTCACTGCAGTGGCTTCTCTTGTTGCGTAACACGGGCTGTACGCATGCGAGCTTCAGTAGTTGTGGTGCATGGGCTCAGTAGTTATGGCTCATGGGCTCCAGAGCGTAGGCTCATTAGTTGTGGTGCACGGGCTTAGTTGCTCTGCAGCATGTGGGATCTTTCCGAACCAGGGATCGAACCTGTGTCCCCGGTATTGGCAGGCGGATTCTTAACCACGGTGCCACTAGGCAAGCCCCCGTGTAAATTATTACAGAGCGTTCAGTAGACCTCCCTTGGTATATGGTCGGTCTTTTTGATACATGTGTTTAATATGTATTTGTATACGTATGGTAACCCTAATGTTTATGTATCCATTCCTCCCCCCTTTCCTTTTAGATAACCATAGTTTGTTTTCTAAGTCTGTGAGAGTCTGTCTCTGTGGAAATATGTTCATATGTGTCAGTGTGTTAGGTAACACCTAGGAGTCATATGACAGGTTATTTGTCGTCTGCTTTCCGACTTACCTCAGGGTCTGTGATTATCTCTAGGCTCATCTATGGTGCTGCAAAGAGCAGTGTTTCATCCTTTTCCATGGCGAATATTCCATTGTGTACACGGACCACTTCTTCTTTGTGCATTCATCTGTGGATGGACATTTTGGTTACTTCCAAGTCTTGGCTATGCTAAATATTGGTGCAGTGCTGGGTTGCCAGCCTGTGTCTTTTGGATTCTGGTCTTCTCAGGGGTTAGGCCCAGCAGTGGGCCTACTAGATCATATGGTTGTTCAATTTTTACCTTTCAACGCATTTCCATTCTGTCCTCACTACTGGCTGTTACCAGTTTACATCCCACCAGCAACTAGAGGGTACACAGATCTCTAAAACCCCTTCAGCATTTATTGTTTGTAGACATTTTACTAATGGCATTTTGAGTGTTGGGTGGTGATACCTTTTTATAGTTTGGATTTGCATGCGTCTAATAATTCCCGGTATTGAGCTTGTATCTACGTCCGCTTTCTTTTTTTTTTTTTTAAGTTAAACGGAGGAACTTACCTCTTCAAATTGTTTCCTTGAAAAGTGTGCCGTGTTCTGAATTCCTGTGGCCATTACCTGCACCAGGACATTTTTTGAGGGCAGGTGTCATTTACAGCCCTGTATTAGTTGGGGATATTACATGACCATTAGCTCTGGGTTTAAAGCTGTTGTTGCAGGAAACGGCCACAAGGAGGCAGCATTTCTATATTCCCAACTCTGGTTACTAGGGCAACAGAGCCTTCCTGGAAGTCCTGTTTCTAGGTTGTAAAGCAGAGTGGAATGTGCCAGGAGAAACCCCGAAAAACTATGTGTACTTATTTGCTGTTGGTATTCTTAGTTTAATTTTCATTTTTCTCAGAGCAAATTTGATTGCAATGTTGTGTTTGTTGTAGGTGTACAGAATCTCTTTCATTGATACATATATCTTTTCATGTTTGGATCCTCTTCCATATAGGTTATTACAGAATGTTGTGTAGACCTCTCTTGGTATTCGGTATGTCTTTGATGATTATATATTTTATAAGTATTAGCATATGTCTGTGGAACCCAATATCCTCCGTTATACATTCCTCACACCTTTCCTTTTGGTTAACGACAAGCTTGTTTTCTGAACACGTGAGTGTCCTTCTCTGTGGAAACAGGTTCCTTCATATCAATCTTGAGATAACACCTATACATGATATCATAGGATATGTGTCTCTCGCTTTCTGACTTACGTCAAGTTGTGTGATTATCTGTAGCCTCATCTATGGTGCTGCAGACGGCATTGTTTCATTCTTTTCTGTGTCTAATATTGCATTGTGTACATGGACCACTTTTTCGTCCATTCATCTGATGATGGAGATTTTTGTTGCTTCCATGTCTTGGCTATTGTAAATACTGCTGCAATACACGATTTTCCATCCCGTGTCTTTTTGATTCTGGCTTTCACAGGTGACAGGCCCAATAGTGGGCCTTCCGGATCATATGGTAACTCAATTTTTACCTTGAAACGCACTGCCATTCTGTTCTTATTATTGGCTGTTACCAGTTTACATCCCACTTAGACCGAGAGGTTATGCTATTCTCCACAACTGCTTCAACATCTATTGTTTGTTGACTTTTTGCTGATGGTCATTCTGACTGGTGTGAGGTGACACCTTTGTGTAGATTGGATTTCCATGCGTCTAATAGTTCCTGATCTTTTGCGTTTATCAATGTCCTTTTCATGTATTTTTAAGATTGAGCTAAACTTACAACTTCCAACTGCCTTCTTGAAAAAATTGCCGCGTTTGGATTTTTTTGGCCATTCCCTACCCCAGGACATTTTTTGAGAGCATGAGTCATTTACAGCCCTGCAGTCCTTGTGAATATTAGTGACCATTAGCAGTAGATTGAAAGCTGCTGTTTGAGGAAACGGCCTTAGGGTGGCAGCATTTCTACGTTGCCAACTCTGCTCGCTAGGGCAACAGAACCTTGCTGCAAGTTGTGCTTTTAGGTTGCAGATTAGAGTGGAATGTGCCAGGACAAACCCCCATAAGTTTTAGCCTCCTTAATTCTTGTTTGTGTCTTTAAGTTGTAGTTTTTATCAGAGCAAATTTGATTGAAAAATGTCTTTTCTTCCAGGTGTACAGAATCTTGTCCATTTACACATATACATATATCTATTGATCTTTGGGTCCTTTTCCATGTAGGTTATTACAGAGCGTTCAGTAGACCACTCTCGGTATTCCATAGGTCTTTGGGGATTATATATTTTATATGTATTAGTATATGTGTGTTAACCCCAATATCCTAATTTATCCATTCCTCACACCTTTTCTTTGGCTTAACCATAAGTTTGTCTTCTCAATCTGAGACTGTCTTTCTCTATGGAAATATGTTCATTTTTATGAATTTTCAGTTAACATAAGTGATATCCTAGAACCTTTGTCTTTCGCATTCTGACTTATTTCACGTTGTGTGATTATCTCTAGTCTGAACTGTGGTGCTGCATATGCCATTCTTTTATTTTTTTTCATCACTAATATTCCATTCTGTACATCTACCACTTCTTCTTTGTCCATTCATCTGTTTATGGACCTTTGTTTTGCTTCCATGTCTTGGCTATTTCAATATTGCTGCAGTGCACATTTGCCTGCCTGTGTCTTTCCGAGTCTGGTGGTCTTAGGTTATAGGCCCAAAAGGTGCCCTGCTGCGTCATATGGTAGCTCAAGTTTTACCTTTTAAAGCAGCTCCATTCATTTTTCGTTAGTGCTGTTACCACTTTACATCCCACCAGCAGCTAGAAGGTACACAGTTCTGTAAAACCCCTTCAACATTTATAGTTTGTAGACTTTTTGCTGATGGTCATTTGACTGGTGTGAGTTCAAACCTTTTTGGAGGTTGGATTTGCATGTGGCTAATAATTCCTTATACTGAACTTTAGGCATGTCCTTTTTTTTCTTTTCCTTTTTATTTTTTAAAGAGTGAGTACAACTTCCCTCTTCATATTGACTTCTTGAAAAATTTGTCGTGTTGAATTTTCTTGCCTATTCCCTACCGCAGGGCATTTTTTGAGGGCAGGTGTCATTTACAGCCCTGCAGTCCTTGTGACTATTAAGCGACCATTAGCACTGGGTTTAAAGCTGCTGTTGTGGGAAACAGGCACATGGCGGCAGCAGTATTACGTTCTCAACTCTTGTTACTAGGGCAACAGAGTCTTCCTGGACGTCGTGTTCCGCGGTTGTAAATTAGAGTGGAATGTACTGGGACAAACCCCCAAAAGTTTATGTCTCATTACTTATGTTTGTTTTTTTAAATTTAATTTCTATTTCTTATCGGAGTATATTTGATTAGAGTGTTTTGTTTGTCTGGCTGTACAGAATCTGCTCAATGATTCATACATATGTCTGTTCATCTTCGGATCCTGTTACCATGTATGGTATTACAGAATGTTGAGTAGACCTCCCTTGGTATTTGATAGGTGTTTTGTCATTATATATTTTATATGTATTGGTGATTATATAATTTATATAATTTATACGTTATATGTTTATATACATTTAACATACATTAGTATATGTATGCAACCCCCATAATCCTAATTTATCCATCCTCCCACCTTTCATTTTGGTTAACCATTAGTTTGTTTCAGAAGTCTGTGAGTGTCTTTTTCTGTGGAAATATGTTCATTGGTAGCAATCTTAGGAGAACATGTCTAAATGATATCATAGGATATTTGTCATTCCCTTTTGACTTACTTAACGTAATATGATTATTTCTAGGCTCATCTGTAGTCCTGAAAACGGCATTGTTCATTTTTTTCCCGAGGCTACTATTCCATTCGGTACGTATACCACTTCTTCTTTGTCCATTTATCTGTTGATGGACATTTTGTTTGTTTGCATGTCTTGGCTATTGTAAATATTGCTGCAGTGCACGTTTGCCTGTCTGTGCCTTTCCGATTCTGGTCTTCTTAGGGTATAGGCCCATTAGCGGTTCGGCCGCATCATTTGGTAGCTCAATTTTTACCTTTTAAACGCAGCTCTATTCTGTTCTCATGATTAGCTGTTACCAGTTTACATCCATCCAACAGCATAGGGGGTATACATTTCTCCACTAACCCGTCAGCATTCGTTGTTTGTAGACTTTTTACGGATGGCATTTTGAATATTGGCTGGTGAAATCTTTGTGTAGTTTGGATTTGCATCCAACCAATAATTCCTGATATTGAGCTTTTATCCATGTTCTTCTTTTTATAAAATAACAGAGTGAGTAACACTTACCTCTTCAAACTCTTTTCTGGAAAAATTTTCCGTGCTGTGAACTTTTTTGGCCATTACCTACCCCAGGACATTTTTTGAGGACACGTGTCATTTACAGCCCTACAATTACTGTGACTCTCAAGTGACCGTTAGCCCTGCGTTTAAAGCTGCTGTTGTGGGAAACGGCCACAAGGCAGCAGCATTTCTCCAATCCCAAATCTGGTTACTAGGGTAGCAGAGCCTTCCTGAAAGTTGTGTTCCTAGGTTGTAAATTAGACTGGGATGTGCCAGGGAAAACCCCAATAACTTTATGTCTCATTAATTGTTGTTCATGGTTCTAATTATTTAAATTGGGGTAATGAGTAGAATAGTGTTTGTTCTGGGTGTACACAATCAGGTTCAATTGAGCATTATATATATGTATTCATGTCCAGATCCTCTTCCCATGTAAATTACGATTATTTTTAAAAATAAATTTATGTTTTTTCTTTATTTATTTGTGGCTAAGTTAGATCTCCCTTGCTGCCTGTGGGCTTTCTCCAGTTGCAGTGAGCAATGGCTACTCTCCGTTGCGATGCACGGGCTTCTCACTGCAGTGGCTTCTCTTGTTGCGTAACACGGGCTGTACGCATGCGAGCTTCAGTAGTTGTGGTGCATGGGCTCAGTAGTTATGGCTCATGGGCTCCAGAGCGTAGGCTCATTAGTTGTGGTGCACGGGCTTAGTTGCTCTGCAGCATGTGGGATCTTTCCGAACCAGGGATCGAACCTGTGTCCCCGGTATTGGCAGGCGGATTCTTAACCACGGTGCCACTAGGCAAGCCCCCGTGTAAATTATTACAGAGCGTTCAGTAGACCTCCCTTGGCATATGGTCGGTCTTTTTGATACATGTGTTTAATATGTATTTGTATACGTATGGTAACCCTAATGTTTATGTATCCATTCCTCCCCCCTTTCCTTTTAGATAACCATAGTTTGTTTTCTAAGTCTGTGAGAGTCTGTCTCTGTGGAAATATGTTCATATGTGTCAGTGTGTTAGGTAACACCTAGGAGTCATATGACAGGTTATTTGTCGTCTGCTTTCCGACTTACCTCAGGGTCTGTGATTATCTCTAGGCTCATCTATGGTGCTGCAAAGAGCAGTGTTTCATCCTTTTCCATGGCGAATATTCCATTGTGTACACGGACCACTTCTTCTTTGTGCATTCATCTGTGGATGGACATTTTGGTTACTTCCAAGTCTTGGCTATGCTAAATATTGGTGCAGTGCTGGGTTGCCAGCCTGTGTCTTTTGGATTCTGGTCTTCTCAGGGGTTAGGCCCAGCAGTGGGCCTACTAGATCATATGGTTGTTCAATTTTTACCTTTCAACGCATTTCCATTCTGTCCTCACTACTGGCTGTTACCAGTTTACATCCCACCAGCAACTAGAGGGTACACAGATCTCTAAAACCCCTTCAGCATTTATTGTTTGTAGACATTTTACTAATGGCATTTTGAGTGTTGGGTGGTGATACCTTTTTATAGTTTGGATTTGCATGCGTCTAATAATTCCCGGTATTGAGCTTGTATCTACGTCCGCTTTCTTTTTTTTTTTTTTAAGTTAAACGGAGGAACTTACCTCTTCAAATTGTTTCCTTGAAAAGTGTGCCGTGTTCTGAATTCCTGTGGCCATTACCTGCACCAGGACATTTTTTGAGGGCAGGTGTCATTTACAGCCCTGTATTAGTTGGGGATATTACATGACCATTAGCTCTGGGTTTAAAGCTGTTGTTGCAGGAAACGGCCACAAGGAGGCAGCATTTCTATATTCCCAACTCTGGTTACTAGGGCAACAGAGCCTTCCTGGAAGTCCTGTTTCTAGGTTGTAAAGCAGAGTGGAATGTGCCAGGAGAAACCCCGAAAAACTATGTGTACTTATTTGCTGTTGGTATTCTTAGTTTAATTTTCATTTTTCTCAGAGCAAATTTGATTGCAATGTTGTGTTTGTTGTAGGTGTACAGAATCTCTTTCATTGATACATATATCTTTTCATGTTTGGATCCTCTTCCATATAGGTTATTACAGAATGTTGTGTAGACCTCTCTTGGTATTCGGTATGTCTTTGATGATTATATATTTTATAAGTATTAGCATATGTCTGTGGAACCCAATATCCTCCGTTATACATTCCTCACACCTTTCCTTTTGGTTAACGACAAGCTTGTTTTCTGAACACGTGAGTGTCCTTCTCTGTGGAAACAGGTTCCTTCATATCAATCTTGAGATAACACCTATACATGATATCATAGGATATGTGTCTCTCGCTTTCTGACTTACGTCAAGTTGTGTGATTATCTGTAGCCTCATCTATGGTGCTGCAGACGGCATTGTTTCATTCTTTTCTGTGTCTAATATTGCATTGTGTACATGGACCACTTTTTCGTCCATTCATCTGATGATGGAGATTTTTGTTGCTTCCATGTCTTGGCTATTGTAAATACTGCTGCAATACACGATTTTCCATCCCGTGTCTTTTTGATTCTGGCTTTCACAGGTGACAGGCCCAATAGTGGGCCTTCCGGATCATATGGTAACTCAATTTTTACCTTGAAACGCACTGCCATTCTGTTCTTATTATTGGCTGTTACCAGTTTACATCCCACTTAGACCGAGAGGTTATGCTATTCTCCACAACTGCTTCAACATCTATTGTTTGTTGACTTTTTGCTGATGGTCATTCTGACTGGTGTGAGGTGACACCTTTGTGTAGATTGGATTTCCATGCGTCTAATAGTTCCTGATCTTTTGCGTTTATCAATGTCCTTTTCATGTATTTTTAAGATTGAGCTAAACTTACAACTTCCAACTGCCTTCTTGAAAAAATTGCCGCGTTTGGATTTTTTTGGCCATTCCCTACCCCAGGACATTTTTTGAGAGCATGAGTCATTTACAGCCCTGCAGTCCTTGTGAATATTAGTGACCATTAGCAGTAGATTGAAAGCTGCTGTTTGAGGAAACGGCCTTAGGGTGGCAGCATTTCTACGTTGCCAACTCTGCTCGCTAGGGCAACAGAACCTTGCTGCAAGTTGTGCTTTTAGGTTGCAGATTAGAGTGGAATGTGCCAGGACAAACCCCCATAAGTTTTAGCCTCCTTAATTCTTGTTTGTGTCTTTAAGTTGTAGTTTTTATCAGAGCAAATTTGATTGAAAAATGTCTTTTCTTCCAGGTGTACAGAATCTTGTCCATTTACACATATACATATATCTATTGATCTTTGGGTCCTTTTCCATGTAGGTTATTACAGAGCGTTCAGTAGACCACTCTCGGTATTCCATAGGTCTTTGGGGATTATATATTTTATATGTATTAGTATATGTGTGTTAACCCCAATATCCTAATTTATCCATTCCTCACACCTTTTCTTTGGCTTAACCATAAGTTTGTCTTCTCAATCTGAGACTGTCTTTCTCTATGGAAATATGTTCATTTTTATGAATTTTCAGTTAACATAAGTGATATCCTAGAACCTTTGTCTTTCGCATTCTGACTTATTTCACGTTGTGTGATTATCTCTAGTCTGAACTGTGGTGCTGCATATGCCATTCTTTTATTTTTTTTCATCACTAATATTCCATTCTGTACATCTACCACTTCTTCTTTGTCCATTCATCTGTTTATGGACCTTTGTTTTGCTTCCATGTCTTGGCTATTTCAATATTGCTGCAGTGCACATTTGCCTGCCTGTGTCTTTCCGAGTCTGGTGGTCTTAGGTTATAGGCCCAAAAGGTGCCCTGCTGCGTCATATGGTAGCTCAAGTTTTACCTTTTAAAGCAGCTCCATTCATTTTTCGTTAGTGCTGTTACCACTTTACATCCCACCAGCAGCTAGAAGGTACACAGTTCTGTAAAACCCCTTCAACATTTATAGTTTGTAGACTTTTTGCTGATGGTCATTTGACTGGTGTGAGTTCAAACCTTTTTGGAGGTTGGATTTGCATGTGGCTAATAATTCCTTATACTGAACTTTAGGCATGTCCTTTTTTTTCTTTTCCTTTTTATTTTTTAAAGAGTGAGTACAACTTCCCTCTTCATATTGACTTCTTGAAAAATTTGTCGTGTTGAATTTTCTTGCCTATTCCCTACCGCAGGGCATTTTTTGAGGGCAGGTGTCATTTACAGCCCTGCAGTCCTTGTGACTATTAAGCGACCATTAGCACTGGGTTTAAAGCTGCTGTTGTGGGAAACAGGCACATGGCGGCAGCAGTATTACGTTCTCAACTCTTGTTACTAGGGCAACAGAGTCTTCCTGGACGTCGTGTTCCGCGGTTGTAAATTAGAGTGGAATGTACTGGGACAAACCCCCAAAAGTTTATGTCTCATTACTTATGTTTGTTTTTTTAAATTTAATTTCTATTTCTTATCGGAGTATATTTGATTAGAGTGTTTTGTTTGTCTGGCTGTACAGAATCTGCTCAATGATTCATACATATGTCTGTTCATCTTCGGATCCTGTTACCATGTATGGTATTACAGAATGTTGAGTAGACCTCCCTTGGTATTTGATAGGTGTTTTGTCATTATATATTTTATATGTATTGGTGATTATATAATTTATATAATTTATACGTTATATGTTTATATACATTTAACATACATTAGTATATGTATGCAACCCCCATAATCCTAATTTATCCATCCTCCCACCTTTCATTTTGGTTAACCATTAGTTTGTTTCAGAAGTCTGTGAGTGTCTTTTTCTGTGGAAATATGTTCATTGGTAGCAATCTTAGGAGAACATGTCTAAATGATATCATAGGATATTTGTCATTCCCTTTTGACTTACTTAACGTAATATGATTATTTCTAGGCTCATCTGTAGTCCTGAAAACGGCATTGTTCATTTTTTTCCCGAGGCTACTATTCCATTCGGTACGTATACCACTTCTTCTTTGTCCATTTATCTGTTGATGGACATTTTGTTTGTTTGCATGTCTTGGCTATTGTAAATATTGCTGCAGTGCACGTTTGCCTGTCTGTGCCTTTCCGATTCTGGTCTTCTTAGGGTATAGGCCCATTAGCGGTTCGGCCGCATCATTTGGTAGCTCAATTTTTACCTTTTAAACGCAGCTCTATTCTGTTCTCATGATTAGCTGTTACCAGTTTACATCCATCCAACAGCATAGGGGGTATACATTTCTCCACTAACCCGTCAGCATTCGTTGTTTGTAGACTTTTTACGGATGGCATTTTGAATATTGGCTGGTGAAATCTTTGTGTAGTTTGGATTTGCATCCAACCAATAATTCCTGATATTGAGCTTTTATCCATGTTCTTCTTTTTATAAAATAACAGAGTGAGTAACACTTACCTCTTCAAACTCTTTTCTGGAAAAATTTTCCGTGCTGTGAACTTTTTTGGCCATTACCTACCCCAGGACATTTTTTGAGGACACGTGTCATTTACAGCCCTACAATTACTGTGACTCTCAAGTGACCGTTAGCCCTGCGTTTAAAGCTGCTGTTGTGGGAAACGGCCACAAGGCAGCAGCATTTCTCCAATCCCAAATCTGGTTACTAGGGTAGCAGAGCCTTCCTGAAAGTTGTGTTCCTAGGTTGTAAATTAGACTGGGATGTGCCAGGGAAAACCCCAATAACTTTATGTCTCATTAATTGTTGTTCATGGTTCTAATTATTTAAATTGGGGTAATGAGTAGAATAGTGTTTGTTCTGGGTGTACACAATCAGGTTCAATTGAGCATTATATATATGTATTCATGTCCAGATCCTCTTCCCATGTAAATTACGATTATTTTTAAAAATAAATTTATGTTTTTTCTTTATTTATTTGTGGCTAAGTTAGATCTCCCTTGCTGCCTGTGGGCTTTCTCCAGTTGCAGTGAGCAATGGCTACTCTCCGTTGCGATGCACGGGCTTCTCACTGCAGTGGCTTCTCTTGTTGCGTAACACGGGCTGTACGCATGCGAGCTTCAGTAGTTGTGGTGCATGGGCTCAGTAGTTATGGCTCATGGGCTCCAGAGCGTAGGCTCATTAGTTGTGGTGCACGGGCTTAGTTGCTCTGCAGCATGTGGGATCTTTCCGAACCAGGGATCGAACCTGTGTCCCCGGTATTGGCAGGCGGATTCTTAACCACGGTGCCACTAGGCAAGCCCCCGTGTAAATTATTACAGAGCGTTCAGTAGACCTCCCTTGGTATATGGTCGGTCTTTTTGATACATGTGTTTAATATGTATTTGTATACGTATGGTAACCCTAATGTTTATGTATCCATTCCTCCCCCCTTTCCTTTTAGATAACCATAGTTTGTTTTCTAAGTCTGTGAGAGTCTGTCTCTGTGGAAATCTGTTCATATGTGTCAGTGTGTTAGGTAACACCTAGGAGTCATATGACAGGTTATTTGTCGTCTGCTTTCCGACTTACCTCAGGGTCTGTGATTATCTCTAGGCTCATCTATGGTGCTGCAAAGAGCAGTGTTTCATCCTTTTCCATGGCGAATATTCCATTGTGTACACGGACCACTTCTTCTTTGTGCATTCATCTGTGGATGGACATTTTGGTTACTTCCAAGTCTTGGCTATGCTAAATATTGGTGCAGTGCTGGGTTGCCAGCCTGTGTCTTTTGGATTCTGGTCTTCTCAGGGGTTAGGCCCAGCAGTGGGCCTACTAGATCATATGGTTGTTCAATTTTTACCTTTCAACGCATTTCCATTCTGTCCTCACTACTGGCTGTTACCAGTTTACATCCCACCAGCAACTAGAGGGTACACAGATCTCTAAAACCCCTTCAGCATTTATTGTTTGTAGACATTTTACTAATGGCATTTTGAGTGTTGGGTGGTGATACCTTTTTATAGTTTGGATTTGCATGCGTCTAATAATTCCCGGTATTGAGCTTGTATCTACGTCCGCTTTCTTTTTTTTTTTTTTAAGTTAAACGGAGGAACTTACCTCTTCAAATTGTTTCCTTGAAAAGTGTGCCGTGTTCTGAATTCCTGTGGCCATTACCTGCACCAGGACATTTTTTGAGGGCAGGTGTCATTTACAGCCCTGTATTAGTTGGGGATATTACATGACCATTAGCTCTGGGTTTAAAGCTGTTGTTGCAGGAAACGGCCACAAGGAGGCAGCATTTCTATATTCCCAACTCTGGTTACTAGGGCAACAGAGCCTTCCTGGAAGTCCTGTTTCTAGGTTGTAAAGCAGAGTGGAATGTGCCAGGAGAAACCCCGAAAAACTATGTGTACTTATTTGCTGTTGGTATTCTTAGTTTAATTTTCATTTTTCTCAGAGCAAATTTGATTGCAATGTTGTGTTTGTTGTAGGTGTACAGAATCTCTTTCATTGATACATATATCTTTTCATGTTTGGATCCTCTTCCATATAGGTTATTACAGAATGTTGTGTAGACCTCTCTTGGTATTCGGTATGTCTTTGATGATTATATATTTTATAAGTATTAGCATATGTCTGTGGAACCCAATATCCTCCGTTATACATTCCTCACACCTTTCCTTTTGGTTAACGACAAGCTTGTTTTCTGAACACGTGAGTGTCCTTCTCTGTGGAAACAGGTTCCTTCATATCAATCTTGAGATAACACCTATACATGATATCATAGGATATGTGTCTCTCGCTTTCTGACTTACGTCAAGTTGTGTGATTATCTGTAGCCTCATCTATGGTGCTGCAGACGGCATTGTTTCATTCTTTTCTGTGTCTAATATTGCATTGTGTACATGGACCACTTTTTCGTCCATTCATCTGATGATGGAGATTTTTGTTGCTTCCATGTCTTGGCTATTGTAAATACTGCTGCAATACACGATTTTCCATCCCGTGTCTTTTTGATTCTGGCTTTCACAGGTGACAGGCCCAATAGTGGGCCTTCCGGATCATATGGTAACTCAATTTTTACCTTGAAACGCACTGCCATTCTGTTCTTATTATTGGCTGTTACCAGTTTACATCCCACTTAGACCGAGAGGTTATGCTATTCTCCACAACTGCTTCAACATCTATTGTTTGTTGACTTTTTGCTGATGGTCATTCTGACTGGTGTGAGGTGACACCTTTGTGTAGATTGGATTTCCATGCGTCTAATAGTTCCTGATCTTTTGCGTTTATCAATGTCCTTTTCATGTATTTTTAAGATTGAGCTAAACTTACAACTTCCAACTGCCTTCTTGAAAAAATTGCCGCGTTTGGATTTTTTTGGCCATTCCCTACCCCAGGACATTTTTTGAGAGCATGAGTCATTTACAGCCCTGCAGTCCTTGTGAATATTAGTGACCATTAGCAGTAGATTGAAAGCTGCTGTTTGAGGAAACGGCCTTAGGGTGGCAGCATTTCTACGTTGCCAACTCTGCTCGCTAGGGCAACAGAACCTTGCTGCAAGTTGTGCTTTTAGGTTGCAGATTAGAGTGGAATGTGCCAGGACAAACCCCCATAAGTTTTAGCCTCCTTAATTCTTGTTTGTGTCTTTAAGTTGTAGTTTTTATCAGAGCAAATTTGATTGAAAAATGTCTTTTCTTCCAGGTGTACAGAATCTTGTCCATTTACACATATACATATATCTATTGATCTTTGGGTCCTTTTCCATGTAGGTTATTACAGAGCGTTCAGTAGACCACTCTCGGTATTCCATAGGTCTTTGGGGATTATATATTTTATATGTACTAGTATATGTGTGTTAACCCCAATATCCTAATTTATCCATTCCTCACACCTTTTCTTTGGCTTAACCATAAGTTTGTCTTCTCAATCTGAGACTGTCTTTCTCTATGGAAATATGTTCATTTTTATGAATTTTCAGATAACATAAGTGATATCCTAGAACCTTTGTCTTTCGCATTCTGACTTATTTCACGTTGTGTGATTATCTCTAGTCTGAACTGTGGTGCTGCATATGCCATTCTTTTATTTTTTTTCATCACTAATATTCCATTCTGTACATCTACCACTTCTTCTTTGTCCATTCATCTGTTTATGGACCTTTGTTTTGCTTCCATGTCTTGGCTATTTCAATATTGCTGCAGTGCACATTTGCCTGCCTGTGTCTTTCCGAGTCTGGTGGTCTTAGGTTATAGGCCCAAAAGGTGCCCTGCTGCGTCATATGGTAGCTCAAGTTTTACCTTTTAAAGCAGCTCCATTCATTTTTCGTTAGTGCTGTTACCACTTTACATCCCACCAGCAGCTAGAAGGTACACAGTTCTGTAAAACCCCTTCAACATTTATAGTTTGTAGACTTTTTGCTGATGGTCATTTGACTGGTGTGAGTTCAAACCTTTTTGGAGGTTGGATTTGCATGTGGCTAATAATTCCTTATACTGAACTTTAGGCATGTCCTTTTTTTTCTTTTCCTTTTTATTTTTTAAAGAGTGAGTACAACTTCCCTCTTCATATTGACTTCTTGAAAAATTTGTCGTGTTGAATTTTCTTGCCTATTCCCTACCGCAGGGCATTTTTTGAGGGCAGGTGTCATTTACAGCCCTGCAGTCCTTGTGACTATTAAGCGACCATTAGCACTGGGTTTAAAGCTGCTGTTGTGGGAAACAGGCACATGGCGGCAGCAGTATTACGTTCTCAACTCTTGTTACTAGGGCAACAGAGTCTTCCTGGACGTCGTGTTCCGCGGTTGTAAATTAGAGTGGAATGTACTGGGACAAACCCCCAAAAGTTTATGTCTCATTACTTATGTTTGTTTTTTTAAATTTAATTTCTATTTCTTATCGGAGTATATTTGATTAGAGTGTTTTGTTTGTCTGGCTGTACAGAATCTGCTCAATGATTCATACATATGTCTGTTCATCTTCGGATCCTGTTACCATGTATGGTATTACAGAATGTTGAGTAGACCTCCCTTGGTATTTGATAGGTGTTTTGTCATTATATATTTTATATGTATTGGTGATTATATAATTTATATAATTTATACGTTATATGTTTATATACATTTAACATACATTAGTATATGTATGCAACCCCCATAATCCTAATTTATCCATCCTCCCACCTTTCATTTTGGTTAACCATTAGTTTGTTTCAGAAGTCTGTGAGTGTCTTTTTCTGTGGAAATATGTTCATTGGTAGCAATCTTAGGAGAACATGTCTAAATGATATCATAGGATATTTGTCATTCCCTTTTGACTTACTTAACGTAATATGATTATTTCTAGGCTCATCTGTAGTCCTGAAAACGGCATTGTTCATTTTTTTCCCGAGGCTACTATTCCATTCGGTACGTATACCACTTCTTCTTTGTCCATTTATCTGTTGATGGACATTTTGTTTGTTTGCATGTCTTGGCTATTGTAAATATTGCTGCAGTGCACGTTTGCCTGTCTGTGCCTTTCCGATTCTGGTCTTCTTAGGGTATAGGCCCATTAGCGGTTCGGCCGCATCATTTGGTAGCTCAATTTTTACCTTTTAAACGCAGCTCTATTCTGTTCTCATGATTAGCTGTTACCAGTTTACATCCATCCAACAGCATAGGGGGTATACATTTCTCCACTAACCCGTCAGCATTCGTTGTTTGTAGACTTTTTACGGATGGCATTTTGAATATTGGCTGGTGAAATCTTTGTGTAGTTTGGATTTGCATCCAACCAATAATTCCTGATATTGAGCTTTTATCCATGTTCTTCTTTTTATAAAATAACAGAGTGAGTAACACTTACCTCTTCAAACTCTTTTCTGGAAAAATTTTCCGTGCTGTGAACTTTTTTGGCCATTACCTACCCCAGGACATTTTTTGAGGACACGTGTCATTTACAGCCCTACAATTACTGTGACTCTCAAGTGACCGTTAGCCCTGCGTTTAAAGCTGCTGTTGTGGGAAACGGCCACAAGGCAGCAGCATTTCTCCAATCCCAAATCTGGTTACTAGGGTAGCAGAGCCTTCCTGAAAGTTGTGTTCCTAGGTTGTAAATTAGACTGGGATGTGCCAGGGAAAACCCCAATAACTTTATGTCTCATTAATTGTTGTTCATGGTTCTAATTATTTAAATTGGGGTAATGAGTAGAATAGTGTTTGTTCTGGGTGTACACAATCAGGTTCAATTGAGCATTATATATATGTATTCATGTCCAGATCCTCTTCCCATGTAAATTACGATTATTTTTAAAAATAAATTTATGTTTTTTCTTTATTTATTTGTGGCTAAGTTAGATCTCCCTTGCTGCCTGTGGGCTTTCTCCAGTTGCAGTGAGCAATGGCTACTCTCCGTTGCGATGCACGGGCTTCTCACTGCAGTGGCTTCTCTTGTTGCGTAACACGGGCTGTACGCATGCGAGCTTCAGTAGTTGTGGTGCATGGGCTCAGTAGTTATGGCTCATGGGCTCCAGAGCGTAGGCTCATTAGTTGTGGTGCACGGGCTTAGTTGCTCTGCAGCATGTGGGATCTTTCCGAACCAGGGATCGAACCTGTGTCCCCGGTATTGGCAGGCGGATTCTTAACCACGGTGCCACTAGGCAAGCCCCCGTGTAAATTATTACAGAGCGTTCAGTAGACCTCCCTTGGTATATGGTCGGTCTTTTTGATACATGTGTTTAATATGTATTTGTATACGTATGGTAACCCTAATGTTTATGTATCCATTCCTCCCCCCTTTCCTTTTAGATAACCATAGTTTGTTTTCTAAGTCTGTGAGAGTCTGTCTCTGTGGAAATCTGTTCATATGTGTCAGTGTGTTAGGTAACACCTAGGAGTCATATGACAGGTTATTTGTCGTCTGCTTTCCGACTTACCTCAGGGTCTGTGATTATCTCTAGGCTCATCTATGGTGCTGCAAAGAGCAGTGTTTCATCCTTTTCCATGGCGAATATTCCATTGTGTACACGGACCACTTCTTCTTTGTGCATTCATCTGTGGATGGACATTTTGGTTACTTCCAAGTCTTGGCTATGCTAAATATTGGTGCAGTGCTGGGTTGCCAGCCTGTGTCTTTTGGATTCTGGTCTTCTCAGGGGTTAGGCCCAGCAGTGGGCCTACTAGATCATATGGTTGTTCAATTTTTACCTTTCAACGCATTTCCATTCTGTCCTCACTACTGGCTGTTACCAGTTTACATCCCACCAGCAACTAGAGGGTACACAGATCTCTAAAACCCCTTCAGCATTTATTGTTTGTAGACATTTTACTAATGGCATTTTGAGTGTTGGGTGGTGATACCTTTTTATAGTTTGGATTTGCATGCGTCTAATAATTCCCGGTATTGAGCTTGTATCTACGTCCGCTTTCTTTTTTTTTTTTTTAAGTTAAACGGAGGAACTTACCTCTTCAAATTGTTTCCTTGAAAAGTGTGCCGTGTTCTGAATTCCTGTGGCCATTACCTGCACCAGGACATTTTTTGAGGGCAGGTGTCATTTACAGCCCTGTATTAGTTGGGGATATTACATGACCATTAGCTCTGGGTTTAAAGCTGTTGTTGCAGGAAACGGCCACAAGGAGGCAGCATTTCTATATTCCCAACTCTGGTTACTAGGGCAACAGAGCCTTCCTGGAAGTCCTGTTTCTAGGTTGTAAAGCAGAGTGGAATGTGCCAGGAGAAACCCCGAAAAACTATGTGTACTTATTTGCTGTTGGTATTCTTAGTTTAATTTTCATTTTTCTCAGAGCAAATTTGATTGCAATGTTGTGTTTGTTGTAGGTGTACAGAATCTCTTTCATTGATACATATATCTTTTCATGTTTGGATCCTCTTCCATATAGGTTATTACAGAATGTTGTGTAGACCTCTCTTGGTATTCGGTATGTCTTTGATGATTATATATTTTATAAGTATTAGCATATGTCTGTGGAACCCAATATCCTCCGTTATACATTCCTCACACCTTTCCTTTTGGTTAACGACAAGCTTGTTTTCTGAACACGTGAGTGTCCTTCTCTGTGGAAACAGGTTCCTTCATATCAATCTTGAGATAACACCTATACATGATATCATAGGATATGTGTCTCTCGCTTTCTGACTTACGTCAAGTTGTGTGATTATCTGTAGCCTCATCTATGGTGCTGCAGACGGCATTGTTTCATTCTTTTCTGTGTCTAATATTGCATTGTGTACATGGACCACTTTTTCGTCCATTCATCTGATGATGGAGATTTTTGTTGCTTCCATGTCTTGGCTATTGTAAATACTGCTGCAATACACGATTTTCCATCCCGTGTCTTTTTGATTCTGGCTTTCACAGGTGACAGGCCCAATAGTGGGCCTTCCGGATCATATGGTAACTCAATTTTTACCTTGAAACGCACTGCCATTCTGTTCTTATTATTGGCTGTTACCAGTTTACATCCCACTTAGACCGAGAGGTTATGCTATTCTCCACAACTGCTTCAACATCTATTGTTTGTTGACTTTTTGCTGATGGTCATTCTGACTGGTGTGAGGTGACACCTTTGTGTAGATTGGATTTCCATGCGTCTAATAGTTCCTGATCTTTTGCGTTTATCAATGTCCTTTTCATGTATTTTTAAGATTGAGCTAAACTTACAACTTCCAACTGCCTTCTTGAAAAAATTGCCGCGTTTGGATTTTTTTGGCCATTCCCTACCCCAGGACATTTTTTGAGAGCATGAGTCATTTACAGCCCTGCAGTCCTTGTGAATATTAGTGACCATTAGCAGTAGATTGAAAGCTGCTGTTTGAGGAAACGGCCTTAGGGTGGCAGCATTTCTACGTTGCCAACTCTGCTCGCTAGGGCAACAGAACCTTGCTGCAAGTTGTGCTTTTAGGTTGCAGATTAGAGTGGAATGTGCCAGGACAAACCCCCATAAGTTTTAGCCTCCTTAATTCTTGTTTGTGTCTTTAAGTTGTAGTTTTTATCAGAGCAAATTTGATTGAAAAATGTCTTTTCTTCCAGGTGTACAGAATCTTGTCCATTTACACATATACATATATCTATTGATCTTTGGGTCCTTTTCCATGTAGGTTATTACAGAGCGTTCAGTAGACCACTCTCGGTATTCCATAGGTCTTTGGGGATTATATATTTTATATGTACTAGTATATGTGTGTTAACCCCAATATCCTAATTTATCCATTCCTCACACCTTTTCTTTGGCTTAACCATAAGTTTGTCTTCTCAATCTGAGACTGTCTTTCTCTATGGAAATATGTTCATTTTTATGAATTTTCAGTTAACATAAGTGATATCCTAGAACCTTTGTCTTTCGCATTCTGACTTATTTCACGTTGTGTGATTATCTCTAGTCTGAACTGTGGTGCTGCATATGCCATTCTTTTATTTTTTTTCATCACTAATATTCCATTCTGTACATCTACCACTTCTTCTTTGTCCATTCATCTGTTTATGGACCTTTGTTTTGCTTCCATGTCTTGGCTATTTCAATATTGCTGCAGTGCACATTTGCCTGCCTGTGTCTTTCCGAGTCTGGTGGTCTTAGGTTATAGGCCCAAAAGGTGCCCTGCTGCGTCATATGGTAGCTCAAGTTTTACCTTTTAAAGCAGCTCCATTCATTTTTCGTTAGTGCTGTTACCACTTTACATCCCACCAGCAGCTAGAAGGTACACAGTTCTGTAAAACCCCTTCAACATTTATAGTTTGTAGACTTTTTGCTGATGGTCATTTGACTGGTGTGAGTTCAAACCTTTTTGGAGGTTGGATTTGCATGTGGCTAATAATTCCTTATACTGAACTTTAGGCATGTCCTTTTTTTTCTTTTCCTTTTTATTTTTTAAAGAGTGAGTACAACTTCCCTCTTCATATTGACTTCTTGAAAAATTTGTCGTGTTGAATTTTCTTGCCTATTCCCTACCGCAGGGCATTTTTTGAGGGCAGGTGTCATTTACAGCCCTGCAGTCCTTGTGACTATTAAGCGACCATTAGCACTGGGTTTAAAGCTGCTGTTGTGGGAAACAGGCACATGGCGGCAGCAGTATTACGTTCTCAACTCTTGTTACTAGGGCAACAGAGTCTTCCTGGACGTCGTGTTCCGCGGTTGTAAATTAGAGTGGAATGTACTGGGACAAACCCCCAAAAGTTTATGTCTCATTACTTATGTTTGTTTTTTTAAATTTAATTTCTATTTCTTATCGGAGTATATTTGATTAGAGTGTTTTGTTTGTCTGGCTGTACAGAATCTGCTCAATGATTCATACATATGTCTGTTCATCTTCGGATCCTGTTACCATGTATGGTATTACAGAATGTTGAGTAGACCTCCCTTGGTATTTGATAGGTGTTTTGTCATTATATATTTTATATGTATTGGTGATTATATAATTTATATAATTTATACGTTATATGTTTATATACATTTAACATACATTAGTATATGTATGCAACCCCCATAATCCTAATTTATCCATCCTCCCACCTTTCATTTTGGTTAACCATTAGTTTGTTTCAGAAGTCTGTGAGTGTCTTTTTCTGTGGAAATATGTTCATTGGTAGCAATCTTAGGAGAACATGTCTAAATGATATCATAGGATATTTGTCATTCCCTTTTGACTTACTTAACGTAATATGATTATTTCTAGGCTCATCTGTAGTCCTGAAAACGGCATTGTTCATTTTTTTCCCGAGGCTACTATTCCATTCGGTACGTATACCACTTCTTCTTTGTCCATTTATCTGTTGATGGACATTTTGTTTGTTTGCATGTCTTGGCTATTGTAAATATTGCTGCAGTGCACGTTTGCCTGTCTGTGCCTTTCCGATTCTGGTCTTCTTAGGGTATAGGCCCATTAGCGGTTCGGCCGCATCATTTGGTAGCTCAATTTTTACCTTTTAAACGCAGCTCTATTCTGTTCTCATGATTAGCTGTTACCAGTTTACATCCATCCAACAGCATAGGGGGTATACATTTCTCCACTAACCCGTCAGCATTCGTTGTTTGTAGACTTTTTACGGATGGCATTTTGAATATTGGCTGGTGAAATCTTTGTGTAGTTTGGATTTGCATCCAACCAATAATTCCTGATATTGAGCTTTTATCCATGTTCTTCTTTTTATAAAATAACAGAGTGAGTAACACTTACCTCTTCAAACTCTTTTCTGGAAAAATTTTCCGTGCTGTGAACTTTTTTGGCCATTACCTACCCCAGGACATTTTTTGAGGACACGTGTCATTTACAGCCCTACAATTACTGTGACTCTCAAGTGACCGTTAGCCCTGCGTTTAAAGCTGCTGTTGTGGGAAACGGCCACAAGGCAGCAGCATTTCTCCAATCCCAAATCTGGTTACTAGGGTAGCAGAGCCTTCCTGAAAGTTGTGTTCCTAGGTTGTAAATTAGACTGGGATGTGCCAGGGAAAACCCCAATAACTTTATGTCTCATTAATTGTTGTTCATGGTTCTAATTATTTAAATTGGGGTAATGAGTAGAATAGTGTTTGTTCTGGGTGTACACAATCAGGTTCAATTGAGCATTATATATATGTATTCATGTCCAGATCCTCTTCCCATGTAAATTACGATTATTTTTAAAAATAAATTTATGTTTTTTCTTTATTTATTTGTGGCTAAGTTAGATCTCCCTTGCTGCCTGTGGGCTTTCTCCAGTTGCAGTGAGCAATGGCTACTCTCCGTTGCGATGCACGGGCTTCTCACTGCAGTGGCTTCTCTTGTTGCGTAACACGGGCTGTACGCATGCGAGCTTCAGTAGTTGTGGTGCATGGGCTCAGTAGTTATGGCTCATGGGCTCCAGAGCGTAGGCTCATTAGTTGTGGTGCACGGGCTTAGTTGCTCTGCAGCATGTGGGATCTTTCCGAACCAGGGATCGAACCTGTGTCCCCGGTATTGGCAGGCGGATTCTTAACCACGGTGCCACTAGGCAAGCCCCCGTGTAAATTATTACAGAGCGTTCAGTAGACCTCCCTTGGTATATGGTCGGTCTTTTTGATACATGTGTTTAATATGTATTTGTATACGTATGGTAACCCTAATGTTTATGTATCCATTCCTCCCCCCTTTCCTTTTAGATAACCATAGTTTGTTTTCTAAGTCTGTGAGAGTCTGTCTCTGTGGAAATATGTTCATATGTGTCAGTGTGTTAGGTAACACCTAGGAGTCATATGACAGGTTATTTGTCGTCTGCTTTCCGACTTACCTCAGGGTCTGTGATTATCTCTAGGCTCATCTATGGTGCTGCAAAGAGCAGTGTTTCATCCTTTTCCATGGCGAATATTCCATTGTGTACACGGACCACTTCTTCTTTGTGCATTCATCTGTGGATGGACATTTTGGTTACTTCCAAGTCTTGGCTATGCTAAATATTGGTGCAGTGCTGGGTTGCCAGCCTGTGTCTTTTGGATTCTGGTCTTCTCAGGGGTTAGGCCCAGCAGTGGGCCTACTAGATCATATGGTTGTTCAATTTTTACCTTTCAACGCATTTCCATTCTGTCCTCACTACTGGCTGTTACCAGTTTACATCCCACCAGCAACTAGAGGGTACACAGATCTCTAAAACCCCTTCAGCATTTATTGTTTGTAGACATTTTACTAATGGCATTTTGAGTGTTGGGTGGTGATACCTTTTTATAGTTTGGATTTGCATGCGTCTAATAATTCCCGGTATTGAGCTTGTATCTACGTCCGCTTTCTTTTTTTTTTTTTAAGTTAAACGGAGGAACTTACCTCTTCAAATTGTTTCCTTGAAAAGTGTGCCGTGTTCTGAATTCCTGTGGCCATTACCTGCACCAGGACATTTTTTGAGGGCAGGTGTCATTTACAGCCCTGTATTAGTTGGGGATATTACATGACCATTAGCTCTGGGTTTAAAGCTGTTGTTGCAGGAAACGGCCACAAGGAGGCAGCATTTCTATATTCCCAACTCTGGTTACTAGGGCAACAGAGCCTTCCTGGAAGTCCTGTTTCTAGGTTGTAAAGCAGAGTGGAATGTGCCAGGAGAAACCCCGAAAAACTATGTGTACTTATTTGCTGTTGGTATTCTTAGTTTAATTTTCATTTTTCTCAGAGCAAATTTGATTGCAATGTTGTGTTTGTTGTAGGTGTACAGAATCTCTTTCATTGATACATATATCTTTTCATGTTTGGATCCTCTTCCATATAGGTTATTACAGAATGTTGTGTAGACCTCTCTTGGTATTCGGTATGTCTTTGATGATTATATATTTTATAAGTATTAGCATATGTCTGTGGAACCCAATATCCTCCGTTATACATTCCTCACACCTTTCCTTTTGGTTAACGACAAGCTTGTTTTCTGAACACGTGAGTGTCCTTCTCTGTGGAAACAGGTTCCTTCATATCAATCTTGAGATAACACCTATACATGATATCATAGGATATGTGTCTCTCGCTTTCTGACTTACGTCAAGTTGTGTGATTATCTGTAGCCTCATCTATGGTGCTGCAGACGGCATTGTTTCATTCTTTTCTGTGTCTAATATTGCATTGTGTACATGGACCACTTTTTCGTCCATTCATCTGATGATGGAGATTTTTGTTGCTTCCATGTCTTGGCTATTGTAAATACTGCTGCAATACACGATTTTCCATCCCGTGTCTTTTTGATTCTGGCTTTCACAGGTGACAGGCCCAATAGTGGGCCTTCCGGATCATATGGTAACTCAATTTTTACCTTGAAACGCACTGCCATTCTGTTCTTATTATTGGCTGTTACCAGTTTACATCCCACTTAGACCGAGAGCTTATGCTATTCTCCACAACTGCTTCAACATCTATTGTTTGTTGACTTTTTGCTGATGGTCATTCTGACTGGTGTGAGGTGACACCTTTGTGTAGATTGGATTTCCATGCGTCTAATAGTTCCTGATCTTTTGCGTTTATCAATGTCCTTTTCATGTATTTTTAAGATTGAGCTAAACTTACAACTTCCAACTGCCTTCTTGAAAAAATTGCCGCGTTTGGATTTTTTTGGCCATTCCCTACCCCAGGACATTTTTTGAGAGCATGAGTCATTTACAGCCCTGCAGTCCTTGTGAATATTAGTGACCATTAGCAGTAGATTGAAAGCTGCTGTTTGAGGAAACGGCCTTAGGGTGGCAGCATTTCTACGTTGCCAACTCTGCTCGCTAGGGCAACAGAACCTTGCTGCAAGTTGTGCTTTTAGGTTGCAGATTAGAGTGGAATGTGCCAGGACAAACCCCCATAAGTTTTAGCCTCCTTAATTCTTGTTTGTGTCTTTAAGTTGTAGTTTTTATCAGAGCAAATTTGATTGAAAAATGTCTTTTCTTCCAGGTGTACAGAATCTTGTCCATTTACACATATACATATATCTATTGATCTTTGGGTCCTTTTCCATGTAGGTTATTACAGAGCGTTCAGTAGACCACTCTCGGTATTCCATAGGTCTTTGGGGATTATATATTTTATATGTACTAGTATATGTGTGTTAACCCCAATATCCTAATTTATCCATTCCTCACACCTTTTCTTTGGCTTAACCATAAGTTTGTCTTCTCAATCTGAGACTGTCTTTCTCTATGGAAATATGTTCATTTTTATGAATTTTCAGATAACATAAGTGATATCCTAGAACCTTTGTCTTTCGCATTCTGACTTATTTCACGTTGTGTGATTATCTCTAGTCTGAACTGTGGTGCTGCATATGCCATTCTTTTATTTTTTTTCATCACTAATATTCCATTCTGTACATCTACCACTTCTTCTTTGTCCATTCATCTGTTTATGGACCTTTGTTTTGCTTCCATGTCTTGGCTATTTCAATATTGCTGCAGTGCACATTTGCCTGCCTGTGTCTTTCCGAGTCTGGTGGTCTTAGGTTATAGGCCCAAAAGGTGCCCTGCTGCGTCATATGGTAGCTCAAGTTTTACCTTTTAAAGCAGCTCCATTCATTTTTCGTTAGTGCTGTTACCACTTTACATCCCACCAGCAGCTAGAAGGTACACAGTTCTGTAAAACCCCTTCAACATTTATAGTTTGTAGACTTTTTGCTGATGGTCATTTGACTGGTGTGAGTTCAAACCTTTTTGGAGGTTGGATTTGCATGTGGCTAATAATTCCTTATACTGAACTTTAGGCATGTCCTTTTTTTTCTTTTCCTTTTTATTTTTTAAAGAGTGAGTACAACTTCCCTCTTCATATTGACTTCTTGAAAAATTTGTCGTGTTGAATTTTCTTGCCTATTCCCTACCGCAGGGCATTTTTTGAGGGCAGGTGTCATTTACAGCCCTGCAGTCCTTGTGACTATTAAGCGACCATTAGCACTGGGTTTAAAGCTGCTGTTGTGGGAAACAGGCACATGGCGGCAGCAGTATTACGTTCTCAACTCTTGTTACTAGGGCAACAGAGTCTTCCTGGACGTCGTGTTCCGCGGTTGTAAATTAGAGTGGAATGTACTGGGACAAACCCCCAAAAGTTTATGTCTCATTACTTATGTTTGTTTTTTTAAATTTAATTTCTATTTCTTATCGGAGTATATTTGATTAGAGTGTTTTGTTTGTCTGGCTGTACAGAATCTGCTCAATGATTCATACATATGTCTGTTCATCTTCGGATCCTGTTACCATGTATGGTATTACAGAATGTTGAGTAGACCTCCCTTGGTATTTGATAGGTGTTTTGTCATTATATATTTTATATGTATTGGTGATTATATAATTTATATAATTTATACGTTATATGTTTATATACATTTAACATACATTAGTATATGTATGCAACCCCCATAATCCTAATTTATCCATCCTCCCACCTTTCATTTTGGTTAACCATTAGTTTGTTTCAGAAGTCTGTGAGTGTCTTTTTCTGTGGAAATATGTTCATTGGTAGCAATCTTAGGAGAACATGTCTAAATGATATCATAGGATATTTGTCATTCCCTTTTGACTTACTTAACGTAATATGATTATTTCTAGGCTCATCTGTAGTCCTGAAAACGGCATTGTTCATTTTTTTCCCGAGGCTACTATTCCATTCGGTACGTATACCACTTCTTCTTTGTCCATTTATCTGTTGATGGACATTTTGTTTGTTTGCATGTCTTGGCTATTGTAAATATTGCTGCAGTGCACGTTTGCCTGTCTGTGCCTTTCCGATTCTGGTCTTCTTAGGGTATAGGCCCATTAGCGGTTCGGCCGCATCATTTGGTAGCTCAATTTTTACCTTTTAAACGCAGCTCTATTCTGTTCTCATGATTAGCTGTTACCAGTTTACATCCATCCAACAGCATAGGGGGTATACATTTCTCCACTAACCCGTCAGCATTCGTTGTTTGTAGACTTTTTACGGATGGCATTTTGAATATTGGCTGGTGAAATCTTTGTGTAGTTTGGATTTGCATCCAACCAATAATTCCTGATATTGAGCTTTTATCCATGTTCTTCTTTTTATAAAATAACAGAGTGAGTAACACTTACCTCTTCAAACTCTTTTCTGGAAAAATTTTCCGTGCTGTGAACTTTTTTGGCCATTACCTACCCCAGGACATTTTTTGAGGACACGTGTCATTTACAGCCCTACAATTACTGTGACTCTCAAGTGACCGTTAGCCCTGCGTTTAAAGCTGCTGTTGTGGGAAACGGCCACAAGGCAGCAGCATTTCTCCAATCCCAAATCTGGTTACTAGGGTAGCAGAGCCTTCCTGAAAGTTGTGTTCCTAGGTTGTAAATTAGACTGGGATGTGCCAGGGAAAACCCCAATAACTTTATGTCTCATTAATTGTTGTTCATGGTTCTAATTATTTAAATTGGGGTAATGAGTAGAATAGTGTTTGTTCTGGGTGTACACAATCAGGTTCAATTGAGCATTATATATATGTATTCATGTCCAGATCCTCTTCCCATGTAAATTACGATTATTTTTAAAAATAAATTTATGTTTTTTCTTTATTTATTTGTGGCTAAGTTAGATCTCCCTTGCTGCCTGTGGGCTTTCTCCAGTTGCAGTGAGCAATGGCTACTCTCCGTTGCGATGCACGGGCTTCTCACTGCAGTGGCTTCTCTTGTTGCGTAACACGGGCTGTACGCATGCGAGCTTCAGTAGTTGTGGTGCATGGGCTCAGTAGTTATGGCTCATGGGCTCCAGAGCGTAGGCTCATTAGTTGTGGTGCACGGGCTTAGTTGCTCTGCAGCATGTGGGATCTTTCCGAACCAGGGATCGAACCTGTGTCCCCGGTATTGGCAGGCGGATTCTTAACCACGGTGCCACTAGGCAAGCCCCCGTGTAAATTATTACAGAGCGTTCAGTAGACCTCCCTTGGTATATGGTCGGTCTTTTTGATACATGTGTTTAATATGTATTTGTATACGTATGGTAACCCTAATGTTTATGTATCCATTCCTCCCCCCTTTCCTTTTAGATAACCATAGTTTGTTTTCTAAGTCTGTGAGAGTCTGTCTCTGTGGAAATATGTTCATATGTGTCAGTGTGTTAGGTAACACCTAGGAGTCATATGACAGGTTATTTGTCGTCTGCTTTCCGACTTACCTCAGGGTCTGTGATTATCTCTAGGCTCATCTATGGTGCTGCAAAGAGCAGTGTTTCATCCTTTTCCATGGCGAATATTCCATTGTGTACACGGACCACTTCTTCTTTGTGCATTCATCTGTGGATGGACATTTTGGTTACTTCCAAGTCTTGGCTATGCTAAATATTGGTGCAGTGCTGGGTTGCCAGCCTGTGTCTTTTGGATTCTGGTCTTCTCAGGGGTTAGGCCCAGCAGTGGGCCTACTAGATCATATGGTTGTTCAATTTTTACCTTTCAACGCATTTCCATTCTGTCCTCACTACTGGCTGTTACCAGTTTACATCCCACCAGCAACTAGAGGGTACACAGATCTCTAAAACCCCTTCAGCATTTATTGTTTGTAGACATTTTACTAATGGCATTTTGAGTGTTGGGTGGTGATACCTTTTTATAGTTTGGATTTGCATGCGTCTAATAATTCCCGGTATTGAGCTTGTATCTACGTCCGCTTTCTTTTTTTTTTTTTTAAGTTAAACGGAGGAACTTACCTCTTCAAATTGTTTCCTTGAAAAGTGTGCCGTGTTCTGAATTCCTGTGGCCATTACCTGCACCAGGACATTTTTTGAGGGCAGGTGTCATTTACAGCCCTGTATTAGTTGGGGATATTACATGACCATTAGCTCTGGGTTTAAAGCTGTTGTTGCAGGAAACGGCCACAAGGAGGCAGCATTTCTATATTCCCAACTCTGGTTACTAGGGCAACAGAGCCTTCCTGGAAGTCCTGTTTCTAGGTTGTAAAGCAGAGTGGAATGTGCCAGGAGAAACCCCGAAAAACTATGTGTACTTATTTGCTGTTGGTATTCTTAGTTTAATTTTCATTTTTCTCAGAGCAAATTTGATTGCAATGTTGTGTTTGTTGTAGGTGTACAGAATCTCTTTCATTGATACATATATCTTTTCATGTTTGGATCCTCTTCCATATAGGTTATTACAGAATGTTGTGTAGACCTCTCTTGGTATTCGGTATGTCTTTGATGATTATATATTTTATAAGTATTAGCATATGTCTGTGGAACCCAATATCCTCCGTTATACATTCCTCACACCTTTCCTTTTGGTTAACGACAAGCTTGTTTTCTGAACACGTGAGTGTCCTTCTCTGTGGAAACAGGTTCCTTCATATCAATCTTGAGATAACACCTATACATGATATCATAGGATATGTGTCTCTCGCTTTCTGACTTACGTCAAGTTGTGTGATTATCTGTAGCCTCATCTATGGTGCTGCAGACGGCATTGTTTCATTCTTTTCTGTGTCTAATATTGCATTGTGTACATGGACCACTTTTTCGTCCATTCATCTGATGATGGACATTTTTGTTGCTTCCATGTCTTGGCTATTGTAAATACTGCTGCAATACACGATTTTCCATCCCGTGTCTTTTTGATTCTGGCTTTCACAGGTGACAGGCCCAATAGTGGGCCTTCCGGATCATATGGTAACTCAATTTTTACCTTGAAACGCACTGCCATTCTGTTCTTATTATTGGCTGTTACCAGTTTACATCCCACTTAGACCGAGAGGTTATGCTATTCTCCACAACTGCTTCAACATCTATTGTTTGTTGACTTTTTGCTGATGGTCATTCTGACTGGTGTGCGGTGACACCTTTGTGTAGATTGGATTTCCATGCGTCTAATAGTTCCTGATCTTTTGCGTTTATCAATGTCCTTTTCATGTATTTTTAAGATTGAGCTAAACTTACAACTTCCAACTGCCTTCTTGAAAAAATTGCCGCGTTTGGATTTTTTTGGCCATTCCCTACCCCAGGACATTTTTTGAGAGCATGAGTCATTTACAGCCCTGCAGTCCTTGTGAATATTAGTGACCATTAGCAGTAGATTGAAAGCTGCTGTTTGAGGAAACGGCCTTAGGGTGGCAGCATTTCTACGTTGCCAACTCTGCTCGCTAGGGCAACAGAACCTTGCTGCAAGTTGTGCTTTTAGGTTGCAGATTAGAGTGGAATGTGCCAGGACAAACCCCCATAAGTTTTAGCCTCCTTAATTCTTGTTTGTGTCTTTAAGTTGTAGTTTTTATCAGAGCAAATTTGATTGAAAAATGTCTTTTCTTCCAGGTGTACAGAATCTTGTCCATTTACACAGATACATATATCTATTGATCTTTGGGTCCTTTTCCATGTAGGTTATTACAGAGCGTTCAGTAGACCACTCTCGGTATTCCATAGGTCTTTGGGGATTATATATTTTATATGTACTAGTATATGTGTGTTAACCCCAATATCCTAATTTATCCATTCCTCACACCTTTTCTTTGGCTTAACCATAAGTTTGTCTTCTCAATCTGAGACTGTCTTTCTCTATGGAAATATGTTCATTTTTATGAATTTTCAGATAACATAAGTGATATCCTAGAACCTTTGTCTTTCGCATTCTGACTTATTTCACGTTGTGTGATTATCTCTAGTCTGAACTGTGGTGCTGCATATGCCATTCTTTTATTTTTTTTCATCACTAATATTCCATTCTGTACATCTACCACTTCTTCTTTGTCCATTCATCTGTTTATGGACCTTTGTTTTGCTTCCATGTCTTGGCTATTTCAATATTGCTGCAGTGCACATTTGCCTGCCTGTGTCTTTCCGAGTCTGGTGGTCTTAGGTTATAGGCCCAAAAGGTGCCCTGCTGCGTCATATGGTAGCTCAAGTTTTACCTTTTAAAGCAGCTCCATTCATTTTTCGTTAGTGCTGTTACCACTTTACATCCCACCAGCAGCTAGAAGGTACACAGTTCTGTAAAACCCCTTCAACATTTATAGTTTGTAGACTTTTTGCTGATGGTCATTTGACTGGTGTGAGTTCAAACCTTTTTGGAGGTTGGATTTGCATGTGGCTAATAATTCCTTATACTGAACTTTAGGCATGTCCTTTTTTTTCTTTTCCTTTTTATTTTTTAAAGAGTGAGTACAACTTCCCTCTTCATATTGACTTCTTGAAAAATTTGTCGTGTTGAATTTTCTTGCCTATTCCCTACCGCAGGGCATTTTTTGAGGGCAGGTGTCATTTACAGCCCTGCAGTCCTTGTGACTATTAAGCGACCATTAGCACTGGGTTTAAAGCTGCTGTTGTGGGAAACAGGCACATGGCGGCAGCAGTATTACGTTCTCAACTCTTGTTACTAGGGCAACAGAGTCTTCCTGGACGTCGTGTTCCGCGGTTGTAAATTAGAGTGGAATGTACTGGGACAAACCCCCAAAAGTTTATGTCTCATTACTTATGTTTGTTTTTTTAAATTTAATTTCTATTTCTTATCGGAGTATATTTGATTAGAGTGTTTTGTTTGTCTGGCTGTACAGAATCTGCTCAATGATTCATACATATGTCTGTTCATCTTCGGATCCTGTTACCATGTATGGTATTACAGAATGTTGAGTAGACCTCCCTTGGTATTTGATAGGTGTTTTGTCATTATATATTTTATATGTATTGGTGATTATATAATTTATATAATTTATACGTTATATGTTTATATACATTTAACATACATTAGTATATGTATGCAACCCCCATAATCCTAATTTATCCATCCTCCCACCTTTCATTTTGGTTAACCATTAGTTTGTTTCAGAAGTCTGTGAGTGTCTTTTTCTGTGGAAATATGTTCATTGGTAGCAATCTTAGGAGAACATGTCTAAATGATATCATAGGATATTTGTCATTCCCTTTTGACTTACTTAACGTAATATGATTATTTCTAGGCTCATCTGTAGTCCTGAAAACGGCATTGTTCATTTTTTTCCCGAGGCTACTATTCCATTCGGTACGTATACCACTTCTTCTTTGTCCATTTATCTGTTGATGGACATTTTGTTTGTTTGCATGTCTTGGCTATTGTAAATATTGCTGCAGTGCACGTTTGCCTGTCTGTGCCTTTCCGATTCTGGTCTTCTTAGGGTATAGGCCCATTAGCGGTTCGGCCGCATCATTTGGTAGCTCAATTTTTACCTTTTAAACGCAGCTCTATTCTGTTCTCATGATTAGCTGTTACCAGTTTACATCCATCCAACAGCATAGGGGGTATACATTTCTCCACTAACCCGTCAGCATTCGTTGTTTGTAGACTTTTTACGGATGGCATTTTGAATATTGGCTGGTGAAATCTTTGTGTAGTTTGGATTTGCATCCAACCAATAATTCCTGATATTGAGCTTTTATCCATGTTCTTCTTTTTATAAAATAACAGAGTGAGTAACACTTACCTCTTCAAACTCTTTTCTGGAAAAATTTTCCGTGCTGTGAACTTTTTTGGCCATTACCTACCCCAGGACATTTTTTGAGGACACGTGTCATTTACAGCCCTACAATTACTGTGACTCTCAAGTGACCGTTAGCCCTGCGTTTAAAGCTGCTGTTGTGGGAAACGGCCACAAGGCAGCAGCATTTCTCCAATCCCAAATCTGGTTACTAGGGTAGCAGAGCCTTCCTGAAAGTTGTGTTCCTAGGTTGTAAATTAGACTGGGATGTGCCAGGGAAAACCCCAATAACTTTATGTCTCATTAATTGTTGTTCATGGTTCTAATTATTTAAATTGGGGTAATGAGTAGAATAGTGTTTGTTCTGGGTGTACACAATCAGGTTCAATTGAGCATTATATATATGTATTCATGTCCAGATCCTCTTCCCATGTAAATTACGATTATTTTTAAAAATAAATTTATGTTTTTTCTTTATTTATTTGTGGCTAAGTTAGATCTCCCTTGCTGCCTGTGGGCTTTCTCCAGTTGCAGTGAGCAATGGCTACTCTCCGTTGCGATGCACGGGCTTCTCACTGCAGTGGCTTCTCTTGTTGCGTAACACGGGCTGTACGCATGCGAGCTTCAGTAGTTGTGGTGCATGGGCTCAGTAGTTATGGCTCATGGGCTCCAGAGCGTAGGCTCATTAGTTGTGGTGCACGGGCTTAGTTGCTCTGCAGCATGTGGGATCTTTCCGAACCAGGGATCGAACCTGTGTCCCCGGTATTGGCAGGCGGATTCTTAACCACGGTGCCACTAGGCAAGCCCCCGTGTAAATTATTACAGAGCGTTCAGTAGACCTCCCTTGGTATATGGTCGGTCTTTTTGATACATGTGTTTAATATGTATTTGTATACGTATGGTAACCCTAATGTTTAAGTATCCATTCCTCCCCCCTTTCCTTTTAGATAACCATAGTTTGTTTTCTAAGTCTGTGAGAGTCTGTCTCTGTGGAAATATGTTCATATGTGTCAGTGTGTTAGGTAACACCTAGGAGTCATATGACAGGTTATTTGTCGTCTGCTTTCCGACTTACCTCAGGGTCTGTGATTATCTCTAGGCTCATCTATGGTGCTGCAAAGAGCAGTGTTTCATCCTTTTCCATGGCGAATATTCCATTGTGTACACGGACCACTTCTTCTTTGTGCATTCATCTGTGGATGGACATTTTGGTTACTTCCAAGTCTTGGCTATGCTAAATATTGGTGCAGTGCTGGGTTGCCAGCCTGTGTCTTTTGGATTCTGGTCTTCTCAGGGGTTAGGCCCAGCAGTGGGCCTACTAGATCATATGGTTGTTCAATTTTTACCTTTCAACGCATTTCCATTCTGTCCTCACTACTGGCTGTTACCAGTTTACATCCCACCAGCAACTAGAGGGTACACAGATCTCTAAAACCCCTTCAGCATTTATTGTTTGTAGACATTTTACTAATGGCATTTTGAGTGTTGGGTGGTGATACCTTTTTATAGTTTGGATTTGCATGCGTCTAATAATTCCCGGTATTGAGCTTGTATCTACGTCCGCTTTCTTTTTTTTTTTTTAAGTTAAACGGAGGAACTTACCTCTTCAAATTGTTTCCTTGAAAAGTGTGCCGTGTTCTGAATTCCTGTGGCCATTACCTGCACCAGGACATTTTTTGAGGGCAGGTGTCATTTACAGCCCTGTATTAGTTGGGGATATTACATGACCATTAGCTCTGGGTTTAAAGCTGTTGTTGCAGGAAACGGCCACAAGGAGGCAGCATTTCTATATTCCCAACTCTGGTTACTAGGGCAACAGAGCCTTCCTGGAAGTCCTGTTTCTAGGTTGTAAAGCAGAGTGGAATGTGCCAGGAGAAACCCCGAAAAACTATGTGTACTTATTTGCTGTTGGTATTCTTAGTTTAATTTTCATTTTTCTCAGAGCAAATTTGATTGCAATGTTGTGTTTGTTGTAGGTGTACAGAATCTCTTTCATTGATACATATATCTTTTCATGTTTGGATCCTCTTCCATATAGGTTATTACAGAATGTTGTGTAGACCTCTCTTGGTATTCGGTATGTCTTTGATGATTATATATTTTATAAGTATTAGCATATGTCTGTGGAACCCAATATCCTCCGTTATACATTCCTCACACCTTTCCTTTTGGTTAACGACAAGCTTGTTTTCTGAACACGAGAGTGTCCTTCTCTGTGGAAACAGGTTCCTTCATATCAATCTTGAGATAACACCTATACATGATATCATAGGATATGTGTCTCTCGCTTTCTGACTTACGTCAAGTTGTGTGATTATCTGTAGCCTCATCTATGGTGCTGCAGACGGCATTGTTTCATTCTTTTCTGTGTCTAATATTGCATTGTGTACATGGACCACTTTTTCGTCCATTCATCTGATGATGGAGATTTTTGTTGCTTCCATGTCTTGGCTATTGTAAATACTGCTGCAATACACGATTTTCCATCCCGTGTCTTTTTGATTCTGGCTTTCACAGGTGACAGGCCCAATAGTGGGCCTTCCGGATCATATGGGAACTCAATTTTTACCTTGAAACGCACTGCCATTCTGTTCTTATTATTGGCTGTTACCAGTTTACATCCCACTTAGACCGAGAGGTTATGCTATTCTCCACAACTGCTTCAACATCTATTGTTTGTTGACTTTTTGCTGATGGTCATTCTGACTGGTGTGAGGTGACACCTTTGTGTAGATTGGATTTCCATGCGTCTAATAATTCCTGATCTTTTGCGTTTATCAATGTCCTTTTCATGTATTTTTAAGATTGAGCTAAACTTACAACTTCAAACTGCCTTCTTGAAAAAATTGCCGCGTTTGGATTTTTTTGGCCATTCCCTACCCCAGGACATTTTTTGAGAGCATGAGTCATTTACAGCCCTGCAGTCCTTGTGAATATTAGTGACCATTAGCAGTAGATTGAAAGCTGCTGTTTGAGGAAACGGCCTTAGGGTGGCAGCATTTCTACGTTGCCAACTCTGCTCGCTAGGGCAACAGAACCTTGCTGCAAGTTGTGCTTTTAGGTTGCAGATTAGAGTGGAATGTGCCAGGACAAACCCCCATAAGTTTTAGCCTCCTTAATTCTTGTTTGTGTCTTTAAGTTGTAGTTTTTATCAGAGCAAATTTGATTGAAAAATGTCTTTTCTTCCAGGTGTACAGAATCTTGTCCATTTACACATATACATATATCTATTGATCTTTGGGTCCTTTTCCATGTAGGTTATTACAGAGCGTTCAGTAGACCACTCTCGGTATTCCATAGGTCTTTGGGGATTATATATTTTATATGTATTAGTATATGTGTGTTAACCCCAATATCCTAATTTATCCATTCCTCACACCTTTTCTTTGGCTTAACCATAAGTTTGTCTTCTCAATCTGAGACTGTCTTTCTCTATGGAAATATGTTCATTTTTATGAATTTTCAGATAACATAAGTGATATCCTAGAACCTTTGTCTTTCGCATTCTGACTTATTTCACGTTGTGTGATTATCTCTAGTCTGAACTGTGGTGCTGCATATGCCATTCTTTTATTTTTTTTCATCACTAATATTCCATTCTGTACATCTACCACTTCTTCTTTGTCCATTCATCTGTTTATGGACCTTTGTTTTGCTTCCATGTCTTGGTTATTTCAATATTGCTGCAGTGCACATTTGCCTGCCTGTGTCTTTCCGAGTCTGGTGGTCTTAGGTTATAGGCCCAAAAGGTGCCCTGCTGCGTCATATGGTAGCTCAAGTTTTACCTTTTAAAGCAGCTCCATTCATTTTTCGTTAGTGCTGTTACCACTTTACATCCCACCAGCAGCTAGAAGGTACACAGTTCTGTAAAACCCCTTCAACATTTATAGTTTGTAGACTTTTTGCTGATGGTCATTTGACTGGTGTGAGTTCAAACCTTTTTGGAGGTTGGATTTGCATGTGGCTAATAATTCCTTATACTGAACTTTAGGCATGTCCTTTTTTTTCTTTTCCTTTTTATTTTTTAAAGAGTGAGTACAACTTCCCTCTTCATATTGACTTCTTGAAAAATTTGTCGTGTTGAATTTTCTTGCCTATTCCCTACCGCAGGGCATTTTTTGAGGGCAGGTGTCATTTACAGCCCTGCAGTCCTTGTGACTATTAAGCGACCATTAGCACTGGGTTTAAAGCTGCTGTTGTGGGAAACAGGCACATGGCGGCAGCAGTATTACGTTCTCAACTCTTGTTACTAGGGCAACAGAGTCTTCCTGGACGTCGTGTTCCGCGGTTGTAAATTAGAGTGGAATGTACTGGGACAAACCCCCAAAAGTTTATGTCTCATTACTTATGTTTGTTTTTTTAAATTTAATTTCTATTTCTTATCGGAGTATATTTGATTAGAGTGTTTTGTTTGTCTGGCTGTACAGAATCTGCTCAATGATTCATACATATGTCTGTTCATCTTCGGATCCTGTTACCATGTATGGTATTACAGAATGTTGAGTAGACCTCCGTTGGTATTTGATAGGTGTTTTGTCATTATATATTTTATATGTATTGGTGATTATATAATTCATGTAGTTTATACGTTATATGTTTATATACATTTAACATACATTAGTATATGCATGCAACCCCCATAATCCTAATTTATCCATCCTCCCACCTTTCATTTTGGTTAACCATTAGTTTGTTTCAGAAGTCTGTGAGTGTCTTTTTCTGTGGAAATATGTTCATTGGTAGCAATCTTAGGAGAACATGTCTAAATGATATCATAGGATATTTGTCATTCCCTTTTGACTTACTTAACGTAATATGATTATTTCTAGGCTCATCTGTAGTCCTGAAAACGGCATTGTTCATTTTTTTCCCGAGGCTACTATTCCATTCGGTACGTATATCACTTCTTCTTTGTCCATTTATCTGTTGATGGACATGTTGTTTGTTTGCATGTCTTGGCTATTGTAAATATTGCTGCAGTGCACGTTTGCCTGTCTGTGCCTTTCCGATTCTGGTCTTCTTAGGGTATAGGCCCAGTAGCGTTTCGGCCGCATCATTTGGTAGCTCAATTTTTACCTTTTAAATGCAGCTCCATTCTGTTCTCATGATTAGCTGTTACCAGTTTACATCCATCCAACAGTATAGGGGGTATTCATTTCTCCACTAACCCGTCAGCATTCGTTGTTTGTAGACTTTTTACGGATGGCATTTTGAATATTGGCTGGTGAAATCTTTGTGTAGTGTGGATTTGCATCCAGCCAATAATTCCTGATATTGAGCTTTTATCCATGTTCTTCTTTTTATAAAATAACAGAGTGAGTAACACTTACCTCTTCAATCTCTTTTCTGGAAAAATTTTCCGTGCTGTGAACTTTTTTGGCCATTACCTACCCCCGGACATTTTTTGAGGACACGTGTCATTTACAGCCCTACAATTACTGTGAATCTGAAGTGACCGTTAGCCCTGTGTTTAAAGCTGCTGTTGTGGGAAACGGCCACAAGGCGGCAGCATTTCTCCATTCCCAAATCTGGTTACTAGGGTAGCAGAGCCTTCCTGAAAGTTGTGTTCCTAGGTTGTAAATTAGACTGGGATGTGCCAGGGAAAACCCCAATAACTTTATGTCTCATTAATTGTTGTTCATGGTTCTAATTATTTAAATTGGGGTAATGAGTAGAATAGTGTTTGTTCTGGGTGTACACAATCAGGTTCAATTGAACATTATATATATCTATTCATGTCCAGATCCTCTCCCCATGTAAATTACTATTATTTTTTGAAATAAATTTATGTTATTTATTTATTATTTGTGGCTAAGTTAGATCTCCCTTGCTGCCTGTGGGCTTTCTCCAGTTGCATTGAGCAATGGCTACTCTCTGTTGCGGTGCACGGGCTTCTCACTGCAGTGGCTTCTCTTGTTGCGGACCACGGGCTGTACGCATGCGGGCTTCATTAGTTGTGGTGCATGGGCTCAGTAGTTACGGCTCATGGACTCCAGAGTGTAGGCTCATTAGTTGTGGTGCACGGGCTTAGTTGCTCTGCAGCATGTGGGATCTTCCCGAACCAGGGATCGAACCTGTGTCCCCGGTATTGGCAGGCGGATTCTTAACCACGGTGCCACTAGGCAAGCCCCCGTGTAAATTATTACAGAGCATTCAGTAGACCTCCCTTGGTATATGGTCGGTCTTTTTGATACATGTGTTTAATATGTATTTGTATACGTATGGTAACCCTAATGTTTATGTATCCATTCCTCCCACCTTTCCTTTTAGATAACCATAGTTTGTTTTCTAAGTCTGTGAGAGTCTGTCTCTGTGGAAATATGTTCATATGTGTCAGTGTGTTAGGTAACACCTAGGAGTCATATGACAGGTTATTTGTCGTCTGCTTTCCGACTTACCTCATGTTCTGTGATTATCTCTAGGCTCATCTATGGTGCTGCAAAGAGCAGTGTTTCATCCTTTTCCATGGCGAATATTCCATTGTGTACACGGACCACTTCTTCTTTGTGCATTCATCTGTGGATGGACATTTTGGTTACTTCCAAGTCTTGGCTATGCTAAATATTGGTGCAGTGCCGGGTTGCCAGCCTGTGTCTTTTGGATTCTGGTCTTCTCAGGGGTTAGGCCCAGCAGTGTGCCTACTAGATCATATGGTTGTTCAATTTTTACCTTTCAACGCACCTCCATTCTGTCCTCACTACTGGCTGTTACCAGTTTACATCCCACCAGCAACTAGAGGGTACACAGATCTCTAAAACCCCTTCAGCATTTATTGTTTGTAGACGTTATACTAATGGCATTTTGAGTGTTGTGTGGTGATACCTTTTTATAGTTTGGATTTGCATGCGTCTAATAATTCCCGGTATTGAGCTTTTATCTACATCCGCTTTCTTTTTTTTTAAGTTAAACGGAGGAACTTACCTCTTCAAATTGTTTCCTTGAAAAGTGTGCCGTGTTCTGAATTCCTGTGGCCATTACCTGCACCAGGACATTTTTTGAGGGCAGGTGTCATTTACAGCCCTGTATTAGTTGGGGATATTACATGACCATTAGCTCTGGGTTTAAAGCTGTTGTTGCAGGAAACGGCCACAAGGAGGCAGCATTTCTATATTCCCAACTCTGGTTACTAGGGCAACAGAGCCTTCCTGGAAGTCCTGTTTCTAGGTTGTAAAGCAGAGTGGAATGTGCCAGGAGAAACCCCGAAAAACTATGTGTACTTATTTGCTGTTGGTATTCTTAGTTTAATTTTCATTTTTCTCAGAGCAAATTTGATTGCAATGTTGTGTTTGTTGTAGGTGTACAGAATCTCTTTCATTGATACATATATCTTTTCATGTTTGGATCCTGTTCCATATAGGTTATTACAGAATGTTATGTAGACCTCTCTTGGTATTCGGTATGTCTTTGATGATTATATATTTTATAAGTATTAGCATATGTCTGTTGAACCCAGTATCCTCCGTTATACATTCCTCACACCTTTCCTTTTGGTTAACGACAAGCTTGTTTTCTGAACACGTGAGTGTCCTTCTCTGTGGAAACAGGTTCCTTCATATCAATCTTGAGATAACACCTATACATGATATCATAGGATATGTGCCTCTCGCTTTCTGACTTACTTCATGTTGTGTGATTATCTGTAGCCTCATCTATGGTGCTGCAGACGGCATTGTTTCATTCTTTTCTGTGTCTAATATTGCATTGTGTACATGGACCACTTTTTCGTCCATTCATCTGATGATGGAGATTTTTGTTGCTTCCATGTCTTGGCTATTGTAAATACTGCTGCAATACACGATTTTCCATCCCGTGTCTTTTTGATTCTGGCTTTCACAGGTGACAGGCCCAATAGTGGGCCTTCCGGATCATATGGTAACTCAATTTTTACCTTGAAACGCACTGCCATTCTGTTCTTATTATTGGCTGTTACCAGTTTACATCCCACTTAGACCGAGAGGTTATGCTATTCTCCACAACTGCTTCAACATCTATTGTTTGTTGACTTTTGGCTGATGGTCATTCTGACTGGTGTGAGGTGATACCTTTGTGTAGATTGGATTTCCATGCGTCTAATAGTTCCTGATCTTTTGCGTTTATCAATGTCCTTTTCATGTATTTTTAAGATTGAGCTAAACTTACAACTTCCAACTGCCTTCTTGAAAAAATTGCCGCGTTTGGATTTTTTTGGCCATTCCCTACCCCAGGACATTTTTTGAGAGCATGAGTCATTTACAGCCCTGCAGTCCTTGTGAATATTAGTGACCATTAGCAGTAGATTGAAAGCTGCTGTTTGAGGAAACGGCCTTAGGGTGGCAGCATTTCTACGTTGCCAACTCTGCTCGCCAGGGCAACAGAACCTTGCTGCAAGTTGTGCTTTTAGGTTGCAGATTAGAGTGGAATGTGCCAGGACAAACCCCCATAAGTTTTAGCCTCCTTAATTCTTGTTTGTGTCTTTAAGTTGTAGTTTTTATCAGAGCAAATTTGATTGAAAAATGTCTTTTCTTCCAGGTGTACAGAATCTTGTCCATTTACACATATACATATATCTATTGATCTTTGGGTCCTTTTCCATGTAGGTTATTACAGAGTGTTGAGAAGATCACTCTCGGTATTCCATAGGTCTTTGGGGATTATATATTTTATATGTATTAGTATATGTGTGTTAACCCCAATATCCTAATTTATCCATTCCTCACACCTTTTCTTTGGCTTAACCATAAGTTTGTCTTCTCAATCTGAGACTGTCTTTCTCTATGGAAATATGTTCATTTTTATGAATTTTCAGATAACATAAATGATATCCTAGAACATTTGTCTTTCGCATTCTGACTTATTTCACGTTGTGTGATTATCTCTAGTCTGAACCGTGGTGCTGCATATGCAATTCTTTTATTTTTTTCCATCACTAATATTCCATTCTGTACATCTAACACTTCTTCTTTGTCCATTCATCTGTTTATGGACCTTGATTTTGCTTCCATGTCTTGGCTATTTCAATATTGCTGCAGTGCACATTTGCCTGCCTCTGTCTTTCCGAGTCTGGTGGTCTTAGGTTATGGGCCCAAAAGGTGCCCTGCCGCATCATATGGTAGCTCAATTTTTCCCTTTGAAAGCAGCTCCATTCAGTTTTCGTTAGTGCTGTTACCACTTTACATCCCACCAGCAGCTAGAAGGTACACAGTTTTGTAAAACCCCTTCAACATTTATAGTTTGTAGACTTTTTGCTGATGGTCATTTGACTGGTGTGAGTTCAAACCTTTTTGGAGGTTGGATTTGCATGTGGCTAATAATTCCTTATACTGAACTTTAGGCATGTCCTTTTTTCCTTTTCCTTTTTTTTTAAAGAGTGAGTTCAACTTCCCTCTTCATATTGACTTCTTGAAAAATTTGTCGTGTTGAATTTTCTTGCCTATTCCCTACCGCAGGGCATTTTTTGAGGGCAGGTGTCATTTACAGCCCTGCAGTCCTTGTGACTATTAAGCGACCATTAGCACTGGGTTTAAAGCTGCTGTTGTGGGAAACAGCCACATGGCGGCAGCATTATTATGTTCTCAACTCTTGTTACTAGGGCAACAGAGTCTTCCTGGACGTCGTGTTCCGTGGTTGTAAATTAGAGTGGAATGTACTGGGAGAAATCCCCAGAAGTTTATGTCTCATTACTTATGTTTGTTTTTTTAATTTAATTTCTATTTCTTATCGGAGTAAATTTGATTAGAGTGTTTTGATTGTCTGGCTGGTACAGAATCTGCTCAATGATTCATACATATGTCTGTTCATCTTCGGATCCTGTTACCATGTATGGTATTACAGAATGTTGAGTAGACCTCCCTTGGTATTTGATAGGTGTTTTGTCATTATATATTTTATATGTATTGGTGATTATATAATTCATGTAGTTTATACGTTATATGTTTATATACATTTAACATACATTAGTATATGCATGCAACCCCCATAATCCTAATTTATCCATCCTCCCACCTTTCATTTTGGTTAACCATTAGTTTGTTTCAGAAGTCTGTGAGTGTCTTTTTCTGTGGAAATATGTTCATTGGTAGCAATCTTAGGAGAACATGTCTAAATGATATCATAGGATATTTGTCATTCCCTTTTGACTTACTTAACGTAATATGATTATTTCTAGGCTCATCTGTAGTCCTGAAAACGGCATTGTTCATTTTTTTCCCGAGGCTACTATTCCATTCGGTACGTATACCACTTCTTCTTTGTCCATTTATCTGTTGATGGACATGTTGTTTGTTTGCATGTCTTGGCTATTGTAAATATTGCTGCAGTGCACGTTTGCCTGTCTGTGCCTTTCCGATTCTGGTCTTCTTAGGGTATAGGCCCAGTAGCGTTTCGGCCGCATCATTTGGTAGCTCAATTTTTACCTTTTAAACGCAGCTCCATTCTATTCTCATGATTAGCTGTTACCAGTTTACATCCATCCAACAGTATAGGGGGTATACATTTCTCCACTAACCCGTCAGCATTCGTTGTTTGTAGACTTTTTACGGATGGCATTTTGAATATTGGCTGGTGAAATCTTTGTGTAGTGTGGATTTGCATCCAACCAATAATTCCTGATATTGAGCTTTTATCCATGTTCTTCTTTTTATAAAATAACAGAGTGAGTAACACTTACCTCTTCAATCTCTTTTCTGGAAAAATTTTCCGTGCTGTGAACTTTTTTGGCCATTTCCTACCCCCGGACATTTTTTGAGGACACGTGTCATTTACAGCCCTACAATTACTGTGAATCTCAAGTGACCGTTAGCCCTGTGTTTAAAGCTGCTGTTGTGGGAAACGGCCACAAGGCGGCAGCATTTCTCCATTCCCAAATCTGGTTACTAGGGTAGCAGAGCCTTCCTGAAAGTTGTGTTCCTAGGTTGTAAATTAGACTGGGATGTGCCAGGGAAAACCCCAATAACTTTATGTCTCATTAATTGTTGTTCATGGTTCTAATTATTTAAATTGGGGTAATGAGTAGAATAGTGTTTGTTCTGGGTGTACACAATCAGGTTCAATTGAACATTATATATATCTATTCATGTCCAGATCCTCTCCCCATGTAAATTACTATTATTTTTTGAAATAAATTTATGTTATTTATTTATTATTTGTGGCTAAGTTAGATCTCCCTTGCTGCCTGTGGGCTTTCTCCAGTTGCATTGAGCAATGGCTACTCTCTGTTGCGGTGCACGGGCTTCTCACTGCAGTGGCTTCTCTTGTTGCGGACCACGGGCTGTACGCATGCGGGATTCAGTAGTTGTGGTGCATGGGCTCAGTAGTTACGGCTCATGGACTCCAGAGTGTAGGCTCATTAGTTGTGGTGCACGGGCTTAGTTGCTCTGCAGCATGTGGGATCTTCCCGAACCAGGGATCGAACCTCTGTCCCCGGTATTGGCAGGCGGATTCTTAACCACGGTGCCACTAGGCAAGCCCCCGTGTAAATTATTACAGAGCATTCAGTAGACCTCCCTTGGTATATGGTCGGTCTTTTTGATACATGTGTTTAATATGTATTTGTATACGTATGGTAACCCTAATGTTTATGTATCCATTCCTCCCACCTTTCCTTTTAGATAACCATAGTTTGTTTTCTAAGTCTGTGAGAGTCTGTCTCTGTGGAAATATGTTCATATGTGTCAGTGTGTTAGGTAACACCTAGGAGTCATATGACAGGTTATTTGTCGTCTGCTTTCCGACTTACCTCATGTTCTGTGATTATCTCTAGGCTCATCTGTGGTGCTGCAAAGAGCAGTGTTTCATCCTTTTCCATGGCGAATATTCCATTGTGTACACGGACCACTTCTTCTTTGTGCATTCATCTGTGGATGGACATTTTGGTTACTTCCAAGTCTTGGCTATGCTAAATATTGGTGCAGTGCCGGGTTGCCAGCCTGTGTCTTTTGGATTCTGGTCTTCTCAGGGGTTAGGCCCAGCAGTGTGCCTACTAGATCATATGGTTGTTCAATTTTTACCTTTCAACGCACCTCCATTCTGTCCTCACTACTGGCTGTTACCAGTTTACATCCCACCAGCAACTAGAGGGTACACAGATCTCTAAAACCCCTTCAGCATTTATTGTTTGTAGACGTTATACTAATGGCATTTTGAGTGTTGTGTGGTGATACCTTTTTATAGTTTGGATTTGCATGCGTCTAATAATTCCCGGTATTGAGCTTTTATCTACATCCGCTTTCTTTTTTTTTAAGTTAAACGGAGGAACTTACCTCTTCAAATTGTTTCCTTGAAAAGTGTGCCGTGTTCTGAATTCCTGTGGCCATTACCTGCACCAGGACATTTTTTGAGGGCAGGTGTCATTTACAGCCCTGTATTAGTTGGGGATATTACATGACCATTAGCTCTGGGTTTAAAGCTGTTGTTGCAGGAAACGGCCACAAGGAGGCAGCATTTCTATATTCCCAACTCTGGTTACTAGGGCAACAGAGCCTTCCTGGAAGTCCTGTTTCTAGGTTGTAAAGCAGAGTGGAATGTGCCAGGAGAAACCCCGAAAAACTATGTGTACTTATTTGCTGTTGGTATTCTTAGTTTAATTTTCATTTTTCTCAGAGCAAATTTGATTGCAATGTTGTGTTTGTTGTAGGTGTACAGAATCTCTTTCATTGATACATATATCTTTTCATGTTTGGATCCTGTTCCATATAGGTTATTACAGAATGTTATGTAGACCTCTCTTGGTATTCGGTATGTCTTTGATGATTATATATTTTATAAGTATTAGCATATGTCTGTTGAACCCAGTATCCTCCGTTATACATTCCTCACACCTTTCCTTTTGGTTAACGACAAGCTTGTTTTCTGAACACGTGAGTGTCCTTCTCTGTGGAAACAGGTTCCTTCATATCAATCTTGAGATAACACCTATACATGATATCATAGGATATGTGCCTCTCGCTTTCTGACTTACTTCAAGTTGTGTGATTATCTGTAGCCTCATCTATGGTGCTGCAGACGGCATTGTTTCATTCTTTTCTGTGTCTAATATTGCATTGTGTACATGGACCACTTTTTCGTCCATTCATCTGATGATGGAGATTTTTGTTGCTTCCATGTCTTGGCTATTGTAAATACTGCTGCAATACACGATTTTCCATCCCGTGTCTTTTTGATTCTGGCTTTCACAGGTGACAGGCCCAATAGTGGGCCTTCCGGATCATATGGTAACTCAATTTTTACCTTGAAACGCACTGCCATTCTGTTCTTATTATTGGCTGTTACCAGTTTACATCCCACTTAGACCGAGAGCTTATGCTATTCTCCACAACTGCTTCAACATCTATTGTTTGTTGACTTTTGGCTGATGGTCATTCTGACTGGTGTGAGGTGATACCTTTGTGTAGATTGGATTTCCATGCGTCTAATAGTTCCTGATCTTTTGCGTTTATCAATGTCCTTTTCATGTATTTTTAAGATTGAGCTAAACTTACAACTTCAAACTGCCTTCTTGAAAAAATTGCCGCGTTTGGATTTTTTTGGCCATTCCCTACCCCAGGACATTTTTTGAGAGCATGAGTCATTTACAGCCCTGCAGTCCTTGTGAATATTAGTGACCATTAGCAGTAGATTGAAAGCTGCTGTTTGAGGAAACGGCCTTAGGGTGGCAGCATTTCTACGTTGCCAACTCTGCTCGCTAGGGCAACAGAACCTTGCTGCAAGTTGTGCTTTTAGGTTGCAGATTAGAGTGGAATGTGCCAGGACAAACCCCCATAAGTTTTAGCCTCCTTAATTCTTGTTTGTGTCTTTAAGTTGTAGTTTTTATCAGAGCAAATTTGATTGAAAAATGTCTTTTCTTCCAGGTGTACAGAATCTTGTCCATTTACACATATACATATATCTATTGATCTTTGGGTCCTTTTCCATGTAGGTTATTACAGAGCGTTCAGTAGACCACTCTCGGTATTCCATAGGTCTTTGGGGATTATATATTTTATATGTATTAGTATATGTGTGTTAACCCCAATATCCTAATTTATCCATTCCTCACACCTTTTCTTTGGCTTAACCATAAGTTTGTCTTCTCAATCTGAGACTGTCTTTCTCTATGGAAATATGTTCATTTTTATGAATTTTCAGATAACATAAGTGATATCCTAGAACCTTTGTCTTTCGCATTCTGACTTATTTCACGTTGTGTGATTATCTCTAGTCTGAACCGTGGTGCTGCATATGCAATTCTTTTATTTTTTTCCATCACTAATATTCCATTCTGTACATCTAACACTTCTTCTTTGTCCATTCATCTGTTTATGGACCTTGATTTTGCTTCCATGTCTTGGCTATTTCAATATTGCTGCAGTGCACATTTGCCTGCCTCTGTCTTTCCGAGTCTGGTGGTCTTAGGTTATGGGCCCAAAAGGTGCCCTGCCGCATCATATGGTAGCTCAATTTTTCCCTTTGAAAGCAGCTCCATTCAGTTTTCGTTAGTGCTGTTACCACTTTACATCCCACCAGCAGCTAGAAGGTACACAGTTTTGTAAAACCCCTTCAACATTTATAGTTTGTAGACTTTTTGCTGATGGTCATTTGACTGGTGTGAGTTCAAACCTTTTTGGAGGTTGGATTTGCATGTGGCTAATAATTCCTTATACTGAACTTTAGGCATGTCCTTTTTTCCTTTTCCTTTTTTTTTAAAGAGTGAGTTCAACTTCCCTCTTCATATTGACTTCTTGAAAAATTTGTCGTGTTGAATTTTCTTGCCTATTCCCTACCGCAGGGCATTTTTTGAGGGCAGGTGTCATTTACAGCCCTGCAGTCCTTGTGACTATTAAGCGACCATTAGCACTGGGTTTAAAGCTGCTGTTGTGGGAAACAGCCACATGGCGGCAGCATTATTATGTTCTCAACTCTTGTTACTAGGGCAACAGAGTCTTCCTGGACGTCGTGTTCCGTGGTTGTAAATTAGAGTGGAATGTACTGGGAGAAATCCCCAGAAGTTTATGTCTCATTACTTATGTTTGTTTTTTTAATTTAATTTCTATTTCTTATCGGAGTAAATTTGATTAGAGTGTTTTGATTGTCTGGCTGGTACAGAATCTGCTCAATGATTCATACATATGTCTGTTCATCTTCGGATCCTGTTACCATGTATGGTATTACAGAATGTTGAGTAGACCTCCCTTGGTATTTGATAGGTGTTTTGTCATTATATATTTTATATGTATTGGTGATTATATAATTCATGTAGTTTATACGTTATATGTTTATATACATTTAACATACATTAGTATATGCATGCAACCCCCATAATCCTAATTTATCCATCCTCCCACCTTTCATTTTGGTTAACCATTAGTTTGTTTCAGAAGTCTGTGAGTGTCTTTTTCTGTGGAAATATGTTCATTGGTAGCAATCTTAGGAGAACATGTCTAAATGATATCATAGGATATTTGTCATTCCCTTTTGACTTACTTAACGTAATATGATTATTTCTAGGCTCATCTGTAGTCCTGAAAACGGCATTGTTCATTTTTTTCCCGAGGCTACTATTCCATTCGGTACGTATACCACTTCTTCTTTGTCCATTTATCTGTTGATGGACATGTTGTTTGTTTGCATGTCTTGGCTATTGTAAATATTGCTGCAGTGCACGTTTGCCTGTCTGTGCCTTTCCGATTCTGGTCTTCTTAGGGTATAGGCCCAGTAGCGTTTCGGCCGCATCATTTGGTAGCTCAATTTTTACCTTTTAAACGCAGCTCCATTCTATTCTCATGATTAGCTGTTACCAGTTTACATCCATCCAACAGTATAGGGGGTATACATTTCTCCACTAACCCGTCAGCATTCGTTGTTTGTAGACTTTTTACGGATGGCATTTTGAATATTGGCTGGTGAAATCTTTGTGTAGTGTGGATTTGCATCCAACCAATAATTCCTGATATTGAGCTTTTATCCATGTTCTTCTTTTTATAAAATAACAGAGTGAGTAACACTTACCTCTTCAATCTCTTTTCTGGAAAAATTTTCCGTGCTGTGAACTTTTTTGGCCATTTCCTACCCCCGGACATTTTTTGAGGACACGTGTCATTTACAGCCCTACAATTACTGTGAATCTCAAGTGACCGTTAGCCCTGTGTTTAAAGCTGCTGTTGTGGGAAACGGCCACAAGGCGGCAGCATTTCTCCATTCCCAAATCTGGTTACTAGGGTAGCAGAGCCTTCCTGAAAGTTGTGTTCCTAGGTTGTAAATTAGACTGGGATGTGCCAGGGAAAACCCCAATAACTTTATGTCTCATTAATTGTTGTTCATGGTTCTAATTATTTAAATTGGGGTAATGAGTAGAATAGTGTTTGTTCTGGGTGTACACAATCAGGTTCAATTGAACATTATATATATCTATTCATGTCCAGATCCTCTCCCCATGTAAATTACTATTATTTTTTGAAATAAATTTATGTTATTTATTTATTATTTGTGGCTAAGTTAGATCTCCCTTGCTGCCTGTGGGCTTTCTCCAGTTGCATTGAGCAATGGCTACTCTCTGTTGCGGTGCACGGGCTTCTCACTGCAGTGGCTTCTCTTGTTGTGGACCACGGGCTGTACGCATGCGGGATTCAGTAGTTGTGGTGCATGGGCTCAGTAGTTACGGCTCATGGACTCCAGAGTGTAGGCTCATTAGTTGTGGTGCACGGGCTTAGTTGCTCTGCAGCATGTGGGATCTTCCCGAACCAGGGATCGAACCTCTGTCCCCGGTATTGGCAGGCGGATTCTTAACCACGGTGCCACTAGGCAAGCCCCCGTGTAAATTATTACAGAGCATTCAGTAGACCTCCCTTGGTATATGGTCGGTCTTTTTGATACATGTGTTTAATATGTATTTGTATACGTATGGTAACCCTAATGTTTATGTATCCATTCCTCCCACCTTTCCTTTTAGATAACCATAGTTTGTTTTCTAAGTCTGTGAGAGTCTGTCTCTGTGGAAATATGTTCATATGTGTCAGTGTGTTAGGTAACACCTAGGAGTCATATGACAGGTTATTTGTCGTCTGCTTTCCGACTTACCTCATGTTCTGTGATTATCTCTAGGCTCATCTATGGTGCTGCAAAGAGCAGTGTTTCATCCTTTTCCATGGCGAATATTCCATTGTGTACACGGACCACTTCTTCTTTGTGCATTCATCTGTGGATGGACATTTTGGTTACTTCCAAGTCTTGGCTATGCTAAATATTGGTGCAGTGCCGGGTTGCCAGCCTGTGTCTTTTGGATTCTGGTCTTCTCAGGGGTTAGGCCCAGCAGTGTGCCTACTAGATCATATGGTTGTTCAATTTTTACCTTTCAACGCACCTCCATTCTGTCCTCACTACTGGCTGTTACCAGTTTACATCCCACCAGCAACTAGAGGGTACACAGATCTCTAAAACCCCTTCAGCATTTATTGTTTGTAGACGTTATACTAATGGCATTTTGAGTGTTGTGTGGTGATACCTTTTTATAGTTTGGATTTGCATGCGTCTAATAATTCCCGGTATTGAGCTTTTATCTACATCCGCTTTCTTTTTTTTTAAGTTAAACGGAGGAACTTACCTCTTCAAATTGTTTCCTTGAAAAGTGTGCCGTGTTCTGAATTCCTGTGGCCATTACCTGCACCAGGACATTTTTTGAGGGCAGGTGTCATTTACAGCCCTGTATTAGTTGGGGATATTACATGACCATTAGCTCTGGGTTTAAAGCTGTTGTTGCAGGAAACGGCCACAAGGAGGCAGCATTTCTATATTCCCAACTCTGGTTACTAGGGCAACAGAGCCTTCCTGGAAGTCCTGTTTCTAGGTTGTAAAGCAGAGTGGAATGTGCCAGGAGAAACCCCGAAAAACTATGTGTACTTATTTGCTGTTGGTATTCTTAGTTTAATTTTCATTTTTCTCAGAGCAAATTTGATTGCAATGTTGTGTTTGTTGTAGGTGTACAGAATCTCTTTCATTGATACATATATCTTTTCATGTTTGGATCCTGTTCCATATAGGTTATTACAGAATGTTATGTAGACCTCTCTTGGTATTCGGTATGTCTTTGATGATTATATATTTTATAAGTATTAGCATATGTCTGTTGAACCCAGTATCCTCCGTTATACATTCCTCACACCTTTCCTTTTGGTTAACGACAAGCTTGTTTTCTGAACACGTGAGTGTCCTTCTCTGTGGAAACAGGTTCCTTCATATCAATCTTGAGATAACACCTATACATGATATCATAGGATATGTGCCTCTCGCTTTCTGACTTACTTCAAGTTGTGTGATTATCTGTAGCCTCATCTATGGTGCTGCAGACGGCATTGTTTCATTCTTTTCTGTGTCTAATATTGCATTGTGTACATGGACCACTTTTTCGTCCATTCATCTGATGATGGAGATTTTTGTTGCTTCCATGTCTTGGCTATTGTAAATACTGCTGCAATACACGATTTTCCATCCCGTGTCTTTTTGATTCTGGCTTTCACAGGTGACAGGCCCAATAGTGGGCCTTCCGGATCATATGGTAACTCAATTTTTACCTTGAAACGCACTGCCATTCTGTTCTTATTATTGGCTGTTACCAGTTTACATCCCACTTAGACCGAGAGCTTATGCTATTCTCCACAACTGCTTCAACATCTATTGTTTGTTGACTTTTGGCTGATGGTCATTCTGACTGGTGTGAGGTGATACCTTTGTGTAGATTGGATTTCCATGCGTCTAATAGTTCCTGATCTTTTGCGTTTATCAATGTCCTTTTCATGTATTTTTAAGATTGAGCTAAACTTACAACTTCAAACTGCCTTCTTGAAAAAATTGCCGCGTTTGGATTTTTTTGGCCATTCCCTACCCCAGGACATTTTTTGAGAGCATGAGTCATTTACAGCCCTGCAGTCCTTGTGAATATTAGTGACCATTAGCAGTAGATTGAAAGCTGCTGTTTGAGGAAACGGCCTTAGGGTGGCAGCATTTCTACGTTGCCAACTCTGCTCGCTAGGGCAACAGAACCTTGCTGCAAGTTGTGCTTTTAGGTTGCAGATTAGAGTGGAATGTGCCAGGACAAACCCCCATAAGTTTTAGCCTCCTTAATTCTTGTTTGTGTCTTTAAGTTGTAGTTTTTATCAGAGCAAATTTGATTGAAAAATGTCTTTTCTTCCAGGTGTACAGAATCTTGTCCATTTACACATATACATATATCTATTGATCTTTGGGTCCTTTTCCATGTAGGTTATTACAGAGCGTTCAGTAGACCACTCTCGGTATTCCATAGGTCTTTGGGGATTATATATTTTATATGTATTAGTATATGTGTGTTAACCCCAATATCCTAATTTATCCATTCCTCACACCTTTTCTTTGGCTTAACCATAAGTTTGTCTTCTCAATCTGAGACTGTCTTTCTCTATGGAAATATGTTCATTTTTATGAATTTTCAGATAACATAAGTGATATCCTAGAACCTTTGTCTTTCGCATTCTGACTTATTTCACGTTGTGTGATTATCTCTAGTCTGAACCGTGGTGCTGCATATGCAATTCTTTTATTTTTTTCCATCACTAATATTCCATTCTGTACATCTAACACTTCTTCTTTGTCCATTCATCTGTTTATGGACCTTGATTTTGCTTCCATGTCTTGGCTATTTCAATATTGCTGCAGTGCACATTTGCCTGCCTCTGTCTTTCCGAGTCTGGTGGTCTTAGGTTATGGGCCCAAAAGGTGCCCTGCCGCATCATATGGTAGCTCAATTTTTCCCTTTGAAAGCAGCTCCATTCAGTTTTCGTTAGTGCTGTTACCACTTTACATCCCACCAGCAGCTAGAAGGTACACAGTTTTGTAAAACCCCTTCAACATTTATAGTTTGTAGACTTTTTGCTGATGGTCATTTGACTGGTGTGAGTTCAAACCTTTTTGGAGGTTGGATTTGCATGTGGCTAATAATTCCTTATACTGAACTTTAGGCATGTCCTTTTTTCCTTTTCCTTTTTTTTTAAAGAGTGAGTTCAACTTCCCTCTTCATATTGACTTCTTGAAAAATTTGTCGTGTTGAATTTTCTTGCCTATTCCCTACCGCAGGGCATTTTTTGAGGGCAGGTGTCATTTACAGCCCTGCAGTCCTTGTGACTATTAAGCGACCATTAGCACTGGGTTTAAAGCTGCTGTTGTGGGAAACAGCCACATGGCGGCAGCATTATTATGTTCTCAACTCTTGTTACTAGGGCAACAGAGTCTTCCTGGACGTCGTGTTCCGTGGTTGTAAATTAGAGTGGAATGTACTGGGAGAAATCCCCAGAAGTTTATGTCTCATTACTTATGTTTGTTTTTTTTAATTTAATTTCTATTTCTTATCGGAGTAAATTTGATTAGAGTGTTTTGATTGTCTGGCTGGTACAGAATCTGCTCAATGATTCATACATATGTCTGTTCATCTTCGGATCCTGTTACCATGTATGGTATTACAGAATGTTGAGTAGACCTCCCTTGGTATTTGATAGGTGTTTTGTCATTATATATTTTATATGTATTGGTGATTATATAATTCATGTAGTTTATACGTTATATGTTTATATACATTTAACATACATTAGTATATGCATGCAACCCCCATAATCCTAATTTATCCATCCTCCCACCTTTCATTTTGGTTAACCATTAGTTTGTTTCAGAAGTCTGTGAGTGTCTTTTTCTGTGGAAATATGTTCATTGGTAGCAATCTTAGGAGAACATGTCTAAATGATATCATAGGATATTTGTCATTCCCTTTTGACTTACTTAACGTAATATGATTATTTCTAGGCTCATCTGTAGTCCTGAAAACGGCATTGTTCATTTTTTTCCCGAGGCTACTATTCCATTCGGTACGTATACCACTTCTTCTTTGTCCATTTATCTGTTGATGGACATGTTGTTTGTTTGCATGTCTTGGCTATTGTAAATATTGCTGCAGTGCACGTTTGCCTGTCTGTGCCTTTCCGATTCTGGTCTTCTTAGGGTATAGGCCCAGTAGCGTTTCGGCCGCATCATTTGGTAGCTCAATTTTTACCTTTTAAACGCAGCTCCATTCTATTCTCATGATTAGCTGTTACCAGTTTCCATCCATCCAACAGTATAGGGGGTATACATTTCTCCACTAACCCGTCAGCATTCGTTGTTTGTAGACTTTTTACGGATGGCATTTTGAATATTGGCTGGTGAAATCTTTGTGTAGTGTGGATTTGCATCCAACCAATAATTCCTGATATTGAGCTTTTATCCATGTTCTTCTTTTTATAAAATAACAGAGTGAGTAACACTTACCTCTTCAATCTCTTTTCTGGAAAAATTTTCCGTGCTGTGAACTTTTTTGGCCATTTCCTACCCCCGGACATTTTTTGAGGACACGTGTCATTTACAGCCCTACAATTACTGTGAATCTCAAGTGACCGTTAGCCCTGTGTTTAAAGCTGCTGTTGTGGGAAACGGCCACAAGGCGGCAGCATTTCTCCATTCCCAAATCTGGTTACTAGGGTAGCAGAGCCTTCCTGAAAGTTGTGTTCCTAGGTTGTAAATTAGACTGGGATGTGCCAGGGAAAACCCCAATAACTTTATGTCTCATTAATTGTTGTTCATGGTTCTAATTATTTAAATTGGGGTAATGAGTAGAATAGTGTTTGTTCTGGGTGTACACAATCAGGTTCAATTGAACATTATATATATCTATTCATGTCCAGATCCTCTCCCCATGTAAATTACTATTATTTTTTGAAATAAATTTATGTTATTTATTTATTATTTGTGGCTAAGTTAGATCTCCCTTGCTGCCTGTGGGCTTTCTCCAGTTGCATTGAGCAATGGCTACTCTCTGTTGCGGTGCACGGGCTTCTCACTGCAGTGGCTTCTCTTGTTGCGGACCACGGGCTGTACGCATGCGGGATTCAGTAGTTGTGGTGCATGGGCTCAGTAGTTACGGCTCATGGACTCCAGAGTGTAGGCTCATTAGTTGTGGTGCACGGGCTTAGTTGCTCTGCAGCATGTGGGATCTTCCCGAACCAGGGATCGAACCTCTGTCCCCGGTATTGGCAGGCGGATTCTTAACCACGGTGCCACTAGGCAAGCCCCCGTGTAAATTATTACAGAGCATTCAGTAGACCTCCCTTGGTATATGGTCGGTCTTTTTGATACATGTGTTTAATATGTATTTGTATACGTATGGTAACCCTAATGTTTATGTATCCATTCCTCCCACCTTTCCTTTTAGATAACCATAGTTTGTTTTCTAAGTCTGTGAGAGTCTGTCTCTGTGGAAATATGTTCATATGTGTCAGTGTGTTAGGTAACACCTAGGAGTCATATGACAGGTTATTTGTCGTCTGCTTTCCGACTTACCTCATGTTCTGTGATTATCTCTAGGCTCATCTATGGTGCTGCAAAGAGCAGTGTTTCATCCTTTTCCATGGCGAATATTCCATTGTGTACACGGACCACTTCTTCTTTGTGCATTCATCTGTGGATGGACATTTTGGTTACTTCCAAGTCTTGGCTATGCTAAATATTGGTGCAGTGCCGGGTTGCCAGCCTGTGTCTTTTGGATTCTGGTCTTCTCAGGGGTTAGGCCCAGCAGTGTGCCTACTAGATCATATGGTTGTTCAATTTTTACCTTTCAACGCACCTCCATTCTGTCCTCACTACTGGCTGTTACCAGTTTACATCCCACCAGCAACTAGAGGGTACACAGATCTCTAAAACCCCTTCAGCATTTATTGTTTGTAGACGTTATACTAATGGCATTTTGAGTGTTGTGTGGTGATACCTTTTTATAGTTTGGATTTGCATGCGTCTAATAATTCCCGGTATTGAGCTTTTATCTACATCCGCTTTCTTTTTTTTTAAGTTAAACGGAGGAACTTACCTCTTCAAATTGTTTCCTTGAAAAGTGTGCCGTGTTCTGAATTCCTGTGGCCATTACCTGCACCAGGACATTTTTTGAGGGCAGGTGTCATTTACAGCCCTGTATTAGTTGGGGATATTACATGAACATTAGCTCTGGGTTTAAAGCTGTTGTTGCAGGAAACGGCCACAAGGAGGCAGCATTTCTATATTCCCAACTCTGGTTACTAGGGCAACAGAGCCTTCCTGGAAGTCCTGTTTCTAGGTTGTAAAGCAGAGTGGAATGTGCCAGGAGAAACCCCGAAAAACTATGTGTACTTATTTGCTGTTGGTATTCTTAGTTTAATTTTCATTTTTCTCAGAGCAAATTTGATTGCAATGTTGTGTTTGTTGTAGGTGTACAGAATCTCTTTCATTGATACATATATCTTTTCATGTTTGGATCCTGTTCCATATAGGTTATTACAGAATGTTATGTAGACCTCTCTTGGTATTCGGTATGTCTTTGATGATTATATATTTTATAAGTATTAGCATATGTCTGTTGAACCCAGTATCCTCCGTTATACATTCCTCACACCTTTCCTTTTGGTTAACGACAAGCTTGTTTTCTGAACACGTGAGTGTCCTTCTCTGTGGAAACAGGTTCCTTCATATCAATCTTGAGATAACACCTATACATGATATCATAGGATATGTGCCTCTCGCTTTCTGACTTACTTCAAGTTGTGTGATTATCTGTAGCCTCATCTATGGTGCTGCAGACGGCATTGTTTCATTCTTTTCTGTGTCTAATATTGCATTGTGTACATGGACCACTTTTTCGTCCATTCATCTGATGATGGAGATTTTTGTTGCTTCCATGTCTTGGCTATTGTAAATACTGCTGCAATACACGATTTTCCATCCCGTGTCTTTTTGATTCTGGCTTTCACAGGTGACAGGCCCAATAGTGGGCCTTCCGGATCATATGGTAACTCAATTTTTACCTTGAAACGCACTGCCATTCTGTTCTTATTATTGGCTGTTACCAGTTTACATCCCACTTAGACCGAGAGCTTATGCTATTCTCCACAACTGCTTCAACATCTATTGTTTGTTGACTTTTGGCTGATGGTCATTCTGACTGGTGTGAGGTGATACCTTTGTGTAGATTGGATTTCCATGCGTCTAATAGTTCCTGATCTTTTGCGTTTATCAATGTCCTTTTCATGTATTTTTAAGATTGAGCTAAACTTACAACTTCAAACTGCCTTCTTGAAAAAATTGCCGCGTTTGGATTTTTTTGGCCATTCCCTACCCCAGGACATTTTTTGAGAGCATGAGTCATTTACAGCCCTGCAGTCCTTGTGAATATTAGTGACCATTAGCAGTAGATTGAAAGCTGCTGTTTGAGGAAACGGCCTTAGGGTGGCAGCATTTCTACGTTGCCAACTCTGCTCGCTAGGGCAACAGAACCTTGCTGCAAGTTGTGCTTTTAGGTTGCAGATTAGAGTGGAATGTGCCAGGACAAACCCCCATAAGTTTTAGCCTCCTTAATTCTTGTTTGTGTCTTTAAGTTGTAGTTTTTATCAGAGCAAATTTGATTGAAAAATGTCTTTTCTTCCAGGTGTACAGAATCTTGTCCATTTACACATATACATATATCTATTGATCTTTGGGTCCTTTTCCATGTAGGTTATTACAGAGCGTTCAGTAGACCACTCTCGGTATTCCATAGGTCTTTGGGGATTATATATTTTATATGTATTAGTATATGTGTGTTAACCCCAATATCCTAATTTATCCATTCCTCACACCTTTTCTTTGGCTTAACCATAAGTTTGTCTTCTCAATCTGAGACTGTCTTTCTCTATGGAAATATGTTCATTTTTATGAATTTTCAGATAACATAAGTGATATCCTAGAACCTTTGTCTTTCGCATTCTGACTTATTTCACGTTGTGTGATTATCTCTAGTCTGAACTGTGGTGCTGCATATGCCATTCTTTTATTTTTTTTCATCACTAATATTCCATTCTGTACATCTACCACTTCTTCTTTGTCCATTCATCTGTTTATGGACCTTTGTTTTGCTTCCATGTCTTGGCTATTTCAATATTGCTGCAGTGCACATTTGCCTGCCTCTGTCTTTCCGAGTCTGGTGGTCTTAGGTTATAGGCCCAAAAGGTGCCCTGCTGCGTCATATGGTAGCTCAATTTTTACCTTTTAAAGCAGCTCCATTCATTTTTCGTTAGTGCTGTTACCACTTTACATCCCACCAGCAGCTAGAAGGTACACAGTTCTGTAAAACCCCTTCAACATTTATAGTTTGTAGACTTTTTGCTGATGGTCATTTGACTGGTGTGAGTTCAAACCTTTTTGGAGGTTGGATTTGCATGTGGCTAATAATTCCTTATACTGAACTTTAGGCATGTCCTTTTTTCCTTTTCCTTTTTTTTTAAAGAGTGAGTTCAACTTCCCTCTTCATATTGACTTCTTGAAAAATTTGTTGTGTTGAATTTTCTTGCCTATTCCCTACTGCAGGGCATTTTTTGAGGGCAGGTGTCATTTACAGCCCTGCAGTCCTTGTGACTATTAAGCGACCATTAGCACTGGGTTTAAAGCTGCTGTTGTGGGAAACAGCCACATGGCGGCAGCATTATTATGTTCTCAACTCTTGTTACTAGGGCAACAGAGTCTTCCTGGACGTCGTGTTCCGTGGTTGTAAATTAGAGTGGAATGTACTGGGAGAAATCCCCAGAAGTTTATGTCTCATTACTTATGTTTGTTTTTTTAATTTAATTTCTATTTCTTATCGGAGTAAATTTGATTAGAGTGTTTTGATTGTCTGGCTGGTACAGAATCTGCTCAATGATTCATACATATGTCTGTTCATCTTCGGATCCTGTTACCATGTATGGTATTACAGAATGTTGAGTAGACCTCCGTTGGTATTTGATAGGTGTTTTGTCATTATATATTTTATATGTATTGGTGATTATATAATTCATGTAGTTTATACGTTATATGTTTATATACATTTAACATACATTAGTATATGCATGCAACCCCCATAATCCTAATTTATCCATCCTCCCACCTTTCATTTTGGTTAACCATTAGTTTGTTTCAGAAGTCTGTGAGTGTCTTTTTCTGTGGAAATGTGTTCATTGGTAGCAATCTTAGGAGAACATGTCTAAATGATATCATAGGATATTTGTCATTCCCTTTTGACTTACTTAACGTAATATGTTTATTTCTAGGCTCATCTGTAGTCCTGAAAACGGCATTGTTCATTTTTTTCCCGAGGCTACTATTCCATTCGGTACGTATACCACTTCTTCTTTGTCCATTTATCTGTTGATGGACATTTTGTTTGTTTGCATGTCTTGGCTATTGTAAATATTGCTGCAGTGCACGTTTGCCTGTCTGTGCCTTTCCGATTCTGGTCTTCTTAGGGTATAGGCCCATTAGCGGTTCGGCCGCATCATTTGGTAGCTCAATTTTTACCTTTTAAACGCAGCTCTATTCTGTTCTCATGATTAGCTGTTACCAGTTTACATCCATCCAACAGCATAGGGGGTATACATTTCTCCACTAACCCGTCAGCATTCGTTGTTTGTAGACTTTTTACGGATGGCATTTTGAATATTGGCTGGTGAAATCTTTGTGTAGTTTGGATTTGCATCCAACCAATAATTCCTGATATTGAGCTTTTATCCATGTTCTTCTTTTTATAAAATAACAGAGTGAGTAACACTTACCTCTTCAAACTCTTTTCTGGAAAAATTTTCCGTGCTGTGAACTTTTTTGGCCATTACCTACCCCAGGACATTTTTTGAGGACACGTGTCATTTACAGCCCTACAATTACTGTGACTCTCAAGTGACCGTTAGCCCTGCGTTTAAAGCTGCTGTTGTGGGAAACGGCCACAAGGCAGCAGCATTTCTCCAATCCCAAATCTGGTTACTAGGGTAGCAGAGCCTTCCTGAAAGTTGTGTTCCTAGGTTGTAAATTAGACTGGGATGTGCCAGGGAAAACCCCAATAACTTTATGTCTCATTAATTGTTGTTCATGGTTCTAATTATTTAAATTGGGGTAATGAGTAGAATAGTGTTTGTTCTGGGTGTACACAATCAGGTTCAATTGAGCATTATATATATGTATTCATGTCCAGATCCTCTTCCCATGTAAATTACGATTATTTTTAAAAATAAATTTATGTTTTTTCTTTATTTATTTGTGGCTAAGTTAGATCTCCCTTGCTGCCTGTGGGCTTTCTCCAGTTGCAGTGAGCAATGGCTACTCTCCGTTGCGATGCACGGGCTTCTCACTGCAGTGGCTTCTCTTGTTGCGTAACACGGGCTGTACGCATGCGAGCTTCAGTAGTTGTGGTGCATGGGCTCAGTAGTTCCGGCTCATGGGCTCCAGAGCGTAGGCTCATTAGTTGTGGTGCACGGGCTTAGTTGCTCTGCAGCATGTGGGATCTTTCCAAACCAGGGATCGAACCTGTGTCCCCGGTATTGGCAGGCGGATTCTTAACCACGGTGCCACTAGGCAAGCCCCCGTGTAAATTATTACAGAGCGTTCAGTAGACCTCCCTTGGTATATGGTCGGTCTTTTTGATACATGTGTTTAATATGTATTTGTATACGTATGGTAACCCTAATGTTTATGTATCCATTCCTCCCACCTTTCCTTTTAGATAACCATAGTTTGTTTTCTAAGTCTGTGAGAGTCTGTCTCTGTGGAAATATGTTCATATGTGTCAGTGTGTTAGGTAACACCTAGGAGTCATATGACAGGTTATTTGTCGTCTGCTTTCCGACTTACCTCAGGTTCTGTGATTATCTCTAGGCTCATCTATGGTGCTGCAAAGAGCAGTGTTTCATCCTTTTCCATGGCGAATATTCCATTGTGTACACGGACCACTTCTACTTTGTGCATTCACCTGTGGATGGACATTTTGGTTACTTCCAAGTCTTGGCTATGCTAAATATTGGTGCAGTGCTGGGTTGCCAGCCTGTGTCTTTTGGATTCTGGTCTTCTCAGGGGTTAGGCCCAGCAGTGGGCCTACTAGATCATATGGTTGTTCAATTTTTACCTTTCAACGCATTTCCATTCTGTCCTCACTACTGGCTGTTACCAGTTTACATCCCACCAGCAACTAGAGGGTACACAGATCTCTAAAACCCCTTCAGCATTTATTGTTTGTAGACATTTTACTAATGGCATTTTGAGTGTTGGGTGGTGATACCTTTTTATAGTTTGGATTTGCATGCGTCTAATAATTCCCGGTATTGAGCTTGTATCTACGTCCGCTTTCTTTCTTTTTTTTTAAGTTAAACGGAGGAACTTACCTCTTCAAATTGTTTCCTTGAAAAGTGTGCCGTGTTCTGAATTCCTGTGGCCATTACCTGCACCAGGACATTTTTTGAGGGCAGGTGTCATTTACAGCCCTGTATTAGTTGGGGATATTACATGACCATTAGCTCTGGGTTTAAAGCTGTTGTTGCAGGAAACGGCCACAAGGAGGCAGCATTTCTATATTCCCAATTCTGGTTACTAGGGCAACAGAGCCTTCCTGGAAGTCCTGTTTCTAGGTTGTAAAGCAGAGTGGAATGTGCCAGGAGAAACCCCGAAAAACTATGTGTACTTATTTGCTGTTGGTATTCTTAGTTTAATTTTCATTTTTCTCAGAGCAAATTTGATTGCAATGTTGTGTTTGTTGTAGGTGTACAGAATCTCTTTCATTGATACATATATCTTTTCATGTTTGGATCCTCTTCCATATAGGTTATTACAGAATGTTGTGTAGACCTCTCTTGGTATTCGGTATGTCTTTGATGATTATATATTTTATAAGTATTAGCATATGTCTGTGGAACCCAGTATCCTCCGTTGTACATTCCTCACACCTTTCCTTTTGGTTAACGACAAGCTTGTTTTCTGAACACGTGAGTGTCCTTCTCTGTGGAAACAGGTTCCTTCATATCAATCTTGAGATAACACCTATACATGATATCATAGGATATGTGTCTCTCGCTTTCTGACTTACTTCAAGTTGTGTGATTATCTGTAGCCTCATCTATGGTGCTGCAGACGGCATTGTTTCATTCTTTTCTGTGTCTAATATTGCATTGTGTACATGGACCACTTTTTCGTCCATTCATCTGATGATGGACATTTTTGTTGCTTCCATGTCTTGGCTATTGTAAATACTGCTGCAATACACGATTTTCCATCCCGTGTCTTTTTGATTCTGGCTTTCACAGGTGACAGGCCCAATAGTGGGCCTTCCGGATCATATGGTAACTCAATTTTTACCTTGAAACGCACTGCCATTCTGTTCTTATTATTGGCTGTTACCAGTTTACATCCCACTTAGACCGAGAGGTTATGCTATTCTCCACAACTGCTTCAACATCTATTGTTTGTTGACTTTTGGCTGATGGTCATTCTGACTGGTGTGAGGTGATACCTTTGTGTAGATTGGATTTCCATGCGTCTAATAGTTCCTGATCTTTTGCGTTTATCAATGTCCTTTTCATGTATTTTTAAGATTGAGCTAAACTTACAACTTCCAACTGCCTTCTTGAAAAAATTGCCGCGTTTGGATTTTTTTGGCCATTCCCTACCCCAGGACATTTTTTGAGAGCATGAGTCATTTACAGCCCTGCAGTCCTTGTGAATATTAGTGACCATTAGCAGTAGATTGAAAGCTGCTGTTTGAGGAAACGGCCTTAGGGTGGCAGCATTTCTACGTTGCCAACTCTGCTCGCTAGGGCAACAGAACCTTGCTGCAAGTTGTGCTTTTAGGTTGCAGATTAGAGTGGAATGTGCCAGGACAAACCCCCATAAGTTTTAGCCTCCTTAATTCTTGTTTGTGTCTTTAAGTTGTAGTTTTTATCAGAGCAAATTTGATTGAAAAATGTCTTTTCTTCCAGGTGTACAGAATCTTGTCCATTTACACATATACATATATCTATTGATCTTTGGGTCCTTTTCCATGTAGGTTATTACAGAGCGTTCAGTAGACCACTCTCGGTATTCCATAGGTCTTTGGGGATTATATATTTTATATGTATTAGTATATGTGTGTTAACCCCAATATCCTAATTTATCCATTCCTCACACCTTTTCTTTGGCTTAACCATAAGTTTGTCTTCTCAATCTGAGACTGTCTTTCTCTATGGAAATATGTTCATTTTTATGAATTTTCAGATAACATAAGTGATATCCTAGAACCTTTGTCTTTCGCATTCTGACTTATTTCACGTTGTGTGATTATCTCTAGTCTGAACTGTGGTGCTGCATATGCCATTCTTTTATTTTTTTTCATCACTAATATTCCATTCTGTACATCTACCACTTCTTCTTTGTCCATTCATCTGTTTATGGACCTTTGTTTTGCTTCCATGTCTTGGCTATTTCAATATTGCTGCAGTGCACATTTGCCTGCCTCTGTCTTTCCGAGTCTGGTGGTCTTAGGTTATAGGCCCAAAAGGTGCCCTGCTGCGTCATATGGTAGCTCAATTTTTACCTTTTAAAGCAGCTCCATTCATTTTTCGTTAGTGCTGTTACCACTTTACATCCCACCAGCAGCTAGAAGGTACACAGTTCTGTAAAACCCCTTCAACATTTATAGTTTGTAGACTTTTTGCTGATGGTCATTTGACTGGTGTGAGTTCAAACCTTTTTGGAGGTTGGATTTGCATGTGGCTAATAATTCCTTATACTGAACTTTAGGCATGTCCTTTTTTTTCTTTTCCTTTTTATTTTTTAAAGAGTGAGTACAACTTCCCTCTTCATATTGACTTCTTGAAAAATTTGTCGTGTTGAATTTTCTTGCCTATTCCCTACCGCAGGGCATTTTTTGAGGGCAGGTGTCATTTACAGCCCTGCAGTCCTTGTGACTATTAAGCGACCATTAGCACTGGGTTTAAAGCTGCTGTTGTGGGAAACAGCCACATGGCGGCAGCATTATTATGTTCTCAACTCTTGTTACTAGGGCAACAGAGTCTTCCTGGACGTCGTGTTCCGTGGTTGTAAATTAGAGTGGAATGTACTGGGAGAAATCCCCAGAAGTTTATGTCTCATTACTTATGTTTGTTTTTTTAATTTAATTTCTATTTCTTATCGGAGTAAATTTGATTAGAGTGATTTGATTGTCTGGCTGGTACAGAATCTGCTCAATGATTCATACATATGTCTGTTCATCTTCGGATCCTGTTACCATGTATGGTATTACAGAATGTTGAGTAGACCTCCGTTGGTATTTGATAGGTGTTTTGTCATTATATATTTTATATGTATTGGTGATTATATAATTCATGTAGTTTATACGTTATATGTTTATATACATTTAACATACATTAGTATATGCATGCAACCCCCATAATCCTAATTTATCCATCCTCCCACCTTTCATTTTGGTTAACCATTAGTTTGTTTCAGAAGTCTGTGAGTGTCTTTTTCTGTGGAAATATGTTCATTGGTAGCAATCTTAGGAGAACATGTCTAAATGATATCATAGGATATTTGTCATTCCCTTTTGACTTACTTAACGTAATATGTTTATTTCTAGGCTCATCTGTAGTCCTGAAAACGGCATTGTTCATTTTTTTCCCGAGGCTACTATTCCATTCGGTACGTATACCACTTCTTCTTTGTCCATTTATCTGTTGATGGACATTTTGTTTGTTTGCATGTCTTGGCTATTGTAAATATTGCTGCAGTGCACGTTTGCCTGTCTGTGCCTTTCCGATTCTGGTCTTCTTAGGGTATAGGCCCATTAGCGGTTCGGCCGCATCATTTGGTAGCTCAATTTTTACCTTTTAAACGCAGCTCTATTCTGTTCTCATGATTAGCTGTTACCAGTTTACATCCATCCAACAGCATAGGGGGTATACATTTCTCCACTAACCCGTCAGCATTCGTTGTTTGTAGACTTTTTACGGATGGCATTTTGAATATTGGCTGGTGAAATCTTTGTGTAGTTTGGATTTGCATCCAACCAATAATTCCTGATATTGAGCTTTTATCCATGTTCTTCTTTTTATAAAATAACAGAGTGAGTAACACTTACCTCTTCAAACTCTTTTCTGGAAAAATTTTCCGTGCTGTGAACTTTTTTGGCCATTACCTACCCCAGGACATTTTTTGAGGACACGTGTCATTTACAGCCCTACAATTACTTTGACTCTCAAGTGACCGTTAGCCCTGCGTTTAAAGCTGCTGTTGTGGGAAACGGCCACAAGGCAGCAGCATTTCTCCAATCCCAAATCTGGTTACTAGGGTAGCAGAGCCTTCCTGAAAGTTGTGTTCCTAGGTTGTAAATTAGACTGGGATGTGCCAGGGAAAACCCCAATAACTTTATGTCTCATTAATTGTTGTTCATGGTTCTAATTATTTAAATTGGGGTAATGAGTAGAATAGTGTTTGTTCTGGGTGTACACAATCAGGTTCAATTGAGCATTATATATATGTATTCATGTCCAGATCCTCTTCCCATGTAAATTACGATTATTTTTAAAAATAAATTTATGTTTTTTCTTTATTTATTTGTGGCTAAGTTAGATCTCCCTTGCTGCCTGTGGGCTTTCTCCAGTTGCAGTGAGCAATGGCTACTCTCCGTTGCGATGCACGGGCTTCTCACTGCAGTGGCTTCTCTTGTTGCGTAACACGGGCTGTACGCATGCGAGCTTCAGTAGTTGTGGTGCATGGGCTCAGTAGTTCCGGCTCATGGGCTCCAGAGCGTAGGCTCATTAGTTGTGGTGCACGGGCTTAGTTGCTCTGCAGCATGTGGGATCTTTCCAAACCAGGGATCGAACCTGTGTCCCCGGTATTGGCAGGCGGATTCTTAACCACGGTGCCACTAGGCAAGCCCCCGTGTAAATTATTACAGAGCGTTCAGTAGACCTCCCTTGGTATATGGTCGGTCTTTTTGATACATGTGTTTAATATGTATTTGTATACGTATGGTAACCCTAATGTTTATGTATCCATTCCTCCCACCTTTCCTTTTAGATAACCATAGTTTGTTTTCTAAGTCTGTGAGAGTCTGTCTCTGTGGAAATATGTTCATATGTGTCAGTGTGTTAGGTAACACCTAGGAGTCATATGACAGGTTATTTGTCGTCTGCTCTCCGACTTACCTCAGGTTCTGTGATTATCTCTAGGCTCATCTATGGTGCTGCAAAGAGCAGTGTTTCATCCTTTTCCATGGCGAATATTCCATTGTGTACACGGACCACTTCTACTTTGTGCATTCACCTGTGGATGGACATTTTGGTTACTTCCAAGTCTTGGCTATGCTAAATATTGGTGCAGTGCTGGGTTGCCAGCCTGTGTCTTTTGGATTCTGGTCTTCTCAGGGGTTAGGCCCAGCAGTGGGCCTACTAGATCATATGGTTGTTCAATTTTTACCTTTCAACGCATTTCCATTCTGTCCTCACTACTGGCTGTTACCAGTTTACATCCCACCAGCAACTAGAGGGTACACAGATCTCTAAAACCCCTTCAGCATTTATTGTTTGTAGACATTTTACTAATGGCATTTTGAGTGTTGGGTGGTGATACCTTTTTATAGTTTGGATTTGCATGCGTCTAATAATTCCCGGTATTGAGCTTGTATCTACGTCCGCTTTCTTTCTTTTTTTTTAAGTTAAACGGAGGAACTTACCTCTTCAAATTGTTTCCTTGAAAAGTGTGCCGTGTTCTGAATTCCTGTGGCCATTACCTGCACCAGGACATTTTTTGAGGGCAGGTGTCATTTACAGCCCTGTATTAGTTGGGGATATTACATGACCATTAGCTCTGGGTTTAAAGCTGTTGTTGCAGGAAACGGCCACAAGGAGGCAGCATTTCTATATTCCCAATTCTGGTTACTAGGGCAACAGAGCCTTCCTGGAAGTCCTGTTTCTAGGTTGTAAAGCAGAGTGGAATGTGCCAGGAGAAACCCCGAAAAACTATGTGTACTTATTTGCTGTTGGTATTCTTAGTTTAATTTTCATTTTTCTCAGAGCAAATTTGATTGCAATGTTGTGTTTGTTGTAGGTGTACAGAATCTCTTTCATTGATACATATATCTTTTCATGTTTGGATCCTCTTCCATATAGGTTATTACAGAATGTTGTGTAGACCTCTCTTGGTATTCGGTATGTCTTTGATGATTATATATTTTATAAGTATTAGCATATGTCTGTGGAACCCAGTATCCTCCGTTATACATTCCTCACACCTTTCCTTTTGGTTAACGACAAGCTTGTTTTCTGAACACGTGAGTGTCCTTCTCTGTGGAAACAGGTTCCTTCATATCAATCTTGAGATAACACCTATACATGATATCATAGGATATGTGTCTCTCGCTTTCTGACTTACTTCAAGTTGTGTGATTATCTGTAGCCTCATCTATGGTGCTGCAGACGGCATTGTTTCATTCTTTTCTGTGTCTAATATTGCATTGTGTACATGGACCACTTTTTCGTCCATTCATCTGATGATGGAGATTTTTGTTGCTTCCATGTCTTGGCTATTGTAAATACTGCTGCAATACACGATTTTCCATCCCGTGTCTTTTTGATTCTGGCTTTCACAGGTGACAGGCCCAATAGTGGGCCTTCCGGATCATATGGTAACTCAATTTTTACCTTGAAACGCACTGCCATTCTGTTCTTATTATTGGCTGTTACCAGTTTACATCCCACTTAGACCGAGAGGTTATGCTATTCTCCACAACTGCTTCAACATCTATTGTTTGTTGACTTTTGGCTGATGGTCATTCTGACTGGTGTGAGGTGATACCTTTGTGTAGATTGGATTTCCATGCGTCTAATAGTTCCTGATCTTTTGCGTTTATCAATGTCCTTTTCATGTATTTTTAAGATTGAGCTAAACTTACAACTTCAAACTGCCTTCTTGAAAAAATTGCCGCGTTTGGATTTTTTTGGCCATTCCCTACCCCAGGACATTTTTTGAGAGCATGAGTCATTTACAGCCCTGCAGTCCTTGTGAATATTAGTGACCATTAGCAGTAGATTGAAAGCTGCTGTTTGAGGAAACGGCCTTAGGGTGGCAGCATTTCTACGTTGCCAACTCTGCTCGCTAGGGCAACAGAACCTTGCTGCAAGTTGTGCTTTTAGGTTGCAGATTAGAGTGGAATGTGCCAGGACAAACCCCCATAAGTTTTAGCCTCCTTAATTCTTGTTTGTGTCTTTAAGTTGTAGTTTTTATCAGAGCAAATTTGATTGAAAAATGTCTTTTCTTCCAGGTGTACAGAATCTTGTCCATTTACACATATACATATATCTATTGATCTTTGGGTCCTTTTCCATGTAGGTTATTACAGAGCGTTCAGTAGACCACTCTCGGTATTCCATAGGTCTTTGGGGATTATATATTTTATATGTATTAGTATATGTGTGTTAACCCCAATATCCTAATTTATCCATTCCTCACACCTTTTCTTTGGCTTAACCATAAGTTTGTCTTCTCAATCTGAGACTGTCTTTCTCTATGGAAATATGTTCATTTTTATGAATTTTCAGATAACATAAGTGATATCCTAGAACCTTTGTCTTTCGCATTCTGACTTATTTCACGTTGTGTGATTATCTCTAGTCTGAACTGTGGTGCTGCATATGCCATTCTTTTATTTTTTTTCATCACTAATATTCCATTCTGTACATCTACCACTTCTTCTTTGTCCATTCATCTGTTTATGGACCTTTGTTTTGCTTCCATGTCTTGGCTATTTCAATATTGCTGCAGTGCACATTTGCCTGCCTCTGTCTTTCCGAGTCTGGTGGTCTTAGGTTATAGGCCCAAAAGGTGCCCTGCCGCGTCATATGGTAGCTCAATTTTTACCTTTTAAAGCAGCTCCATTCATTTTTCGTTAGTGCTGTTACCACTTTACATCCCACCAGCAGCTAGAAGGTACACAGTTCTGTAAAACCCCTTCAACATTTATAGTTTGTAGACTTTTTGCTGATGGTCATTTGACTGGTGTGAGTTCAAACCTTTTTGGAGGTTGGATTTGCATGTGGCTAATAATTCCTTATACTGAACTTTAGGCATGTCCTTTTTTTTCTTTTCCTTTTTATTTTTTAAAGAGTGAGTACAACTTCCCTCTTCATATTGACTTCTTGAAAAATTTGTCGTGTTGAATTTTCTTGCCTATTCCCTACCGCAGGGCATTTTTTGAGGGCAGGTGTCATTTACAGCCCTGCAGTCCTTGTGACAATTAAGCGACCATTAGCACTGGGTTTAAAGCTGCTGTTGTGGGAAACAGGCACATGGCGGCAGCATTATTATGTTCTCAACTCTTGTTACTAGGGCAACAGAGTCTTCCTGGACGTCGTGTTCCGCGGTTGTAAATTAGAGTGGAATGTACTGGGACAAACCCCCAAAAGTTTATGTCTCATTACTTATGTTTGTTTTTTTAAATTTAATTTCTATTTCTTATCGGAGTATATTTGATTAGAGTGTTTTGTTTGTCTGGCTGTACAGAATCTGCTCAATGATTCATACATATGTCTGTTCATCTTCGGATCCTGTTACCATGTATGGTATTACAGAATGTTGAGTAGACCTCCCTTGGTATTTGATAGGTGTTTTGTCATTATATATTTTATATGTATTGGTGATTATATAATTTATATAATTTATACGTTATATGTTTATATACATTTAACATACATTAGTATATGTATGCAACCCCCATAATCCTAATTTATCCATCCTCCCACCTTTCATTTTGGTTAACCATTAGTTTGTTTCAGAAGTCTGTGAGTGTCTTTTTCTGTGGAAATATGTTCATTGGTAGCAATCTTAGGAGAACATGTCTAAATGATATCATAGGATATTTGTCATTCCCTTTTGACTTACTTAACGTAATATGATTATTTCTAGGCTCATCTGTAGTCCTGAAAACGGCATTGTTCATTTTTTTCCCGAGGCTACTATTCCATTCGGTACGTATACCACTTCTTCTTTGTCCATTTATCTGTTGATGGACATTTTGTTTGTTTGCATGTCTTGGCTATTGTAAATATTGCTGCAGTGCACGTTTGCCTGTCTGTGCCTTTCCGATTCTGGTCTTCTTAGGGTATAGGCCCATTAGCGGTTCGGCCGCATCATTTGGTAGCTCAATTTTTACCTTTTAAACACAGCTCTATTCTGTTCTCATGATTAGCTGTTACCAGTTTACATCCATCCAACAGCATAGGGGGTATACATTTCTCCACTAACCCGTCAGCATTCGTTGTTTGTAGACTTTTTACGGATGGCATTTTGAATATTGGCTGGTGAAATCTTTGTGTAGTTTGGATTTGCATCCAACCAATAATTCCTGATATTGAGCTTTTATCCATGTTCTTCTTTTTATAAAATAACAGAGTGAGTAACACTTACCTCTTCAAACTCTTTTCTGGAAAAATTTTCCGTGCTGTGAACTTTTTTGGCCATTACCTACCCCAGGATATTTTTTGAGGACACGTGTCATTTACAGCCCTACAATTACTGTGACTCTCAAGTGACCGTTAGCCCTGCGTTTAAAGCTGCTGTTGTGGGAAACGGCCACAAGGCAGCAGCATTTCTCCAATCCCAAATCTGGTTACTAGGGTAGCAGAGCCTTCCTGAAAGTTGTGTTCCTAGGTTGTAAATTAGACTGGGATGTGCCAGGGAAAACCCCAATAACTTTATGTCTCATTAATTGTTGTTCATGGTTCTAATTATTTAAATTGGGGTAATGAGTAGAATAGTGTTTGTTCTGGGTGTACACAATCAGGTTCAATTGAGCATTATATATATGTATTCATGTCCAGATCCTCTTCCCATGTAAATTACGATTATTTTTAAAAATAAATTTATGTTTTTTCTTTATTTATTTGTGGCTAAGTTAGATCTCCCTTGCTGCCTGTGGGCTTTCTCCAGTTGCAGTGAGCAATGGCTACTCTCCGTTGCGATGCACGGGCTTCTCACTGCAGTGGCTTCTCTTGTTGCGTAACACGGGCTGTACGCATGCGAGCTTCAGTAGTTGTGGTGCATGGGCTCAGTAGTTCCGGCTCATGGGCTCCAGAGCGTAGGCTCATTAGTTGTGGTGCACGGGCTTAGTTGCTCTGCAGCATGTGGGATCTTTCCAAACCAGGGATCGTACCTGTGTCCCTGGTATTGGCAGGCGGATTCTTAACCACGGTGCCACTAGGCAAGCCCCCGTGTAAATTATTACAGAGCGTTCAGTAGACCTCCCTTGGTATATGGTCGGTCTTTTTGATACATGTGTTTAATATGTATTTGTATACGTATGGTAACCCTAATGTTTATGTATCCATTCCTCCCACCTTTCCTTTTAGATAACCATAGTTTGTTTTCTAAGTCTGTGAGAGTCTGTCTCTGTGGAAATATGTTCATATGTGTCAGTGTGTTAGGTAACACCTAGGAGTCATATGACAGGTTATTTGTCGTCTGCTTTCCGACTTACCTCAGGTTCTGTGATTATCTCTAGGCTCATCTATGGTGCTGCAAAGAGCAGTGTTTCATCCTTTTCCATGGCGAATATTCCATTGTGTACACGGACCACTTCTACTTTGTGCATTCACCTGTGGATGGACATTTTGGTTACTTCCAAGTCTTGGCTATGCTAAATATTGGTGCAGTGCTGGGTTGCCAGCCTGTGTCTTTTGGATTCTGGTCTTCTCAGGGGTTAGGCCCAGCAGTGGGCCTACTAGATCATATGGTTGTTCAATTTTTACCTTTCAACGCATTTCCATTCTGTCCTCACTACTGGCTGTTACCAGTTTACATCCCACCAGCAACTAGAGGGTACACAGATCTCTAAAACCCCTTCAGCATTTATTGTTTGTAGACATTTTACTAATGGCATTTTGAGTGTTGGGTGGTGATACCTTTTTATAGTTTGGATTTGCATGCGTCTAATAATTCCCGGTATTGAGCTTGTATCTACGTCCGCTTTCTTTCTTTTTTTTTAAGTTAAACGGAGGAACTTACCTCTTCAAATTGTTTCCTTGAAAAGTGTGCCGTGTTCTGAATTCCTGTGGCCATTACCTGCACCAGGACATTTTTTGAGGGCAGGTGTCATTTACAGCCCTGTATTAGTTGGGGATATTACATGACCATTAGCTCTGGGTTTAAAGCTGTTGTTGCAGGAAACGGCCACAAGGAGGCAGCATTTCTATATTCCCAATTCTGGTTACTAGGGCAACAGAGCCTTCCTGGAAGTCCTGTTTCTAGGTTGTAAAGCAGAGTGGAATGTGCCAGGAGAAACCCCGAAAAACTATGTGTACTTATTTGCTGTTGGTATTCTTAGTTTAATTTTCATTTTTCTCAGAGCAAATTTGATTGCAATGTTGTGTTTGTTGTAGGTGTACAGAATCTCTTTCATTGATACATATATCTTTTCATGTTTGGATCCTCTTCCATATAGGTTATTACAGAATGTTGTGTAGACCTCTCTTGGTATTCGGTATGTCTTTGATGATTATATATTTTATAAGTATTAGCATATGTCTGTGGAACCCAGTATCCTCCGTTATACATTCCTCCCACCTTTCCTTTTGGTTAACGACAAGCTTGTTTTCTGAACACGTGAGTGTCCTTCTCTGTGGAAACAGGTTCCTTCATATCAATCTTGAGATAACACCTATACATGATATCATAGGATATGTGTCTCTCGCTTTCTGACTTACTTCAAGTTGTGTGATTATCTGTAGCCTCATCTATGGTGCTGCAGACGGCATTGTTTCATTCTTTTCTGTGTCTAATATTGCATTGTGTACATGGACCACTTTTTCGTCCATTCATCTGATGATGGAGATTTTTGTTGCTTCCATGTCTTGGCTATTGTAAATACTGCTGCAATACACGATTTTCCATCCCGTGTCTTTTTGATTCTGGCTTTCACAGGTGACAGGCCCAATAGTGGGCCTTCCGGATCATATGGTAACTCAATTTTTACCTTGAAACGCACTGCCATTCTGTTCTTATTATTGGCTGTTACCAGTTTACATCCCACTTAGACCGAGAGGTAATGCTATTCTCCACAACTGCTTCAACATCTATTGTTTGTTGACTTTTGGCTGATGGTCATTCTGACTGGTGTGAGGTGATACCTTTGTGTAGATTGGATTTCCATGCGTCTAATAGTTCCTGATCTTTTGCGTTTATCAATGTCCTTTTCATGTATTTTTAAGATTGAGCTAAACTTACAACTTCAAACTGCCTTCTTGAAAAAATTGCGGCGTTTGGATTTTTTTGGCCATTCCCTACCCCAGGACATTTTTTGAGAGCATGAGTCATTTACAGCCCTGCAGTCCTTGTGAATATTAGTGACCATTAGCAGTAGATTGAAAGCTGCTGTTTGAGGAAACGGCCTTAGGGTGGCAGCATTTCTACGTTGCCAACTCTGCTCGCTAGGGCAACAGAACCTTGCTGCAAGTTGTGCTTTTAGGTTGCAGATTAGAGTGGAATGTGCCAGGACAAACCCCCATAAGTTTTAGCCTCCTTAATTCTTGTTTGTGTCTTTAAGTTGTAGTTTTTATCAGAGCAAATTTGATTGAAAAATGTCTTTTCTTCCAGGTGTACAGAATCTTGTCCATTTACACATATACATATATCTATTGATCTTTGGGTCCTTTTCCATGTAGGTTATTACAGAGCGTTGAGAAGATCACTCTCGGTATTCCATAGGTCTTTGGGGATTTTATATTTTATATGTATTAGTATATGTGTGTTAACCCCAATATCCTAATTTATCCATTCCTCACACCTTTTCTTTGGCTTAACCATAAGTTTGTCTTCTCAATCTGAGACTGTCTTTCTCTATGGAAATATGTTCATTTTTATGAATTTTCAGATAACATAAATGATATCCTAGAACATTTGTCTTTCGCATTCTGACTTATTTCACGTTGTGTGATTATCTCTAGTCTGAACCGTGGTGCTGCATATGCAATTCTTTTATTTTTTTCCATCACTAATATTCCATTCTGTACATCTAACACTTCTTCTTTGTCCATTCATCTGTTTATGGACCTTGATTTTGCTTCCATGTCTTGGCTATTTCAATATTGCTGCAGTGCACATTTGCCTGCCTCTGTCTTTCCGAGTCTGGTGGTCTTAGGTTATGGGCCCAAAAGGTGCCCTGCCGCATCATATGGTAGCTCAATTTTTCCCTTTGAAAGCAGCTCCATTCAGTTTTCGTTAGTGCTGTTACCACTTTACATCCCACCAGCAGCTAGAAGGTACACAGTTTTGTAAAACCCCTTCAACATTTATAGTTTGTAGACTTTTTGCTGATGGTCATTTGACTGGTGTGAGTTCAAACCTTTTTGGAGGTTGGATTTGCATGTGGCTAATAATTCCTTATACTGAACTTTAGGCATGTCCTTTTTTCCTTTTCCTTTTTTTTTAAAGAGTGAGTTCAACTTCCCTCTTCATATTGACTTCTTGAAAAATTTGTCGTGTTGAATTTTCTTGCCTATTCCCTACCGCAGGGCATTTTTTGAGGGCAGGTGTCATTTACAGCCCTGCAGTCCTTGTGACTATTAAGCGACCATTAGCACTGGGTTTAAAGCTGCTGTTGTGGGAAACAGCCACATGGCGGCAGCATTATTATGTTCTCAACTCTTGTTACTAGGGCAACAGAGTCTTCCTGGACGTCGTGTTCCGTGGTTGTAAATTAGAGTGGAATGTACTGGGAGAAATCCCCAGAAGTTTATGTCTCATTACTTATGTTTGTTTTTTTAATTTAATTTCTATTTCTTATCGGAGTAAATTTGATTAGAGTGTTTTGATTGTCTGGCTGGTACAGAATCTGCTCAATGATTCATACATATGTCTGTTCATCTTCGGATCCTGTTACCATGTATGGTATTACAGAATGTTGAGTAGACCTCCGTTGGTATTTGATAGGTGTTTTGTCATTATATATTTTATATGTATTGGTGATTATATAATTCATGTAGTTTATACGTTATATGTTTATATACATTTAACATACATTAGTATATGCATGCAACCCCCATAATCCTAATTTATCCATCCTCCCACCTTTCATTTTGGTTAACCATTAGTTTGTTTCAGAAGTCTGTGAGTGTCTTTTTCTGTGGAAATATGTTCATTGGTAGCAATCTTAGGAGAACATGTCTAAATGATATCATAGGATATTTGTCATTCCCTTTTGACTTACTTAACGTAATATGATTATTTCTAGGCTCATCTGTAGTCCTGAAAACGGCATTGTTCATTTTTTTCCCGAGGCTACTATTCCATTCGGTACGTATACCACTTCTTCTTTGTCCATTTATCTGTTGATGGACATGTTGTTTGTTTGCATGTCTTGGCTATTGTAAATATTGCTGCAGTGCACGTTTGCCTGTCTGTGCCTTTCCGATTCTGGTCTTCTTAGGGTATAGGCCCATTAGCGTTTCGGCCGCATCATTTGGTAGCTCAATTTTTACCTTTTAAACGCAGCTCCATTCTGTTCTCATGATTAGCTGTTACCAGTTTACATCCATCCAACAGTATAGGGGGTATACATTTCTCCACTAACCCGTCAGCATTCGTTGTTTGTAGACTTTTTACGGATGGCATTTTGAATATTGGCTGGTGAAATCTTTGTGTAGTGTGGATTTGCATCCAACCAATAATTCCTGATATTGAGCTTTTATCCATGTTCTTCTTTTTATAAAATAACAGAGTGAGTAACACTTACCTCTTCAATCTCTTTTCTGGAAAAATTTTCCGTGCTGTGAACTTTTTTGGCCATTTCCTACCCCCGGACATTTTTTGAGGACACGTGTCATTTACAGCCCTACAATTACTGTGAATCTGAAGTGACCGTTAGCCCTGTGTTTAAAGCTGCTGTTGTGGGAAACGGCCACAAGGCGGCAGCATTTCTCCATTCCCAAATCTGGTTACTAGGGTAGCAGAGCCTTCCTGAAAGTTGTGTTCCTAGGTTGTAAATTAGACTGGGATGTGCCAGGGAAAACCCCAATAACTTTATGTCTCATTAATTGTTGTTCATGGTTCTAATTATTTAAATTGGGGTAATGAGTAGAATAGTGTTTGTTCTGGGTGTACACAATCAGGTTCAATTGAACATTATATATATCTATTCATGTCCAGATCCTCTCCCCATGTAAATTACTATTATTTTTTGAAATAAATTTATGTTATTTATTTATTATTTGTGGCTAAGTTAGATCTCCCTTGCTGCCTGTGGGCTTTCTCCAGTTGCATTGAGCAATGGCTACTCTCTGTTGCGGTGCACGGGCTTCTCACTGCAGTGGCTTCTCTTGTTGCGGACCACGGGCTGTACGCATGCGGGATTCAGTAGTTGTGGTGCATGGGCTCAGTAGTTACGGCTCATGGACTCCAGAGTGTAGGCTCATTAGTTGTGGTGCACGGGCTTAGTTGCTCTGCAGCATGTGGGATCTTCCCGAACCAGGGATCGAACCTCTGTCCCCGGTATTGGCAGGCGGATTCTTAACCACGGTGCCACTAGGCAAGCCCCCGTGTAAATTATTACAGAGCATTCAGTAGACCTCCCTTGGTATATGGTCGGTCTTTTTGATACATGTGTTTAATATGTATTTGTATACGTATGGTAACCCTAATGTTTATGTATCCATTCCTCCCACCTTTCCTTTTAGATAACCATAGTTTGTTTTCTAAGTCTGTGAGAGTCTGTCTCTGTGGAAATCTGTTCATATGTGTCAGTGTGTTAGGTAACACCTAGGAGTCATATGACAGGTTATTTGTCGTCTGCTTTCCGACTTACCTCATGTTCTGTGATTATCTCTAGGCTCATCTATGGTGCTGCAAAGAGCAGTGTTTCATCCTTTTCCATGGCGAATATTCCATTGTGTACACGGACCACTTCTTCTTTGTGCATTCATCTGTGGATGGACATTTTGGTTACTTCCAAGTCTTGGCTATGCTAAATATTGGTGCAGTGCCGGGTTGCCAGCCTGTGTCTTTTGGATTCTGGTCTTCTCAGGGGTTAGGCCCAGCAGTGTGCCTACTAGATCATATGGTTGTTCAATTTTTACCTTTCAACGCACCTCCATTCTGTCCTCACTACTGGCTGTTACCAGTTTACATCCCACCAGCAACTAGAGGGTACACAGATCTCTAAAACCCCTTCAGCATTTATTGTTTGTAGACGTTATACTAATGGCATTTTGAGTGTTGTGTGGTGATACCTTTTTATAGTTTGGATTTGCATGCGTCTAATAATTCCCGGTATTGAGCTTTTATCTACATCCGCTTTCTTTTTTTTTAAGTTAAACGGAGGAACTTACCTCTTCAAATTGTTTCCTTGAAAAGTATGCCGTGTTCTGAATTCCTGTGGCCATTACCTGCACCAGGACATTTTTTGAGGGCAGGTGTCATTTACAGCCCTGTATTAGTTGGGGATATTACATGACCATTAGCTCTGGGTTTAAAGCTGTTGTTGCAGGAAACGGCCACAAGGAGGCAGCATTTCTATATTCCCAACTCTGGTTACTAGGGCAACAGAGCCTTCCTGGAAGTCCTGTTTCTAGGTTGTAAAGCAGAGTGGAATGTGCCAGGAGAAACCCCGAAAAACTATGTGTACTTATTTGCTGTTGGTATTCTTAGTTTAATTTTCATTTTTCTCAGAGCAAATTTGATTGCAATGTTGTGTTTGTTGTAGGTGTACAGAATCTCTTTCATTGATACATATATCTTTTCATGTTTGGATCCTGTTCCATATAGGTTATTACAGAATGTTATGTAGACCTCTCTTGGTATTCGGTATGTCTTTGATGATTATATATTTTATAAGTATTAGCATATGTCTGTTGAACCCAGTATCCTCCGTTATACATTCCTCACACCTTTCCTTTTGGTTAACGACAAGCTTGTTTTCTGAACACGTGAGTGTCCTTCTCTGTGGAAACAGGTTCCTTCATATCAATCTTGAGATAACACCTATACATGATATCATAGGATATGTGCCTCTCGCTTTCTGACTTACTTCAAGTTGTGTGATTATCTGTAGCCTCATCTATGGTGCTGCAGACGGCATTGTTTCATTCTTTTCTGTGTCTAATATTGCATTGTGTACATGGACCACTTTTTCGTCCATTCATCTGATGATGGAGATTTTTGTTGCTTCCATGTCTTGGCTATTGTAAATACTGCTGCAATACACGATTTTCCATCCCGTGTCTTTTTGATTCTGGCTTTCACAGGTGACAGGCCCAATAGTGGGCCTTCCGGATCATATGGTAACTCAATTTTTACCTTGAAACGCACTGCCATTCTGTTCTTATTATTGGCTGTTACCAGTTTACATCCCACTTAGACCGAGAGCTTATGCTATTCTCCACAACTGCTTCAACATCTATTGTTTGTTGACTTTTGGCTGATGGTCATTCTGACTGGTGTGAGGTGATACCTTTGTGTAGATTGGATTTCCATGCGTCTAATAGTTCCTGATCTTTTGCGTTTATCAATGTTCTTTTCATGTATTTTTAAGATTGAGCTAAACTTACAACTTCCAACTGCCTTCTTGAAAAAATTGCCACGTTTGGATTTTTTTGGCCATTCCCTACCCCAGGACATTTTTTGAGAGCATGAGTCATTTACAGTCCTGCAGTCCTTGTGAATATTAGTGACCATTAGCAGTAGATTGAAAGCTGCTGTTTGAGGAAACGGCCTTAGGGTGGCAGCATTTCTACGTTGCCAACTCTGCTCGCTAGGGCAACAGAACCTTGCTGCAAGTTGTGCTTTTAGGTTGCAGATTAGAGTGGAATGTGCCAGGACAAACCCCCATAAGTTTTAGCCTCCTTAATTCTTGTTTGTGTCTTTAAGTTGTAGTTTTTATCAGAGCAAATTTGATTGAAAAATGTCTTTTCTTCCAGGCGTACAGAATCTTGTCCATTTACACATATACATATATCTATTGATCTTTGGGTCCTTTTCCATGTAGGTTATTACAGAGCGTTCAGTAGACCACTCTCGGTATTCCATAGGTCTTTGGGGATTATATATTTTATATGTATTAGTATATGTGTGTTAACCCCAATATCCTAATTTATCCATTCCTCACACCTTTTCTTTGGCTTAACCATAAGTTTGTCTTCTCAATCTGAGACTGTCTTTCTCTATGGAAATATGTTCATTTTTATGAATTTTCAGATAACATAAGTGATATCCTAGAACCTTTGTCTTTCGCATTCTGACTTATTTCACGTTGTGTGATTATCTCTAGTTTGAACTGTGGTGCTGCATATGCCATTCTTTTATTTTTTTTCATCACTAATATTCCATTCTGTACATCTACCACTTCTTCTTTGTCCATTCATCTGTTTATGGACCTTTGTTTTGCTTCCATGTCTTGGCTATTTCAATATTGCTGCAGTGCACATTTGCCTGCCTCTGTCTTTCCGAGTCTGGTGGTCTTAGGTTATAGGCCCAAAAGGTGCCCTGCTGCGTCTTATGGTAGCTCAATTTTTACCTTTTAAAGCAGCTCCATTCATTTTTCGTTAGTGCTGTTACCACTTTACATCCCACCAGCAGCTAGAAGGTACACAGTTCTGTAAAACCCCTTCAACATTTATAGTTTGTAGACTTTTTGCTGATGGTCATTTGACTGGTGTGAGTATAAACCTTTTTGGAGGTTGGATTTGCATGTGGCTAATAATTCCTTATACTGAACTTTAGGCATGTCCTTTTTTTCTTTTCCTTTTTTTTTAAAGAGTGAGTTCAACTTCCCTCTTCATATTGACTTCTTGAAAAATTTGTCGTGTTGAATTTTCTTGCCTATTCCCTACCGCAGGGCATTTTTTGAGGGCAGGTGTCATTTACAGCCCTGCAGTCCTTGTGACTATTAAGCGACCATTAGCACTGGGTTTAAAGCTGCTGTTGTGGGAAACAGCCACATGGCGGCAGCATTATTATGTTCTCAACTCTTGTTACTAGGGCAACAGAGTCTTCCTGGACGTCGTGTTCCGTGGTTGTAAATTAGAGTGGAATGTACTGGGAGAAATCCCCAGAAGTTTATGTCTCATTACTTATGTTTGTTTTTTTAATTTAATTTCTATTTCTTATCGGAGTAAATTTGATTAGAGTGTTTTGATTGTCTGGCTGGTACAGAATCTGCTCAATGATTCATACATATGTCTGTTCATCTTCGGATCCTGTTACCATGTATGGTATTACAGAATGTTGAGTAGACCTCCCTTGGTATTTGATAGGTGTTTTGTCATTATATATTTTATATGTATTGGTGATTATATAATTCATGTAGTTTATACGTTATATGTTTATATACATTTAACATACATTAGTATATGCATGCAACCCCCATAATCCTAATTTATCCATCCTCCCACCTTTCATTCTGGTTAACCATTAGTTTGTTTCAGAAGTCTGTGAGTGTCTTTTTCTGTGGAAATATGTTCATTGGTAGGAATCTTAGGAGAACATGTCTAAATGATATCATAGGATATTTGTCATTCCCTTTTGACTTACTTAACGTAATATGATTATTTCTAGGCTCATCTGTAGTCCTGAAAACGGCATTGTTCATTTTTTTCCCGAGGCTACTATTCCATTCGGTACGTATACCACTTCTTCTTTGTCCATTTATCTGTTGATGGACATGTTGTTTGTTTGCATGTCTTGGCTATTGTAAATATTGCTGCAGTGCACGTTTGCCTGTCTGTGCCTTTCCGATTCTGGTCTTCTTAGGGTATAGGCCCAGTAGCGTTTCGGCCGCATCATTTGGTAGCTCAATTTTTACCTTTTAAACGCAGCTCCATTCTGTTCTCATGATTAGCTGTTACCAGTTTACATCCATCCAACAGTATAGGGGGTGTATATTTCTCCACTAACCCGTCAGCATTCGTTGTTTGTAGACTTTTTACGGATGGCATTTTGAATATTGGCTGGTGAAATCTTTGTGTAGTGTGGATTTGCATCCAACCAATAATTCCTGATATTGAGCTTTTATCCATGTTCTTCTTTTTATAAAATAACAGAGTGAGTAACACTTACCTCTTCAAACTCTTTTCTGGAAAAATTTTCCGTGCTGTGAACTTTTTTGGCCATTACCTACCCCAGGACATTTTTTGAGGACACGTGTCATTTACAGCCCTACAATTACTGTGACTCTCAAGTGACCGTTAGCCCTGCGTTTAAAGCTGCTGTTGTGGGAAACGGCCACAAGGCAGCAGCATTTCTCCAATCCCAAATCTGGTTACTAGGGTAGCAGAGCCTTCCTGAAAGTTGTGTTCCTAGGTTGTAAATTAGACTGGGATGTGCCAGGGAAAACCCCAATAAATTTATGTCTCATTAATTGTTGTTCATGGTTCTAATTATTTAAATTGGGTTAATGAGTAGAATAGTGTTTGTTCTGGGTGTACACAATCAGGTTCAATTGAGCATTATATATATGTATTCATGTCCAGATCCTCTTCCCATGTAAATTACGATTATTTTTAAAAATAAATTTATGTTTTTTCTTTATTTATTTGTGGCTAAGTTAGATCTCCCTTGCTGCCTGTGGGCTTTCTCCAGTTGCAGTGAGCAATGGCTACTCTCCGTTGCGATGCACGGGCTTCTCACTGCAGTGGCTTCTCTTGTTGCGTAACACGGGCTGTACGCATGCGAGCTTCAGTAGTTGTGGTGCATGGGCTCAGTAGTTCCGGCTCATGGGCTCCAGAGCGTAGGCTCATTAGTTGTGGTGCACGGGCTTAGTTGCTCTGCAGCATGTGGGATCTTTCCAAACCAGGGATCGAACCTGTGTCCCCGGTATTGGCAGGCGGATTCTTAACCACGGTGCCACTAGGCAAGCCCCCGTGTAAATTATTACAGAGCGTTCAGTAGACCTCCCTTGGTATATGGTCGGTCTTTTTGATACATGTGTTTAATATGTATTTGTATACGTATGGTAACCCTAATGTTTATGTATCCATTCCTCCCACCTTTCCTTTTAGATAACCATAGTTTGTTTTCTAAGTCTGTGAGAGTCTGTCTCTGTGGAAATATGTTCATATGTGTCAGTGTGTTAGGTAACACCTAGGAGTCATATGACAGGTTATTTGTCGTCTGCTTTCCGACTTACCTCAGGTTCTGTGATTATCTCTAGGCTCATCTATGGTGCTGCAAAGAGCAGTGTTTCATCCTTTTCCATGGCGAATATTCCATTGTGTACACGGACCACTTCTACTTTGTGCATTCACCTGTGGATGGACATTTTGGTTACTTCCAAGTCTTGGCTATGCTAAATATTGGTGCAGTGCTGGGTTGCCAGCCTGTGTCTTTTGGATTCTGGTCTTCTCAGGGGTTAGGCCCAGCAGTGGGCCTACTAGATCATATGGTTGTTCAATTTTTACCTTTCAACGCATTTCCATTCTGTCCTCACTACTGGCTGTTACCAGTTTACATCCCACCAGCAACTAGAGGGTACACAGATCTCTAAAACCCCTTCAGCATTTATTGTTTGTAGACATTTTACTAATGGCATTTTGAGTGTTGGGTGGTGATACCTTTTTATAGTTTGGATTTGCATGCGTCTAATAATTCCCGGTATTGAGCTTGTATCTACGTCCGCTTTCTTTTTTTTTTTTTAAGTTAAACGGAGGAACTTACCTCTTCAAATTGTTTCCTTGAAAAGTGTGCCGTGTTCTGAATTCCTGTGGCCATTACCTGCACCAGGACATTTTTTGAGGGCAGGTGTCATTTACAGCCCTGTATTAGTTGGGGATATTACATGACCATTAGCTCTGGGTTTAAAGCTGTTGTTGCAGGAAACGGCCACAAGGAGGCAGCATTTCTATATTCCCAATTCTGGTTACTAGGGCAACAGAGCCTTCCTGGAAGTCCTGTTTCTAGGTTGTAAAGCAGAGTGGAATGTGCCAGGAGAAACCCCGAAAAACTATGTGTACTTATTTGCTGTTGGTATTCTTAGTTTAATTTTCATTTTTCTCAGAGCAAATTTGATTGCAATGTTGTGTTTGTTGTAGGTGTACAGAATCTCTTTCATTGATACATATATCTTTTCATGTTTGGATCCTCTTCCATATAGGTTATTACAGAATGTTGTGTAGACCTCTCTTGGTATTCGGTATGTCTTTGATGATTATATATTTTATAAGTATTAGCATATGTCTGTGGAACCCAGTATCCTCCGTTATACATTCCTCCCACCTTTCCTTTTGGTTAACGACAAGCTTGTTTTCTGAACACGTGAGTGTCCTTCTCTGTGGAAACAGGTTCCTTCATATCAATCTTGAGATAACACCTATACATGATATCATAGGATATGTGTCTCTCGCTTTCTGACTTACTTCAAGTTGTGTGATTATCTGTAGCCTCATCTATGGTGCTGCAGACGGCATTGTTTCATTCTTTTCTGTGTCTAATATTGCATTGTGTACATGGACCACTTTTTCGTCCATTCATCTGATGATGGAGATTTTTGTTGCTTCCATGTCTTGGCTATTGTAAATACTGCTGCAATACACGATTTTCCATCCCGTGTCTTTTTGATTCTGGCTTTCACAGGTGACAGGCCCAATAGTGGGCCTTCCGGATCATATGGTAACTCAATTTTTACCTTGAAACGCACTGCCATTCTGTTCTTATTATTGGCTGTTACCAGTTTACATCCCACTTAGACCGAGAGGTTATGCTATTCTCCACAACTGCTTCAACATCTATTGTTTGTTGACTTTTGGCTGATGGTCATTCTGACTGTTGTGAGGTGATACCTTTGTGTAGATTGGATTTCCATGCGTCTAATAGTTCCTGATCTTTTGCGTTTATCAATGTCCTTTTCATGTATTTTTAAGATTGAGCTAAACTTACAACTTCCAACTGCCTTCTTGAAAAAATTGCCGCGTTTGGATTTTTTTGGCCATTCCCTACCCCAGGACATTTTTTGAGAGCATGAGTCATTTACAGCCCTGCAGTCCTTGTGAATATTAGTGACCATTAGCAGTAGATTGAAAGCTGCTGTTTGAGGAAACGGCCTTAGGGTGGCAGCATTTCTACGTTGCCAACTCTGCTCGCTAGGGCAACAGAACCTTGCTGCAAGTTGTGCTTTTAGGTTGCAGATTAGAGTGGAATGTGCCAGGACAAACCCCCATAAGTTTTAGCCTCCTTAATTCTTGTTTGTGTCTTTAAGTTGTAGTTTTTATCAGAGCAAATTTGATTGAAAAATGTCTTTTCTTCCAGGTGTACAGAATCTTGTCCATTTACACATATACATATATCTATTGATCTTTGGGTCGTTTTCCATGTAGGTTATTACAGAGCGTTCAGTAGACCACTCTCGGTATTCCATAGGTCTTTGGGGATTATATATTTTATATGTATTAGTATATGTGTGTTAACCCCAATATCCTAATTTATCCATTCCTCACACCTTTTCTTTGGCTTAACCATAAGTTTGTCTTCTCAATCTGAGACTGTCTTTCTCTATGGAAATATGTTCATTTTTATGAATTTTCAGATAACATAAGTGATATCCTAGAACCTTTGTCTTTCGCATTCTGACTTATTTCACGTTGTGTGATTATCTCTAGTCTGAACTGTGGTGCTGCATATGCCATTCTTTTATTTTTTTTTCATCACTAATATTCCATTCTGTACATCTACCACTTCTTCTTTGTCCATTCATCTGTTTATGGACCTTTGTTTTGCTTCCATGTCTTGGCTATTTCAATATTGCTGCAGTGCACATTTGCCTGCCTCTGTCTTTCCGAGTCTGGTGGTCTTAGGTTATAGGCCCAAAAGGTGCCCTGCTGCGTCATATGGTAGCTCAATTTTTACCTTTTAAAGCAGCTCCATTCATTTTTCGTTAGTGCTGTTACCACTTTACATCCCACCAGCAGCTAGAAGGTACACAGTTCTGTAAAACCCCTTCAACATTTATAGTTTGTAGACTTTTTGCTGATGGTCATTTGACTGGTGTGAGTTCAAACCTTTTTGGAGGTTGGATTTGCATGTGGCTAATAATTCCTTATACTGAACTTTAGGCATGTCCTTTTTTTTCTTTTCCTTTTTATTTTTTAAAGAGTGAGTACAACTTCCCTCTTCATATTGACTTCTTGAAAAATTTGTCGTGTTGAATTTTCTTGCCTATTCCCTACCGCAGGGCATTTTTTGAGGGCAGGTGTCATTTACAGCCCTGCAGTCCTTGTGACAATTAAGCGACCATTAGCACTGGGTTTAAAGCTGCTGTTGTGGGAAACAGGCACATGGCGGCAGCATTATTATGTTCTCAACTCTTGTTACTAGGGCAACAGAGTCTTCCTGGACGTCGTGTTCCGCGGTTGTAAATTAGAGTGGAATGTACTGGGACAAACCCCCAAAAGTTTATGTCTCATTACTTATGTTTGTTTTTTTAAATTTAATTTCTATTTCTTATCGGAGTATATTTGATTAGAGTGTTTTGTTTGTCTGGCTGTACAGAATCTGCTCAATGATTCATACATATGTCTGTTCATCTTCGGATCCTGTTACCATGTATGGTATTACAGAATGTTGAGTAGACCTCCCTTGGTATTTGATAGGTGTTTTGTCATTATATATTTTATATGTATTGGTGATTATATAATTTATATAATTTATACGTTATATGTTTATATACATTTAACATACATTAGTATATGTATGCAACCCCCATAATCCTAATTTATCCATCCTCCCACCTTTCATTTTGGTTAACCATTAGTTTGTTTCAGAAGTCTGTGAGTGTCTTTTTCTGTGGAAATATGTTCATTGGTAGCAATCTTAGGAGAACATGTCTAAATGATATCATAGGATATTTGTCATTCCCTTTTGACTTACTTAACGTAATATGATTATTTCCCGGCTCATCTGTAGTCCTGAAAACGGCATTGTTCATTTTTTTCCCGAGGCTACTATTCCATTCGGTACGTATACCACTTCTTCTTTGTCCATTTATCTGTTGATGGACATTTTGTTTGTTTGCATGTCTTGGCTATTGTAAATATTGCTGCAGTGCACGTTTGCCTGTCTGTGCCTTTCCGATTCTGGTCTTCTTAGGGTATAGGCCCATTAGCGGTTCGGCCGCATCATTTGGTAGCTCAATTTTTACCTTTTAAACACAGCTCTATTCTGTTCTCATGATTAGCTGTTACCAGTTTACATCCATCCAACAGCATAGGGGGTATACATTTCTCCACTAACCCGTCAGCATTCGTTGTTTGTAGACTTTTTACGGATGGCATTTTGAATATTGGCTGGTGAAATCTTTGTGTAGTTTGGATTTGCATCCAACCAATAATTCCTGATATTGAGCTTTTATCCATGTTCTTCTTTTTATAAAATAACAGAGTGAGTAACACTTACCTCTTCAAACTCTTTTCTGGAAAAATTTTCCGTGCTGTGAACTTTTTTGGCCATTACCTACCCCCGGACATTTTTTGAGGACACGTGTCATTTACAGCCCTACAATTACTGTGACTCTCAAGTGACCGTTAGCCCTGCGTTTAAAGCTGCTGTTGTGGGAAACGGCCACAAGGCAGCAGCATTTCTCCAATCCCAAATCTGGTTACTAGGGTAGCAGAGCCTTCCTGAAAGTTGTGTTCCTAGGTTGTAAATTAGACTGGGATGTGCCAGGGAAAACCCCAATAACTTTATGTCTCATTAATTGTTGTTCATGGTTCTAATTATTTAAATTGGGGTAATGAGTAGAATAGTGTTTGTTCTGGGTGTACACAATCAGGTTCAATTGAGCATTATATATATGTATTCATGTCCAGATCCTCTTCCCATGTAAATTACGATTATTTTTAAAAATAAATTTATGTTTTTTCTTTATTTATTTGTGGCTAAGTTAGATCTCCCTTGCTGCCTGTGGGCTTTCTCCAGTTGCAGTGAGCAATGGCTACTCTCCGTTGCGATGCACGGGCTTCTCACTGCAGTGGCTTCTCTTGTTGCGTAACACGGGCTGTACGCATGCGAGCTTCAGTAGTTGTGGTGCATGGGCTCAGTAGTTCCGGCTCATGGGCTCCAGAGCGTAGGCTTATTAGTTGTGGTGCACGGGCTTAGTTGCTCTGCAGCATGTGGGATCTTTCCAAACCAGGGATCGAACCTGTGTCCCCGGTATTGGCAGGCGGATTCTTAACCACGGTGCCACTAGGCAAGCCCCCGTGTAAATTATTACAGAGCGTTCAGTAGACCTCCCTTGGTATATGGTCGGTCTTTTTGATACATGTGTTTAATATGTATTTGTATACGTATGGTAACCCTAATGTTTATGTATCTATTCCTCCCCCCTTTCCTTTTAGATAACCATAGTTTGTTTTCTAAGTCTGTGAGAGTCTGTCTCTGTGGAAATATGTTCATATGTGTCAGTGTGTTAGGTAACACCTAGGAGTCATATGACAGGTTATTTGTCGTCTGCTTTCCGACTTACCTCAGGTTCTGTGATTATCTCTAGGCTCATCTATGGTGCTGCAAAGAGCAGTATTTCATCCTTTTCTATGGCGAATATTCCATTGTGTACACGGACCACTTCTACTTTGTGCATTCACCTGTGGATGGACATTTTGGTTACTTCCAAGTCTTGGCTATGCTAAATATTGGTGCAGTGCTGGGTTGCCAGCCTGTGTCTTTTGGATTCTGGTCTTCTCAGGGGTTAGGCCCAGCAGTGGGCCTACTAGATCATATGGTTGTTCAATTTTTACCTTTCAACGCATTTCCATTCTGTCCTCACTACTGGCTGTTACCAGTTTACATCCCACCAGCAACTAGAGGGTACACAGATCTCTAAAACCCCTTCAGCATTTATTGTTTGTAGACATTTTACTAATGGCATTTTGAGTGTTGGGTGGTGATACCTTTTTATAGTTTGGATTTGCATGCGTCTAATAATTCCCGGTATTGAGCTTGTATCTACGTCCGCTTTCTTTCTTTTTTTTTAAGTTAAACGGAGGAACTTACCTCTTCAAATTGTTTCCTTGAAAAGTGTGCCGTGTTCTGAATTCCTGTGGCCATTACCTGCACCAGGACATTTTTTGAGGGCAGGTGTCATTTACAGCCCTGTATTAGTTGGGGATATTACATGACCATTAGCTCTGGGTTTAAAGCTGTTGTTGCAGGAAACGGCCACAAGGAGGCAGCATTTCTATATTCCCAATTCTGGTTACTAGGGCAACAGAGCCTTCCTGGAAGTCCTGTTTCTAGGTTGTAAAGCAGAGTGGAATGTGCCAGGAGAAACCCCGAAAAACTATGTGTACTTATTTGCTGTTGGTATTCTTAGTTTAATTTTCATTTTTCTCAGAGCAAATTTGATTGCAATGTTGTGTTTGTTGTAGGTGTACAGAATCTCTTTCATTGATACATATATCTTTTCATGTTTGGATCCTCTTCCATATAGGTTATTACAGAATGTTGTGTAGACCTCTCTTGGTATTCGGTATGTCTTTGATGATTATATATTTTATAAGTATTAGCATATGTCTGTGGAACCCAGTATCCTCCGTTATACATTCCTCACACCTTTCCTTTTGGTTAACGACAAGCTTGTTTTCTGAACACGTGAGTGTCCTTCTCTGTGGAAACAGGTTCCTTCATATCAATCTTGAGATAACACCTATACATGATATCATAGGATATGTGTCTCTCGCTTTCTGACTTACTTCAAGTTGTGTGATTATCTGTAGCCTCATCTATGGTGCTGCAGACGGCATTGTTTCATTCTTTTCTGTGTCTAATATTGCATTGTGTACATGGACCACTTTTTCGTCCATTCATCTGATGATGGAGATTTTTGTTGCTTCCATGTCTTGGCTATTGTAAATACTGCTGCAATACACGATTTTCCATCCCGTGTCTTTTTGATTCTGGCTTTCACAGGTGACAGGCCCAATAGTGGGCCTTCCGGATCATATGGTAACTCAATTTTTACCTTGAAACGCACTGCCATTCTGTTCTTATTATTGGCTGTTACCAGTTTACATCCCACTTAGACCGAGAGGTTATGCTATTCTCCACAACTGCTTCAACATCTATTGTTTGTTGACTTTTGGCTGATGGTCATTCTGACTGGTGTGAGGTGATACCTTTGTGTAGATTGGATTTCCATGCGTCTAATAGTTCCTGATCTTTTGCGTTTATCAATGTCCTTTTCATGTATTTTTAAGATTGAGCTAAACTTACAACTTCCAACTGCCTTCTTGAAAAAATTGCCGCGTTTGGATTTTTTTGGCCATTCCCTACCCCAGGACATTTTTTGAGAGCATGAGTCATTTACAGCCCTGCAGTCCTTGTGAATATTAGTGACCATTAGCAGTAGATTGAAAGCTGCTGTTTGAGGAAACGGCCTTAGGGTGGCAGCATTTCTACGTTGCCAACTCTGCTCGCTAGGGCAACAGAACCTTGCTGCAAGTTGTGCTTTTAGGTTGCAGATTAGAGTGGAATGTGCCAGGACAAACCCCCATAAGTTTTAGCCTCCTTAAATCTTGTTTGTGTCTTTAAGTTGTAGTTTTTATCAGAGCAAATTTGATTGAAAAATGTCTTTTCTTCCAGGTGTACAGAATCTTGTCCATTTACACATATACATATATCTATTGATCTTTGGGTCCTTTTCCATGTAGGTTATTACAGAGCGTTCAGTAGACCACTCTCGGTATTCCATAGGTCTTTGGGGATTATATATTTTATATGTATTAGTATATGTGTGTTAACCCCAATATCCTAATTTATCCATTCCTCACACCTTTTCTTTGGCTTAACCATAAGTTTGTCTTCTCAATCTGAGACTGTCTTTCTCTATGGAAATATGTTCATTTTTATGAATTTTCAGATAACATAAGTGATATCCTAGAACCTTTGTCTTTCGCATTCTGACTTATTTCACGTTGTGTGATTATCTCTAGTCTGAACTGTGGTGCTGCATATGCCATTCTTTTATTTTTTTTCATCACTAATATTCCATTCTGTACATCTACCACTTCTTCTTTGTCCATTCATCTGTTTATGGACCTTTGTTTTGCTTCCATGTCTTGGCTATTTCAATATTGCTGCAGTGCACATTTGCCTGCCTCTGTCTTTCCGAGTCTGGTGGTCTTAGGTTATAGGCCCAAAAGGTGCCCTGCTGCGTCATATGGTAGCTCAATTTTTACCTTTTAAAGCAGCTCCATTCATTTTTCGTTAGTGCTGTTACCACTTTACATCCCACCAGCAGCTAGAAGGTACACAGTTCTGTAAAACCCCTTCAACATTTATATTTTGTAGACTTTTTGCTGATGGTCATTTGACTGGTGTGAGTTCAAACCTTTTTGGAGGTTGGATTTGCATGTGGCTAATAATTCCTTATACTGAACTTTAGGCATGTCCTTTTTTTTCTTTTCCTTTTTATTTTTTAAAGAGTGAGTACAACTTCCCTCTTCATATTGACTTCTTGAAAAATTTGTCGTGTTGAATTTTCTTGCCTATTCCCTACCGCAGGGCATTTTTTGAGGGCAGGTGTCATTTACAGCCCTGCAGTCCTTGTGACAATTAAGCGACCATTAGCACTGGGTTTAAAGCTGCTGTTGTGGGAAACAGGCACATGGCGGCAGCATTATTACGTTCTCAACTCTTGTTACTAGGGCAACAGAGTCTTCCTGGACGTCGTGTTCCGCGGTTGTAAATTAGAGTGGAATGTACTGGGACAAACCCCCAAAAGTTTATGTCTCATTACTTATGTTTGTTTTTTTAAATTTAATTTCTATTTCTTATCGGAGTATATTTGATTAGAGTGTTTTGTTTGTCCGGCTGTACAGAATCTGCTCAATGATTCATACATATGTCTGTTCATCTTCGGATCCTGTTACCATGTATGGTATTACAGAATGTTGAGTAGACCTCCCTTGGTATTTGATAGGCGTTCTGTCATTATATATTTTATATGTATTGGTGATTATATAATTCATGTAGTTTATACGTTATATGTTTATATACATTTAACATACATTAGTATATGCATGCAACCCCCATAATCCTAATTTATCCATCCTCCCACCTTTCATTTTGGTTAACCATTAGTTTGTTTCAGAAGTCTGTGAGTGTCTTTTTCTGTGGAAATATGTTCATTGGTAGCAATCTTAGGAGACCATGTATAAATGATATCATAGGATATTTGTCATTCCCTTTTGACTTACTTAACATAATATGATTATTTCTAGGCTCATCTGTAGTCCTGAAAACGGCATTGTTCATTTTTTTCCCGAGGCTACTATTCCATTCGGTACGTATACCACTTCTTCTTTGTCCATTTATCTGTTGATGGACATTTTGTTTGTTTGCATGTCTTGGCTATTGTAAATATTGCTGCAGTGCACGTTTGCCTGTCTGTGCCTTTCCGATTCTGGTCTTCTTAGGGTATAGGCCCATTAGCGGTTCGGCCGCATCATTTGGTAGCTCAATTTTTACCTTTTAAACGCAGCTCCATTCTGTTCTCATGATTAGCTGTTACCAGTTTACATCCATCCAACAGCATAGGGGGTATACATTTCTCCACTAACGCGTCAGCATTCGTTGTTTGTAGACTTTTTACGGATGGCATTTTGAATATTGGCTGGTGAAATCTTTGTGTAGTTTGGATTTGCATCCAACCAATAATTCCTGATATTGAGCTTTTATCCATGTTCTTCTTTTTATAAAATAACAGAGTGAGTAACACTTACCTCTTCAGTCTCTTTTCTGGAAAAATTTTCCGTGCTGTGAACTTTTTTGGCCATTACCTACCCCCGGACATTTTTTGAGGACACGTGTCATTTACAGCCCTACAATTACTCTGAATCTCAAGTGACCGTTAGCCCTGTGTTTAAAGCTGCTGTTGTGGGAAACGGCCACAAGGCGGCAGCATTTCTCCAATCCCAAATCTGGTTTCTAGGGTAGCAGAACCTTCCTGAAAGTTGTGTTCCTAGGTTGTAAATTAGACTGGGATGTGCCAGGGAAAACCCCAATAACTTTATGTCTCATTAATTGTTGTTCATGGTTCTAATTATTTAAATTGGGGTAATGAGTAGAATAGTATTTGTTCTGGGTGTACACAATCAGGTTCAATTGAGCATTATATATATGTATTCATGTCCAGATCCTCTTCCCATGCAAATTACGATTATTTTTAAAAATAAATTTATGTTTTTTCTTTATTTATTTGTGGCTAAGTTAGATCTCCCTTGCTGCCTGTGGGCTTTCTCCAGTTGCAGTGAGCAATGGCTACTCTCCGTTGCAATGCACGGGCTTCTCACTGCAGTGGCTTCTCTTGTTGCGTAACACGGGCTGTACGCATGCGAGCTTCAGTAGTTGTGGTGCATGGGCTCAGTAGTTCCGGCTCATGGGCTCCAGAGCGTAGGCTCATTAGTTGTGGTGCACGGGCTTAGTTGCTCTGCAGCATGTGGGATCTTTCCGAACCAGGGATCGAACCTGTGTCCCCGGTATTGGCAGGCGGATTCTTAACCACGGTGCCACTAGGCAAGCCCCCGTGTAAATTATTACAGAGCGTTCAGTAGACCTCCCTTGGTATATGGTCGGTCTTTTTGATACATGTGTTTAATATGTATTTGTATACGTATGGTAACTCTAATGTTTATGTATCCATTCCTCCCACCTTTCCTTTTAGATAACCATAGTTTGTTTTCTAAGTCTGTGAGAGTCTGTCTCTGTGGAAATATGTTCATATGTGTCAGTGTGTTAGGTAACACCTAGGAGTCATATGACAGGTTATTTGTCGTCTGCTTTCCGACTTACCTCAGGTTCTGTGATTATCTCTAGGCTCATCTATGGTGCTGCAAAGAGCAGTGTTTCATCCTTTTCCATGGCGAATATTCCATTGTGTACACGGACCACTTCTACTTTGTGCATTCACCTGTGGATGGACATTTTGGTTACTTCCAAGTCTTGGCTATGCTAAATATTGGTGCAGTGCTGGGTTGCCAGCCTGTGTCTTTTGGATTCTGGTCTTCTCAGGGGTTAGGCCCAGCAGTGGGCCTACTAGATCATATGGTTGTTCAATTTTTACCTTTCAACGCATTTCCATTCTGTCCTCACTACTGGCTGTTACCAGTTTACATCCCACCAGCAACTAGAGGGTACACAGATCTCTAAAACCCCTTCAGCATTTATTGTTTGTAGACATTTTACTAATGGCATTTTGAGTGTTGGGTGGTGATACCTTTTTATAGTTTGGATTTGCATGCGTCTAATAATCCCCGGTATTGAGCTTGTATCTACGTCCGCTTTCTTTTTTTTTTTTTAAGTTAAACGGAGGAACTTACCTCTTCAAATTGTTTCCTTGAAAAGTGTGCCGTGTTCTGAATTCCTGTGGCCATTACCTGCACCAGGACATTTTTTGAGGGCAGGTGTCATTTACAGCCCTGTATTAGTTGGGGATATTACATGACCATTAGCTCTGGGTTTAAAGCTGTTGTTGCAGGAAACGGCCACAAGGAGGCAGCATTTCTATATTCCCAACTCTGGTTACTAGGGCAACAGAGCCTTCCTGGAAGTCCTGTTTCTAGGTTGTAAAGCAGAGTGGAATGTGCCAGGAGAAACCCCGAAAAACTATGTGTACTTATTTGCTGTTGGTATTCTTAGTTTAATTTTCATTTTTCTCAGAGCAAATTTGATTGCAATGTTGTGTTTGTTGTAGGTGTACAGAATCTCTTTCATTGATACATATATCTTTTCATGTTTGGATCCTCTTCCATATAGGTTATTACAGAATGTTGTGTAGACCTCTCTTGGTATTCGGTATGTCTTTGATGATTATATATTTTATAAGTATTAGCATATGTCTGTTGAACCCAATACCCTCCATTATACATTCCTCACACCTTTGCTTTTGGTTAACGACAAGCTTGTTTTCTGAACACGTGAGTGTCCTTCTCTGTGGAAACAGGTTCCTTCATATCAATCTTGAGATAACACCTATACATGATATCATAGGATATGTGTCTCTCGCTTTCTGACTTACTTCAAGTTGTGTGATTATCTGTAGCCTCATCTATGGTGCTGCAGACGGCATTGTTTCATTCTTTTCTGTGTCTAATATTGCATTGTGTACATGGACCACTTTTTCGTCCATTCATCTGATGATGGACATTTTTGTTGCTTCCATGTCTTGGCTATTGTAAATACTGCTGCAATACACGATTTTCCATCCCGTGTCTTTTTGATTCTGGCTTTCACAGGTGACAGGCCCAATAGTGGGCCTTCCGGATCATATGGGAACTCAATTTTTACCTTGAAACGCACTGCCATTCTGTTCTTATTATTGGCTGTTACCAGTTTACATCCCACTTAGACCGAGAGGTTATGCTATTCTCCACAACTGCTTCAACATCTATTGTTTGTTGACTTTTGGCTGATGGTCATTCTGACTGGTGTGAGGTGATACCTTTGTGTAGATTGGATTTCCATGCGTCTAATAGTTCCTGATCTTTTGCGTTTATCAATGTCCTTTTCATGTATTTTTAAGATTGAGCTAAACTTACAACTTCCAACTGCCTTCTTGAAAAAATTGCCGCGTTTGGATTTTTTTGGCCATTCCCTACCCCAGGACATTTTTTGAGAGCATGAGTCATTTACAGCCCTGCAGTCCTTGTGAATATTAGTGACCATTAGCAGTAGATTGAAAGCTGCTGTTTGAGGAAACGGCCTTAGGGTGGCAGCATTTCTACGTTGCCAACTCTGCTCGCTAGGGCAACAGAACCTTGCTGCAAGTTGTGCTTTTAGGTTGCAGATTAGAGTGGAATGTGCCAGGACAAACCCCCATAAGTTTTAGCCTCCTTAAATCTTGTTTGTGTCTTTAAGTTGTAGTTTTTATCAGAGCAAATTTGATTGAAAAATGTCTTTTCTTCCAGGTGTACAGAATCTTGTCCATTTACACATATACATATATCTATTGATCTTTGGGTCCTTTTCCATGTAGGTTATTACAGAGCGTTCAGTAGACCACTCTCGGTATTCCATAGGTCTTTGGGGATTATATATTTTATATGTATTAGTATATGTGTGTTAACCCCAATATCCTAATTTATCCATTCCTCACACCTTTTCTTTGGCTTAACCATAAGTTTGTCTTCTCAATCTGAGACTGTCTTTCTCTATGGAAATATGTTCATTTTTATGAATTTTCAGATAACATAAGTGATATCCTAGAACCTTTGTCTTTCGCATTCTGACTTATTTCACGTTGTGTGATTATCTCTAGTCTGAACTGTGGTGCTGCATATGCCATTCTTTTATTTTTTTTCATCACTAATATTCCATTCTGTACATCTACCACTTCTTCTTTGTCCATTCATCTGTTTATGGACCTTTGTTTTGCTTCCATGTCTTGGCTATTTCAATATTGCTGCAGTGCACATTTGCCTGCCTCTGTCTTTCCGAGTCTGGTGGTCTTAGGTTATAGGCCCAAAAGGTGCCCTGCTGCGTCATATGGTAGCTCAATTTTTACCTTTTAAAGCAGCTCCATTCATTTTTCGTTAGTGCTGTTACCACTTTACATCCCACCAGCAGCTAGAAGGTACACAGTTCTGTAAAACCCCTTCAACATTTATATTTTGTAGACTTTTTGCTGATGGTCATTTGACTGGTGTGAGTTCAAACCTTTTTGGAGGTTGGATTTGCATGTGGCTAATAATTCCTTATACTGAACTTTAGGCATGTCCTTTTTTTTCTTTTCCTTTTTATTTTTTAAAGAGTGAGTACAACTTCCCTCTTCATATTGACTTCTTGAAAAATTTGTCGTGTTGAATTTTCTTGCCTATTCCCTACCGCAGGGCATTTTTTGAGGGCAGGTGTCATTTACAGCCCTGCAGTCCTTGTGACAATTAAGCGACCATTAGCACTGGGTTTAAAGCTGCTGTTGTGGGAAACAGGCACATGGCGGCAGCATTATTACGTTCTCAACTCTTGTTACTAGGGCAACAGAGTCTTCCTGGACGTCGTGTTCCGCGGTTGTAAATTAGAGTGGAATGTACTGGGACAAACCCCCAAAAGTTTATGTCTCATTACTTATGTTTGTTTTTTTAAATTTAATTTCTATTTCTTATCGGAGTATATTTGATTAGAGTGTTTTGTTTGTCCGGCTGTACAGAATCTGCTCAATGATTCATACATATGTCTGTTCATCTTCGGATCCTGTTACCATGTATGGTATTACAGAATGTTGAGTAGACCTCCCTTGGTATTTGATAGGCGTTCTGTCATTATATATTTTATATGTATTGGTGATTATATAATTCATGTAGTTTATACGTTATATGTTTATATACATTTAACATACATTAGTATATGCATGCAACCCCCATAATCCTAATTTATCCATCCTCCCACCTTTCATTTTGGTTAACCATTAGTTTGTTTCAGAAGTCTGTGAGTGTCTTTTTCTGTGGAAATATGTTCATTGGTAGCAATCTTAGGAGACCATGTATAAATGATATCATAGGATATTTGTCATTCCCTTTTGACTTACTTAACATAATATGATTATTTCTAGGCTCATCTGTAGTCCTGAAAACGGCATTGTTCATTTTTTTCCCGAGGCTACTATTCCATTCGGTACGTATACCACTTCTTCTTTGTCCATTTATCTGTTGATGGACATTTTGTTTGTTTGCATGTCTTGGCTATTGTAAATATTGCTGCAGTGCACGTTTGCCTGTCTGTGCCTTTCCGATTCTGGTCTTCTTAGGGTATAGGCCCATTAGCGGTTCGGCCGCATCATTTGGTAGCTCAATTTTTACCTTTTAAACGCAGCTCCATTCTGTTCTCATGATTAGCTGTTACCAGTTTACATCCATCCAACAGCATAGGGGGTATACATTTCTCCACTAACGCGTCAGCATTCGTTGTTTGTAGACTTTTTACGGATGGCATTTTGAATATTGGCTGGTGAAATCTTTGTGTAGTTTGGATTTGCATCCAACCAATAATTCCTGATATTGAGCTTTTATCCATGTTCTTCTTTTTATAAAATAACAGAGTGAGTAACACTTACCTCTTCAGTCTCTTTTCTGGAAAAATTTTCCGTGCTGTGAACTTTTTTGGCCATTACCTACCCCCGGACATTTTTTGAGGACACGTGTCATTTACAGCCCTACAATTACTCTGAATCTCAAGTGACCGTTAGCCCTGTGTTTAAAGCTGCTGTTGTGGGAAACGGCCACAAGGCGGCAGCATTTCTCCAATCCCAAATCTGGTTTCTAGGGTAGCAGAACCTTCCTGAAAGTTGTGTTCCTAGGTTGTAAATTAGACTGGGATGTGCCAGGGAAAACCCCAATAACTTTATGTCTCATTAATTGTTGTTCATGGTTCTAATTATTTAAATTGGGGTAATGAGTAGAATAGTATTTGTTCTGGGTGTACACAATCAGGTTCAATTGAGCATTATATATATGTATTCATGTCCAGATCCTCTTCCCATGCAAATTACGATTATTTTTAAAAATAAATTTATGTTTTTTCTTTATTTATTTGTGGCTAAGTTAGATCTCCCTTGCTGCCTGTGGGCTTTCTCCAGTTGCAGTGAGCAATGGCTACTCTCCGTTGCAATGCACGGGCTTCTCACTGCAGTGGCTTCTCTTGTTGCGTAACACGGGCTGTACGCATGCGAGCTTCAGTAGTTGTGGTGCATGGGCTCAGTAGTTCCGGCTCATGGGCTCCAGAGCGTAGGCTCATTAGTTGTGGTGCACGGGCTTAGTTGCTCTGCAGCATGTGGGATCTTTCCGAACCAGGGATCGAACCTGTGTCCCCGGTATTGGCAGGCGGATTCTTAACCACGGTGCCACTAGGCAAGCCCCCGTGTAAATTATTACAGAGCGTTCAGTAGACCTCCCTTGGTATATGGTCGGTCTTTTTGATACATGTGTTTAATATGTATTTGTATACGTATGGTAACTCTAATGTTTATGTATCCATTCCTCCCACCTTTCCTTTTAGATAACCATAGTTTGTTTTCTAAGTCTGTGAGAGTCTGTCTCTGTGGAAATATGTTCATATGTGTCAGTGTGTTAGGTAACACCTAGGAGTCATATGACAGGTTATTTGTCGTCTGCTTTCCGACTTACCTCAGGTTCTGTGATTATCTCTAGGCTCATCTATGGTGCTGCAAAGAGCAGTGTTTCATCCTTTTCCATGGCGAATATTCCATTGTGTACACGGACCACTTCTACTTTGTGCATTCACCTGTGGATGGACATTTTGGTTACTTCCAAGTCTTGGCTATGCTAAATATTGGTGCAGTGCTGGGTTGCCAGCCTGTGTCTTTTGGATTCTGGTCTTCTCAGGGGTTAGGCCCAGCAGTGGGCCTACTAGATCATATGGTTGTTCAATTTTTACCTTTCAACGCATTTCCATTCTGTCCTCACTACTGGCTGTTACCAGTTTACATCCCACCAGCAACTAGAGGGTACACAGATCTCTAAAACCCCTTCAGCATTTATTGTTTGTAGACATTTTACTAATGGCATTTTGAGTGTTGGGTGGTGATACCTTTTTATAGTTTGGATTTGCATGCGTCTAATAATCCCCGGTATTGAGCTTGTATCTACGTCCGCTTTCTTTTTTTTTTTTTAAGTTAAACGGAGGAACTTACCTCTTCAAATTGTTTCCTTGAAAAGTGTGCCGTGTTCTGAATTCCTGTGGCCATTACCTGCACCAGGACATTTTTTGAGGGCAGGTGTCATTTACAGCCCTGTATTAGTTGGGGATATTACATGACCATTAGCTCTGGGTTTAAAGCTGTTGTTGCAGGAAACGGCCACAAGGAGGCAGCATTTCTATATTCCCAACTCTGGTTACTAGGGCAACAGAGCCTTCCTGGAAGTCCTGTTTCTAGGTTGTAAAGCAGAGTGGAATGTGCCAGGAGAAACCCCGAAAAACTATGTGTACTTATTTGCTGTTGGTATTCTTAGTTTAATTTTCATTTTTCTCAGAGCAAATTTGATTGCAATGTTGTGTTTGTTGTAGGTGTACAGAATCTCTTTCATTGATACATATATCTTTTCATGTTTGGATCCTCTTCCATATAGGTTATTACAGAATGTTGTGTAGACCTCTCTTGGTATTCGGTATGTCTTTGATGATTATATATTTTATAAGTATTAGCATATGTCTGTTGAACCCAATACCCTCCATTATACATTCCTCACACCTTTGCTTTTGGTTAACGACAAGCTTGTTTTCTGAACACGTGAGTGTCCTTCTCTGTGGAAACAGGTTCCTTCATATCAATCTTGAGATAACACCTATACATGATATCATAGGATATGTGTCTCTCGCTTTCTGACTTACTTCAAGTTGTGTGATTATCTGTAGCCTCATCTATGGTGCTGCAGACGGCATTGTTTCATTCTTTTCTGTGTCTAATATTGCATTGTGTACATGGACCACTTTTTCGTCCATTCATCTGATGATGGACATTTTTGTTGCTTCCATGTCTTGGCTATTGTAAATACTGCTGCAATACACGATTTTCCATCCCGTGTCTTTTTGATTCTGGCTTTCACAGGTGACAGGCCCAATAGTGGGCCTTCCGGATCATATGGTAACTCAATTTTTACCTTGAAACGCACCGCCATTCTGTTCTTATTATTGGCTGTTACCAGTTTACATCCCACTTAGACCGAGAGGTTATGCTATTCTCCACAACTGCTTCAACATCTATTGTTTGTTGACTTTTGGCTGATGGTCATTCTGACTGGTGTGAGGTGATACCTTTGTGTAGATTGGATTTCCATGCGTCTAATAGTTCCTGATCTTTTGCGTTTATCAATGTCCTTTTCATGTATTTTTAAGATTGAGCTAAACTTACAACTTCCAACTGCCTTCTTGAAAAAATTGCCGCGTTTGGATTTTTTTGGCCATTCCCTACCCCAGGACATTTTTTGAGAGCATGAGTCATTTACAGCCCTGCAGTCCTTGTGAATATTAGTGACCATTAGCAGTAGATTGAAAGCTGCTGTTTGAGGAAACGGCCTTAGGGTGGCAGCATTTCTACGTTGCCAACTCTGCTCGCTAGGGCAACAGAACCTTGCTGCAAGTTGTGCTTTTAGGTTGCAGATTAGAGTGGAATGTGCCAGGACAAACCCCCATAAGTTTTAGCCTCCTTAAATCTTGTTTGTGTCTTTAAGTTGTAGTTTTTATCAGAGCAAATTTGATTGAAAAATGTCTTTTCTTCCAGGTGTACAGAATCTTGTCCATTTACACATATACATATATCTATTGATCTTTGGGTCCTTTTCCATGTAGGTTATTACAGAGCGTTCAGTAGACCACTCTCGGTATTCCATAGGTCTTTGGGGATTATATATTTTATATGTATTAGTATATGTGTGTTAACCCCAATATCCTAATTTATCCATTCCTCACACCTTTTCTTTGGCTTAACCATAAGTTTGTCTTCTCAATCTGAGACTGTCTTTCTCTATGGAAATATGTTCATTTTTATGAATTTTCAGATAACATAAGTGATATCCTAGAACCTTTGTCTTTCGCATTCTGACTTATTTCACGTTGTGTGATTATCTCTAGTCTGAACTGTGGTGCTGCATATGCCATTCTTTTATTTTTTTTCATCACTAATATTCCATTCTGTACATCTACCACTTCTTCTTTGTCCATTCATCTGTTTATGGACCTTTGTTTTGCTTCCATGTCTTGGCTATTTCAATATTGCTGCAGTGCACATTTGCCTGCCTCTGTCTTTCCGAGTCTGGTGGTCTTAGGTTATAGGCCCAAAAGGTGCCCTGCTGCGTCATATGGTAGCTCAAGTTTTACCTTTTAAAGCAGCTCCATTCATTTTTCGTTAGTGCTGTTACCACTTTACATCCCACCAGCAGCTAGAAGGTACACAGTTCTGTAAAACCCCTTCAACATTTATAGTTTGTAGACTTTTTGCTGATGGTCATTTGACTGGTGTGAGTTCAAACCTTTTTGGAGGTTGGATTTGCATGTGGCTAATAATTCCTTATACTGAACTTTAGGCATGTCCTTTTTTTTCTTTTCCTTTTTATTTTTTAAAGAGTGAGTACAACTTCCCTCTTCATATTGACTTCTTGAAAAATTTGTCGTGTTGAATTTTCTTGCCTATTCCCTACCGCAGGGCATTTTTTGAGGGCAGGTGTCATTTACAGCCCTGCAGTCCTTGTGACAATTAAGCGACCATTAGCACTGGGTTTAAAGCTGCTGTTGTGGGAAACAGGCACATGGCGGCAGCATTATTACGTTCTCAACTCTTGTTACTAGGGCAACAGAGTCTTCCTGGACGTCGTGTTCCGCGGTTGTAAATTAGAGTGGAATGTACTGGGACAAACCCCCAAAAGTTTATGTCTCATTACTTATGTTTGTTTTTTTAAATTTAATTTCTATTTCTTATCGGAGTATATTTGATTAGAGTGTTTTGTTTGTCCGGCTGTACAGAATCTGCTCAATGATTCATACATATGTCTGTTCATCTTCGGATCCTGTTACCATGTATGGTATTACAGAATGTTGAGTAGACCTCCCTTGGTATTTGATAGGCGTTCTGTCATTATATATTTTATATGTATTGGTGATTATATAATTCATGTAGTTTATACGTTATATGTTTATATACATTTAACATACATTAGTATATGCATGCAACCCCCATAATCCTAATTTATCCATCCTCCCACCTTTCATTTTGGTTAACCATTAGTTTGTTTCAGAAGTCTGTGAGTGTCTTTTTCTGTGGAAATATGTTCATTGGTAGCAATCTTAGGAGACCATGTATAAATGATATCATAGGATATTTGTCATTCCCTTTTGACTTACTTAACATAATATGATTATTTCTAGGCTCATCTGTAGTCCTGAAAACGGCATTGTTCATTTTTTTCCCGAGGCTACTATTCCATTCGGTACGTATACCACTTCTTCTTTGTCCATTTATCTGTTGATGGACATTTTGTTTGTTTGCATGTCTTGGCTATTGTAAATATTGCTGCAGTGCACGTTTGCCTGTCTGTGCCTTTCCGATTCTGGTCTTCTTAGGGTATAGGCCCATTAGCGGTTCGGCCGCATCATTTGGTAGCTCAATTTTTACCTTTTAAACGCAGCTCCATTCTGTTCTCATGATTAGCTGTTACCAGTTTACATCCATCCAACAGCATAGGGGGTATACATTTCTCCACTAACGCGTCAGCATTCGTTGTTTGTAGACTTTTTACGGATGGCATTTTGAATATTGGCTGGTGAAATCTTTGTGTAGTTTGGATTTGCATCCAACCAATAATTCCTGATATTGAGCTTTTATCCATGTTCTTCTTTTTATAAAATAACAGAGTGAGTAACACTTACCTCTTCAGTCTCTTTTCTGGAAAAATTTTCCGTGCTGTGAACTTTTTTGGCCATTACCTACCCCCGGACATTTTTTGAGGACACGTGTCATTTACAGCCCTACAATTACTCTGAATCTCAAGTGACCGTTAGCCCTGTGTTTAAAGCTGCTGTTGTGGGAAACGGCCACAAGGCGGCAGCATTTCTCCAATCCCAAATCTGGTTTCTAGGGTAGCAGAACCTTCCTGAAAGTTGTGTTCCTAGGTTGTAAATTAGACTGGGATGTGCCAGGGAAAACCCCAATAACTTTATGTCTCATTAATTGTTGTTCATGGTTCTAATTATTTAAATTGGGGTAATGAGTAGAATAGTATTTGTTCTGGGTGTACACAATCAGGTTCAATTGAGCATTATATATATGTATTCATGTCCAGATCCTCTTCCCATGCAAATTACGATTATTTTTAAAAATAAATTTATGTTTTTTCTTTATTTATTTGTGGCTAAGTTAGATCTCCCTTGCTGCCTGTGGGCTTTCTCCAGTTGCAGTGAGCAATGGCTACTCTCCGTTGCAATGCACGGGCTTCTCACTGCAGTGGCTTCTCTTGTTGCGTAACACGGGCTGTACGCATGCGAGCTTCAGTAGTTGTGGTGCATGGGCTCAGTAGTTCCGGCTCATGGGCTCCAGAGCGTAGGCTCATTAGTTGTGGTGCACGGGCTTAGTTGCTCTGCAGCATGTGGGATCTTTCCGAACCAGGGATCGAACCTGTGTCCCCGGTATTGGCAGGCGGATTCTTAACCACGGTGCCACTAGGCAAGCCCCCGTGTAAATTATTACAGAGCGTTCAGTAGACCTCCCTTGGTATATGGTCGGTCTTTTTGATACATGTGTTTAATATGTATTTGTATACGTATGGTAACTCTAATGTTTATGTATCCATTCCTCCCACCTTTCCTTTTAGATAACCATAGTTTGTTTTCTAAGTCTGTGAGAGTCTGTCTCTGTGGAAATATGTTCATATGTGTCAGTGTGTTAGGTAACACCTAGGAGTCATATGACAGGTTATTTGTCGTCTGCTTTCCGACTTACCTCAGGTTCTGTGATTATCTCTAGGCTCATCTATGGTGCTGCAAAGAGCAGTGTTTCATCCTTTTCCATGGCGAATATTCCATTGTGTACACGGACCACTTCTACTTTGTGCATTCACCTGTGGATGGACATTTTGGTTACTTCCAAGTCTTGGCTATGCTAAATATTGGTGCAGTGCTGGGTTGCCAGCCTGTGTCTTTTGGATTCTGGTCTTCTCAGGGGTTAGGCCCAGCAGTGGGCCTACTAGATCATATGGTTGTTCAATTTTTACCTTTCAACGCATTTCCATTCTGTCCTCACTACTGGCTGTTACCAGTTTACATCCCACCAGCAACTAGAGGGTACACAGATCTCTAAAACCCCTTCAGCATTTATTGTTTGTAGACATTTTACTAATGGCATTTTGAGTGTTGGGTGGTGATACCTTTTTATAGTTTGGATTTGCATGCGTCTAATAATCCCCGGTATTGAGCTTGTATCTACGTCCGCTTTCTTTTTTTTTTTTTAAGTTAAATGGAGGAACTTACCTCTTCAAATTGTTTCCTTGAAAAGTGTGCCGTGTTCTGAATTCCTGTGGCCATTACCTGCACCAGGACATTTTTTGAGGGCAGGTGTCATTTACAGCCCTGTATTAGTTGGGGATATTACATGACCATTAGCTCTGGGTTTAAAGCTGTTGTTGCAGGAAACGGCCACAAGGAGGCAGCATTTCTAAATTCCCAACTCTGGTTACTAGGGCAACAGAGCCTTCCTGGAAGTCCTGTTTCTAGGTTGTAAAGCAGAGTGGAATGTGCCAGGAGAAACCCCGAAAAACTATGTGTACTTATTTGCTGTTGGTATTCTTAGTTTAATTTTCATTTTTCTCAGAGCAAATTTGATTGCAATGTTGTGTTTGTTGTAGGTGTACAGAATCTCTTTCATTGATACATATATCTTTTCATGTTTGGATCCTCTTCCATATAGGTTATTACAGAATGTTGTGTAGACCTCTCTTGGTATTCGGTATGTGTTTGATGATTATATATTTTATAAGTATTAGCATATGTCTGTTGAACCCAATACCCTCCATTATACATTCCTCACACCTTTGCTTTTGGTTAACGACAAGCTTGTTTTCTGAACACGTGAGTGTCCTTCTCTGTGGAAACAGGTTCCTTCATATCAATCTTGAGATAACACCTATACATGATATCATAGGATATGTGTCTCTCGCTTTCTGACTTACTTCAAGTTGTGTGATTATCTGTAGCCTCATCTATGGTGCTGCAGACGGCATTGTTTCATTCTTTTCTGTGTCTAATATTGCATTGTGTACATGGACCACTTTTTCGTCCATTCATCTGATGATGGACATTTTTGTTGCTTCCATGTCTTGGCTATTGTAAATACTGCTGCAATACACGATTTTCCATCCCGTGTCTTTTTGATTCTGGCTTTCACAGGTGACAGGCCCAATAGTGGGCCTTCCGGATCATATGGTAACTCAATTTTTACCTTGAAACGCACCGCCATTCTGTTCTTATTATTGGCTGTTACCAGTTTACATCCCACTTAGACCGAGAGGTTATGCTATTCTCCACAACTGCTTCAACATCTATTGTTTGTTGACTTTTGGCTGATGGTCATTCTGACTGGTGTGAGGTGATACCTTTGTGTAGATTGGATTTCCATGCGTCTAATAGTTCCTGATCTTTTGCGTTTATCAATGTCCTTTTCATGTATTTTTAAGATTGAGCTAAACTTACAACTTCCAACTGCCTTCTTGAAAAAATTGCCGCGTTTGGATTTTTTTGGCCATTCCCTACCCCAGGACATTTTTTGAGAGCATGAGTCATTTACAGCCCTGCAGTCCTTGTGAATATTAGTGACCATTAGCAGTAGATTGAAAGCTGCTGTTTGAGGAAACGGCCTTAGGGTGGCAGCATTTCTACGTTGCCAACTCTGCTCGCTAGGGCAACAGAACCTTGCTGCAAGTTGTGCTTTTAGGTTGCAGATTAGAGTGGAATGTGCCAGGACAAACCCCCATAAGTTTTAGCCTCCTTAAATCTTGTTTGTGTCTTTAAGTTGTAGTTTTTATCAGAGCAAATTTGATTGAAAAATGTCTTTTCTTCCAGGTGTACAGAATCTTGTCCATTTACACATATACATATATCTATTGATCTTTGGGTCCTTTTCCATGTAGGTTATTACAGAGCGTTCAGTAGACCACTCTCGGTATTCCATAGGTCTTTGGGGATTATATATTTTATATGTATTAGTATATGTGTGTTAACCCCAATATCCTAATTTATCCATTCCTCACACCTTTTCTTTGGCTTAACCATAAGTTTGTCTTCTCAATCTGAGACTGTCTTTCTCTATGGAAATATGTTCATTTTTATGAATTTTCAGATAACATAAGTGATATCCTAGAACCTTTGTCTTTCGCATTCTGACTTATTTCACGTTGTGTGATTATCTCTAGTCTGAACTGTGGTGCTGCATATGCCATTCTTTTATTTTTTTTCATCACTAATATTCCATTCTGTACATCTACCACTTCTTCTTTGTCCATTCATCTGTTTATGGACCTTTGTTTTGCTTCCATGTCTTGGCTATTTCAATATTGCTGCAGTGCACATTTGCCTGCCTCTGTCTTTCCGAGTCTGGTGGTCTTAGGTTATAGGCCCAAAAGGTGCCCTGCTGCGTCATATGGTAGCTCAAGTTTTACCTTTTAAAGCAGCTCCATTCATTTTTCGTTAGTGCTGTTACCACTTTACATCCCACCAGCAGCTAGAAGGTACACAGTTCTGTAAAACCCCTTCAACATTTATAGTTTGTAGACTTTTTGCTGATGGTCATTTGACTGGTGTGAGTTCAAACCTTTTTGGAGGTTGGATTTGCATGTGGCTAATAATTCCTTATACTGAACTTTAGGCATGTCCTTTTTTTTCTTTTCCTTTTTATTTTTTAAAGAGTGAGTACAACTTCCCTCTTCATATTGACTTCTTGAAAAATTTGTCGTGTTGAATTTTCTTGCCTATTCCCTACCGCAGGGCATTATTTGAGGGCAGGTGTCATTTACAGCCCTGCAGTCCTTGTGACTATTAAGCGACCATTAGCACTGGGTTTAAAGCTGCTGTTGTGGGAAACAGGCACATGGCGGCAGCAGTATTACGTTCTCAACTCTTGTTACTAGGGCAACAGAGTCTTCCTGGACGTCGTGTTCCGTGGTTGTAAATTAGAGTGGAATGTACTGGGACAAACCCCCAAAAGTTTATGTCTCATTACTTATGTTTGTTTTTTTAAATTTAATTTCTATTTCTTATCGGAGTATATTTGATTAGAGTGTTTTGTTTGTCTGGCTGTACAGAATCTGCTCAATGATTCATACATATGTCTGTTCATCTTCGGATCCTGTTACCATGTATGGTATTACAGAATGTTGAGTAGACCTCCCTTGGTATTTGATAGGTGTTTTGTCATTATATATTTTATATGTATTGGTGATTATATAATTTATATAATTTATACGTTATATGTTTATATACATTTAACATACATTAGTATATGTATGCAACCCCCATAATCCTAATTTATCCATCCTCCCACCTTTCATTTTGGTTAACCATTAGTTTGTTTCAGAAGTCTGTGAGTGTCTTTTTCTGTGGAAATATGTTCATTGGTAGCAATCTTAGGAGAACATGTCTAAATGATATCATAGGATATTTGTCATTCCCTTTTGACTTACTTAACGTAATATGATTATTTCTAGGCTCATCTGTAGTCCTGAAAACGGCATTGTTCATTTTTTTCCCGAGGCTACTATTCCATTCGGTACGTATACCACTTCTTCTTTGTCCATTTATCTGTTGATGGACATTTTGTTTGTTTGCATGTCTTGGCTATTGTAAATATTGCTGCAGTGCACGTTTGCCTGTCTGTGCCTTTCCGATTCTGGTCTTCTTAGGGTATAGGCCCATTAGCGGTTCGGCCGCATCATTTGGTAGCTCAATTTTTACCTTTTAAACGCAGCTCTATTCTGTTCTCATGATTAGCTGTTACCAGTTTACATCCATCCAACAGCATAGGGGGTATACATTTCTCCACTAACCCGTCAGCATTCGTTGTTTGTAGACTTTTTACGGATGGCATTTTGAATATTGGCTGGTGAAATCTTTGTGTAGTTTGGATTTGCATCCAACCAATAATTCCTGATATTGAGCTTTTATCCATGTTCTTCTTTTTATAAAATAACAGAGTGAGTAACACTTACCTCTTCAAACTCTTTTCTGGAAAAATTTTCCGTGCTGTGAACTTTTTTGGCCATTACCTACCCCAGGACATTTTTTGAGGACACGTGTCATTTACAGCCCTACAATTACTGTGACTCTCAAGTGACCGTTAGCCCTGCGTTTAAAGCTGCTGTTGTGGGAAACGGCCACAAGGCAGCAGCATTTCTCCAATCCCAAATCTGGTTACTAGGGTAGCAGAGCCTTCCTGAAAGTTGTGTTCCTAGGTTGTAAATTAGACTGGGATGTGCCAGGGAAAACCCCAATAACTTTATGTCTCATTAATTGTTGTTCATGGTTCTAATTATTTAAATTGGGGTAATGAGTAGAATAGTGTTTGTTCTGGGTGTACACAATCAGGTTCAATTGAGCATTATATATATGTATTCATGTCCAGATCCTCTTCCCATGTAAATTACGATTATTTTTAAAAATAAATTTATGTTTTTTCTTTATTTATTTGTGGCTAAGTTAGATCTCCCTTGCTGCCTGTGGGCTTTCTCCAGTTGCAGTGAGCAATGGCTACTCTCCGTTGCGATGCACGGGCTTCTCACTGCAGTGGCTTCTCTTGTTGCGTAACACGGGCTGTACGCATGCGAGCTTCAGTAGTTGTGGTGCATGGGCTCAGTAGTTATGGCTCATGGGCTCCAGAGCGTAGGCTCATTAGTTGTGGTGCACGGGCTTAGTTGCTCTGCAGCATGTGGGATCTTTCCGAACCAGGGATCGAACCTGTGTCCCCGGTATTGGCAGGCGGATTCTTAACCACGGTGCCACTAGGCAAGCCCCCGTGTAAATTATTACAGAGCGTTCAGTAGACCTCCCTTTGTATATGGTCAGTCTTTTTGATACATATGTTTAATATGTATTTGTATACGTAAGGTAACCCTAATGTTTATGTATCCATTCCTCCCCCCTTTCCTTTTAGATAACCATAGTTTGTTTTCTAAGTCTGTGAGAGTCTGTCTCTGTGGAAATATGTTCATATGTGTCAGTGTGTTAGGTAACACCTAGGAGTCATATGACAGGTTATTTGTCATCTGCTTTCCGACTTACCTCAGGGTCTGTGATTATCTCTAGGCTCATCTATGGTGCTGCAAAGAGCAGTGTTTCATCCTTTTCCATGGCGAATATTCCATTGTGTACACGGACCACTTCTTCTTTGTGCATTCATCTGTGGATGGACATTTTGGTTACTTCCAAGTCTTGGCTATGCTAAATATTGGTGCAGTGCTGGGTTGCCAGCCTGTGTCTTTTGGATTCTGGTCTTCTCAGGGGTTAGGCCCAGCAGTGGGCCTACTAGATCATATGGTTGTTCAATTTTTACCTTTCAACGCATTTCCATTCTGTCCTCACTACTGGCTGTTACCAGTTTACATCCCACCAGCAACTAGAGGGTACACAGATCTCTAAAACCCCTTCAGCATTTATTGTTTGTAGACATTTTACTAATGGCATTTTGAGTGTTGGGTGGTGATACCTTTTTATAGTTTGGATTTGCATGCGTCTAATAATTCCCGGTATTGAGCTTGTATCTACGTCCGCTTTCTTTTTTTTTTTTTTAAGTTAAACGGAGGAACTTACCTCTTCAAATTGTTTCCTTGAAAAGTGTGCCGTGTTCTGAATTCCTGTGGCCATTACCTGCACCAGGACATTTTTTGAGGGCAGGTGTCATTTACAGCCCTGTATTAGTTGGGGATATTACATGACCATTAGCTCTGGGTTTAAAGCTGTTGTTGCAGGAAACGGCCACAAGGAGGCAGCATTTCTATATTCCCAACTCTGGTTACTAGGGCAACAGAGCCTTCCTGGAAGTCCTGTTTCTAGGTTGTAAAGCAGAGTGGAATGTGCCAGGAGAAACCCCGAAAAACTATGTGTACTTATTTGCTGTTGGTATTCTTAGTTTAATTTTCATTTTTCTCAGAGCAAATTTGATTGCAATGTTGTGTTTGTTGTAGGTGTACAGAATCTCTTTCATTGATACATATATCTTTTCATGTTTGGATCCTCTTCCATATAGGTTATTACAGAATGTTGTGTAGACCTCTCTTGGTATTCGGTATGTCTTTGATGATTATATATTTTATAAGTATTAGCATATGTCTGTTGAACCCAATATCCTCCGTTATACATTCCTCACACCTTTCCTTTTGGTTAACGACAAGCTTGTTTTCTGAACACGTGAGTGTCCTTCTCTGTGGAAACAGGTTCCTTCATATCAATCTTGAGATAACACCTATACATGATATCATAGGATATGTGTCTCTCGCTTTCTGACTTACGTCAAGTTGTGTGATTATCTGTAGCCTCATCTATGGTGCTGCAGACGGCATTGTTTCATTCTTTTCTGTGTCTAATATTGCATTGTGTACATGGACCACTTTTTCGTCCATTCATCTGATGATGGACATTTTTGTTGCTTCCATGTCTTGGCTATTGTAAATACTGCTGCAATACACGATTTTCCATCCCGTGTCTTTTTGATTCTGGCTTTCACAGGTGACAGGCCCAATAGTGGGCCTTCCGGATCATATGGGAACTCAATTTTTACCTTGAAACGCACTGCCATTCTGTTCTTATTATTGGCTGTTACCAGTTTACATCCCACTTAGACCGAGAGGTTATGCTATTCTCCACAACTGCTTCAACATCTATTGTTTGTTGACTTTTGGCTGATGGTCATTCTGACTGGTGTGAGGTGACACCTTTGTGTAGATTGGATTTCCATGCGTCTAATAGTTCCTGATCTTTTGCGTTTATCAATGTCCTTTTCATGTATTTTTAAGATTGAGCTAAACTTACAACTTCCAACTGCCTTCTTGAAAAAATTGCCGCGTTTGGATTTTTTTGGCCATTCCCTACCCCAGGACATTTTTTGAGAGCATGAGTCATTTACAGCCCTGCAGTCCTTGTGAATATTAGTGACCATTAGCAGTAGATTGAAAGCTGCTGTTTGAGGAAACGGCCTTAGGGTGGCAGCATTTCTACGTTGCCAACTCTGCTCGCTAGGGCAACAGAACCTTGCTGCAAGTTGTGCTTTTAGGTTGCAGATTAGAGTGGAATGTGCCAGGACAAACCCCCATAAGTTTTAGCCTCCTTAATTCTTGTTTGTGTCTTTAAGTTGTAGTTTTTATCAGAGCAAATTTGATTGAAAAATGTCTTTTCTTCCAGGTGTACAGAATCTTGTCCATTTACACATATACATATATCTATTGATCTTTGGGTCCTTTTCCATGTAGGTTATTACAGAGCGTTCAGTAGACCACTCTCGGTATTCCATAGGTCTTTGGGGATTATATATTTTATATGTATTAGTATATGTGTGTTAACCCCAATATCCTAATTTATCCATTCCTCACACCTTTTCTTTGGCTTAACCATAAGTTTGTCTTCTCAATCTGAGACTGTCTTTCTCTATGGAAATATGTTCATTTTTATGAATTTTCAGATAACATAAGTGATATCCTAGAACCTTTGTCTTTCGCATTCTGACTTATTTCACGTTGTGTGATTATCTCTAGTCTGAACTGTGGTGCTGCATATGCCATTCTTTTATTTTTTTTCATCACTAATATTCCATTCTGTACATCTACCACTTCTTCTTTGTCCATTCATCTGTTTATGGACCTTTGTTTTGCTTCCATGTCTTGGCTATTTCAATATTGCTGCAGTGCACATTTGCCTGCCTCTGTCTTTCCGAGTCTGGTGGTCTTAGGTTATAGGCCCAAAAGGTGCCCTGCTGCGTCATATGGTAGCTCAAGTTTTACCTTTTAAAGCAGCTCCATTCATTTTTCGTTAGTGCTGTTACCACTTTACATCCCACCAGCAGCTAGAAGGTACACAGTTCTGTAAAACCCCTTCAACATTTATAGTTTGTAGACTTTTTGCTGATGGTCATTTGACTGGTGTGAGTTCAAACCTTTTTGGAGGTTGGATTTGCATGTGGCTAATAATTCCTTATACTGAACTTTAGGCATGTCCTTTTTTTTCTTTTCCTTTTTATTTTTTAAAGAGTGAGTACAACTTCCCTCTTCATATTGACTTCTTGAAAAATTTGTCGTGTTGAATTTTCTTGCCTATTCCCTACCGCAGGGCATTTTTTGAGGGCAGGTGTCATTTACAGCCCTGCAGTCCTTGTGACTATTAAGCGACCATTAGCACTGGGTTTAAAGCTGCTGTTGTGGGAAACAGGCACATGGCGGCAGCAGTATTACGTTCTCAACTCTTGTTACTAGGGCAACAGAGTCTTCCTGGACGTCGTGTTCCGCGGTTGTAAATTAGAGTGGAATGTACTGGGACAAACCCCCAAAAGTTTATGTCTCATTACTTATGTTTGTTTTTTTAAATTTAATTTCTATTTCTTATCGGAGTATATTTGATTAGAGTGTTTTGTTTGTCTGGCTGTACAGAATCTGCTCAATGATTCATACATATGTCTGTTCATCTTCGGATCCTGTTACCATGTATGGTATTACAGAATGTTGAGTAGACCTCCCTTGGTATTTGATAGGTGTTTTGTCATTATATATTTTATATGTATTGGTGATTATATAATTTATATAATTTATACGTTATATGTTTATATACATTTAACATACATTAGTATATGTATGCAACCCCCATAATCCTAATTTATCCATCCTCCCACCTTTCATTTTGGTTAACCATTAGTTTGTTTCAGAAGTCTGTGAGTGTCTTTTTCTGTGGAAATATGTTCATTGGTAGCAATCTTAGGAGAACATGTCTAAATGATATCATAGGATATTTGTCATTCCCTTTTGACTTACTTAACGTAATATGATTATTTCTAGGCTCATCTGTAGTCCTGAAAACGGCATTGTTCATTTTTTTCCCGAGGCTACTATTCCATTCGGTACGTATACCACTTCTTCTTTGTCCATTTATCTGTTGATGGACATTTTGTTTGTTTGCATGTCTTGGCTATTGTAAATATTGCTGCAGTGCACGTTTGCCTGTCTGTGCCTTTCCGATTCTGGTCTTCTTAGGGTATAGGCCCATTAGCGGTTCGGCCGCATCATTTGGTAGCTCAATTTTTACCTTTTAAACGCAGCTCTATTCTGTTCTCATGATTAGCTGTTACCAGTTTACATCCATCCAACAGCATAGGGGGTATACATTTCTCCACTAACCCGTCAGCATTCGTTGTTTGTAGACTTTTTACGGATGGCATTTTGAATATTGGCTGGTGAAATCTTTGTGTAGTTTGGATTTGCATCCAACCAATAATTCCTGATATTGAGCTTTTATCCATGTTCTTCTTTTTATAAAATAACAGAGTGAGTAACACTTACCTCTTCAAACTCTTTTCTGGAAAAATTTTCCGTGCTGTGAACTTTTTTGGCCATTACCTACCCCAGGACATTTTTTGAGGACACGTGTCATTTACAGCCCTACAATTACTGTGACTCTCAAGTGACCGTTAGCCCTGCGTTTAAAGCTGCTGTTGTGGGAAACGGCCACAAGGCAGCAGCATTTCTCCAATCCCAAATCTGGTTACTAGGGTAGCAGAGCCTTCCTGAAAGTTGTGTTCCTAGGTTGTAAATTAGACTGGGATGTGCCAGGGAAAACCCCAATAACTTTATGTCTCATTAATTGTTGTTCATGGTTCTAATTATTTAAATTGGGGTAATGAGTAGAATAGTGTTTGTTCTGGGTGTACACAATCAGGTTCAATTGAGCATTATATATATGTATTCATGTCCAGATCCTCTTCCCATGTAAATTACGATTATTTTTAAAAATAAATTTATGTTTTTTCTTTATTTATTTGTGGCTAAGTTAGATCTCCCTTGCTGCCTGTGGGCTTTTTCCAGTTGCAGTGAGCAATGGCTACTCTCCGTTGCGATGCACGGGCTTCTCACTGCAGTGGCTTCTCTTGTTGCGTAACACAGGCTGTACGCATGCGAGCTTCAGTAGTTGTGGTGCATGGGCTCAGTAGTTATGGCTCATGGGCTCCAGAGCGTAGGCTCATTAGTTGTGGTGCACGGGCTTAGTTGCTCTGCAGCATGTGGGATCTTTCCGAACCAGGGATCGAACCTGTGTCCCCGGTATTGGCAGGCGGATTCTTAACCACGGTGCCACTAGGCAAGCCCCCGTGTAAATTATTACAGAGCGTTCAGTAGACCTCCCTTGGTATATGGTCGGTCTTTTTGATACATGTGTTTAATATGTATTTGTATACGTATGGTAACCCTAATGTTTATGTATCCATTCCTCCCACCTTTCCTTTTAGATAACCATAGTTTGTTTTCTAAGTCTGTGAGAGTCTGTCTCTGTGGAAATATGTTCATATGTGTCAGTGTGTTAGGTAACACCTAGGAGTCATATGACAGGTTATTTGTCGTCTGCTTTCCGACTTACCTCAGGGTCTGTGATTATCTCTAGGCTCATCTATGGTGCTGCAAAGAGCAGTGTTTCATCCTTTTCCATGGCGAATATTCCATTGTGTACACGGACCACTTCTTCTTTGTGCATTCATCTGTGGATGGACATTTTGGTTACTTCCAAGTCTTGGCTATGCTAAATATTGGTGCAGTGCTGGGTTGCCAGCCTGTGCCTTTTGGATTCTGGTCTTCTCAGGGGTTAGGCCCAGCAGTGGGCCTACTAGATCATATGGTTGTTCAATTTTTACCTTTCAACGCATTTCCATTCTGTCCTCACTACTGGCTGTTACCAGTTTACATCCCACCAGCAACTAGAGGGTACACAGATCTCTAAAACCCCTTCAGCATTTATTGTTTGTAGACATTTTACTAATGGCATTTTGAGTGTTGGGTGGTGATACCTTTTTATAGTTTGGATTTGCATGCGTCTAATAATTCCCGGTATTGAGCTTGTATCTACGTCCGCTTTCTTTTTTTTTTTTAAGTTAAACGGAGGAACTTACCTCTTCAAATTGTTTCCTTGAAAAGTGTGCCGTGTTCTGAATTCCTGTGGCCATTACCTGCACCAGGACATTTTTTGAGGGCAGGTGTCATTTACAGCCCTGTATTAGTTGGGGATATTACATGACCATTAGCTCTGGGTTTAAAGGTGTTGTTGCAGGAAACGGCCACAAGGAGGCAGCATTTCTATATTCCCAACTCTGGTTACTAGGGCAACAGAGCCTTCCTGGAAGTCCTGTTTCTAGGTTGTAAAGCAGAGTGGAATGTGCCAGGAGAAACCCCGAAAAACTATGTGTACTTATTTGCTGTTGGTATTCTTAGTTTAATTTTCATTTTTCTCAGAGCAAATTTGATTGCAATGTTGTGTTTGTTGTAGGTGTACAGAATCTCTTTCATTGATACATATATCTTTTCATGTTTGGATCCTCTTCCATATAGGTTATTACAGAATGTTGTGTAGACCTCTCTTGGTATTCGGTATGTCTTTGATGATTATATATTTTATAAGTATTAGCATATGTCTGTTGAACCCAATATCCTCCGTTATACATTCCTCACACCTTTCCTTTTGGTTAACGACAAGCTTGTTTTCTGAACACGTGAGTGTCCTTCTCTGTGGAAACAGGTTCCTTCATATCAATCTTGAGATAACACCTATACATGATATCATAGGATATGTGTCTCTCGCTTTCTGACTTACGTCAAGTTGTGTGATTATCTGTAGCCTCATCTATGGTGCTGCAGACGGCATTGTTTCATTCTTTTCTGTGTCTAATATTGCATTGTGTACATGGACCACTTTTTCGTCCATTCATCTGATGATGGACATTTTTGTTGCTTCCATGTCTTGGCTATTGTAAATACTGCTGCAATACACGATTTTCCATCCCGTGTCTTTTTGATTCTGGCTTTCACAGGTGACAGGCCCAATAGTGGGCCTTCCGGATCATATGGGAACTCAATTTTTACCTTGAAACGCACTGCCATTCTGTTCTTATTATTGGCTGTTACCAGTTTACATCCCACTTAGACCGAGAGGTTATGCTATTCTCCACAACTGCTTCAACATCTATTGTTTGTTGACTTTTGGCTGATGGTCATTCTGACTGGTGTGAGGTGACACCTTTGTGTAGATTGGATTTCCATGCGTCTAATAGTTCCTGATCTTTTGCGTTTATCAATGTCCTTTTCATGTATTTTTAAGATTGAGCTAAACTTACAACTTCCAACTGCCTTCTTGAAAAAATTGCCGCGTTTGGATTTTTTTGGCCATTCCCTACCCCAGGACATTTTTTGAGAGCATGAGTCATTTACAGCCCTGCAGTCCTTGTGAATATTAGTGACCATTAGCAGTAGATTGAAAGCTGCTGTTTGAGGAAACGGCCTTAGGGTGGCAGCATTTCTACGTTGCCAACTCTGCTCGCTAGGGCAACAGAACCTTGCTGCAAGTTGTGCTTTTAGGTTGCAGATTAGAGTGGAATGTGCCAGGACAAACCCCCATAAGTTTTAGCCTCCTTAATTCTTGTTTGTGTCTTTAAGTTGTAGTTTTTATCAGAGCAAATTTGATTGAAAAATGTCTTTTCTTCCAGGTGTACAGAATCTTGTCCATTTACACATATACATATATCTATTGATCTTTGGGTCCTTTTCCATGTAGGTTATTACAGAGCGTTCAGTAGACCACTCTCGGTATTCCATAGGTCTTTGGGGATTATATATTTTATATGTATTAGTATATGTGTGTTAACCCCAATATCCTAATTTATCCATTCCTCACACCTTTTCTTTGGCTTAACCATAAGTTTGTCTTCTCAATCTGAGACTGTCTTTCTCTATGGAAATATGTTCATTTTTATGAATTTTCAGATAACATAAGTGATATCCTAGAACCGTTGTCTTTCGCATTCTGACTTATTTCACGTTGTGTGATTATCTCTAGTCTGAACTGTGGTGCTGCATATGCCATTCTTTTATTTTTTTTCATCACTAATATTCCATTCTGTACATCTACCACTTCTTCTTTGTCCATTCATCTGTTTATGGACCTTTGTTTTGCTTCCATGTCTTGGCTATTTCAATATTGCTGCAGTGCACATTTGCCTGCCTCTGTCTTTCCGAGTCTGGTGGTCTTAGGTTATAGGCCCAAAAGGTGCCCTGCTGCGTCATATGGTAGCTCAAGTTTTACCTTTTAAAGCAGCTCCATTCATTTTTCGTTAGTGCTGTTACCACTTTACATCCCACCAGCAGCTAGAAGGTACACAGTTCTGTAAAACCCCTTCAACATTTATAGTTTGTAGACTTTTTGCTGATGGTCATTTGACTGGTGTGAGTTCAAACCTTTTTGGAGGTTGGATTTGCATGTGGCTAATAATTCCTTATACTGAACTTTAGGCATGTCCTTTTTTTTCTTTTCCTTTTTATTTTTTAAAGAGTGAGTACAACTTCCCTCTTCATATTGACTTCTTGAAAAATTTGTCGTGTTGAATTTTCTTGCCTATTCCCTACCGCAGGGCATTTTTTGAGGGCAGGTGTCATTTACAGCCCTGCAGTCCTTGTGACTATTAAGCGACCATTAGCACTGGGTTTAAAGCTGCTGTTGTGGGAAACAGGCACATGGCGGCAGCATTATTATGTTCTCAACTCTTGTTACTAGGGCAACAGAGTCTTCCTGGACGTCGTGTTCCGCGGTTGTAAATTAGAGTGGAATGTACTGGGACAAACCCCCAAAAGTTTATGTCTCATTACTTATGTTTGTTTTTTTAAATTTAATTTCTATTTCTTATCGGAGTATATTTGATTAGAGTGTTTTGTTTGTCTGGCTGTACAGAATCTGCTCAATGATTCATACATATGTCTGTTCATCTTCGGATCCTGTTACCATGTATGGTATTACAGAATGTTGAGTAGACCTCCCTTGGTATTTGATAGGTGTTTTGTCATTATATATTTTATATGTATTGGTGATTATATAATTTATATAATTTATACGTTATATGTTTATATACATTTAACATACATTAGTATATGTATGCAACCCCCATAATCCTAATTTATCCATCCTCCCACCTTTCATTTTGGTTAACCATTAGTTTGTTTCAGAAGTCTGTGAGTGTCTTTTTCTGTGGAAATATGTTCATTGGTAGCAATCTTAGGAGAACATGTCTAAATGATATCATAGGATATTTGTCATTCCCTTTTGACTTACTTAACGTAATATGATTATTTCTAGGCTCATCTGTAGTCCTGAAAACGGCATTGTTCATTTTTTTCCCGAGGCTACTATTCCATTCGGTACGTATACCACTTCTTCTTTGTCCATTTATCTGTTGATGGACATTTTGTTTGTTTGCATGTCTTGGCTATTGTAAATATTGCTGCAGTGCACGTTTGCCTGTCTGTGCCTTTCCGATTCTGGTCTTCTTAGGGTATAGGCCCATTAGCGGTTCGGCCGCATCATTTGGTAGCTCAATTTTTACCTTTTAAACGCAGCTCTATTCTGTTCTCATGATTAGCTGTTACCAGTTTACATCCATCCAACAGCATAGGGGGTATACATTTCTCCACTAACCCGTCAGCATTCGTTGTTTGTAGACTTTTTACGGATGGCATTTTGAATATTGGCTGGTGAAATCTTTGTGTAGTTTGGATTTGCATCCAACCAATAATTCCTGATATTGAGCTTTTATCCATGTTCTTCTTTTTATAAAATAACAGAGTGAGTAACACTTACCTCTTCAAACTCTTTTCTGGAAAAATTTTCCGTGCTGTGAACTTTTTTGGCCATTACCTACCCCAGGATATTTTTTGAGGACACGTGTCATTTACAGCCCTACAATTACTGTGACTCTCAAGTGACCGTTAGCCCTGCGTTTAAAGCTGCTGTTGTGGGAAACGGCCACAAGGCAGCAGCATTTCTCCAATCCCAAATCTGGTTACTAGGGTAGCAGAGCCTTCCTGAAAGTTGTGTTCCTAGGTTGTAAATTAGACTGGGATGTGCCAGGGAAAACCCCAATAACTTTATGTCTCATTAATTGTTGTTCATGGTTCTAATTATTTAAATTGGGGTAATGAGTAGAATAGTGTTTGTTCTGGGTGTACACAATCAGGTTCAATTGAGCATTATATATATGTATTCATGTCCAGATCCTCTTCCCATGTAAATTACGATTATTTTTAAAAATAAATTTATGTTTTTTCTTTATTTATTTGTGGCTAAGTTAGATCTCCCTTGCTGCCTGTGGGCTTTTTCCAGTTGCAGTGAGCAATGGCTACTCTCCGTTGCTATGCACGGGCTTCTCACTGCAGTGGCTTCTCTTGTTGCGTAACACGGGCTGTACGCATGCGAGCTTCAGTAGTTGTGGTGCATGGGCTCAGTAGTTATGGCTCATGGGCTCCAGAGCGTAGGCTCATTAGTTGTGGTGCACGGGCTTAGTTGCTCTGCAGCATGTGGGATCTTTCCGAACCAGGGATCGAACCTGTGTCCCCGGTATTGGCAGGCGGATTCTTAACCACGGTGCCACTAGGCAAGCCCCCGTGTAAATTATTACAGAGCGTTCAGTAGACCTCCCTTTGTATATGGTCAGTCTTTTTGATACATATGTTTAATATGTATTTGTATACGTAAGGTAACCCTAATGTTTATGTATCCATTCCTCCCCCCTTTCCTTTTAGATAACCATAGTTTGTTTTCTAAGTCTGTGAGAGTCTGTCTCTGTGGAAATATGTTCATATGTGTCAGTGTGTTAGGTAACACCTAGGAGTCATATGACAGGTTATTTGTCATCTGCTTTCCGACTTACCTCAGGGTCTGTGATTATCTCTAGGCTCATCTATGGTGCTGCAAAGAGCAGTGTTTCATCCTTTTCCATGGCGAATATTCCATTGTGTACACGGACCACTTCTTCTTTGTGCATTCATCTGTGGATGGACATTTTGGTTACTTCCAAGTCTTGGCTATGCTAAATATTGGTGCAGTGCTGGGTTGCCAGCCTGTGTCTTTTGGATTCTGGTCTTCTCAGGGGTTAGGCCCAGCAGTGGGCCTACTAGATCATATGGTTGTTCAATTTTTACCTTTCAACGCATTTCCATTCTGTCCTCACTACTGGCTGTTACCAGTTTACATCCCACCAGCAACTAGAGGGTACACAGATCTCTAAAACCCCTTCAGCATTTATTGTTTGTAGACATTTTACTAATGGCATTTTGAGTGTTGGGTGGTGATACCTTTTTATAGTTTGGATTTGCATGCGTCTAATAATTCCCGGTATTGAGCTTGTATCTACGTCCGCTTTCTTTTTTTTTTTTTTAAGTTAAACGGAGGAACTTACCTCTTCAAATTGTTTCCTTGAAAAGTGTGCCGTGTTCTGAATTCCTGTGGCCATTACCTGCACCAGGACATTTTTTGAGGGCAGGTGTCATTTACAGCCCTGTATTAGTTGGGGATATTACATGACCATTAGCTCTGGGTTTAAAGGTGTTGTTGCAGGAAACGGCCACAAGGAGGCAGCATTTCTATATTCCCAACTCTGGTTACTAGGGCAACAGAGCCTTCCTGGAAGTCCTGTTTCTAGGTTGTAAAGCAGAGTGGAATGTGCCAGGAGAAACCCCGAAAAACTATGTGTACTTATTTGCTGTTGGTATTCTTAGTTTAATTTTCATTTTTCTCAGAGCAAATTTGATTGCAATGTTGTGTTTGTTGTAGGTGTACAGAATCTCTTTCATTGATACATATATCTTTTCATGTTTGGATCCTCTTCCATATAGGTTATTACAGAATGTTGTGTAGACCTCTCTTGGTATTCGGTATGTGTTTGATGATTATATATTTTATAAGTATTAGCATATGTCTGTTGAACCCAATATCCTCCGTTATACATTCCTCACACCTTTCCTTTTGGTTAACGACAAGCTTGTTTTCTGAACACGTGAGTGTCCTTCTCTGTGGAAACAGGTTCCTTCATATCAATCTTGAGATAACACCTATACATGATATCATAGGATATGTGTCTCTCGCTTTCTGACTTACGTCAAGTTGTGTGATTATCTGTAGCCTCATCTATGGTGCTGCAGACGGCATTGTTTCATTCTTTTCTGTGTCTAATATTGCATTGTGTACATGGACCACTTTTTCGTCCATTCATCTGATGATGGACATTTTTGTTGCTTCCATGTCTTGGCTATTGTAAATACTGCTGCAATACACGATTTTCCATCCCGTGTCTTTTTGATTCTGGCTTTCACAGGTGACAGGCCCAATAGTGGGCCTTCCGGATCATATGGGAACTCAATTTTTACCTTGAAACGCACTGCCATTCTGTTCTTATTATTGGCTGTTACCAGTTTACATCCCACTTAGACCGAGAGGTTATGCTATTCTCCACAACTGCTTCAACATCTATTGTTTGTTGACTTTTGGCTGATGGTCATTCTGACTGGTGTGAGGTGACACCTTTGTGTAGATTGGATTTCCATGCGTCTAATAGTTCCTGATCTTTTGCGTTTATCAATGTCCTTTTCATGTATTTTTAAGATTGAGCTAAACTTACAACTTCCAACTGCCTTCTTGAAAAAATTGCCGCGTTTGGATTTTTTTGGCCATTCCCTACCCCAGGACATTTTTTGAGAGCATGAGTCATTTACAGCCCTGCAGTCCTTGTGAATATTAGTGACCATTAGCAGTAGATTGAAAGCTGCTGTTTGAGGAAACGGCCTTAGGGTGGCAGCATTTCTACGTTGCCAACTCTGCTCGCTAGGGCAACAGAACCTTGCTGCAAGTTGTGCTTTTAGGTTGCAGATTAGAGTGGAATGTGCCAGGACAAACCCCCATAAGTTTTAGCCTCCTTAATTCTTGTTTGTGTCTTTAAGTTGTAGTTTTTATCAGAGCAAATTTGATTGAAAAATGTCTTTTCTTCCAGGTGTACAGAATCTTGTCCATTTACACATATACATATATCTATTGATATTTGGGTCCTTTTCCATGTAGGTTATTACAGAGCGTTCAGTAGACCACTCTCGGTATTCCATAGGTCTTTGGGGATTATATATTTTATATGTATTAGTATATGTGTGTTAACCCCAATATCCTAATTTATCCATTCCTCACACCTTTTCTTTGGCTTAACCATAAGTTTGTCTTCTCAATCTGAGACTGTCTTTCTCTATGGAAATATGTTCATTTTTATGAATTTTCAGATAACATAAGTGATATCCTAGAACCTTTGTCTTTCGCATTCTGACTTATTTCACGTTGTGTGATTATCTCTAGTCTGAACTGTGGTGCTGCATATGCCATTCTTTTATTTTTTTTCATCACTAATATTCCATTCTGTACATCTACCACTTCTTCTTTGTCCATTCATCTGTTTATGGACCTTTGTTTTGCTTCCATGTCTTGGCTATTTCAATATTGCTGCAGTGCACATTTGCCTGCCTCTGTCTTTCCGAGTCTGGTGGTCTTAGGTTATAGGCCCAAAAGGTGCCCTGCTGCGTCATATGGTAGCTCAAGTTTTACCTTTTAAAGCAGCTCCATTCATTTTTCGTTAGTGCTGTTACCACTTTACATCCCACCAGCAGCTAGAAGGTACACAGTTCTGTAAAACCCCTTCAACATTTATAGTTTGTAGACTTTTTGCTGATGGTCATTTGACTGGTGTGAGTTCAAACCTTTTTGGAGGTTGGATTTGCATGTGGCTAATAATTCCTTATACTGAACTTTAGGCATGTCCTTTTTTTTCTTTTCCTTTTTATTTTTTAAAGAGTGAGTACAACTTCCCTCTTCATATTGACTTCTTGAAAAATTTGTCGTGTTGAATTTTCTTGCCTATTCCCTACCGCAGGGCATTTTTTGAGGGCAGGTGTCATTTACAGCCCTGCAGTCCTTGTGACTATTAAGCGACCATTAGCACTGGGTTTAAAGCTGCTGTTGTGGGAAACAGGCACATGGCGGCAGCAGTATTACGTTCTCAACTCTTGTTACTAGGGCAAGAGTCTTCCTGGACGTCGTGTTCCGCGGTTGTAAATTAGAGTGGAATGTACTGGGACAAACCCCCAAAAGTTTATGTCTCATTACTTATGTTTGTTTTTTTAAATTTAATTTCTATTTCTTATCGGAGTATATTTGATTAGAGTGTTTTGTTTGTCTGGCTGTACAGAATCTGCTCAATGATTCATACATATGTCTGTTCATCTTCGGATCCTGTTACCATGTATGGTATTACAGAATGTTGAGTAGACCTCCCTTGGTATTTGATAGGTGTTTTGTCATTATATATTTTATATGTATTGGTGATTATATAATTTATATAATTTATACGTTATATGTTTATATACATTTAACATACATTAGTATATGTATGCAACCCCCATAATCCTAATTTATCCATCCTCCCACCTTTCATTTTGGTTAACCATTAGTTTGTTTCAGAAGTCTGTGAGTGTCTTTTTCTGTGGAAATATGTTCATTGGTAGCAATCTTAGGAGAACATGTCTAAATGATATCATAGGATATTTGTCATTCCCTTTTGACTTACTTAACGTAATATGATTATTTCTAGGCTCATCTGTAGTCCTGAAAACGGCATTGTTCATTTTTTTCCCGAGGCTACTATTCCATTCGGTACGTATACCACTTCTTCTTTGTCCATTTATCTGTTGATGGACATTTTGTTTGTTTGCATGTCTTGGCTATTGTAAATATTGCTGCAGTGCACGTTTGCCTGTCTGTGCCTTTCCGATTCTGGTCTTCTTAGGGTATAGGCCCAGTAGCGGTTCGGCCGCATCATTTGGTAGCTCAATTTTTACCTTTTAAACGCAGCTCTATTCTGTTCTCATGATTAGCTGTTACCAGTTTACATCCATCCAACAGCATAGGGGGTATACATTTCTCCACTAACCCGTCAGCATTCGTTGTTTGTAGACTTTTTACGGATGGCATTTTGAATATTGGCTGGTGAAATCTTTGTGTAGTTTGGATTTGCATCCAACCAATAATTCCTGATATTGAGCTTTTATCCATGTTCTTCTTTTTATAAAATAACAGAGTGAGTAACACTTACCTCTTCAAACTCTTTTCTGGAAAAATTTTCCGTGCTGTGAACTTTTTTGGCCATTACCTACCCCAGGACATTTTTTGAGGACACGTGTCATTTACAGCCCTACAATTACTGTGACTCTCAAGTGACCGTTAGCCCTGCGTTTTAAGCTGCTGTTGTGGGAAACGGCCACAAGGCAGCAGCATTTCTCCAATCCCAAATCTGGTTACTAGGGTAGCAGAGCCTTCCTGAAAGTTGTGTTCCTAGGTTGTAAATTAGACTGGGATGTGCCAGGGAAAACCCCAATAACTTTATGTCTCATTAATTGTTGTTCATGGTTCTAATTATTTAAATTGGGGTAATGAGTAGAATAGTGTTTGTTCTGGGTGTACACAATCAGGTTCAATTGAGCATTATATATATGTATTCATGTCCAGATCCTCTTCCCATGTAAATTACGATTATTTTTAAAAATAAATTTATGTTTTTTCTTTATTTATTTGTGGCTAAGTTAGATCTCCCTTGCTGCCTGTGGGCTTTTTCCAGTTGCAGTGAGCAATGGCTACTCTCCGTTGCGATGCACGGGCTTCTCACTGCAGTGGCTTCTCTTGTTGCGTAACACGGGCTGTACGCATGCGAGCTTCAGTAGTTGTGGTGCATGGGCTCAGTAGTTATGGCTCATGGGCTCCAGAGCGTAGGCTCATTAGTTGTGGTGCACGGGCTTAGTTGCTCTGCAGCATGTGGGATCTTTCCGAACCAGGGATCGAACCTGTGTCCCCGGTATTGGCAGGCGGATTCTTAACCACGGTGCCACTAGGCAAGCCCCCGTGTAAATTATTACAGAGCGTTCAGTAGACCTCCCTTGGTATATGGTCGGTCTTTTTGATACATGTGTTTAATATGTATTTGTATACGTATGGTAACCCTAATGTTTATGTATCCATTCCTCCCCCCTTTCCTTTTAGATAACCATAGTTTGTTTTCTAAGTCTGTGAGAGTCTGTCTCTGTGGAAATATGTTCATATGTGTCAGTGTGTTAGGTAACACCTAGGAGTCATATGACAGGTTATTTGTCGTCTGCTTTCCGACTTACCTTAGGGTCTGTGATTATCTCTAGGCTCATCTATGGTGCTGCAAAGAGCAGTGTTTCATCCTTTTCCATGGCGAATATTCCATTGTGTACACGGACCACTTCTTCTTTGTGCATTCATCTGTGGATGGACATTTTGGTTACTTCCAAGTCTTGGCTATGCTAAATATTGGTGCAGTGCTGGGTTGCCAGCCTGTGCCTTTTGGATTCTGGTCTTCTCAGGGGTTAGGCCCAGCAGTGGGCCTACTAGATCATATGGTTGTTCAATTTTTACCTTTCAACGCATTTCCATTCTGTCCTCACTACTGGCTGTTACCAGTTTACATCCCACCAGCAACTAGAGGGTACACAGATCTCTAAAACCCCTTCAGCATTTATTGTTTGTAGACATTTTACTAATGGCATTTTGAGTGTTGGGTGGTGATACCTTTTTATAGTTTGGATTTGCATGCGTCTAATAATTCCCGGTATTGAGCTTGTATCTACGTCCGCTTTCTTTTTTTTTTTTTTAAGTTAAACGGAGGAACTTACCTCTTCAAATTGTTTCCTTGAAAAGTGTGCCGTGTTCTGAATTCCTGTGGCCATTACCTGCACCAGGACATTTTTTGAGGGCAGGTGTCATTTACAGCCCTGTATTAGTTGGGGATATTACATGACCATTAGCTCTGGGTTTAAAGGTGTTGTTGCAGGAAACGGCCACAAGGAGGCAGCATTTCTATATTCCCAACTCTGGTTACTAGGGCAACAGAGCCTTCCTGGAAGTCCTGTTTCTAGGTTGTAAAGCAGAGTGGAATGTGCCAGGAGAAACCCCGAAAAACTATGTGTACTTATTTGCTGTTGGTATTCTTAGTTTAATTTTCATTTTTCTCAGAGCAAATTTGATTGCAATGTTGTGTTTGTTGTAGGTGTACAGAATCTCTTTCATTGATACATATATCTTTTCATGTTTGGATCCTCTTCCATATAGGTTATTACAGAATGTTGTGTAGACCTCTCTTGGTATTCGGTATGTCTTTGATGATTATATATTTTATAAGTATTAGCATATGTCTGTTGAACCCAATATCCTCCGTTATACATTCCTCACACCTTTCCTTTTGGTTAACGACAAGCTTGTTTTCTGAACACGTGAGTGTCCTTCTCTGTGGAAACAGGTTCCTTCATATCAATCTTGAGATAACACCTATACATGATATCATAGGATATGTGTCTCTCGCTTTCTGACTTACGTCAAGTTGTGTGATTATCTGTAGCCTCATCTATGGTGCTGCAGACGGCATTGTTTCATTCTTTTCTGTGTCTAATATTGCATTGTGTACATGGACCACTTTTTCGTCCATTCATCTGATGATGGACATTTTTGTTGCTTCCATGTCTTGGCTATTGTAAATACTGCTGCAATACACGATTTTCCATCCCGTGTCTTTTTGATTCTGGCTTTCACAGGTGACAGGCCCAATAGTGGGCCTTCCGGATCATATGGGAACTCAATTTTTACCTTGAAACGCACTGCCATTCTGTTCTTATTATTGGCTGTTACCAGTTTACATCCCACTTAGACCGAGAGGTTATGCTATTCTCCACAACTGCTTCAACATCTATTGTTTGTTGACTTTTGGCTGATGGTCATTCTGACTGGTGTGAGGTGACACCTTTGTGTAGATTGGATTTCCATACGTCTAATAGTTCCTGATCTTTTGCGTTTATCAATGTCCTTTTCATGTATTTTTAAGATTGAGCTAAACTTACAACTTCCAACTGCCTTCTTGAAAAAATTGCCGCGTTTGGATTTTTTTGGCCATTCCCTACCCCAGGACATTTTTTGAGAGCATGAGTCATTTACAGCCCTGCAGTCCTTGTGAATATTAGTGACCATTAGCAGTAGATTGAAAGCTGCTGTTTGAGGAAACGGCCTTAGGGTGGCAGCATTTCTACGTTGCCAACTCTGCTCGCTAGGGCAACAGAACCTTGCTGCAAGTTGTGCTTTTAGGTTGCAGATTAGAGTGGAATGTGCCAGGACAAACCCCCATAAGTGTTAGCCTCCTTATTTCTTGTTTGTGTCTTTAAGTTGTAGTTTTTATCAGAGCAAATTTGATTGAAAAACGTCTTTTCTTCCAGGTGTACAGAATCTTGTCCATTTACACATATACATATATCTATTGATCTTTGGGTCCTTTTCCATGTAGGTTATTACAGAGCGTTCAGTAGACCACTCTCGGTATTCCATAGGTCTTTGGGGATTATATATTTTATATGTATTAGTATATGTGTGTTAACCCCAATATCCTAATTTATCCATTCCTCACACCTTTTCTTTGGCTTAACCATAAGTTTGTCTTCTCAATCTGAGACTGTCTTTCTCTATGGAAATATGTTCATTTTTATGAATTTTCAGATAACATAAGTGATATCCTAGAACCTTTGTCTTTCGCATTCTGACTTATTTCACGTTGTGTGATTATCTCTAGTCTGAACTGTGGTGCTGCATATGCCATTCTTTTATTTTTTTTCATCACTAATATTCCATTCTGTACATCTACCACTTCTTCTTTGTCCATTCATCTGTTTATGGACCTTTGTTTTGCTTCCATGTCTTGGCTATTTCAATATTGCTGCAGTGCACATTTGCCTGCCTGTGTCTTTCCGAGTTTGGTGGTCTTAGGTTATAGGCCCAAAAGGTGCCCTGCTGCGTCATATGGTAGCTCAAGTTTTACCTTTTAAAGCAGCTCCACTCATTTTTCGTTAGTGCTGTTACCACTTTACATCCCACCAGCAGCTAGAAGGTACACAGTTCTGTAAAACCCCTTCAACATTTATAGTTTGTAGACTTTTTGCTGATGGTCATTTGACTGGTGTGAGTTCAAACCTTTTTGGAGGTTGGATTTGCATGTGGCTAATAATTCCTTATACTGAACTTTAGGCATGTCCTTTTTTTTCTTTTCCTTTTTATTTTTTAAAGAGTGAGTACAACTTCCCTCTTCATATTGACTTCTTGAAAAATTTGTCGTGTTGAATTTTCTTGCCTATTCCCTACCGCAGGGCATTTTTTGAGGGCAGGTGTCATTTACAGCCCTGCAGTCCTTGTGACTATTAAGCGACCATTAGCACTGGGTTTAAAGCTGCTGTTGTGGGAAACAGGCACATGGCGGCAGCAGTATTACGTTCTCAACTCTTGTTACTAGGGCAACAGAGTCTTCCTGGACGTCGTGTTCCGCGGTTGTAAATTAGAGTGGAATGTACTGGGACAAACCCCCAAAAGTTTATGTCTCATTACTTATGTTTGTTTTTTTTAAATTTAATTTCTATTTCTTATCGGAGTATATTTGATTAGAGTGTTTTGTTTGTCTGGCTGTACAGAATCTGCTCAATGATTCATACATATGTCTGTTCATCTTCGGATCCTGTTACCATGTATGGTATTACAGAATGTTGAGTAGACCTCCCTTGGTATTTGATAGGTGTTTTGTCATTATATATTTTATATGTATTGGTGATTATATAATTTATATAATTTATACGTTATATGTTTATATACATTTAACATACATTAGTATATGTATGCAACCCCCATAATCCTAATTTATCCATCCTCCCACCTTTCATTTTGGTTAACCATTAGTTTGTTTCAGAAGTCTGTGAGTGTCTTTTTCTGTGGAAATATGTTCATTGGTAGCAATCTTAGGAGAACATGTCTAAATGATATCATAGGATATTTGTCATTCCCTTTTGACTTACTTAACATAATATGATTATTTCTAGGCTCATCTGTAGTCCTGAAAACGGCATTGTTCATTTTTTTCCCGAGGCTACTATTCCATTCGGTACGTATACCACTTCTTCTTTGTCCATTTATCTGTTGATGGACATTTTGTTTGTTTGCATGTCTTGGCTATTGTAAATATTGCTGCAGTGCACGTTTGCCTGTCTGTGCCTTTCCGATTCTGGTCTTCTTAGGGTATAGGCCCATTAGCGGTTCGGCCGCATCATTTGGTAGCTCAATTTTTACCTTTTAAACGCAGCTCTATTCTGTTCTCATGATTAGCTGTTACCAGTTTACATCCATCCAACAGCATAGGGGGTATACATTTCTCCACTAACCCGTCAGCATTCGTTGTTTGTAGACTTTTTACGGATGGCATTTTGAATATTGGCTGGTGAAATCTTTGTGTAGTTTGGATTTGCATCCAACCAATAATTCCTGATATTGAGCTTTTATCCATGTTCTTCTTTTTATAAAATAACAGAGTGAGTAACACTTACCTCTTCAAACTCTTTTCTGGAAAAATTTTCCGTGCTGTGAACTTTTTTGGCCATTACCTACCCCAGGACATTTTTTGAGGACACGTGTCATTTACAGCCCTACAATTACTGTGACTCTCAAGTGACCGTTAGCCCTGCGTTTAAAGCTGCTGTTGTGGGAAACGGCCACAAGGCAGCAGCATTTCTCCAATCCCAAATCTGGTTACTAGGGTAGCAGAGCCTTCCTGAAAGTTGTGTTCCTAGGTTGTAAATTAGACTGGGATGTGCCAGGGAAAACCCCAATAACTTTATGTCTCATTAATTGTTGTTCATGGTTCTAATTATTTAAATTGGGGTAATGAGTAGAATAGTGTTTGTTCTGGGTGTACACAATCAGGTTCAATTGAGCATTATATATATGTATTCATGTCCAGATCCTCTTCCCATGTAAATTACGATTATTTTTAAAAATAAATTTATGTTTTTTCTTTATTTATTTGTGGCTAAGTTAGATCTCCCTTGTTGCCTGTGGGCTTTTTCCAGTTGCAGTGAGCAATGGCTACTCTCCGTTGCGATGCACGGGCTTCTCACTGCAGTGGCTTCTCTTGTTGCGTAACACGGGCTGTACGCATGCGAGCTTCAGTAGTTGTGGTGCATGGGCTCAGTAGTTATGGCTCATGGGCTCCAGAGCGTAGGCTCATTAGTTGTGGTGCACGGGCTTAGTTGCTCTGCAGCATGTGGGATCTTTCCGAACCAGGGATCGAACCTGTGTCCCCGGTATTGGCAGGCGGATTCTTAACCACGGTGCCACTAGGCAAGCCCCCGTGTAAATTATTACAGAGCGTTCAGTAGACCTCCCTTGGTATATGGTCGGTCTTTTTGATACATGTGTTTAATATGTATTTGTATACGTATGGTAACCCTAATGTTTATGTATCCATTCCTCCCCCCTTTCCCTTTAGATAACCATAGTTTGTTTTCTAAGTCTGTGAGAGTCTGTCTCTGTGGAAATATGTTCATATGTGTCAGTGTGTTAGGTAACACCTAGGAGTCATATGACAGGTTATTTGTCCTCTGCTTTCCGACTTACCTCAGGGTCTGTGATTATCTCTAGGCTCATCTATCGTGCTGCAAAGAGCAGTGTTTCATCCTTTTCCATGGCGAATATTCCATTGTGTACACGGACCACTTCTTCTTTGTGCATTCATCTGTGGATGGACATTTTGGTTACTTCCAAGTCTTGGCTATGCTAAATATTGGTGCAGTGCTGGGTTGCCAGCCTGTGCCTTTTGGATTCTGGTCTTCTCAGGGGTTAGGCCCAGCAGTGGGCCTACTAGATCATATGGTTGTTCAATTTTTACCTTTCAACGCATTTCCATTCTGTCCTCACTACTGGCTGTTACCAGTTTACATCCCACCAGCAACTAGAGGGTACACAGATCTCTAAAACCCCTTCAGCATTTATTGTTTGTAGACATTTTACTAATGGCATTTTGAGTGTTGGGTGGTGATACCTTTTTATAGTTTGGATTTGCATGCGTCTAATAATTCCCGGTATTGAGCTTGTATCTACGTCCGCTTTCTTTTTTTTTTTTAATTTAAACGGAGGAACTTACCTCTTCAAATTGTTTCCTTGAAAAGTGTGCCGTGTTCTGAATTCCTGTGGCCATTACCTGCACCAGGACATTTTTTGAGGGCAGGTGTCATTTACAGCCCTGTATTAGTTGGGGATATTACATGACCATTAGCTCTGGGTTTAAAGCTGTTGTTGCAGGAAACGGCCACAAGGAGGCAGCATTTCTATATTCCCAACTCTGGTTACTAGGGCAACAGAGCCTTCCTGGAAGTCCTGTTTCTAAGTTGTAAAGCAGAGTGGAATGTGCCAGGAGAAACCCCGAAAAACTATGTGTACTTATTTGCTGTTGGTATTCTTAGTTTAATTTTCATTTTTCTCAGAGCAAATTTGATTGCAATGTTGTGTTTGTTGTAGGTGTACAGAATCTCTTTCATTGATACATATATCTTTTCATGTTTGGATCCTCTTCCATATAGGTTATTACAGAATGTTGTGTAGACCTCTCTTGGTATTCGGTATGTCTTTGATGATTATATATTTTATAAGTATTAGCATATGTCTGTTGAACCCAATATCCTCCGTTATACATTCCTCACACCTTTCCTTTTGGTTAACGACAAGCTTGTTTTCTGAACACGTGAGTGTCCTTCTCTGTGGAAACAGGTTCCTTCATATCAATCTTGAGATAACACCTATACATGATATCATAGGATATGTGTCTCTCGCTTTCTGACTTACGTCAAGTTGTGTGATTATCTGTAGCCTCATCTATGGTGCTGCAGACGGCATTGTTTCATTCTTTTCTGTGTGTAATATTGCATTGTGTACATGGACCACTTTTTCGTCCATTCATCTGATGATGGACATTTTTGTTGCTTCCATGTCTTGGCTATTGTAAATACTGCTGCAATACACGATTTTCCATCCCGTGTCTTTTTGATTCTGGTTTTCACAGGTGACAGGCCCAATAGTGGGCCTTCCGGATCATATGGGAACTCAATTTTTACCTTGAAACGCACTGCCATTCTGTTCTTATTATTGGCTGTTACCAGTTTACATCCCACTTAGACCGAGAGGTTATGCTATTCTCCACAACTGCTTCAACATCTATTGTTTGTTGACTTTTGGCTGATGGTCATTCTGACTGGTGTGAGGTGACACCTTTGTGTAGATTGGATTTCCATGCGTCTAATAGTTCCTGATCTTTTGCGTTTATCAATGTCCTTTTCATGTATTTTTAAGATTGAGCTAAACTTACAACTTCAAACTGCCTTCTTGAAAAAATTGCCGCGTTTGGATTTTTTTGGCCATTCCCTACCCCAGGACATTTTTTGAGAGCATGAGTCATTTACAGCCCTGCAGTCCTTGTGAATATTAGTGACCATTAGCAGTAGATTGAAAGCTGCTGTTTGAGGAAACGGCCTTAGGGTGGCAGCATTTCTACGTTGCCAACTCTGCTCGCTAGGGCAACAGAACCTTGCTGCAAGTTGTGCTTTTAGGTTGCAGATTAGAGTGGAATGTGCCAGGACAAACCCCCATAAGTTTTAGCCTCCTTAATTCTTGTTTGTGTCTTTAAGTTGTAGTTTTTATCAGAGCAAATTTGATTGAAAAATGTCTTTTCTTCCAGGTGTACAGAATCTTGTCCATTTACACATATACATATATCTATTGATCTTTGGGTCCTTTTCCATGTAGGTTATTACAGAGCGTTCAGTAGACCACTCTCGGTATTCCATAGGTCTTTGGGGATTATATATTTTATATGTATTAGTATATGTGTGTTAACCCCAATATCCTAATTTATCCATTCCTCACACCTTTTCTTTGGCTTAACCATAAGTTTGTCTTCTCAATCTGAGACTGTCTTTCTCTATGGAAATATGTTCATTTTTATGAATTTTCAGATAACATAAGTGATATCCTAGAACCTTTGTCTTTCGCATTCTGACTTATTTCACGTTGTGTGATTATCTCTAGTCTGAACTGTGGTGCTGCATATGCCATTCTTTTATTTTTTTTCATCACTAATATTCCATTCTGTACATCTACCACTTCTTCTTTGTCCATTCATCTGTTTATGGACCTTTTTTTTGCTTCCATGTCTTGGCTATTTCAATATTGCTGCAGTGCACATTTGCCTGCCTGTGTCTTTCCGAGTCTGGTGGTCTTAGGTTATAGGCCCAAAAGGTGCCCTGCTGCGTCATATGGTAGCTCAAGTTTTACCTTTTAAAGCAGCTCCATTCATTTTTCGTTAGTGCTGTTACCACTTTACATCCCACCAGCAGCTAGAAGGTACACAGTTCTGTAAAACCCCTTCAACATTTATAGTTTGTAGACTTTTTGCTGATGGTCATTTGACTGGTGTGAGTTCAAACCTTTTTGGAGGTTGGATTTGCATGTGGCTAATAATTCCTTATACTGAACTTTAGGCATGTCCTTTTTTTTCTTTTCCTTTTTATTTTTTAAAGAGTGAGTACAACTTCCCTCTTCATATTGACTTCTTGAAAAATTTGTCGTGTTGAATTTTCTTGCCTATTCCCTACCGCAGGGCATTTTTTGAGGGCAGGTGTCATTTACAGCCCTGCAGTCCTTGTGACTATTAAGCGACCATTAGCACTGGGTTTAAAGCTGCTGTTGTGGGAAACAGGCACATGGCGGCAGCAGTATTACGTTCTCAACTCTTGTTATTGGGCAACAGAGTCTTCCTGGACGTCGTGTTCCGCGGTTGTAAATTAGAGTGGAATGTACTGGGACAAACCCCCAAAAGTTTATGTCTCATTACTTATGTTTGTTTTTTTTAAATTTAATTTCTATTTCTTATCGGAGTATATTTGATTAGAGTGTTTTGTTTGTCTGACTGTACAGAATCTGCTCAATGATTCATACATATGTCTGTTCATCTTCGGATCCTGTTACCATGTATGGTATTACAGAATGTTGAGTAGACCTCCCTTGGTATTTGATAGGTGTTTTGTCATTATATATTTTATATGTATTGGTGATTATATAATTTATATAATTTATACGTTATATGTTTATATACATTTAACATACATTAGTATATGTATGCAACCCCCATAATCCTAATTTATCCATCCTCCCACCTTTCATTTTGGTTAACCATTAGTTTGTTTCAGAAGTCTGTGAGTGTCTTTTTCTGTGGAAATATGTTCATTGGTAGCAATCTTAGGAGAACATGTCTAAATGATATCATAGGATATTTGTCATTCCCTTTTGACTTACTTAACGTAATATGATTATTTCTAGGCTCATCTGTAGTCCTGAAAACGGCATTGTTCATTTTTTTCCCGAGGCTACTATTCCATTCGGTACGTATACCACTTCTTCTTTGTCCATTTATCTGTTGATGGACATTTTGTTTGTTTGCATGTCTTGGCTGTTGTAAATATTGCTGCAGTGCACGTTTGCCTGTCTGTGCCTTTCCGATTCTGGTCTTCTTAGGGAATAGGCCCATTAGCGGTTCGGCCCCATCATTTGGTAGCTCAATTTTTACCTTTTAAACGCAGCTCTATTCTGTTCTCATGATTAGCTGTTACCAGTTTACATCCATCCAACAGCATAGGGGGTATACATTTCTCCACTAACCCGTCAGCATTCGTTGTTTGTAGACTTTTTACGGATGGCATTTTGAATATTGGCTGGTGAAATCTTTGTGTAGTTTGGGTTTGCATCCAACCAATAATTCCTGATATTGACCTTTTATCCATGTTCTTCTTTTTATAAAATAACAGAGTGAGTAACACTTACCTCTTCAAACTCTTTTCTGGAAAAATTTTCCGTGCTGTGAACTTTTTTGGCCATTACCTACCCCAGGACATTTTTTGAGGACACGTGTCATTTACAGCCCTACAATTACTGTGACTCTCAAGTGACCGTTAGCCCTGCGTTTAAAGCTGCTGTTGTGGGAAACGGCCACAAGGCAGCAGCATTTCTCCAATCCCAAATCTGGTTACTAGGGTAGCAGAGCCTTCCTGAAAGTTGTGTTCCTAGGTTGTAAATTAGACTGGGATGTGCCAGGGAAAACCCCAATAACTTTATGTCTCATTAATTGTTGTTCATGGTTCTAATTATTTAAATTGGGGTAATGAGTAGAATAGTGTTTGTTCTGGGTGTACACAATCAGGTTCAATTGAGCATTATATATATGTATTCATGTCCAGATCCTCTTCCCATGTAAATTACGATTATTTTTAAAAATAAATTTATGTTTTTTCTTTATTTATTTGTGGCTAAGTTAGATCTCCCTTGCTGCCTGTGGGCTTTCTCCAGTTGCAGTGAGCAATGGCTACTCTCCGTTGCGATGCACGGGCTTCTCACTGCAGTGGCTTCTCTTGTTGCGTAACACGGGCTGTACGCATGCGAGCTTCAGTAGTTGTGGTGCATGGGCTCAGTAGTTATGGCTCATGGGCTCCAGAGCGTAGGCTCATTAGTTGTGGTGCACGGGCTTAGTTGCTCTGCAGCATGTGGGATCTTTCCGAACCAGGGATCGAAACTGTGTCCCCGGTATTGGCAGGCGGATTCTTAACCACGGTGCCACTAGGCAAGCCCCCGTGTAAATTATTACAGAGCGTTCAGTAGACCTCCCTTGGTATATGGTCGGTCTTTTTGATACATGTGTTTAATATGTATTTGTATACGTATGGTAACCCTAATGTTTATGTATCCATTCCTCCCCCCTTTCCTTTTAGATAACCATAGTTTGTTTTCTAAGTCTGTGAGAGTCTGTCTCTGTGGAAATATGTTCATATGTGTCAGTGTGTTAGGTAACACCTAGGAGTCATATGACAGGTTATTTGTCGTCTGCTTTCCGACTTACCTCAGGGTCTGTGATTATCTCTAGGCTCATCTATGGTGCTGCAAAGAGCAGTGTTTCATCCTTTTCCATGGCGAATATTCCATTGTGTACACGGACCACTTCTTCTTTGTGCATTCATCTGTGGATGGACATTTTGGTTACTTCCAAGTCTTGGCTATGCTAAATATTGGTGCAGTGCTGGGTTGCCAGCCTGTGTCTTTTGGATTCTGGTCTTCTCAGGGGTTAGGCCCAGCAGTGGGCCTACTAGATCATATGGTTGTTCAATTTTTACCTTTCAACGCATTTCCATTCTGTCCTCACTACTGGCTGTTACCAGTTTACATCCCACCAGCAACTAGAGGGTACACAGATCTCTAAAACCCCTTCAGCATTTATTGTTTGTAGACATTTTACTAATGGCATTTTGAGTGTTGGGTGGTGATACCTTTTTATAGTTTGGATTTGCATGCGTCTAATAATTCCCGGTATTGAGCTTGTATCTACGTCCGCTTTCTTTTTTTTTTTTTTAAGTTAAACGGAGGAACTTACCTCTTCAAATTGTTTCCTTGAAAAGTGTGCCGTGTTCTGAATTCCTGTGGCCATTACCTGCACCAGGACATTTTTTGAGGGCAGGTGTCATTTACAGCCCTGTATTAGTTGGGGATATTACATGACCATTAGCTCTGGGTTTAAAGCTGTTGTTGCAGGAAACGGCCACAAGGAGGCAGCATTTCTATATTCCCAACTCTGGTTACTAGGGCAACAGAGCCTTCCTGGAAGTCCTGTTTCTAGGTTGTAAAGCAGAGTGGAATGTGCCAGGAGAAACCCCGAAAAACTATGTGTACTTATTTGCTGTTGGTATTCTTAGTTTAATTTTCATTTTTCTCAGAGCAAATTTGATTGCAATGTTGTGTTTGTTGTAGGTGTACAGAATCTCTTTCATTGATACATATATCTTTTCATGTTTGGATCCTCTTCCATATAGGTTATTACAGAATGTTGTGTAGACCTCTCTTGGTATTCGGTATGTGTTTGATGATTATATATTTTATAAGTATTAGCATATGTCTGTTGAACCCAATATCCTCCGTTATACATTCCTCACACCTTTCCTTTTGGTTAACGACAAGCTTGTTTTCTGAACACATGAGTGTCCTTCTCTGTGGAAACAGGTTCCTTCATATCAATCTTGAGATAACACCTATACATGATATCATAGGATATGTGTCTCTCGCTTTCTGACTTACGTCAAGTTGTGTGATTATCTGTAGCCTCATCTATGGTGCTGCAGACGGCATTGTTTCATTCTTTTCTGTGTCTAATATTGCATTGTGTACATGGACCACTTTTTCGTCCATTCATCTGATGATGGAGATTTTTGTTGCTTCCATGTCTTGGCTATTGTAAATACTGCTGCAATACACGATTTTCCATCCCGTGTCTTTTTGATTCTGGCTTTCACAGGTGACAGGCCCAATAGTGGGCCTTCCGGATCATATGGTAACTCAATTTTTACCTTGAAACGCACTGCCATTCTGTTCTTATTATTGGCTGTTACCAGTTTACATCCCACTTAGACCGAGAGGTTATGCTATTCTCCACAACTGCTTCAACATCTATTGTTTGTTGACTTTTGGCTGATGGTCATTCTGACTGGTGTGAGGTGACACCTTTGTGTAGATTGGATTTCCATGCGTCTAATAGTTCCTGATCTTTTGCGTTTATCAATGTCCTTTTCATGTATTTTTAAGATTGAGCTAAACTTACAACTTCCAACTGCCTTCTTGAAAAAATTGCCGCGTTTGGATTTTTTTGGCCATTCCCTACCCCAGGACATTTTTTGAGAGCATGAGTCATTTACAGCCCTGCAGTCCTTGTGAATATTAGTGACCATTAGCAGTAGATTGAAAGCTGCTGTTTGAGGAAACGGCCTTAGGGTGGCAGCATTTCTACGTTGCCAACTCTGCTCGCTAGGGCAACAGAACCTTGCTGCAAGTTGTGCTTTTAGGTTGCAGATTAGAGTGGAATGTGCCAGGACAAACCCCCATAAGTTTTAGCCTCCTTAATTCTTGTTTGTGTCTTTAGGTTGTAGTTTTTATCAGAGCAAATTTGATTGAAAAATGTCTTTTCTTCCAGGTGTACAGAATCTTGTCCATTTACACATATACATATATCTATTGATCTTTAGGTCCTTTTTCATGTAGGTTATTACAGAGCGTTCAGTAGACCACTCTCGGTATTCCATAGGTCTTTGAGGATTATATATTTTATATGTATTAGTATATGTGTGTTAACCCCAATATCCTAATTTATCCATTCCTCACACCTTTTCTTTGGCTTAACCATAAGTTTGTCTTCTCAATCTGAGACTGTCTTTCTCTATGGAAATATGTTCATATTTATGAATTTTCAGATAACATAAGTGATATCCTAGAACATTTGTCTTTCGCATTGTGACTTATTTCACGTTGTGTGATTATCTCTAGTCTGAACTGTGGTGCTGCATATGCCATTCTTTTATTTTTTTTCATCACTAATATTCCATTCTGTACATCTACCACTTCTTCTTTGTCCATTCATCTGTTTATGGACCTTCTTTTTGCTTCCATGTCTTGGCTATTTCAATATTGCTGCAGTGCACATTTGCCTGCCTGTGTCTTTCCGAGTCTGGTGGTCTTAGGTTATAGGCCCAAAAGGTGCCCTGCTGCGTCATATGGTAGCTCAATTTTTACCTTTTAAAGCAGCTCCATTCATTTTTCGTTAGTGCTGTTACCACTTTACATCCCACCAGCAGCTAGAAGGTACACAGTTCTGTAAAACCCCTTCAACATTTATAGTTTGTAGACTTTTTGCTGATGGTCATTTGACTGGTGTGAGTTCAAACCTTTTTGGAGGTTGGATTTGCATGTGGCTAATAATTCCTTATACTGAACTTTAGGCATGTCCTTTTTTTTCTTTTCCTTTTTATTTTTTAAAGAGTGAGTACAACTTCCCTCTTCATATTGACTTCTTGAAAAATTTGTCGTGTTGAATTTTCTTGCCTATTCCCTACCGCAGGGCATTTTTTGAGGGCAGGTGTCATTTACAGCCCTGCAGTCCTTGTGACTATTAAGCGACCATTAGCACTGGGTTTAAAGCTGCTGTTGTGGGAAACAGCCACATGGCGGCAGCAGTATTACGTTCTCAACTCTTGTTACTAGGGCAACAGAGTCTTCCTGGACGTCGTGTTCCGCGGTTGTAAATTAGAGTGGAATGTACTGGGACAAACCCCCCAAAGTTTATGTCTCATTACTTATGTTTGTTTTTTTAAATTTAATTTCTATTTCTTATCGGAGTATATTTGATTAGAGTGTTTTGTTTGTCTGGCTGTACAGAATCTGCTCAATGATTCATACATATGTCTGTTCATCTTCGGATCCTGTTACCATGTATGGTATTACAGAATGTTGAGTAGACCTCCCTTGGTATTTGATAGGTGTTTTGTCATTATATATTTTATATGTATTGGTGATTATATAATTTATATAATTTATACGTTATATGTTTATATACATTTAACATACATTAGTATATGTATGCAACCCCCATAATCCTAATTTATCCATCCTCCCACCTTTCATTTTGGTTAACCATTAGTTTGTTTCAGAAGTCTGTGAGTGTCTTTTTCTGTGGAAATATGTTCATTGGTAGCAATCTTAGGAGAACATGTCTAAATGATATCATAGGATATTTGTCATTCCCTTTTGACTTACTTAACGTAATATGATTATTTCTAGGCTCATCTGTAGTCCTGAAAACGGCATTGTTCATTTTTTTCCCGAGGCTACTATTCCATTCGGTACGTATACCACTTCTTCTTTGTCCATTTATCTGTTGATGGACATTTTGTTTGTTTGCATGTCTTGGCTATTGTAAATATTGCTGCAGTGCACGTTTGCCTGTCTGTGCCTTTCCGATTCTGGTCTTCTTAAGGTATAGGCCCATTAGCGGTTCGGCCGCATCATTTGGTAGCTCAATTTTTACCTTTTAAACGCAGCTCTATTCTGTTCTCATGATTAGCTGTTACCAGTTTACATCCATCCAACAGCATAGGGGGTATACATTTCTCCACTAACCCGTCAGCATTCGTTGTTTGTAGACTTTTTACGGATGGCATTTTGAATATTGGCTGGTGAAATCTTTGTGTAGTTTGGATTCGCATCCAACCAATAATTCCTGATATTGAGCTTTTATCCATGTTCTTCTTTTTATAAAATAACAGAGTGAGTAACACTTACCTCTTCAAACTCTTTTCTGGAAAAATTTTCCGTGCTGTGAACTTTTTTGGCCATTACCTACCCCCGGACATTTTTTGAGGACACGTGTCATTTACAGCCCTACAATTACTGTGACTCTCAAGTGACCGTTAGCCCTGCGTTTAAAGCTGCTGTTGTGGGAAACGGCCACAAGGCAGCAGCATTTCTCCAATCCCAAATCTGGTTACTAGGGTAGCAGAGCCTTCCTGAAAGTTGTGTTCCTAGGTTGTAAATTAGACTGGGATGTGCCAGGGAAAACCCCAATAACTTTATGTCTCATTAATTGTTGTTCATGATTCTAATTATGTAAATTGGGGTAATGAGTAGAATAGTGTTTGTTCTGGGTGTACACAATCAGGTTCAATTGAGCATTATATATATGTATTCATGTCCAGATCCTCTTCCCATGTAAATTACGATTATTTTTAAAAATAAATTTATGTTTTTTCTTTATTTATTTGTGGCTAAGTTAGATCTCCCTTGCTGCCTGTGGGCTTTCTCCAGTTGCAGTGAGCAATGGCTACTCTCCGTTGCGATGCACGGGCTTCTCACTGCAGTGGCTTCTCTTGTTGCGTAACACGGGCTGTACGCATGCGAGCTTCAGTAGTTGTGGTGCATGGGCTCAGTAGTTCTGGCTCATGGGCTCCAGAGCGTAGGCTCATTAGTTGTGGCGCACGGGCTTAGTTGCTCTGCAGCATGTGGGATCTTTCCGAACCAGGGATCGAACCTGTGTCCCCGGTATTGGCAGGCGGATTCTTAACCACGGTGCCACTAGGCAAGCCCCCGTGTAAATTATTACAGAGCGTTCAGTAGACCTCCCTTGGTATATGGTCGGTCTTTTTGATACATGTGTTTAATATGTATTTGTATACGTATGGTAACCCTAATGTTTATGTATCCATTCCTCCCACCTTTCCTTTTAGATAACCATAGTTTGTTTTCTAAGTCTGTGAGAGTCTGTCTCTGTGGAAATATGTTCATATGTGTCAGTGTGTTAGGTAACACCTAGGAGTCATATGACAGGTTATTTGTCGTCTGCTTTCCGACTTACCTCAGGGTCTGTGATTATCTCTAGGCTCATCTATGGTGCTGCAAAGAGCAGTGTTTCATCCTTTTCCATGGCGAATATTCCATTGTGTACACGGACCACTTCTACTTTGGGCATTCACCTGTGGATGGACATTTTGGTTACTTCCAAGTCTTGGCTATGCTAAATATTGGTGCAGTGCTGGGTTGCCAGCCTGTGTCTTTTGGATTCTGGTCTTCTCAGGGGTTAGGCCCAGCAGTGGGCCTACTAGATCATATGGTTGTTCAATTTTTACCTTTCAACGCATTTCCATTCTGTCCTCACTACTGGCTGTTACCAGTTTACATCCCACCAGCAACTAGAGGGTACACAGATCTCTAAAACCCCTTCAGCATTTATTGATTGTAGACATTTTACTAATGGCATTTTGAGTGTTGGGTGGTGATACCTTTTTATAGTTTGGATTTGCATGCGTCTAATAATTCCCGGTATTGAGCTTGTATCTACGTCCGCTTTCTTTCTTTTTTTTTAAGTTAAACGGAGGAACTTACCTCTTCAAATTGTTTCCTTGAAAAGTGTGCCGTGTTCTGAATTCCTGTGGCCATTACCTGCACCAGGACATTTTTTGAGGGCAGGTGTCATTTACAGCCCTGTATTAGTTGGGGATATTACATGACCATTAGCTCTGGGTTTAAAGCTGTTGTTGCAGGAAACGGCCACAAGGAGGCAGCATTTCTATATTCCCAACTCTGGTTACTAGGGCAACAGAGCCTTCCTGGAAGTCCTGTCTCTAGGTTGTAAAGCAGAGTGGAATGTGCCAGGAGAAACCCCGAAAAACTATGTGTACTTATTTGCTGTTGGTATTCTTAGTTTAATTTTCATTTTTCTCAGAGCAAATTTGATTGCAATGTTGTGTTTGTTGTAGGTGTACAGAATCTCTTTCATTGATACATATATCTTTTCATGTTTGGATCCTCTTCCATATAGGTTATTACAGAATGTTGTGTAGATCTCTCTTGGTATTCGGTATGTCTTTGATGATTATATATTTTATAAGTATTAGCATATGTCTGTGGAACCCAGTATCCTCCGTTATACATTCCTCACACCTTTCCTTTTGGTTAACGACAAGCTTGTTTTCTGAACACGTGAGTGTCCTTCTCTGTGGAAACAGGTTCCTTCATATCAATCTTGAGATAACACCTATACATGATATCATAGGATATGTGTCTCTCGCTTTCTGACTTACTTCAAGTTGTGTGATTATCTGTAGCCTCATCTATGGTGCTGCAGATGGCATTGTTTCATTCTTTTCTGTGTCTAATATTGCATTGTGTACATGGACCACTTTTTCGTCCATTCATCTGATGATGGACATTTTTGTTGCTTCCATGTCTTGGCTATTGTAAATACTGCTGCAATACACGATTTTCCATCCCGTGTCTTTTTGATTCTGGCTTTCACAGGTGACAGGCCCAATAGTGGGCCTTCCGGATCATATGGTAACTCAATTTTTACCTTGAAACGCACTGCCATTCTGTTCTTATTATTGGCTGTTACCAGTTTACATCCCACTTAGACCGAGAGGTTATGCTATTCTCCACAACTGCTTCAACATCTATTGTTTGTTGACTTTTGGCTGATGGTCATTCTGACTGGTGTGAGGTGATACCTTTGTGTAGATTGGATTTCCATGCGTCTAATAGTTCCTGATCTTTTGCGTTTATCAATGTCCTTTTCATGTATTTTTAAGATTGAGCTAAACTTACAACTTCAAACTGCCTTCTTGAAAAAATTGCCGCGTTTGCATTTTTTTGGCCATTCCCTACCCCAGGACATTTTTTGAGAGCATGAGTCATTTACAGCCCTGCAGTCCTTGTGAATATTAGTGACCATTAGCAGTAGATTGAAAGCTGCTGTTTGAGGAAACGGCCTTAGGGTGGCAGCATTTCTACGTTGCCAACTCTGCTCGCTAGGGCAACAGAACCTTGCTGCAAGTTGTGCTTTTAGGTTGCAGATTAGAGTGGAATGTGCCAGGACAAACCCCCATAAGTTTTAGCCTCCTTAATTCTTGTTTGTGTCTTTAGGTTGTAGTTTTTATCAGAGCAAATTTGATTGAAAAATGTCTTTTCTTCCAGGTGTACAGAATCTTGTCCATTTACACATATACATATATCTATTGATCTTTGGGTCGTTTTCCATGTAGGTTATTACAGAGCGTTCAGTAGACCACTCTCGGTATTCCATAGGTCTTTGGGGATTATATATTTTATATGTATTAGTATATGTGTGTTAACCCCAATATCCTAATTTATCCATTCCTCACACCTTTTCTTTGGCTTAACGATAAGTTTGTCTTCTCAATCTGAGACTGTCTTTCTCTATGGAAATATGTTCATTTTTATGAATTTTCAGATAACATAAGTGATATCCTAGAACCTTTGTCTTTCGCATTCTGACTTATTTCACGTTGTGTGATTATCTCTAGTCTGAACTGTGGTGCTGCATATGCCATTCTTTTATTTTTTTTTCATCACTAATATTCCATTCTGTACATCTACCACTTCTTCTTTGTCCATTCATCTGTTTATGGACCTTTGTTTTGCTTCCATGTCTTGGCTATTTCAATATTGCTGCAGTGCACATTTGCCTGCCTCTGTCTTTCCGAGTCTGGTGGTCTTAGGTTATAGGCCCAAAAGGTGCCCTGCTGCGTCATATGGTAGCTCAATTTTTACCTTTTAAAGCAGCTCCATTCATTTTTCGTTAGTGCTGTTACCACTTTACATCCCACCAGCAGCTAGAAGGTACACAGTTCTGTAAAACCCCTTCAACATTTATAGTTTGTAGACTTTTTGCTGATGGTCATTTGACTAGTGTGAGTTCAAACCTTTTTGGAGGTTGGATTTGCATGTGGCTAATAATTCCTTATACTGAACTTTAGGCATGTCCTTTTTTTTCTTTTCCTTTTTATTTTTTAAAGAGTGAGTACAACTTCCCTCTTCATATTGACTTCTTGAAAAATTTGTCGTGTTGAATTTTCTTGCCTATTCCCTACCGCAGGGCATTTTTTGAGGGCAGGTGTCATTTACAGCCCTGCAGTCCTTGTGACAATTAAGCGACCATTAGCACTGGGTTTAAAGCTGCTGTTGTGGGAAACAGGCACATGGCGGCAGCATTATTACGTTCTCAACTCTTGTTACTAGGGCAACAGAGTCTTCCTGGACGTCGTGTTCCGCGGTTGTAAATTAGAGTGGAATGTACTGGGACAAACCCCCCAAAGTTTATGTCTCATTACTTATGTTTGTTTTTTTAAATTTAATTTCTATTTCTTATCGGAGTATATTTGATTAGAGTGTTTTGTTTGTCTGGCTGTACAGAATCTGCTCAATGATTCATACATATGTCTGTTCATCTTCGGATCCTGTTACCATGTATGGTATTACAGAATGTTGAGTAGACCTCCCTTGGTATTTGATAGGTGTTTTGTCATTATATATTTTATATGTATTGGTGATTATATAATTTATATAATTTATACGTTATATGTTTATATACATTTAACATACATTAGTATATGTATGCAACCCCCATAATCCTAATTTATCCATCCTCCCACCTTTCATTTTGGTTAACCATTAGTTTGTTTCAGAAGTCTGTGAGTGTCTTTTTCTGTGGAAATATGTTCATTGGTAGCAATCTTAGGAGAACATGTCTAAATGATATCATAGGATATTTGTCATTCCCTTTTGACTTACTTAACGTAATATGATTATTTCTAGGCTCATCTGTAGTCCTGAAAACGGCATTGTTCATTTTTTTCCCGAGGCTACTATTCCATTCGGTACGTATACCACTTCTTCTTTGTCCATTTATCTGTTGATGGACATTTTGTTTGTTTGCATGTCTTGGCTATTGTAAATATTGCTGCAGTGCACGTTTGCCTGTCTGTGCCTTTCCGATTCTGGTCTTCTTAAGGTATAGGCCCATTAGCGGTTCGGCCGCATCATTTGGTAGCTCAATTTTTACCTTTTAAACGCAGCTCTATTCTGTTCTCATGATTAGCTGTTACCAGTTTACATCCATCCAACAGCATAGGGGGTATACATTTCTCCACTAACCCGTCAGCATTCGTTGTTTGTAGACTTTTTACGGATGGCATTTTGAATATTGGCTGGTGAAATCTTTGTGTAGTTTGGATTCGCATCCAACCAATAATTCCTGATATTGAGCTTTTATCCATGTTCTTCTTTTTATAAAATAACAGAGTGAGTAACACTTACCTCTTCAAACTCTTTTCTGGAAAAATTTTCCGTGCTGTGAACTTTTTTGGCCATTACCTACCCCCGGACATTTTTTGAGGACACGTGTCATTTACAGCCCTACAATTACTGTGACTCTCAAGTGACCGTTAGCCCTGCGTTTAAAGCTGCTGTTGTGGGAAACGGCCACAAGGCAGCAGCATTTCTCCAATCCCAAATCTGGTTACTAGGGTAGCAGAGCCTTCCTGAAAGTTGTGTTCCTAGGTTGTAAATTAGACTGGGATGTGCCAGGGAAAACCCCAATAACTTTATGTCTCATTAATTGTTGTTCATGGTTCTAATTATTTAAATTGGGGTAATGAGTAGAATAGTGTTTGTTCTGGGTGTACACAATCAGGTTCAATTGAGCATTATATATATGTATTCATGTCCAGATCCTCTTCCCATGTAAATTACGATTATTTTTAAAAATAAATTTATGTTTTTTCTTTATTTATTTGTGGCTAAGTTAGATCTCCCTTGCTGCCTGTGGGCTTTCTCCAGTTGCAGTGAGCAATGGCTACTCTCCGTTGCGATGCACGGGCTTCTCACTGCAGTGGCTTCTCTTGTTGCGTAACACGGGCTGTACGCATGCGAGCTTCAGTAGTTGTGGTGCATGGGCTCAGTAGTTCTGGCTCATGGGCTCCAGAGCGTAGGCTCATTAGTTGTGGCGCACGGGCTTAGTTGCTCTGCAGCATGTGGGATCTTTCCGAACCAGGGATCGAACCTGTGTCCCCGGTATTGGCAGGCGGATTCTTAACCACGGTGCCACTAGGCAAGCCCCCGTGTAAATTATTACAGAGCGTTCAGTAGACCTCCCTTGGTATATGGTCGGTCTTTTTGATACATGTGTTTAATATGTATTTGTATACGTATGGTAACCCTAATGTTTATGTATCCATTCCTCCCACCTTTCCTTTTAGATAACCATAGTTTGTTTTCTAAGTCTGTGAGAGTCTGTCTCTGTGGAAATATGTTCATATGTGTCAGTGTGTTAGGTAACACCTAGGAGTCATATGACAGGTTATTTGTCGTCTGCTTTCCGACTTACCTCAGGGTCTGTGATTATCTCTAGGCTCATCTATGGTGCTGCAAAGAGCAGTGTTTCATCCTTTTCCATGGCGAATATTCCATTGTGTACACGGACCACTTCTACTTTGGGCATTCACCTGTGGATGGACATTTTGGTTACTTCCAAGTCTTGGCTATGCTAAATATTGGTGCAGTGCTGGGTTGCCAGCCTGTGTCTTTTGGATTCTGGTCTTCTCAGGGGTTAGGCCCAGCAGTGGGCCTACTAGATCATATGGTTGTTCAATTTTTACCTTTCAACGCATTTCCATTCTGTCCTCACTACTGGCTGTTACCAGTTTACATCCCACCAGCAACTAGAGGGTACACAGATCTCTAAAACCCCTTCAGCATTTATTGATTGTAGACATTTTACTAATGGCATTTTGAGTGTTGGGTGGTGATACCTTTTTATAGTTTGGATTTGCATGCGTCTAATAATTCCCGGTATTGAGCTTGTATCTACGTCCGCTTTCTTTCTTTTTTTTTAAGTTAAACGGAGGAACTTACCTCTTCAAATTGTTTCCTTGAAAAGTGTGCCGTGTTCTGAATTCCTGTGGCCATTACCTGCACCAGGACATTTTTTGAGGGCAGGTGTCATTTACAGCCCTGTATTAGTTGGGGATATTACATGACCATTAGCTCTGGGTTTAAAGCTGTTGTTGCAGGAAACGGCCACAAGGAGGCAGCATTTCTATATTCCCAACTCTGGTTACTAGGGCAACAGAGCCTTCCTGGAAGTCCTGTCTCTAGGTTGTAAAGCAGAGTGGAATGTGCCAGGAGAAACCCCGAAAAACTATGTGTACTTATTTGCTGTTGGTATTCTTAGTTTAATTTTCATTTTTCTCAGAGCAAATTTGATTGCAATGTTGTGTTTGTTGTAGGTGTACAGAATCTCTTTCATTGATACATATATCTTTTCATGTTTGGATCCTCTTCCATATAGGTTATTACAGAATGTTGTGTAGATCTCTCTTGGTATTCGGTATGTCTTTGATGATTATATATTTTATAAGTATTAGCATATGTCTGTGGAACCCAGTATCCTCCGTTATACATTCCTCACACCTTTCCTTTTGGTTAACGACAAGCTTGTTTTCTGAACACGTGAGTGTCCTTCTCTGTGGAAACAGGTTCCTTCATATCAATCTTGAGATAACACCTATACATGATATCATAGGATATGTGTCTCTCGCTTTCTGACTTACTTCAAGTTGTGTGATTATCTGTAGCCTCATCTATGGTGCTGCAGATGGCATTGTTTCATTCTTTTCTGTGTCTAATATTGCATTGTGTACATGGACCACTTTTTCGTCCATTCATCTGATGATGGACATTTTTGTTGCTTCCATGTCTTGGCTATTGTAAATACTGCTGCAATACACGATTTTCCATCCCGTGTCTTTTTGATTCTGGCTTTCACAGGTGACAGGCCCAATAGTGGGCCTTCCGGATCATATGGTAACTCAATTTTTACCTTGAAACGCACTGCCATTCTGTTCTTATTATTGGCTGTTACCAGTTTACATCCCACTTAGACCGAGAGGTTATGCTATTCTCCACAACTGCTTCAACATCTATTGTTTGTTGACTTTTGGCTGATGGTCATTCTGACTGGTGTGAGGTGATACCTTTGTGTAGATTGGATTTCCATGCGTCTAATAGTTCCTGATCTTTTGCGTTTATCAATGTCCTTTTCATGTATTTTTAAGATTGAGCTAAACTTACAACTTCAAACTGCCTTCTTGAAAAAATTGCCGCGTTTGCATTTTTTTGGCCATTCCCTACCCCAGGACATTTTTTGAGAGCATGAGTCATTTACAGCCCTGCAGTCCTTGTGAATATTAGTGACCATTAGCAGTAGATTGAAAGCTGCTGTTTGAGGAAACGGCCTTAGGGTGGCAGCATTTCTACGTTGCCAACTCTGCTCGCTAGGGCAACAGAACCTTGCTGCAAGTTGTGCTTTTAGGTTGCAGATTAGAGTGGAATGTGCCAGGACAAACCCCCATAAGTTTTAGCCTCCTTAATTCTTGTTTGTGTCTTTAGGTTGTAGTTTTTATCAGAGCAAATTTGATTGAAAAATGTCTTTTCTTCCAGGTGTACAGAATCTTGTCCATTTACACATATACATATATCTATTGATCTTTGGGTCGTTTTCCATGTAGGTTATTACAGAGCGTTCAGTAGACCACTCTCGGTATTCCATAGGTCTTTGGGGATTATATATTTTATATGTATTAGTATATGTGTGTTAACCCCAATATCCTAATTTATCCATTCCTCACACCTTTTCTTTGGCTTAACGATAAGTTTGTCTTCTCAATCTGAGACTGTCTTTCTCTATGGAAATATGTTCATTTTTATGAATTTTCAGATAACATAAGTGATATCCTAGAACCTTTGTCTTTCGCATTCTGACTTATTTCACGTTGTGTGATTATCTCTAGTCTGAACTGTGGTGCTGCATATGCCATTCTTTTATTTTTTTTTCATCACTAATATTCCATTCTGTACATCTACCACTTCTTCTTTGTCCATTCATCTGTTTATGGACCTTTGTTTTGCTTCCATGTCTTGGCTATTTCAATATTGCTGCAGTGCACATTTGCCTGCCTCTGTCTTTCCGAGTCTGGTGGTCTTAGGTTATAGGCCCAAAAGGTGCCCTGCTGCGTCATATGGTAGCTCAATTTTTACCTTTTAAAGCAGCTCCATTCATTTTTCGTTAGTGCTGTTACCACTTTACATCCCACCAGCAGCTAGAAGGTACACAGTTCTGTAAAACCCCTTCAACATTTATAGTTTGTAGACTTTTTGCTGATGGTCATTTGACTAGTGTGAGTTCAAACCTTTTTGGAGGTTGGATTTGCATGTGGCTAATAATTCCTTATACTGAACTTTAGGCATGTCCTTTTTTTTCTTTTCCTTTTTATTTTTTAAAGAGTGAGTACAACTTCCCTCTTCATATTGACTTCTTGAAAAATTTGTCGTGTTGAATTTTCTTGCCTATTCCCTACTGCAGGGCATTTTTTGAGGGCAGGTGTCATTTACAGCCCTGCAGTCCTTGTGACAATTAAGCGACCATTAGCACTGGGTTTAAAGCTGCTGTTGTGGGAAACAGGCACATGGCGGCAGCATTATTACGTTCTCAACTCTTGTTACTAGGGCAACAGAGTCTTCCTGGACGTTGTGTTCCGCGGTTGTAAATTAGAGTGGAATGTACTGGGACAAACCCCCCAAAGTTTATGTCTCATTACTTATGTTTGTTTTTTTAAATTTAATTTCTATTTCTTATCGGAGTATATTTGATTAGAGTGTTTTGTTTGTCTGGCTGTACAGAATCTGCTCAATGATTCATACATATGTCTGTTCATCTTCGGATCCTGTTACCATGTATGGTATTACAGAATGTTGAGTAGACCTCCCTTGGTATTTGATAGGTGTTTTGTCATTATATATTTTATATGTATTGGTGATTATATAATTTATATAATTTATACGTTATATGTTTATATACATTTAACATACATTAGTATATGTATGCAACCCCCATAATCCTAATTTATCCATCCTCCCACCTTTCATTTTGGTTAACCATTAGTTTGTTTCAGAAGTCTGTGAGTGTCTTTTTCTGTGGAAATATGTTCATTGGTAGCAATCTTAGGAGAACATGTCTAAATGATATCATAGGATATTTGTCATTCCCTTTTGACTTACTTAACGTAATATGATTATTTCTAGGCTCATCTGTAGTCCTGAAAACGGCATTGTTCATTTTTTTCCCGAGGCTACTATTCCATTCGGTACGTATACCACTTCTTCTTTGTCCATTTATCTGTTGATGGACATTTTGTTTGTTTGCATGTCTTGGCTATTGTAAATATTGCTGCAGTGCACGTTTGCCTGTCTGTGCCTTTCCGATTCTGGTCTTCTTAGGGTATAGGCCCATTAGCGGTTCGGCCGCATCATTTGGTAGCTCAATTTTTACCTTTTAAACGCAGCTCTATTCTGTTCTCATGATTAGCTGTTACCAGTTTACATCCATCCAACAGCATAGGGGGTATACATTTCTCCACTAACCCATCAGCATTCGTTGTTTGTAGACTTTTTACGGATGGCATTTTGAATATTGGCTGGTGAAATCTTTGTGTAGTTTGGATTTGCATCCAACCAATAATTCCTGATATTGAGCTTTTATCCATGTTCTTCTTTTTATAAAATAACAGAGTGAGTAACACTTACCTCTTCAGTCTCTTTTCTGGAAAAATTTTCCGTGCTCTGAACTTTTTTGGCCATTACCTACCCCCGGACATTTTTTGAGGACACGTGTCATTTACAGCCCTACAATTACTGTGACTCTCAAGTGACCGTTAGCCCTGCGTTTAAAGCTGCTGTTGTGGGAAACGGCCACAAGGCAGCAGCATTTCTCCAATCCCAAATCTGGTTACTAGGGTAGCAGAGCCTTCCTGAAAGTTGTGTTCCTAGGTTGTAAATTAGACTGGGATGTGCCAGGGAAAACCCCAATAACTTTATGTCTCATTAATTGTTGTTCATGGTTCTAATTATTTAAATTGGGGTAATGAGTAGAATAGTGTTTGTTCTGGGTGTACACAATCAGGTTCAATTGAGCATTATATATATGTATTCATGTCCAGATCCTCTTCCCATGTAAATTACGATTATTTTTAAAAATAAATTTATGTTTTTTCTTTATTTATTTGTGGCTAAGTTAGATCTCCCTTGCTGCCTGTGGGCTTTCTCCAGTTGCAGTGAGCAATGGCTACTCTCCGTTGCGATGCACGGGCTTCTCACTGCAGTGGCTTCTCTTGTTGCGTAACACGGGCTGTACGCATGCGAGCTTCAGTAGTTGTGGTGCATGGGCTCAGTAGTTCCGGCTCATGGGCTCCAGAGCGTAGGCTCATTAGTTGTGGCGCACGGGCTTAGTTGCTCTGCAGCATGTGGGATCTTTCCGAACCAGGGATCGAACCTGTGTCCCCGGTATTGGCAGGCGGATTCTTAACCACGGTGCCACTAGGCAAGCCCCCGTGTAAATTATTACAGAGCGTTCAGTAGACCTCCCTTGGTATATGGTCGGTCTTTTTGATACATGTGTTTAATATGTATTTGTATACGTATGGTAACCCTAATGTTTATGTATCCATTCCTCCCACCTTTCCTTTTAGATAACCATAGTTTGTTTTCTAAGTCTGTGAGAGTCTGTCTCTGTGGAAATCTGTTCATATGTGTCAGTGTGTTAGGTAACACCTAGGAATCATATGACAGGTTATTTGTCGTCTGCTTTCCGACTTACCTCAGGCTCTGTGATTATCTCTAGGCTCATCTATGGTGCTGCAAAGAGCAGTGTTTCATCCTTTTCCATGGCGAATATTCCATTGTGTACACGGACCACTTCTACTTTGTGCATTCACCTGTGGATGGACATTTTGGTTACTTCCAAGTCTTGGCTATGCTAAATATTGGTGCAGTGCTGGGTTGCCAGCCTGTGTCTTTTGGATTCTGGTCTTCTCAGGGGTTAGGCCCAGCAGTGGGCCTACTAGATCATATGGTTGTTCAATTTTTACCTTTCAACGCATTTCCATTCTGTCCTCACTACTGGCTGTTACCAGTTTACATCCCACCAGCAACTAGAGGGTACACAGATCTCTAAAACCCCTTCAGCATTTATTGTTTGTAGACATTTTACTAATGGCATTTTGAGTGTTGGGTGGTGATACCTTTTTATAGTTTGGATTTGCATGCGTCTAATAATTCCCGGTATTGAGCTTGTATCTACGTCCGCTTTCTTTCTTTTTTTTTAAGTTAAACGGAGGAACTTACCTCTTCAAATTGTTTCCTTGAAAAGTGTGCCGTGTTCTGAATTCCTGTGGCCATTACCTGCACCAGGACATTTTTTGAGGGCAGGTGTCATTTACAGCCCTGTATTAGTTGGGGATATTACATGACCATTAGCTCTGGGTTTAAAGCTGTTGTTGCAGGAAACGGCCACAAGGAGTCAGCATTTCTATATTCCCAATTCTGGTTACTAGGGCAACAGAGCCTTCCTGGAAGTCCTGTTTCTAGGTTGTAAAGCAGAGTGGAATGTGCCAGGAGAAACCCCGAAAAACTATGTGTACTTATTTGCTGTTGGTATTCTTAGTTTAATTTTCATTTTTCTCAGAGCAAATTTGATTGCAATGTTGTGTTTGTTGTAGGTGTACAGAATCTCTTTCATTGATACATATATCTTTTCATGTTTGGATCCTCTTCCATATAGGTTATTACAGAATGTTGTGTAGACCTCTCTTGGTATTCGGTATGTCTTTGATGATTATATATTTTATAAGTATTAGCATATGTCTGTGGAACCCAGTATCCTCCGTTATACATTCCTCACACCTTTCCTTTTGGTTAACGACAAGCTTGTTTTCTGAACACGTGAGTGTCCTTCTCTGTGGAAACAGGTTCCTTCATATCAATCTTGAGATAACACCTATACATGATATCATAGGATATGTGTCTCTCGCTTTCTGACTTACTTCAAGTTGTGTGATTATCTGTAGCCTCATCTATGGTGCTGCAGACGGCATTGTTTCATTCTTTTCTGTGTCTAATATTGCATTGTGTACATGGACCACTTTTTCGTCCATTCATCTGATGATGGAGATTTTTGTTGCTTCCATGTCTTGGCTATTGTAAATACTGCTGCAATACACGATTTTCCATCCCGTGTCTTTTTGATTCTGGCTTTCACAGGTGACAGGCCCAATAGTGGGCCTTCCGGATCATATGGTAACTCAATTTTTACCTTGAAACGCACTGCCATTCTGTTCTTATTATTGGCTGTTACCAGTTTACATCCCACTTAGACCGAGAGGTTATGCTATTCTCCACAACTGCTTCAACATCTATTGTTTGTTGACTTTTGGCTGATGGTCATTCTGACTGGTGTGAGGTGATACCTTTGTGTAGATTGGATTTCCATGCGTCTAATAGTTCCTGATCTTTTGCGTTTATCAATGTCCTTTTCATGTATTTTTAAGATTGAGCTAAACTTACAACTTCCAACTGCCTTCTTGAAAAAATTGCCGCGTTTGGATTTTTTTGGCCATTCCCTACCCCAGGACATTTTTTGAGAGCATGAGTCATTTACAGCCCTGCAGTCCTTGTGAATATTAGTGACCATTAGCAGTAGATTGAAAGCTGCTGTTTGAGGAAACGGCCTTAGGGTGGCAGCATTTCTACGTTGCCAACTCTGCTCGCTAGGGCAACAGAACCTTGCTGCAAGTTGTGCTTTTAGGTTGCAGATTAGAGTGGAATGTGCCAGGACAAACCCCCATAAGTTTTAGCCTCCTTAATTCTTGTTTGTGTCTTTAGGTTGTAGTTTTTATCAGAGCAAATTTGATTGAAAAATGTCTTTTCTTCCAGGTGTACAGAATCTTGTCCATTTACACATATACATATATCTATTGATCTTTGGGTCCTTTTCCATGTAGGTTATTACAGAGCGTTCAGTAGACCACTCTCGGTATTCCATAGGTCTTTGGGGATTATATATTTTATATGTATTAGTATATGTGTGTTAACCCCAATATCCTAATTTATCCATTCCTCACACCTTTTCTTTGGCTTAACCATAAGTTTGTCTTCTCAATCTGAGACTGTCTTTCTCTATGGAAATATGTTCATTTTTATGAATTTTCAGATAACATAAGTGATATCCTAGAACCTTTGTCTTTCGCATTCTGACTTATTTCACGTTGTGTGATTATCTCTAGTCTGAACTGTGGTGCTGCATATGCCATTCTTTTATTTTTTTTCATCACTAATATTCCATTCTGTACATCTACCACTTCTTCTTTGTCCATTCATCTGTTTATGGACCTTTGTTTTGCTTCCATGTCTTGGCTATTTCAATATTGCTGCAGTGCACATTTGCCTGCCTCTGTCTTTCCGAGTCTGGTGGTCTTAGGTTATAGGCCCAAAAGGTGCCCTGCTGCGTCATATGGTAGCTCAAGTTTTACCTTTTAAAGCAGCTCCATTCATTTTTCGTTAGTGCTGTTACCACTTTACATCCCACCAGCAGCTAGAAGGTACACAGTTCTGTAAAACCCCTTCAACATTTATAGTTTGTAGACTTTTTGCTGATGGTCATTTGACTGGTGTGAGTTCAAACCTTTTTGGAGGTTGGATTTGCATGTGGCTAATAATTCCTTATACTGAACTTTAGGCATGTCCTTTTTTTTCTTTTCCTTTTTATTTTTTAAAGAGTGAGTACAACTTCCCTCTTCATATTGACTTCTTGAAAAATTTGTCGTGTTGAATTTTCTTGCCTATTCCCTACTGCAGGGCATTTTTTGAGGGCAGGTGTCATTTACAGCCCTGCAGTCCTTGTGACAATTAAGCGACCATTAGCACTGGGTTTAAAGCTGCTGTTGTGGGAAACAGGCACATGGCGGCAGCATTATTACGTTCTCAACTCTTGTTACTAGGGCAACAGAGTCTTCCTGGACGTTGTGTTCCGCGGTTGTAAATTAGAGTGGAATGTACTGGGACAAACCCCCCAAAGTTTATGTCTCATTACTTATGTTTGTTTTTTTAAATTTAATTTCTATTTCTTATCGGAGTATATTTGATTAGAGTGTTTTGTTTGTCTGGCTGTACAGAATCTGCTCAATGATTCATACATATGTCTGTTCATCTTCGGATCCTGTTACCATGTATGGTATTACAGAATGTTGAGTAGACCTCCCTTGGTATTTGATAGGTGTTTTGTCATTATATATTTTATATGTATTGGTGATTATATAATTTATATAATTTATACGTTATATGTTTATATACATTTAACATACATTAGTATATGTATGCAACCCCCATAATCCTAATTTATCCATCCTCCCACCTTTCATTTTGGTTAACCATTAGTTTGTTTCAGAAGTCTGTGAGTGTCTTTTTCTGTGGAAATATGTTCATTGGTAGCAATCTTAGGAGAACATGTCTAAATGATATCATAGGATATTTGTCATTCCCTTTTGACTTACTTAACGTAATATGATTATTTCTAGGCTCATCTGTAGTCCTGAAAACGGCATTGTTCATTTTTTTCCCGAGGCTACTATTCCATTCGGTACGTATACCACTTCTTCTTTGTCCATTTATCTGTTGATGGACATTTTGTTTGTTTGCATGTCTTGGCTATTGTAAATATTGCTGCAGTGCACGTTTGCCTGTCTGTGCCTTTCCGATTCTGGTCTTCTTAGGGTATAGGCCCAGTAGCGGTTCGGCCGCATCATTTGGTAGCTCAATTTTTACCTTTTAAACGCAGCTCTATTCTGTTCTCATGATTAGCTGTTACCAGTTTACATCCATCCAACAGCATAGGGGGTATACATTTCTCCACTAACCCGTCAGCATTCGTTGTTTGTAGACTTTTTACGGATGGCATTTTGAATATTGGCTGGTGAAATCTTTGTGTAGTTTGGATTTGCATCCAACCAATAATTCCTGATATTGAGCTTTTATCCATGTTCTTCTTTTTATAAAATAACAGAGTGAGTAACACTTACCTCTTCAAACTCTTTTCTGGAAAAATTTTCCGTGCTGTGAACTTTTTTGGCCATTACCTACCCCCGGACATTTTTTGAGGACACGTGTCATTTACAGCCCTACAATTACTGTGACTCTCAAGTGACCGTTAGCCCTGCGTTTAAAGCTGCTGTTGTGGGAAACGGCCACAAGGCAGCAGCATTTCTCCAATCCCAAATCTGGTTACTAGGGTAGCAGAGCCTTCCTGAAAGTTGTGTTCCTAGGTTGTAAATTAGACTGGGATGTGCCAGGGAAAACCCCAATAACTTTATGTCTCATTAATTGTTGTTCATGGTTCTAATTATTTAAATTGGGGTAATGAGTAGAATAGTGTTTGTTCTGGGTGTACACAATCAGGTTCAATTGAGCATTATATATATGTATTCATGTCCAGATCCTCTTCCCATGTAAATTACGATTATTTTTAAAAATAAATTTATGTTTTTTCTTTATTTATTTGTGGCTAAGTTAGATCTCCCTTGCTGCCTGTGGGCTTTCTCCAGTTGCAGTGAGCAATGGCTACTCTCCGTTGCGATGCACGGGCTTCTCACTGCAGTGGCTTCTCTTGTTGCGTAACACGGGCTGTACGCATGCGAGCTTCAGTAGTTGTGGTGCATGGGCTCAGTAGTTCCGGCTCATGGGCTCCAGAGCGTAGGCTCATTAGTTGTGGTGCACGGGCTTAGTTGCTCTGCAGCATGTGGGATCTTTCCGAACCAGGGATCGAACCTGTGTCCCCGGTATTGGCAGGCGGATTCTTAACCACGGTGCCACTAGGCAAGCCCCCGTGTAAATTATTACAGAGCGTTCAGTAGACCTCCCTTGGTATATGGTCGGTCTTTTTGATACATGTGTTTAATATGTATTTGTATACGTATGGTAACCCTAATGTTTATGTATCCATTCCTCCCCCCTTTCCTTTTAGATAACCATAGTTTGTTTTCTAAGTCTGTGAGAGTCTGTCTCTGTGGAAATATGTTCATATGTGTCAGTGTGTTAGGTAACACCTAGGAGTCATATGACAGGTTATTTGTCGTCTGCTTTCCGACTTACCTCAGGGTCTGTGATTATCTCTAGGCTCATCTATGGTGCTGCAAAGAGCAGTGTTTCATCCTTTTCCATGGCGAATATTCCATTGTGTACACGGACCACTTCTACTTTGTGCATTCACCTGTGGATGGACATTTTGGTTACTTCCAAGTCTTGGCTATGCTAAATATTGGTGCAGTGCTGGGTTGCCAGCCTGTGTCTTTTGGATTCTGGTCTTCTCAGGGGTTAGGCCCAGCAGTGGGCCTACTAGATCATATGGTTGTTCAATTTTTACCTTTCAACGCATTTCCATTCTGTCCTCACTACTGGCTGTTACCAGTTTACATCCCACCAGCAACTAGAGGGTACACAGATCTCTAAAACCCCTTCAGCATTTATTGTTTGTAGACATTTTACTAATGGCATTTTGAGTGTTGGGTGGTGATACCTTTTTATAGTTTGGATTTGCATGCGTCTAATAATTCCCGGTATTGAGCTTGTATCTACGTCCGCTTTCTTTCTTTTTTTTTAAGTTAAACGGAGGAACTTACCTCTTCAAATTGTTTCCTTGAAAAGTGTGCCGTGTTCTGAATTCCTGTGGCCATTACCTGCACCAGGACATTTTTTGAGGGCAGGTGTCATTTACAGCCCTGTATTAGTTGGGGATATTACATGACCATTAGCTCTGGGTTTAAAGCTGTTGTTGCAGGAAACGGCCACAAGGAGGCAGCATTTCTATATTCCCAATTCTGGTTACTAGGGCAACAGAGCCTTCCTGGAAGTCCTGTTTCTAGGTTGTAAAGCAGAGTGGAATGTGCCAGGAGAAACCCCGAAAAACTATGTGTACTTATTTGCTGTTGGTATTCTTAGTTTAATTTTCATTTTTCTCAGAGCAAATTTGATTGCAATGTTGTGTTTGTTGTAGGTGTACAGAATCTCTTTCATTGATACATATATCTTTTCATGTTTGGATCCTCTTCCATATAGGTTATTACAGAATGTTGTGTAGACCTCTCTTGGTATTCGGTATGTCTTTGATGATTATATATTTTATAAGTATTAGCATATGTCTGTGGAACCCAGTATCCTCCGTTATACATTCCTCACACCTTTCCTTTTGGTTAACGACAAGCTTGTTTTCTGAACACGTGAGTGTCCTTCTCTGTGGAAACAGGTTCCTTCATATCAATCTTGAGATAACACCTATACATGATATCATAGGATATGTGTCTCTCGCTTTCTGACTTACTTCAAGTTGTGTGATTATCTGTAGCCTCATCTATGGTGCTGCAGACGGCATTGTTTCATTCTTTTCTGTGTCTAATATTGCATTGTGTACATGGACCACTTTTTCGTCCATTCATCTGATGATGGAGATTTTTGTTGCTTCCATGTCTTGGCTATTGTAAATACTGCTGCAATACACGATTTTCCATCCCGTGTCTTTTTGATTCTGGCTTTCACAGGTGACAGGCCCAATAGTGGGCCTTCCGGATCATATGGTAACTCAATTTTTACCTTGAAACGCACTGCCATTCTGTTCTTATTATTGGCTGTTACCAGTTTACATCCCACTTAGACCGAGAGGTTATGCTATTCTCCACAACTGCTTCAACATCTATTGTTTGTTGACTTTTGGCTGATGGTCATTCTGACTGGTGTGAGGTGATACCTTTGTGTAGATTGGATTTCCATGCGTCTAATAGTTCCTGATCTTTTGCGTTTATCAATGTCCTTTTCATGTATTTTTAAGATTGAGCTAAACTTACAACTTCCAACTGCCTTCTTGAAAAAATTGCCGCGTTTGCATTTTTTTGGCCATTCCCTACCCCAGGACATTTTTTGAGAGCATGAGTCATTTACAGCCCTGCAGTCCTTGTGAATATTAGTGACCATTAGCAGTAGATTGAAAGCTGCTGTTTGAGGAAACGGCCTTAGGGTGGCAGCATTTCTACGTTGCCAACTCTGCTCGCTAGGGCAACAGAACCTTGCTGCAAGTTGTGCTTTTAGGTTGCAGATTAGAGTGGAATGTGCCAGGACAAACCCCCATAAGTTTTAGCCTCCTTAATTCTTGTTTGTGTCTTTAAGTTGTAGTTTTTATCAGAGCAAATTTGATTGAAAAATGTCTTTTCTTCCAGGTGTACAGAATCTTGTCCATTTACACATATACATATATCTATTGATCTTTGGGTCCTTTTCCATGTAGGTTATTACAGAGCGTTCAGTAGACCACTCTCGGTATTCCATAGGTCTTTGGGGATTATATATTTTATATGTATTAGTATATGTGTGTTAACCCCAATATCCTAATTTATCCATTCCTCACACCTTTTCTTTGGCTTAACCATAAGTTTGTCTTCTCAATCTGAGACTGTCTTTCTCTATGGAAATATGTTCATTTTTATGAATTTTCAGATAACATAAGTGATATCCTAGAACCTTTGTCTTTCGCATTCTGACTTATTTCACGTTGTGTGATTATCTCTAGTCTGAACTGTGGTGCTGCATATGCCATTCTTTTATTTTTTTTCATCACTAATATTCCATTCTGTACATCTACCACTTCTTCTTTGTCCATTCATCTGTTTATGGACCTTTGTTTTGCTTCCATGTCTTGGCTATTTCAATATTGCTGCAGTGCACATTTGCCTGCCTCTGTCTTTCCGAGTCTGGTGGTCTTAGGTTATAGGCCCAAAAGGTGCCCTGCTGCGTCATATGGTAGCTCAATTTTTACCTTTTAAAGCAGCTCCATTCATTTTTCGTTAGTGCTGTTACCACTTTACATCCCACCAGCAGCTAGAAGGTACACAGTTCTGTAAAACCCCTTCAACATTTATAGTTTGTAGACTTTTTGCTGATGGTCATTTGACTGGTGTGAGTTCAAACCTTTTTGGAGGTTGGATTTGCATGTGGCTAATAATTCCTTATACTGAACTTTAGGCATGTCCTATTTTTTTTTCCTTTTTATTTTTTAAAGAGTGAGTACAACTTCCCTCTTCATATTGACTTCTTGAAAAATTTGTCGTGTTGAATTTTCTTGCCTATTCCCTACCGCAGGGCATTTTTTGAGGGCAGGTGTCATTTACAGCCCTGCAGTCCTTGTGACAATTAAGTGACCATTAGCACTGGGTTTAAAGCTGCTGTTGTGGGAAACAGGCACATGGCGGCAGCATTATTATGTTCTCAACTCTTGTTACTAGGGCAACAGAGTCTTCCTGGACGTCGTGTTCCGCGGTTGTAAATTAGAGTGGAATGTACTGGGACAAACCCCCAAAAGTTTATGTCTCATTACTTATGTTTGTTTTTTTAAATTTAATTTCTATTTCTTATCGGAGTATATTTGATTAGAGTGTTTTGTTTGTCTGGCTGTACAGAATCTGCTCAATGATTCATACATATGTCTGTTCATCTTCGGATCCTGTTACCATGTATGGTATTACAGAATGTTGAGTAGACCTCCCTTGGTATTTGATAGGTGTTTTGTCATTATATATTTTATATGTATTGGTGATTATATAATTTATATAATTTATACGTTATATGTTTATATACATTTAACATACATTAGTATATGTATGCAACCCCCATAATCCTAATTTATCCATCCTCCCACCTTTCATTTTGGTTAACCATTAGTTTGTTTCAGAAGTCTGTGAGTGTCTTTTTCTGTGGAAATATGTTCATTGGTAGCAATCTTAGGAGAACATGTCTAAATGATATCATAGGATATTTGTCATTCCCTTTTGACTTACTTAACGTAATATGATTATTTCTAGGCTCATCTGTAGTCCTGAAAACGGCATTGTTCATTTTTTTCCCGAGGCTACTATTCCATTCGGTACGTATACCACTTCTTCTTTGTCCATTTATCTGTTGATGGACATTTTGTTTGTTTGCATGTCTTGGCTATTGTAAATATTGCTGCAGTGCACGTTTGCCTGTCTGTGCCTTTCCGATTCTGGTCTTCTTAAGGTATAGGCCCATTAGCGGTTCGGCCGCATCATTTGGTAGCTCAATTTTTACCTTTTAAACGCAGCTCTATTCTGTTCTCATGATTAGCTGTTACCAGTTTACATCCATCCAACAGCATAGGGGGTATACATTTCTCCACTAACCCGTCAGCATTCGTTGTTTGTAGACTTTTTACGGATGGCATTTTGAATATTGGCTGGTGAAATCTTTGTGTAGTTTGGATTCGCATCCAACCAATAATTCCTGATATTGAGCTTTTATCCATGTTCTTCTTTTTATAAAATAACAGAGTGAGTAACACTTACCTCTTCAAACTCTTTTCTGGAAAAATTTTCCGTGCTGTGAACTTTTTTGGCCATTACCTACCCCCGGACATTTTTTGAGGACACGTGTCATTTACAGCCCTACAATTACTGTGACTCTCAAGTGACCGTTAGCCCTGCGTTTAAAGCTGCTGTTGTGGGAAACGGCCACAAGGCAGCAGCATTTCTCCAATCCCAAATCTGGTTACTAGGGTAGCAGAGCCTTCCTGAAAGTTGTGTTCCTAGGTTGTAAATTAGACTGGGATGTGCCAGGGAAAACCCCAATAACTTTATGTCTCATTAATTGTTGTTCATGGTTCTAATTATTTAAATTGGGGTAATGAGTAGAATAGTGTTTGTTCTGGGTGTACACAATCAGGTTCAATTGAGCATTATATATATGTATTCATGTCCAGATCCTCTTCCCATGTAAATTACGATTATTTTTAAAAATAAATTTATGTTTTTTCTTTATTTATTTGTGGCTAAGTTAGATCTCCCTTGCTGCCTGTGGGCTTTCTCCAGTTGCAGTGAGCAATGGCTACTCTCCGTTGCGATGCACGGGCTTCTCACTGCAGTGGCTTCTCTTGTTGCGTAACACGGGCTGTACGCATGCGAGCTTCAGTAGTTGTGGTGCATGGGCTCAGTAGTTCTGGCTCATGGGCTCCAGAGCGTAGGCTCATTAGTTGTGGCGCACGGGCTTAGTTGCTCTGCAGCATGTGGGATCTTTCCGAACCAGGGATCGAACCTGTGTCCCCGGTATTGGCAGGCGGATTCTTAACCACGGTGCCACTAGGCAAGCCCCCGTGTAAATTATTACAGAGCGTTCAGTAGACCTCCCTTGGTATATGGTCGGTCTTTTTGATACATGTGTTTAATATGTATTTGTATACGTATGGTAACCCTAATGTTTATGTATCCATTCCTCCCACCTTTCCTTTTAGATAACCATAGTTTGTTTTCTAAGTCTGTGAGAGTCTGTCTCTGTGGAAATATGTTCATATGTGTCAGTGTGTTAGGTAACACCTAGGAGTCATATGACAGGTTATTTGTCGTCTGCTTTCCGACTTACCTCAGGGTCTGTGATTATCTCTAGGCTCATCTATGGTGCTGCAAAGAGCAGTGTTTCATCCTTTTCCATGGCGAATATTCCATTGTGTACACGGACCACTTCTACTTTGGGCATTCACCTGTGGATGGACATTTTGGTTACTTCCAAGTCTTGGCTATGCTAAATATTGGTGCAGTGCTGGGTTGCCAGCCTGTGTCTTTTGGATTCTGGTCTTCTCAGGGGTTAGGCCCAGCAGTGGGCCTACTAGATCATATGGTTGTTCAATTTTTACCTTTCAACGCATTTCCATTCTGTCCTCACTACTGGCTGTTACCAGTTTACATCCCACCAGCAACTAGAGGGTACACAGATCTCTAAAACCCCTTCAGCATTTATTGATTGTAGACATTTTACTAATGGCATTTTGAGTGTTGGGTGGTGATACCTTTTTATAGTTTGGATTTGCATGCGTCTAATAATTCCCGGTATTGAGCTTGTATCTACGTCCGCTTTCTTTCTTTTTTTTTAAGTTAAACGGAGGAACTTACCTCTTCAAATTGTTTCCTTGAAAAGTGTGCCGTGTTCTGAATTCCTGTGGCCATTACCTGCACCAGGACATTTTTTGAGGGCAGGTGTCATTTACAGCCCTGTATTAGTTGGGGATATTACATGACCATTAGCTCTGGGTTTAAAGCTGTTGTTGCAGGAAACGGCCACAAGGAGGCAGCATTTCTATATTCCCAACTCTGGTTACTAGGGCAACAGAGCCTTCCTGGAAGTCCTGTCTCTAGGTTGTAAAGCAGAGTGGAATGTGCCAGGAGAAACCCCGAAAAACTATGTGTACTTATTTGCTGTTGGTATTCTTAGTTTAATTTTCATTTTTCTCAGAGCAAATTTGATTGCAATGTTGTGTTTGTTGTAGGTGTACAGAATCTCTTTCATTGATACATATATCTTTTCATGTTTGGATCCTCTTCCATATAGGTTATTACAGAATGTTGTGTAGACCTCTCTTGGTATTCGGTATGTCTTTGATGATTATATATTTTATAAGTATTAGCATATGTCTGTGGAACCCAGTATCCTCCGTTATACATTCCTCACACCTTTCCTTTTGGTTAACGACAAGCTTGTTTTCTGAACACGTGAGTGTCCTTCTCTGTGGAAACAGGTTCCTTCATATCAATCTTGAGATAACACCTATACATGATATCATAGGATATGTGTCTCTCGCTTTCTGACTTACTTCAAGTTGTGTGATTATCTGTAGCCTCATCTATGGTGCTGCAGACGGCATTGTTTCATTCTTTTCTGTGTCTAATATTGCATTGTGTACATGGACCACTTTTTCGTCCATTCATCTGATGATGGAGATTTTTGTTGCTTCCATGTCTTGGCTATTGTAAATACTGCTGCAATACACGATTTTCCATCCCGTGTCTTTTTGATTCTGGCTTTCACAGGTGACAGGCCCAATAGTGGGCCTTCCGGATCATATGGTAACTCAATTTTTACCTTGAAACGCACTGCCATTCTGTTCTTATTATTGGCTGTTACCAGTTTACATCCCACTTAGACCGAGAGGTTATGCTATTCTCCACAACTGCTTCAACATCTATTGTTTGTTGACTTTTGGCTGATGGTCATTCTGACTGGTGTGAGGTGATACCTTTGTGTAGATTGGATTTCCATGCGTCTAATAGTTCCTGATCTTTTGCGTTTATCAATGTCCTTTTCATGTATTTTTAAGATTGAGCTAAACTTACAACTTCCAACTGCCTTCTTGAAAAAATTGCCGCGTTTGGATTTTTTTGGCCATTCCCTACCCCAGGACATTTTTTGAGAGCATGAGTCATTTACAGCCCTGCAGTCCTTGTGAATATTAGTGACCATTAGCAGTAGATTGAAAGCTGCTGTTTGAGGAAACGGCCTTAGGGTGGCAGCATTTCTACGTTGCCAACTCTGCTCGCTAGGGCAACAGAACCTTGCTGCAAGTTGTGCTTTTAGGTTGCAGATTAGAGTGGAATGTGCCAGGACAAACCCCCATAAGTTTTAGCCTCCTTAATTCTTGTTTGTGTCTTTAAGTTGTAGTTTTTATCAGAGCAAATTTGATTGAAAAATGTCTTTTCTTCCAGGTGTACAGAATCTTGTCCATTTACACATATACATATATCTATTGATCTTTGGGTCCTTTTCCATGTAGGTTATTACAGAGCGTTCAGTAGACCACTCTCGGTATTCCATAGGTCTTTGGGGATTATATATTTTATATGTATTAGTATATGTGTGTTAACCCCAATATCCTAATTTATCCATTCCTCACACCTTTTCTTTGGCTTAACCATAAGTTTGTCTTCTCAATCTGAGACTGTCTTTCTCTATGGAAATATGTTCATTTTTATGAATTTTCAGATAACATAAGTGATATCCTAGAACCTTTGTCTTTCGCATTCTGACTTATTTCACGTTGTGTGATTATCTCTAGTCTGAACTGTGGTGCTGCATATGCCATTCTTTTATTTTTTTTCATCACTAATATTCCATTCTGTACATCTACCACTTCTTCTTTGTCCATTCATCTGTTTATGGACCTTTGTTTTGCTTCCATGTCTTGGCTATTTCAATATTGCTGCAGTGCACATTTCCCTGCCTCTGTCTTTCCGAGTCTGGTGGTCTTAGGTTATAGGCCCAAAAGGTGCCCTGCTGCGTCATATGGTAGCTCAATTTTTACCTTTTAAAGCAGCTCCATTCATTTTTCGTTAGTGCTGTTACCACTTTACATCCCACCAGCAGCTAGAAGGTACACAGTTCTGTAAAACCCCTTCAACATTTATAGTTTGTAGACTTTTTGCTGATGGTCATTTGACTGGTGTGAGTTCAAACCTTTTTGGAGGTTGGATTTGCATGTGGCTAATAATTCCTTATACTGAACTTTAGGCATGTCCTTTTTTCTCTTTTCCTTTTTATTTTTTAAAGAGTGAGTACAACTTCCCTCTTCATATTGACTTCTTGAAAAATTTGTCGTGTTGAATTTTCTTGCCTATTCCCTACCGCAGGGCATTTTTTGAGGGCAGGTGTCATTTACAGCCCTGCAGTCCTTGTGACAATTAAGCGACCATTAGCACTGGGTTTAAAGCTGCTGTTGTGGGAAACAGGCACATGGCGGCAGCATTATTATGTTCTCAACTCTTGTTACTAGGGCAACAGAGTCTTCCTGGACGTCGTGTTCCGCGGTTGTAAATTAGAGTGGAATGTACTGGGACAAACCCCCAAAAGTTTATGTCTCATTACTTATGTTTGTTTTTTTAAATTTAATTTCTATTTCTTATCGGAGTATATTTGATTAGAGTGTTTTGTTTGTCTGGCTGTACAGAATCTGCTCAATGATTCATACATATGTCTGTTCATCTTCGGATCCTGTTACCATGTATGGTATTACAGAATGTTGAGTAGACCTCCCTTGGTATTTGATAGGTGTTTTGTCATTATATATTTTATATGTATTGGTGATTATATAATTTATATAATTTATACGTTATATGTTTATATACATTTAACATACATTAGTATATGTATGCAACCCCCATAATCCTAATTTATCCATCCTCCCACCTTTCATTTTGGTTAACCATTAGTTTGTTTCAGAAGTCTGTGAGTGTCTTTTTCTGTGGAAATATGTTCATTGGTAGCAATCTTAGGAGAACATGTCTAAATGATATCATAGGATATTTGTCATTCCCTTTTGACTTACTTAACGTAATATGATTATTTCTAGGCTCATCTGTAGTCCTGAAAACGGCATTGTTCATTTTTTTCCCGAGGCTACTATTCCATTCGGTACGTATACCACTTCTTCTTTGTCCATTTATCTGTTGATGGACATTTTGTTTGTTTGCATGTCTTGGCTATTGTAAATATTGCTGCAGTGCACGTTTGCCTGTCTGTGCCTTTCCGATTCTGGTCTTCTTAGGGTATAGGCCCATTAGCGGTTCGGCCGCATCATTTGGTAGCTCAATTTTAACCTTTTAAACACAGCTCTATTCTGTTCTCATGATTAGCTGTTACCAGTTTACATCCATCCAACAGCATAGGGGGTATACATTTCTCCACTAACCCGTCAGCATTCGTTGTTTGTAGACTTTTTACGGATGGCATTTTGAATATTGGCTGGTGAAATCTTTGTGTAGTTTGGATTTGCATCCAACCAATAATTCCTGATATTGAGCTTTTATCCATGTTCTTCTTTTTATAAAATAACAGAGTGAGTAACACTTACCTCTTCAAACTCTTTTCTGGAAAAATTTTCCGTGCTGTGAACTTTTTTGGCCATTACCTACCCCCGGACATTTTTTGAGGACACGTGTCATTTACAGCCCTACAATTACTGTGACTCTCAAGTGACCGTTAGCCCTGCGTTTAAAGCTGCTGTTGTGGGAAACGGCCACAAGGCAGCAGCATTTCTCCAATCCCAAATCTGGTTACTAGGGTAGCAGAGCCTTCCTGAAAGTTGTGTTCCTAGGTTGTAAATTAGACTGGGATGTGCCAGGGAAAACCCCAATAACTTTATGTCTCATTAATTGTTGTTCATGGTTCTAATTATTTAAATTGGGGTAATGAGTAGAATAGTGTTTGTTCTGGGTGTACACAATCAGGTTCAATTGAGCATTATATATATGTATTCATGTCCAGATCCTCTTCCCATGTAAATTACGATTATTTTTAAAAATAAATTTATGTTTTTTCTTTATTTATTTGTGGCTAAGTTAGATCTCCCTTGCTGCCTGTGGGCTTTCTCCAGTTGCAGTGAGCAATGGCTACTCTCCGTTGCGATGCACGGGCTTCTCACTGCAGTGGCTTCTCTTGTTGCGTAACACGGGCTGTACGCATGCGAGCTTCAGTAGTTGTGGTGCATGGGCTCAGTAGTTCCGGCTCATGGGCTCCAGAGCGTAGGCTCATTAGTTGTGGTGCACGGGCTTAGTTGCTCTGCAGCATGTGGGATCTTTCCAAACCAGGGATCGAACCTGTGTCCCCGGTATTGGCAGGCGGATTCTTAACCACGGTGCCACTAGGCAAGCCCCCGTGTAAATTATTACAGAGCGTTCAGTAGACCTCCCTTGGTATATGGTCGGTCTTTTTGATACATGTGTTTAATATGTATTTGTATACGTATGGTAACCCTAATGTTTATGTATCCATTCCTCCCACCTTTCCTTTTAGATAACCATAGTTTGTTTTCTAAGTCTGTGAGAGTCTGTCTCTGTGGAAATATGTTCATATGTGTCAGTGTGTTAGGTAACACCTAGGAGTCATATGACAGGTTATTTGTCGTCTGCTTTCCGACTTACCTCAGGTTCTGTGATTATCTCTAGGCTCATCTATGGTGCTGCAAAGAGCAGTGTTTCATCCTTTTCTATGGCGAATATTCCATTGTGTACACGGACCACTTCTACTTTGTGCATTCATCTGTGGATGGACATTTTGGTTACTTCCAAGTCTTGGCTATGCTAAATATTGGTGCAGTGCTGTGTTGCCAGCCTGTGTCTTTTGGATTCTGGTCTTCTCAGGGGTTAGGCCCAGCAGTGGGCCTACTAGATCATATGGTTGTTCAATTTTTACCTTTCAACGCATTTCCATTCTGTCCTCACTACTGGCTGTTACCAGTTTACATCCCACCAGCAACTAGAGGGTACACAGATCTCTAAAACCCCTTCAGCATTTATTGTTTGTAGACATTTTACTAATGGCATTTTGAGTGTTGGGTGGTGATACCTTTTTATAGTTTGGATTTGCATGCGTCTAATAATTCCCGGTATTGAGCTTGTATCTACGTCCGCTTTCTTTCTTTTTTTTTAAGTTAAACGGAGGAACTTACCTCTTCAAATTGTTTCCTTGAAAAGTGTGCCGTGTTCTGAATTCCTGTGGCCATTACCTGCACCAGGACATTTTTTGAGGGCAGGTGTCATTTACAGCCCTGTATTAGTTGGGGATATTACATGACCATTAGCTCTGGGTTTAAAGCTGTTGTTGCAGGAAACGGCCACAAGGAGGCAGCATTTCTATATTCCCAATTCTGGTTATTAGGGCAACAGAGCCTTCCTGGAAGTCCTGTTTCTAGGTTGTAAAGCAGAGTGGAATGTGCCAGGAGAAACCCCGAAAAACTATGTGTACTTATTTGCTGTTGGTATTCTTAGTTTAATTTTCATTTTTCTCAGAGCAAATTTGATTGCAATGTTGTGTTTGTTGTAGGTGTACAGAATCTCTTTCATTGATACATATATCTTTTCATGTTTGGATCCTCTTCCATATAGGTTATTACAGAATGTTGTGTAGACCTCTCTTGGTATTCGGTATGTCTTTGATGATTATATATTTTATAAGTATTAGCATATGTCTGTGGAACCCAGTATCCTCCGTTATACATTCCTCACACCTTTCCTTTTGGTTAACGACAAGCTTGTTTTCTGAACACGTGAGTGTCCTTCTCTGTGGAAACAGGTTCCTTCATATCAATCTTGAGATAACACCTATACATGATATCATAGGATATGTGTCTCTCGCTTTCTGACTTACTTCAAGTTGTGTGATTATCTGTAGCCTCATCTATGGTGCTGCAGACGGCATTGTTTCATTCTTTTCTGTGTCTAATATTGCATTGTGTACATGGACCACTTTTTCGTCCATTCATCTGATGATGGAGATTTTTGTTGCTTCCATGTCTTGGCTATTGTAAATACTGCTGCAATACACGATTTTCCATCCCGTGTCTTTTTGATTCTGGCTTTCACAGGTGACAGGCCCAATAGTGGGCCTTCCGGATCATATGGTAACTCAATTTTTACCTTGAAACGCACTGCCATTCTGTTCTTATTATTGGCTGTTACCAGTTTACATCCCACTTAGACCGAGAGGTTATGCTATTCTCCACAACTGCTTCAACATCTATTGTTTGTTGACTTTTGGCTGATGGTCATTCTGACTGGTGTGAGGTGATACCTTTGTGTAGATTGGATTTCCATGCGTCTAATAGTTCCTGATCTTTTGCGTTTATCAATGTCCTTTTCATGTATTTTTAAGATTGAGCTAAACTTACAACTTCCAACTGCCTTCTTGAAAAAATTGCCGCGTTTGGATTTTTTTGGCCATTCCCTACCCCAGGACATTTTTTGAGAGCATGAGTCATTTACAGCCCTGCAGTCCTTGTGAATATTAGTGACCATTAGCAGTAGATTGAAAGCTGCTGTTTGAGGAAACGGCCTTAGGGTGGCAGCATTTCTACGTTGCCAACTCTGCTCGCTAGGGCAACAGAACCTTGCTGCAAGTTGTGCTTTTAGGTTGCAGATTAGAGTGGAATGTGCCAGGACAAACCCCCATAAGTTTTAGCCTCCTTAATTCTTGTTTGTGTCTTTAAGTTGTAGTTTTTATCAGAGCAAATTTGATTGAAAAATGTCTTTTCTTCCAGGTGTACAGAATCTTGTCCATTTACACATATACATATATCTATTGATCTTTGGGTCCTTTTCCATGTAGGTTATTACAGAGCGTTCAGTAGACCACTCTCGGTATTCCATAGGTCTTTGGGGATTATATATTTTATATGTATTAGTATATGTGTGTTAACCCCAATATCCTAATTTATCCATTCCTCACACCTTTTCTTTGGCTTAACCATAAGTTTGTCTTCTCAATCTGAGACTGTCTTTCTCTATGGAAATATGTTCATTTTTATGAATTTTCAGATAACATAAGTGATATCCTAGAACCTTTGTCTTTCGCATTCTGACTTATTTCACGTTGTGTGATTATCTCTAGTCTGAACTGTGGTGCTGCATATGCCATTCTTTTATTTTTTTTCATCACTAATATTCCATTCTGTACATCTACCACTTCTTCTTTGTCCATTCATCTGTTTATGGACCTTTTTTTTGCTTCCATGTCTTGGCTATTTCAATATTGCTGCAGTGCACATTTGCCTGCCTGTGTCTTTCCGAGTCTGGTGGTCTTAGGTTATAGGCCCAAAAGGTGCCCTGCTGCGTCATATGGTAGCTCAAGTTTTACCTTTTAAAGCAGCTCCATTCATTTTTCGTTAGTGCTGTTACCACTTTACATCCCACCAGCAGCTAGAAGGTACACAGTTCTGTAAAACCCCTTCAACATTTATAGTTTGTAGACTTTTTGCTGATGGTCATTTGACTGGTGTGAGTTCAAACCTTTTTGGAGGTTGGATTTGCATGTGGCTAATAATTCCTTATACTGAACTTTAGGCATGTCCTTTTTTTTCTTTTCCTTTTTATTTTTTAAAGAGTGAGTACAACTTCCCTCTTCATATTGACTTCTTGAAAAATTTGTCGTGTTGAATTTTCTTGCCTATTCCCTACCGCAGGGCATTTTTTGAGGGCAGGTGTCATTTACAGCCCTGCAGTCCTTGTGACTATTAAGCGACCATTAGCACTGGGTTTAAAGCTGCTGTTGTGGGAAACAGCCACATGGCGGCAGCAGTATTACGTTCTCAACTCTTGTTACTAGGGCAACAGAGTCTTCCTGGACGTCGTGTTCCGCGGTTGTAAATTAGAGTGGAATGTACTGGGACAAACCCCCCAAAGTTTATGTCTCATTACTTATGTTTGTTTTTTTAAATTTAATTTATATTTCTTATCGGAGTATATTTGATTAGAGTGTTTTGTTTGTCTGGCTGTACAGAATCTGCTCAATGATTCATACATATGTCTGTTCATCTTCGGATCCTGTTACCATGTATGGTATTACAGAATGTTGAGTAGACCTCCCTTGGTATTTGATAGGTGTTTTGTCATTATATATTTTATATGTATTGGTGATTATATAATTTATATAATTTATACGTTATATGTTTATATACATTTAACATACATTAGTATATGTATGCAACCCCCATAATCCTAATTTATCCATCCTCCCACCTTTCATTTTGGTTAACCATTAGTTTGTTTCAGAAGTCTGTGAGTGTCTTTTTCTGTGGAAATATGTTCATTGGTAGCAATCTTAGGAGAACATGTCTAAATGATATCATAGGATATTTGTCATTCCCTTTTGACTTACTTAACGTAATATGATTATTTCTAGGCTCATCTGTAGTCCTGAAAACGGCATTGTTCATTTTTTTCCCGAGGCTACTATTCCATTCGGTACGTATACCACTTCTTCTTTGTCCATTTATCTGTTGATGGACATTTTGTTTGTTTGCATGTCTTGGCTATTGTAAATATTGCTGCAGTGCACGTTTGCCTGTCTGTGCCTTTCCGATTCTGGTCTTCTTAGGGTATAGGCCCATTAGCGGTTCGGCCGCATCATTTGGTAGCTCAATTTTTACCTTTTAAACGCAGCTCTATTCTGTTCTCATGATTAGCTGTTACCAGTTTACATCCATCCAACAGCATAGGGGGTATACATTTCTCCACTAACCCGTCAGCATTCGTTGTTTGTAGACTTTTTACGGATGGCATTTTGAATATTGGCTGGTGAAATCTTTGTGTAGTTTGGATTTGCATCCAACCAATAATTCCTGATATTGAGCTTTTATCCATGTTCTTCTTTTTATAAAATAACAGAGTGAGTAACACTTACCTCTTCAAACTCTTTTCTGGAAAAATTTTCCGTGCTGTGAACTTTTTTGGCCATTACCTACCCCCGGACATTTTTTGAGGACACGTGTCATTTACAGCCCTACAATTACTGTGACTCTCAAGTGACCGTTAGCCCTGCGTTTAAAGCTGCTGTTGTGGGAAACGGCCACAAGGCAGCAGCATTTCTCCAATCCCAAATCTGGTTACTAGGGTAGCAGAGCCTTCCTGAAAGTTGTGTTCCTAGGTTGTAAATTAGACTGGGATGTGCCAGGGAAAACCCCAATAACTTTATGTCTCATTAATTGTTGTTCATGGTTCTAATTATTTAAATTGGGGTAATGAGTAGAATAGTGTTTGTTCTGGGTGTACACAATCAGGTTCAATTGAGCATTATATATATGTATTCATGTCCAGATCCTCTTCCCATGTAAATTACGATTATTTTTAAAAATAAATTTATGTTTTTTCTTTATTTATTTGTGGCTAAGTTAGATCTCCCTTGCTGCCTGTGGGCTTTCTCCAGTTGCAGTGAGCAATGGCTACTCTCCGTTGCGATGCACGGGCTTCTCACTGCAGTGGCTTCTCTTGTTGCGTAACACGGGCTGTACGCATGCGAGCTTCAGTAGTTGTGGTGCATGGGCTCAGTAGTTCCGGCTCATGGGCTCCAGAGCGTAGGCTCATTAGTTGTGGTGCACGGGCTTAGTTGCTCTGCAGCATGTGGGATCTTTCCAAACCAGGGATCGAACCTGTGTCCCCGGTATTGGCAGGCGGATTCTTAACCACGGTGCCACTAGGCAAGCCCCCGTGTAAATTATTACAGAGCGTTCAGTAGACCTCCCTTGGTATATGGTCGGTCTTTTTGATACATGTGTTTAATATGTATTTGTATACGTATGGTAACCCTAATGTTTATGTATCCATTCCTCCCACCTTTCCTTTTAGATAACCATAGTTTGTTTTCTAAGTCTGTGAGAGTCTGTCTCTGTGGAAATATGTTCATATGTGTCAGTGTGTTAGGTAACACCTAGGAGTCATATGACAGGTTATTTGTCGTCTGCTTTCCGACTTACCTCAGGTTCTGTGATTATCTCTAGGCTCATCTATGGTGCTGCAAAGAGCAGTGTTTCATCCTTTTCTATGGCGAATATTCCATTGTGTACACGGACCACTTCTACTTTGTGCATTCATCTGTGGATGGACATTTTGGTTACTTCCAAGTCTTGGCTATGCTAAATATTGGTGCAGTGCTGTGTTGCCAGCCTGTGTCTTTTGGATTCTGGTCTTCTCAGGGGTTAGGCCCAGCAGTGGGCCTACTAGATCATATGGTTGTTCAATTTTTACCTTTCAACGCATTTCCATTCTGTCCTCACTACTGGCTGTTACCAGTTTACATCCCACCAGCAAGTAGAGGGTACACAGATCTCTAAAACCCCTTCAGCATTTATTGTTTGTAGACATTTTACTAATGGCATTTTGAGTGTTGGGTGGTGATACCTTTTTATAGTTTGGATTTGCATGCGTCTAATAATTCCCGGTATTGAGCTTGTATCTACGTCCGCTTTCTTTCTTTTTTTTTAAGTTAAACGGAGGAACTTACCTCTTCAAATTGTTTCCTTGAAAAGTGTGCCGTGTTCTGAATTCCTGTGGCCATTACCTGCACCAGGACATTTTTTGAGGGCAGGTGTCATTTACAGCCCTGTATTAGTTGGGGATATTACATGACCATTAGCTCTGGGTTTAAAGCTGTTGTTGCAGGAAACGGCCACAAGGAGGCAGCATTTCTATATTCCCAATTCTGGTTACTAGGGCAACAGAGCCTTCCTGGAAGTCCTGTTTCTAGGTTGTAAAGCAGAGTGGAATGTGCCAGGAGAAACCCCGAAAAACTATGTGTACTTATTTGCTGTTGGTATTCTTAGTTTAATTTTCATTTTTCTCAGAGCAAATTTGATTGCAATGTTGTGTTTGTTGTAGGTGTACAGAATCTCTTTCATTGATACATATATCTTTTCATGTTTGGATCCTCTTCCATATAGGTTATTACAGAATGTTGTGTAGACCTCTCTTGGTATTCGGTATGTCTTTGATGATTATATATTTTATAAGTATTAGCATATGTCTGTGGAACCCAGTATCCTCCGTTATACATTCCTCACACCTTTCCTTTTGGTTAACGACAAGCTTGTTTTCTGAACACGTGAGTGTCCTTCTCTGTGGAAACAGGTTCCTTCATATCAATCTTGAGATAACACCTATACATGATATCATAGGATATGTGTCTCTCGCTTTCTGACTTACTTCAAGTTGTGTGATTATCTGTAGCCTCATCTATGGTGCTGCAGACGGCATTGTTTCATTCTTTTCTGTGTCTAATATTGCATTGTGTACATGGACCACTTTTTCGTCCATTCATCTGATGATGGAGATTTTTGTTGCTTCCATGTCTTGGCTATTGTAAATACTGCTGCAATACACGATTTTCCATCCCGTGTCTTTTTGATTCTGGCTTTCACAGGTGACAGGCCCAATAGTGGGCCTTCCGGATCATATGGTAACTCAATTTTTACCTTGAAACGCACTGCCATTCTGTTCTTATTATTGGCTGTTACCAGTTTACATCCCACTTAGACCGAGAGGTTATGCTATTCTCCACAACTGCTTCAACATCTATTGTTTGTTGACTTTTGGCTGATGGTCATTCTGACTGGTGTGAGGTGATACCTTTGTGTAGATTGGATTTCCATGCGTCTAATAGTTCCTGATCTTTTGCGTTTATCAATGTCCTTTTCATGTATTTTTAAGATTGAGCTAAACTTACAACTTCCAACTGCCTTCTTGAAAAAATTGCCGCGTTTGGATTTTTTTGGCCATTCCCTACCCCAGGACATTTTTTGAGAGCATGAGTCATTTACAGCCCTGCAGTCCTTGTGAATATTAGTGACCATTAGCAGTAGATTGAAAGCTGCTGTTTGAGGAAACGGCCTTAGGGTGGCAGCATTTCTACGTTGCCAACTCTGCTCGCTAGGGCAACAGAACCTTGCTGCAAGTTGTGCTTTTAGGTTGCAGATTAGAGTGGAATGTGCCAGGACAAACCCCCATAAGTTTTAGCCTCCTTAATTCTTGTTTGTGTCTTTAAGTTGTAGTTTTTATCAGAGCAAATTTGATTGAAAAATGTCTTTTCTTCCAGGTGTACAGAATCTTGTCCATTTACACATATACATATATCTATTGATCTTTGGGTCGTTTTCCATGTAGGTTATTACAAAGCGTTCAGTAGACCACTCTCGGTATTCCATAGGTCTTTGGGGATTATATATTTTATATGTATTAGTATATGTGTGTTAACCCCAATATCCTAATTTATCCATTCCTCACACCTTTTCTTTGGCTTAACCATAAGTTTGTCTTCTCAATCTGAGACTGTCTTTCTCTATGGAAATATGTTCATTTTTATGAATTTTCAGATAACATAAGTGATATCCTAGAACCTTTGTCTTTCGCATTCTGACTTATTTCACGTTGTGTGATTATCTCTAGTCTGAACTGTGGTGCTGCATATGCCATTCTTTTATTTTTTTTCATCACTAATATTCCATTCTGTACATCTACCACTTCTTCTTTGTCCATTCATCTGTTTATGGACCTTTGTTTTGCTTCCATGTCTTGGCTATTTCAATATTGCTGCAGTGCACATTTGCCTGCCTGTGTCTTTCCGAGTCTGGTGGTCTTAGGTTATAGGCCCAAAAGGTGCCCTGCTGCGTCATATGGTAGCTCAATTTTTACCTTTTAAAGCAGCTCCATTCATTTTTCGTTAGTGCTGTTACCACTTTACATCCCACCAGCAGCTAGAAGGTACACAGTTCTGTAAAACCCCTTCAACATTAATAGTTTGTAGACTTTTTGCTGATGGTCATTTGACTGGTGTGAGTTCAAACCTTTTTGGAGGTTGGATTTGCATGTGGCTAATAATTCCTTATACTGAACTTTAGGCATGTCCTTTTTTTTCTTTTCCTTTTTATTTTTTAAAGAGTGAGTACAACTTCCCTCTTCATATTGACTTCTTGAAAAATTTGTCGTGTTGAATTTTCTTGCCTATTCCCTACCGCAGGGCATTTTTTGAGGGCAGGTGTCATTTACAGCCCTGCAGTCCTTGTGACAATTAAGCGACCATTAGCACTGGGTTTAAAGCTGCTGTTGTGGGAAACAGGCACATGGCGGCAGCATTATTACGTTCTCAACTCTTGTTACTAGGGCAACAGAGTCTTCCTGGACGTCGTGTTCCGCGGTTGTAAATTAGAGTGGAATGTACTGGGACAAACCCCCCAAAGTTTATGTCTCATTACTTATGTTTGTTTTTTTAAATTTAATTTCTATTTCTTATCGGAGTATATTTGATTAGAGTGTTTTGTTTGTCTGGCTGTACAGAATCTGCTCAATGATTCATACATATGTCTGTTCATCTTCGGATCCTGTTACCATGTATGGTATTACAGAATGTTGAGTAGACCTCCCTTGGTATTTGATAGGTGTTTTGTCATTATATATTTTATATGTATTGGTGATTATATAATTTATATAATTTATACGTTATATGTTTATATACATTTAACATACATTAGTATATGTATGCAACCCCCATAATCCTAATTTATCCATCCTCCCACCTTTCATTTTGGTTAACCATTAGTTTGTTTCAGAAGTCTGTGAGTGTCTTTTTCTGTGGAAATATGTTCATTGGTAGCAATCTTAGGAGAACATGTCTAAATGATATCATAGGATATTTGTCATTCCCTTTTGACTTACTTAACGTAATATGATTATTTCTAGGCTCATCTGTAGTCCTGAAAACGGCATTGTTCATTTTTTTCCCGAGGCTACTATTCCATTCGGTACGTATACCACTTCTTCTTTGTCCATTTATCTGTTGATGGACATTTTGTTTGTTTGCATGTCTTGGCTATTGTAAATATTGCTGCAGTGCACGTTTGCCTGTCTGTGCCTTTCCGATTCTGGTCTTCTTAGGGTATAGGCCCATTAGCGGTTCGGCCGCATCATTTGGTAGCTCAATTTTTACCTTTTAAACGCAGCTCTATTCTGTTCTCATGATTAGCTGTTACCAGTTTACATCCATCCAACAGCATAGGGGGTATACATTTCTCCACTAACCCGTCAGCATTCGTTGTTTGTAGACTTTTTACGGATGGCATTTTGAATATTGGCTGGTGAAATCTTTGTGTAGTTTGGATTTGCATCCAACCAATAATTCCTGATATTGAGCTTTTATCCATGTTCTTCTTTTTATAAAATAACAGAGTGAGTAACACTTACCTCTTCAAACTCTTTTCTGGAAAAATTTTCCGTGCTGTGAACTTTTTTGGCCATTACCTACCCCCGGACATTTTTTGAGGACACGTGTCATTTACAGCCCTACAATTACTGTGACTCTCAAGTGACCGTTAGCCCTGCGTTTAAAGCTGCTGTTGTGGGAAACGGCCACAAGGCAGCAGCATTTCTCCAATCCCAAATCTGGTTACTAGGGTAGCAGAGCCTTCCTGAAAGTTGTGTTCCTAGGTTGTAAATTAGACTGGGATGTGCCAGGGAAAACCCCAATAACTTTATGTCTCATTAATTGTTGTTCATGGTTCTAATTATTTAAATTGGGGTAATGAGTAGAATAGTGTTTGTTCTGGGTGTACACAATCAGGTTCAATTGAGCATTATATATATGTATTCATGTCCAGATCCTCTTCCCATGTAAATTACGATTATTTTTAAAAATAAATTTATGTTTTTTCTTTATTTATTTGTGGCTAAGTTAGATCTCCCTTGCTGCCTGTGGGCTTTCTCCAGTTGCAGTGAGCAATGGCTACTCTCCGTTGCGATGCACGGGCTTCTCACTGCAGTGGCTTCTCTTGTTGCGTAACACGGGCTGTACGCATGCGAGCTTCAGTAGTTGTGGTGCATGGGCTCAGTAGTTATGGCTCATGGGCTCCAGAGCGTAGGCTCATTAGTTGTGGTGCACGGGCTTAGTTGCTCTGCAGCATGTGGGATCTTTCCGAACCAGGGATCGAACCTGTGTCCCCGGTATTGGCAGGCGGATTCTTAACCACGGTGCCACTAGGCAAGCCCCCGTGTAAATTATTACAGAGCGTTCAGTAGACCTCCCTTGGTATATGGTCGGTCTTTTTGATACATGTGTTTAATATGTATTTGTATACGTATGGTAACCCTAATGTTTATGTATCCATTCCTCCCCCCTTTCCTTTTAGATAACCATAGTTTGTTTTCTAAGTCTGTGAGAGTCTGTCTCTGTGGAAATATGTTCATATGTGTCAGTGTGTTAGGTAACACCTAGGAGTCATATGACAGGTTATTTGTCGTCTGCTTTCCGACTTACCTCAGGTTCTGTGATTATCTCTAGGCTCATCTATGGTGCTGCAAAGAGCAGTGTTTCATCCTTTTCTATGGCGAATATTCCATTGTGTACACGGACCACTTCTTCTTTGTGCATTCATCTGTGGATGGACATTTTGGTTACTTCCAAGTCTTGGCTATGCTAAATATTGGTGCAGTGCTGGGTTGCCAGACTGTGTCTTTTGGATTCTGGTCTTCTCAGGGGTTAGGCCCAGCAGTGGGCCTACTAGATCATATGGTTGTTCAATTTTTACCTTTCAACGCACTTCCATTCTGTCCTCACTACAGGCTGTTACACGTTTACATCCCACCAGCAACTAGAGGGTACACAGATCTCTAAAACCCCTTCAGCATTTATTGTTTGTAGACATTTTACTAATGGCATTTTGAGTGTTGGGTGGTGATACCTTTTTATAGTTTGGATTTGCATGCGTCTAATAATTCCCGGTATTGAGCTTGTATCTACGTCCGCTTTCTTTTTTTTTTTTTTAAGTTAAACGGAGGAACTTACCTCTTCAAATTGTTTCCTTGAAAAGTGTGCCGTGTTCTGAATTCCTGTGGCCATTACCTGCACCAGGACATTTTTTGAGGGCAGGTGTCATTACAGCCCTGTATTAGTTGGGGATTTTACATGACCATTAGCTCTGGGTTTAAAGCTGTTGTTGCAGGAAACGGCCACAAGGAGGCAGCATTTCTATATTCCCAACTCTGGTTACTAGGGCAACAGAGCCTTCCTGGAAGTCCTGTTTCTAGGTTGTAAAGCAGAGTGGAATGTGCCAGGAGAAACCCCGAAAAACTATGTGTACTTATTTGCTGTTGGTATTCTTAGTTTAATTTTCACTTTTCTCAGAGCAAATTTGATTGCAATGTTGTGTTTGTTGTAGGTGGACAGAATCTCTTTCATTGATACATATATCTTTTCATGTTTGGATCCTCTTCCATATAGGTTATTACAGAATGTTGTGTAGACCTCTCTTGGTATTCGGTATGTCTTTGATGATTATATATTTTATAAGTATTAGCATATGTCTGTTGAACCCAGTATCCTCCGTTATACATTCCTCACACCTTTGCTTTTGGTTAACGACAAGCTTGTTTTCTGAACACGTGAGTGTCCTTCTCTGTGGAAACAGGTTCCTTCATATCAATCTTGAGATAACACCTATACATGATATCATAGGATATGTGTCTCTCGCTTTCTGACTTACGTCAAGTTGTGTGATTATCTGTAGCCTCATCTATGGTGCTGCAGACGGCATTGTTTCATTCTTTTCTGTGTCTAATATTGCATTGTGTACATGGACCACTTTTTCGTCCATTCATCTGATGATGGAGATTTTTGTTGCTTCCATGTCTTGGCTATTGTAAATACTGCTGCAATACACGATTTTCCATCCCGTGTCTTTTTGATTCTGGCTTTCACAGGTGACAGGCCCAATAGTGGGCCTTCCGGATCATATGGTAACTCAATTTTTACCTTGAAACGCACTGCCATTCTGTTCTTATTATTGGCTGTTACCAGTTTACATCCCACTTAGACCGAGAGGTTATGCTATTCTCCACAACTGCTTCAACATCTATTGTTTGTTGACTTTTTGCTGATGGTCATTCTGACTGGTGTGAGGTGACACCTTTGTGTAGATTGGATTTCCATGCGTCTAATAGTTCCTGATCTTTTGCGTTTATCAATGTCCTTTTCATGTATTTTTAAGATTGAGCTAAACTTACAACTTCCAACTGCCTTCTTGTAAAAATTGCCGCGTTTGGATTTTTTTGGCCATTCCCTACCCCAGGACATTTTTTGAGAGCATGAGTCATTTACAGCCCTGCAGTCCTTGTGAATATTAGTGACCATTAGCAGTAGATTGAAAGCTGCTGTTTGAGGAAACGGCCTTAGGGTGGCAGCATTTCTACGTTGCCAACTCTGCTCGCTAGGGCAACAGAACCTTGCTGCAAGTTGTGCTTTTAGGTTGCAGATTAGAGTGGAATGTGCCAGGACAAACCCCCATAAGTTTTAGCCTCCTTAATTCTTGTTTGTGTCTTTAAGTTGTAGTTTTTATCAGAGCAAATTTGATTGAAAAATGTCTTTTCTTCCAGGTGTACAGAATCTTGTCCATTTACACATATACATATATCTATTGATCTTTGGGTCCTTTTCCATGTAGGTTATTACAGAGCGTTCAGTAGACCACTCTCGGTATTCCATAGGTCTTTGGGGATTATATATTTTATATGTATTAGTATATGTGTGTTAACCCCAATATCCTAATTTATCCATTCCTCACACCTTTTCTTTGGCTTAACCATAAGTTTGTCTTCTCAATCTGAGACTGTCTTTCTCTATGGAAATATGTTCATTTTTATGAATTTTCAGATAACATAAGTGATATCCTAGAACCTTTGTCTTTCGCATTCTGACTTATTTCACGTTTTGTGATTATCTCTAGTCTGAACTGTGGTGCTGCATATGCCATCTTTTATTTTTTTTCATCACTAATATTCCATTCTGTACATCTACCACTTCTTCTTTGTCCATTCATCTGTTTATGGACCTTTTTTTTGCTTCCATGTCTTGGCTATTTCAATATTGCTGCAGTGCACATTTTCCTGCCTGTGTCTTTCCGAGTCTGGTGGTCTTAGGTTATAGGCCCAAAAGGTGCCCTGCTGCGTCATATGGTAGCTCAAGTTTTACCTTTTAAAGCAGCTGCATTCATTTTTCGTTAGTGCTGTTACCACTTTACATCCCACCAGCAGCTAGAAGGTACACAGTTCTGTAAAACCCCTTCAACATTTATAGTTTGTAGACTTTTTGCTGATGGTCATTTGACTGGTGTGAGTTCAAACCTTTTTGGAGGTTGGATTTGCATGTGGCTAATAATTCCTTATACTGAACTTTAGGCATGTCCTTTTTTTTCTTTTCCTTTTTATTTTTTAAAGAGTGCGTACAACTTCCCTCTTCATATTGACTTCTTGAAAAATTTGTCGTGTTGAATTTTCTTGCCTATTCCCTACCGCAGGGCATTTTTTGAGGGCAGGTGTCATTTACAGCCCTGCAGTCCTTGTGACTATTAAGCGACCATTAGCACTGGGTTTAAAGCTGCTGTTGTGGGAAACAGGCACATGGCGGCAGCAGTATTACGTTCTCAACTCTTGTTACTAGGGCAACAGAGTCTTCCTGGACGTCGTGTTCCACGGTTGTAAATTAGAGTGGAATGTACTGGGACAAACCCCCAAAAGTTTATGTCTCATTACTTATGTTTGTTTTTTTAAATTTAATTTCTATTTCTTATCGGAGTATATTTGATTAGAGTGTTTTGTTTGTCTGGCTGTACAGAATCTGCTCAGTGATTCATACATATGTCTGTTCATCTTCGGATCCTGTTACCATGTATGGTATTACAGAATGTTGAGTAGACCTCCCTTGGTATTTGATAGGTGTTTTGTCATTATATATTTTATATGTATTGGTGATTATATAATTTATATAATTTATATGTTTTATGTTTATATACATTTAACATACATTAGTATATGTATGCAACCCCCATAATCCTAATTTATCCATCCTCCCACCTTTCATTTTGGTTAACCATTAGTTTGTTTCAGAAGTCTGTGAGTGTCTTTTTCTGTGGAAATATGTTCATTGGTAGCAATCTTAGGAGAACATGTCTAAATGATATCATAGGATATTTGTCATTCCCTTTTGACTTACTTAACGTAATATGATTATTTCTAGGCTCATCTGTAGTCCTGAAAACGGCATTGTTCATTTTTTTCCCGAGGCTACTATTCCATTCGGTACGTATACCACTTCTTCTTTGTCCATTTATCTGTTGATGGACATTTTGTCTGTTTGCATGTCTTGGCTATTGTAAATATTGCTGCAGTGCACGTTTGCCTGTCTGTGCCTTTCCGATTCTGGTCTTCTTAGGGTATAGGCCCATTAGCGGTTCGGCCGCATCATTTGGTAGCTCAATTTTTACCTTTTAAACGCAGCTCTATTCTGTTCTCATGATTAGCTGTTACCAGTTTACATCCATCCAACAGCATAGGGGGTATACATTTCTCCACTAACCCGTCAGCATTCTTTGTTTGTAGACTTTTTACGGATGGCATTTTGAATATTGGCTGGTGAAATCTTTGTGTAGTTTGGATTTGCATCCAACCAATAATTCCTGATATTGAGCTTTTATCCATGTTCTTCTTTTTATAAAATAACAGAGTGAGTAACACTTACCTCTTCAAACTCTTTTCTGGAAAAATTTTCCGTGCTGTGAACTTTTTTGGCCATTACCTACCCCAGGACATTTTTTGAGGACACGTGTCATTTACAGCCCTACAATTACTGTGACTCTCAAGTGACCGTTAGCCCTGCGTTTAAAGCTGCTGTTGTGGGAAACGGCCACAAGGCAGCAGCATTTCTCCAATCCCAAATCTGGTTACTAGGGTAGCAGAGCCTTCCTGAAAGTTGTGTTCCTAGGTTGTAAATTAGACTGGGATGTGCCAGGGAAAACCCCAATAACTTTATGTCTCATTAATTGTTGTTCATGGTTCTAATTATTTAAATTGGGGTAATGAGTAGAATAGTGTTTGTTCTGGGTGTACACAATCAGGTTCAATTGAGCATTATATATATGTATTCATGTCCAGATCCTCTTCCCATGTAAATTACGATTATTTTTAAAAATAAATTTATGTTTTTTCTTTATTTATTTGTGGCTAAGTTAGATCTCCCTTGCTGCCTGTGGGCTTTCTCCAGTTGCAGTGAGCAATGGCTACTCTCCGTTGCGATGCACGGGCTTCTCACTGCAGTGGCTTCTCTTGTTGCGTAACACGGGCTGTACGCATGCGAGCTTCAGTAGTTGTGGTGCATGGGCTCAGTAGTTATGGCTCATGGGCTCCAGAGCGTAGGCTCATTAGTTGTGGTGCACGGGCTTAGTTGCTCTGCAGCATGTGGGATCTTTCCGAACCAGGGATCGAACCTGTGTCCCCGGTATTGGCAGGCGGATTCTTAACCACGGTGCCACTAGGCAAGCCCCCGTGTAAATTATTACAGAGCGTTCAGTAGACCTCCCTTGGTATATGGTCGGTCTTTTTGATACATGTGTTTAATATGTATTTGTATACGTATGGTAACCCTAATGTTTATGTATCCATTCCTCCCCCCTTTCCTTTTAGATAACCATAGTTTGTTTTCTAAGTCTGTGAGAGTCTGTCTCTGTGGAAATATGTTCATATGTGTCAGTGTGTTAGGTAACACCTAGGAGTCATATGACAGGTTATTTGTCGTCTGCTTTCCGACTTACCTCAGGTTCTGTGATTATCTCTAGGCTCATCTATGGTGCTGCAAAGAGCAGTGTTTCATCCTTTTCTATGGCGAATATTCCATTGTGTACACGGACCACTTCTTCTTTGTGCATTCATCTGTGGATGGACATTTTGGTTACTTCCAAGTCTTGGCTATGCTAAATATTGGTGCAGTGCTGGGTTGCCAGACTGTGTCTTTTGGATTCTGGTCTTCTCAGGGGTTAGGCCCAGCAGTGGGCCTACTAGATCATATGGTTGTTCAATTTTTACCTTTCAACGCACTTCCATTCTGTCCTCACTACAGGCTGTTACACGTTTACATCCCACCAGCAACTAGAGGGTACACAGATCTCTAAAACCCCTTCAGCATTTATTGTTTGTAGACATTTTACTAATGGCATTTTGAGTGTTGGGTGGTGATACCTTTTTATAGTTTGGATTTGCATGCGTCTAATAATTCCCGGTATTGAGCTTGTATCTACGTCCGCTTTCTTTTTTTTTTTTTTAAGTTAAACGGAGGAACTTACCTCTTCAAATTGTTTCCTTGAAAAGTGTGCCGTGTTCTGAATTCCTGTGGCCATTACCTGCACCAGGACATTTTTTGAGGGCAGGTGTCATTACAGCCCTGTATTAGTTGGGGATTTTACATGACCATTAGCTCTGGGTTTAAAGCTGTTGTTGCAGGAAACGGCCACAAGGAGGCAGCATTTCTATATTCCCAACTCTGGTTACTAGGGCAACAGAGCCTTCCTGGAAGTCCTGTTTCTAGGTTGTAAAGCAGAGTGGAATGTGCCAGGAGAAACCCCGAAAAACTATGTGTACTTATTTGCTGTTGGTATTCTTAGTTTAATTTTCACTTTTCTCAGAGCAAATTTGATTGCAATGTTGTGTTTGTTGTAGGTGGACAGAATCTCTTTCATTGATACATATATCTTTTCATGTTTGGATCCTCTTCCATATAGGTTATTACAGAATGTTGTGTAGACCTCTCTTGGTATTCGGTATGTCTTTGATGATTATATATTTTATAAGTATTAGCATATGTCTGTTGAACCCAGTATCCTCCGTTATACATTCCTCACACCTTTGCTTTTGGTTAACGACAAGCTTGTTTTCTGAACACGTGAGTGTCCTTCTCTGTGGAAACAGGTTCCTTCATATCAATCTTGAGATAACACCTATACATGATATCATAGGATATGTGTCTCTCGCTTTCTGACTTACGTCAAGTTGTGTGATTATCTGTAGCCTCATCTATGGTGCTGCAGACGGCATTGTTTCATTCTTTTCTGTGTCTAATATTGCATTGTGTACATGGACCACTTTTTCGTCCATTCATCTGATGATGGACATTTTTGTTGCTTCCATGTCTTGGCTATTGTAAATACTGCTGCAATACACGATTTTCCATCCCGTGTCTTTTTGATTCTGGCTTTCACAGGTGACAGGCCCAATAGTGGGCCTTCCGGATCATATGGGAACTCAATTTTTACCTTGAAACGCACTGCCATTCTGTTCTTATTATTGGCTGTTACCAGTTTACATCCCACTTAGACCGAGAGGTTATGCTATTCTCCACAACTGCTTCAACATCTATTGTTTGTTGACTTTTTGCTGATGGTCATTCTGACTGGTGTGAGGTGACACCTTTGTGTAGATTGGATTTCCATGCGTCTAATAGTTCCTGATCTTTTGCGTTTATCAATGTCCTTTTCATGTATTTTTAAGATTGAGCTAAACTTACAACTTCCAACTGCCTTCTTGTAAAAATTGCCGCGTTTGGATTTTTTTGGCCATTCCCTACCCCAGGACATTTTTTGAGAGCATGAGTCATTTACAGCCCTGCAGTCCTTGTGAATATTAGTGACCATTAGCAGTAGATTGAAAGCTGCTGTTTGAGGAAACGGCCTTAGGGTGGCAGCATTTCTACGTTGCCAACTCTGCTCGCTAGGGCAACAGAACCTTGCTGCAAGTTGTGCTTTTAGGTTGCAGATTAGAGTGGAATGTGCCAGGACAAACCCCCATAAGTTTTAGCCTCCTTAATTCTTGTTTGTGTCTTTAAGTTGTAGTTTTTATCAGAGCAAATTTGATTGAAAAATGTCTTTTCTTCCAGGTGTACAGAATCTTGTCCATTTACACATATACATATATCTATTGATCTTTGGGTCCTTTTCCATGTAGGTTATTACAGAGCGTTCAGTAGACCACTCTCGGTATTCCATAGGTCTTTGGGGATTATATATTTTATATGTATTAGTATATGTGTGTTAACCCCAATATCCTAATTTATCCATTCCTCACACCTTTTCTTTGGCTTAACCATAAGTTTGTCTTCTCAATCTGAGACTGTCTTTCTCTATGGAAATATGTTCATTTTTATGAATTTTCAGATAACATAAGTGATATCCTAGAACCTTTGTCTTTCGCATTCTGACTTATTTCACGTTTTGTGATTAACTCTAGTCTGAACTGTGGTGCTGCATATGCCATCTTTTATTTTTTTTCATCACTAATATTCCATTCTGTACATCTACCACTTCTTCTTTGTCCATTCATCTGTTTATGGACCTTTTTTTTGCTTCCATGTCTTGGCTATTTCAATATTGCTGCAGTGCACATTTTCCTGCCTGTGTCTTTCCGAGTCTGGTGGTCTTAGGTTATAGGCCCAAAAGGTGCCCTGCTGCGTCATATGGTAGCTCAAGTTTTACCTTTTAAAGCAGCTGCATTCATTTTTCGTTAGTGCTGTTACCACTTTACATCCCACCAGCAGCTAGAAGGTACACAGTTCTGTAAAACCCCTTCAACATTTATAGTTTGTAGACTTTTTGCTGATGGTCATTTGACTGGTGTGAGTTCAAACCTTTTTGGAGGTTGGATTTGCATGTGGCTAATAATTCCTTATACTGAACTTTAGGCATGTCCTTTTTTTTCTTTTCCTTTTTATTTTTTAAAGAGTGCGTACAACTTCCCTCTTCATATTGACTTCTTGAAAAATTTGTCGTGTTGAATTTTCTTGCCTATTCCCTACCGCAGGGCATTTTTTGAGGGCAGGTGTCATTTACAGCCCTGCAGTCCTTGTGACTATTAAGCGACCATTAGCACTGGGTTTAAAGCTGCTGTTGTGGGAAACAGGCACATGGCGGCAGCAGTATTACGTTCTCAACTCTTGTTACTAGGGCAACAGAGTCTTCCTGGACGTCGTGTTCCACGGTTGTAAATTAGAGTGGAATGTACTGGGACAAACCCCCAAAAGTTTATGTCTCATTACTTATGTTTGTTTTTTTAAATTTAATTTCTATTTCTTATCGGAGTATATTTGATTAGAGTGTTTTGTTTGTCTGGCTGTACAGAATCTGCTCAGTGATTCATACATATGTCTGTTCATCTTCGGATCCTGTTACCATGTATGGTATTACAGAATGTTGAGTAGACCTCCCTTGGTATTTGATAGGTGTTTTGTCATTATATATTTTATATGTATTGGTGATTATATAATTTATATAATTTATATGTTTTATGTTTATATACATTTAACATACATTAGTATATGTATGCAACCCCCATAATCCTAATTTATCCATCCTCCCACCTTTCATTTTGGTTAACCATTAGTTTGTTTCAGAAGTCTGTGAGTGTCTTTTTCTGTGGAAATATGTTCATTGGTAGCAATCTTAGGAGAACATGTCTAAATGATATCATAGGATATTTGTCATTCCCTTTTGACTTACTTAACGTAATATGATTATTTCTAGGCTCATCTGTAGTCCTGAAAACGGCATTGTTCATTTTTTTCCCGAGGCTACTATTCCATTCGGTACGTATACCACTTCTTCTTTGTCCATTTATCTGTTGATGGACATTTTGTCTGTTTGCATGTCTTGGCTATTGTAAATATTGCTGCAGTGCACGTTTGCCTGTCTGTGCCTTTCCGATTCTGGTCTTCTTAGGGTATAGGCCCATTAGCGGTTCGGCCGCATCATTTGGTAGCTCAATTTTTACCTTTTAAACGCAGCTCTATTCTGTTCTCATGATTAGCTGTTACCAGTTTACATCCATCCAACAGCATAGGGGGTATACATTTCTCCACTAACCCGTCAGCATTCTTTGTTTGTAGACTTTTTACGGATGGCATTTTGAATATTGGCTGGTGAAATCTTTGTGTAGTTTGGATTTGCATCCAACCAATAATTCCTGATATTGAGCTTTTATCCATGTTCTTCTTTTTATAAAATAACAGAGTGAGTAACACTTACCTCTTCAAACTCTTTTCTGGAAAAATTTTCCGTGCTGTGAACTTTTTTGGCCATTACCTACCCCAGGACATTTTTTGAGGACACGTGTCATTTACAGCCCTACAATTACTGTGACTCTCAAGTGACCGTTAGCCCTGCGTTTAAAGCTGCTGTTGTGGGAAACGGCCACAAGGCAGCAGCATTTCTCCAATCCCAAATCTGGTTACTAGGGTAGCAGAGCCTTCCTGAAAGTTGTGTTCCTAGGTTGTAAATTAGACTGGGATGTGCCAGGGAAAACCCCAATAACTTTATGTCTCATTAATTGTTGTTCATGGTTCTAATTATTTAAATTGGGGTAATGAGTAGAATAGTGTTTGTTCTGGGTGTACACAATCAGGTTCAATTGAGCATTATATATATGTATTCATGTCCAGATCCTCTTCCCATGTAAATTACGATTATTTTTAAAAATAAATTTATGTTTTTTCTTTATTTATTTGTGGCTAAGTTAGATCTCCCTTGCTGCCTGTGGGCTTTCTCCAGTTGCAGTGAGCAATGGCTACTCTCCGTTGCGATGCACGGGCTTCTCACTGCAGTGGCTTCTCTTGTTGCGTAACACGGGCTGTACGCATGCGAGCTTCAGTAGTTGTGGTGCATGGGCTCAGTAGTTCCGGCTCATGGGCTCCAGAGCGTAGGCTCATTAGTTGTGGTGCACGGGCTTAGTTGCTCTGCAGCATGTGGGATCTTTCCAAACCAGGGATCGAACCTGTGTCCCCGGTATTGGCAGGCGGATTCTTAACCACGGTGCCACTAGGCAAGCCCCCGTGTAAATTATTACAGAGCGTTCAGTAGACCTCCCTTGGTATATGGTCGGTCTTTTTGATACATGTGTTTAATATGTATTTGTATACGTATGGTAACCCTAATGTTTATGTATCCATTCCTCCCCCCTTTCCTTTTAGATAACCATAGTTTGTTTTCTAAGTCTGTGAGAGTCTGTCTCTGTGGAAATATGTTCATATGTGTCAGTGTGTTAGGTAACACCTAGGAGTCATATGACAGGTTATTTGTTGTCTGCTTTCCGACTTACCTCAGGGTCTGTGATTATCTCTAGGCTCATCTATGGTGCTGCAAAGAGCAGTGTTTCATCCTTTTCCATGGCGAATATTCCATTGTGTACACGGACCACTTCTTCTTTGTGCATTCATCTGTGGATGGACATTTTGGTTACTTCCAAGTCTTGGCTATGCTAAATATTGGTGCAGTGCTGGGTTGCCAGCCTGTGTCTTTTGGATTCTGGTCTTCTCAGGGGTTAGGCCCAGCAGTGGGCCTACTAGATCATATGGTTGTTCAATTTTTACCTTTCAACGCATTTCCATTCTGTCCTCACTACTGGCTGTTACCAGTTTACATCCCACCAGCAACTAGAGGGTACACAGATCTCTAAAACCCCTTCAGCATTTATTGTTTGTAGACGTTTTACTAATGGCATTTTGAGTGTTGTGTGGTGATACCTTTTCATAGTTTGGATTTGCATGCGTCTAATAATTCCCGGTATTGAGCTTTTATCTACATCCGCTTTCTTTTTTTTTTTTAAGTTAAATGGAGGAACTTACCTCTTCAAATTGTTTCCTTGAAAAGTGTGCCGTGTTCTGAATTCCAGTGGCCATTACCTGCACCAGGACATTTTTTGAGGGCAGGTGTCATTTACAGCCCTGTATTAGTTGGGGATATTACATGACCATTAGCTCTGGGTTTAAAGCTGTTGTTGCAGGAAACGGCCACAAGAAGGCAGCATTTCTATATTCCCAACTCTGGTTACTAGGGCAACAGAGCCTTCCTGGAAGTCCTGTTTCTAGGTTGTAAAGCAGAGTGGAATGTGCCAGGAGAAACCCCGAAAAACTATGTGTACTTATTTGCTGTTGGTATTCTTAGTTTAATTTTCACTTTTCTCAGAGCAAATTTGATTGCAATGTTGTGTTTGTTGTAGGTGGACAGAATCTCTTTCATTGATACATATATCTTTTCATGTTTGGATCCTCTTCCATATAGGTTATTACAGAATGTTGTGTAGACCTCTCTTGGTATTCGGTATGTCTTTGATGATTATATATTTTATAAGTATTAGCATATGTCTGTTGAACCCAGTATCCTCCGTTATACATTCCTCACACCTTTGCTTTTGGTTAACGACAAGCTTGTTTTCTGAACACGTGAGTGTCCTTCTCTGTGGAAACAGGTTCCTTCATATCAATCTTGAGATAACACCTATACATGATATCATAGGATATGTGTCTCTCGCTTTCTGACTTACTTCAAGTTGTGTGATTATCTGTAGCCTCATCTATGGTGCTGCAGATGGCATTGTTTCATTCTTTTCTGTGTCTAATATTGCATTGTGTACATGGACCACTTTTTCGTCCATTCATCTGATGATGGACATTTTTGTTGCTTCCATGTCTTGGCTATTGTAAATACTGCTGCAATACACGATTTTCCATCCCGTGTCTTTTTGATTCTGGCTTTCACAGGTGACAGGCCCAATAGTGGGCCTTCCGGATCATATGGTAACTCAATTTTTACCTTGAAACGCACTGCCATTCTGTTCTTATTATTGGCTGTTACCAGTTTACATCCCACTTAGACCGAGAGGTTATGCTATTCTCCACAACTGCTTCAACATCTATTGTTTGTTGACTTTTGGCTGATGGTCATTCTGACTGGTGTGAGGTGATACCTTTGTGTAGATTGGATTTCCATGCGTCTAATAGTTCCTGATCTTTTGCGTTTATCATTGTCCTTTTCATGTATTTTTAAGATTGAGCTAAACTTACAACTTCCAACTGCCTTCTTGAAAAAATTGCCGCGTTTGGATTTTTTTGGCCATTCCCTACCCCAGGACATTTTTTGAGAGCATGAGTCATTTACAGCCCTGCAGTCCTTGTGAATATTAGTGACCATTAGCAGTAGATTGAAAGCTGCTGTTTGAGGAAACGGCCTTAGGGTGGCAGCATTTCTACGTTGCCAACTCTGCTCGCTAGGGCAACAGAACCTTGCTGCAAGTTGTGCTTTTAGGTTGCAGATTAGAGTGGAATGTGCCAGGACAAACCCCCATAAGTTTTAGCCTCCTTAATTCTTGTTTGTGTCGTTAAGTTGTAGTTTTTATCAGAGCAAATTTGATTGAAAAATGTCTTTTCTTCTAGGTGTACAGAATCTTGTCCATTTACACATATACATATATCTATTGATCTTTGGGTCCTTTTCCATGTAGGTTATTACAGAGTGTTGAGTAGACCACTCTCGGTATTCCATAGGTCTTTGGGGATTATATATTTTATATGTATTAGTATATGTGTGTTAACCCCAATATCCTAATTTATCCATTCCTCACACCTTTTCTTTGGCTTAACCATAAGTTTGTCTTCTCAATCTGAGATTGTCTTTCTCTATGGAAATATGTTCATTTTTATGAATTTTCAGATAACATAAGTGATATCCTAGAACATTTGTCTTTCGCATTCTGACTTATTTCACGTAGTGTGATCATCTCTAGTCTGAACTGTGGTGCTGCATATGCAATTCTTTTATTTTTTTCCATCACTAATATTCCATTCTGTACATCTAACACTTCTTCTTTGTCTATTCATCTGTTTATGGACCTTGATTTTGCTTCCATGTCTTGGCTATTTCAATATTGCTGCAGTGCACATTTGCCTGCCTCTGTCTTTCCGAGTCTGGTGGTCTTAGGTTATAGGCCCAAAAGGTGCCCTGCCGCATCATATGGTAGCTCAATTTTTACCTTTTAAAGCAGCTCCATTCAGTTTTCGTTAGTGCTGTTACCACTTTACATCCCACCAGCAGCTAGAAGGTACACAGTTTTGTAAAACCCCTTCAACATTTATAGTTTGTAGACTTTTTGCTGATGGTCATTTGACTGGTGTGAGTTCAAACCTTTTTGGAGGTTGGATTTGCATGTGGCTAATAATTCCTTATACTGAACTTTAGGCATGTCCTTTTTTTCTTTTCCTTTTTTTTTTAAAAAGTGAGTTCAACTTCCCTCTTCATATTGACTTCTTGAAAAATTTGTCGTGTTGAATTTTCTTGCCTATTCCCTACTGCAGGGCATTTTTTGAGGGCAGGTGTCATTTACAGCCCTGCAGTCCTTGTGACTATTAAGCGACCATTAGCACTGGGTTTAAAGCTGCTGTTGTGGGAAACAGCCACATGGCGGCAGCATTATTATGTTCTCAACTCTTGTTACTAGGGCAACAGAGTCTTCCTGGACGTCGTGTTCCGTGGTTGTAAATTAGAGTGGAATGTACTGGGACAAATCCCCAGAAGTTTATGTCTCATTACTTATGTTTGTTTTTTTAATTTAATTTCTATTTCTTATCGGAGTATATTTGATTAGAGTGTTTTGTTTGTCTAGCTCTACAGAATCTGCTCAATGATTCATACATATGTCTGTTCATCTTCGGATCCTGTTACCATGTATGGTATTACAGAATGTTGAGTAGACCTCCCTTGGTATTTGATAGGCGTTTTGTCATTATATATTTTATATGTATTGGTGATTATATAATTCATATAGTTTATAGGTTATATGTTTATATACATTAAACATACATTAGTATATGTATGCAACCCCCATAATCCTAATTTATCCATCCTCCCACCTTTCATTTTGGTTAACCATTAGTTTGTTTCAGAAGTCTGTGAGTGTCTTTTTCTGTGGAAATATGTTCATTGGTAGCAATCTTAGGAGAACATGTCTAAATGATATCATAGGATATTTGTCATTCCCTTTTGACTTACTTAACGTAATATGATTATTTCTAGGCTCACCTGTAGTCCTGAAAACGGCATTGTTCATTTTTTTCCCGAGGCTACTATTCCATTCGGTACGTATACCACTTCTTCTTTTTCCATTTATTTGTTGATGGACATTTTGTTTGTTTGCATGTCTTGGCTATTGTAAATATTGCTGCAGTGCACGTTTGCCTGTCTGTGCCTTTCTGATTCTGGTCTTCTTAGGGTATAGTCCCAGTAGCGGTTCGGCCGCATCATTTGGTAGCTCAATTTTTACCTTTTAAGCGCAGCTCCATTCTGTTCTCATGATTAGCTGTTACCAGTTTACATCCATCCAACAGCATAGGGGGTATACATTTCTCCACTAACCCGTCAACATTCGTTGTTTGTAGACTTTTTACGGATGGCATTTTGAATATTGGCTGGTGAAATCTTTGTGTAGTTTGGATTTGCATCCAACCAATAATTCCTGATATTGAGCTTTTATCCATGTTCTTCTTTTTATAAAATAACAGAGTGAGTAACACTTACCTCTTCAATCTCTTTTCTGGAAAAATTTTCCGTGCTGTGAACTTTTTTGGCCATTACCTACTCCCGGACATTTTTTGAGGACACTTGTCATTTACAGCCCTACAATTACTGTGAATCTCAAGTGACCGTTAGCCCTGTGTTTAAAGCTGCTGTTGTGGGAAACGGCCACAAGGCGGCAGCATTTCTCCATTCCCAAATCTGGTTACTAGGGTAGCAGAGCCTTCCTGAAAGTTGTGTTCCTAGGTTGTAAATTAGACTGGGATGTGCCAGGGAAAACCCCAATAACTTTATGTCTCATTAATTGTTGTTCATGGTTCTAATTATTTAAATTGGGGTAATGAGTAGAATAGTGTTTGTTCTGGGTGTACACAATCAGGTTCAATTGAACATTATATATATCTATTCATGTCCAGATCCTCTTCCCATGTAAATTACTATTTTTTTTTAAATAAATTTATGTTATTTATTTATTTATTTGTGGCTAAGTTAGATCTCCCTTGCTGCCTGTGGGCTTTCTCCAGTTGCAGTGAGCAATGGCTACTCTCTGTTGCGGTGCACGGGCTTCTCACTGCAGTGGCTTCTCTTGTTGTGGAACATGGGCTGTACGCATGCGGGCTTCAGTAGTTGTGGTGCATGGGCTCAGTAGTTACGGCTCATGGGCTCCAGAGCGTAGGCTCATTAGTTGTGGTGCACGGGCTTAGTTGCTCTGCAGCATGTGGGATCTTCCCGAACCAGGGTTCGAACCTGTGTCCCCGGTATTGGCAGGCGGATTCTTAACCACGCTGCCACTAGGCAAGCCCCTGTGTAAATTAATACAGAGCATTCAGTAGACCTCCCTTGGTATATGGTCGGTCTTTTTGATACATGTGTTTAATATGTATTTGTATACGTATGGTAACCCTAATGTTTATGTATCCATTCCTCCCACCTTTCCTTTTAGATAACCATAGTTTGTTTTCTAAGTCTGAGAGAGTCTGTCTCTGTGGAAATATGTTCATATGTGTCAGTGTGTTAGGTAACTCCTAGGAGTCATATGACAGGTTATTTGTCGTCTGCTTTCCGACTTACCTCATGTTCTGTGATTATCTCTAGGCTCATCTATGGTGCTGCAAAGAGCAGTGTTTCATCCTTTTCCATGGCGAATATTCCATTGTGTACACGGACCACTTCTTCTTTGTGCATTCATCTGTGGATGGACATTTTGGTTACTTCCAAGTCTTGGCTATGCTAAATATTGGTGCAGTGCCGGGTTGCCAGCCTGTGTCTTTTGGATTCTGGTCTTCTCAGGGGTTAGGCCCAGCAGTGGGCCTACTAGATCATATGGTTGTTCAATTTTTACCTTTCAACGCACCTCCATTCTGTCCTCACTACTGGCTGTTACCAGTTTACATCCCACCAGCAACTAGAGGGTACACAGATCTCTAAAACCCCTTCAGCATTTATTGTTTGTAGACGTTTTACTAATGGCATTTTGAGTGTTGTGTGGTGATACCTTTTCATAGTTTGGATTTGCATGCGTCTAATAATTCCCGGTATTGAGCTTTTATCTACATCTGCTTTCTTTTTTTTTTTTTAAGTTAAATGGAGGAACTTACCTCTTCAAATTGTTTCCTTGAAAAGTGTGCCGTGTTCTGAATTCCAGTGGCCATTACCTGCACCAGGACATTTTTTGAGGGCAGGTGTCATTTACAGCCCTGTATTAGTTGGGGATATTACATGACCATTAGCTCTGGGTTTAAAGCTGTTGTTGCAGGAAACGGCCACAAGAAGGCAGCATTTCTATATTCCCAACTCTGGTTACTAGGGCAACAGAGCCTTCCTGGAAGTCCTGTTTCTAGGTTGTAAAGCAGAGTGGAATGTGCCAGGAGAAACCCCGAAAAACTATGTGTACTTATTTGCTGTTGGTATTCTTAGTTTAATTTTCACTTTTCTCAGAGCAAATTTGATTGCAATGTTGTGTTTGTTGTAGGTGGACAGAATCTCTTTCATTGATACATATATCTTTTCATGTTTGGATCCTCTTCCATATAGGTTATTACAGAATGTTGTGTAGACCTCTCTTGGTATTCGGTATGTCTTTGATGATTATATATTTTATAAGTATTAGCATATGTCTGTTGAACCCAGTATCCTCCGTTATACATTCCTCACACCTTTGCTTTTGGTTAACGACAAGCTTGTTTTCTGAACACGTGAGTGTCCTTCTCTGTGGAAACAGGTTCCTTCATATCAATCTTGAGATAACACCTATACATGATATCATAGGATATGTGCCTCTCGCTTTCTGACTTACTTCAAGTTGTGTGATTATCTGTAGCCTCATCTATGGTGCTGCAGATGGCATTGTTTCATTCTTTTCTGTGTCTAATATTGCATTGTGTACATGGACCACTTTTTCGTCCATTCATCTGATGATGGACATTTTTGTTGCTTCCATGTCTTGGCTATTGTAAATACTGCTGCAATACACGATTTTCCATCCCGTGTCTTTTTGATTCTGGCTTTCACAGGTGACAGGCCCAATAGTGGGCCTTCCGGATCATATGGTAACTCAATTTTTACCTTGAAACGCACTGCCATTCTGTTCTTATTATTGGCTGTTACCAGTTTACATCCCACTTAGACCGAGAGGTTATGCTATTCTCCACAACTGCTTCAACATCTATTGTTTGTTGACTTTTGGCTGATGGTCATTCTGACTGGTGTGAGGTGATACCTTTGTGTAGATTGGATTTCCATGCGTCTAATAGTTCCTGATCTTTTGCGTTTATCAGTGTCCTTTTCATGTATTTTTAAGATTGAGCTAAACTTACAACTTCAAACTGCCTTCTTGAAAAAATTGCCGCGTTTGGATTTTTTTGGCCATTCCCTACCCCAGGACATTTTTTGAGAGCATGAGTCATTTACAGCCCTGCAGTCCTTGTGAATATTAGTGACCATTAGCAGTAGATTGAAAGCTGCTGTTTGAGGAAACGGCCTTAGGGTGGCAGCATTTCTACGTTGCCAACTCTGCTCGCTAGGGCAACAGAACCTTGCTGCAAGTTGTGCTTTTAGGTTGCAGATTAGAGTGGAATGTGCCAGGACAAACCCCCATAAGTTTTAGCCTCCTTAATTCTTGTTTGTGTCGTTAAGTTGTAGTTTTTATCAGAGCAAATTTGATTGAAAAATGTCTTTTCTTCTAGGTGTACAGAATCTTGTCCATTTACACATATACATATATCTATTGATCTTTGGGTCCTTTTCCATGTAGGTTATTACAGAGTGTTGAGTAGACCACTCTCGGTATTCCATAGGTCTTTGGGGATTATATATTTTATATGTATTAGTATATGTGTGTTAACCCCAATATCCTAATTTATCCATTCCTCACACCTTTTCTTTGGCTTAACCATAAGTTTGTCTTCTCAATCTGAGATTGTCTTTCTCTATGGAAATATGTTCATTTTTATGAATTTTCAGATAACATAAGTGATATCCTAGAACATTTGTCTTTCGCATTCTGACTTATTTCACGTAGTGTGATCATCTCTAGTCTGAACTGTGGTGCTGCATATGCAATTCTTTTATTTTTTTCCATCACTAATATTCCATTCTGTACATCTAACACTTCTTCTTTGTCTATTCATCTGTTTATGGACCTTGATTTTGCTTCCATGTCTTGGCTATTTCAATATTGCTGCAGTGCACATTTGCCTGCCTCTGTCTTTCCGAGTCTGGTGGTCTTAGGTTATAGGCCCAAAAGGTGCCCTGCCGCATCATATGGTAGCTCAATTTTTACCTTTTAAAGCAGCTCCATTCAGTTTTCGTTAGTGCTGTTACCACTTTACATCCCACCAGCAGCTAGAAGGTACACAGTTTTGTAAAACCCCTTCAACATTTATAGTTTGTAGACTTTTTGCTGATGGTCATTTGACTGGTGTGAGTTCAAACCTTTTTGGAGGTTGGATTTGCATGTGGCTAATAATTCCTTATACTGAACTTTAGGCATGTCCTTTTTTTCTTTTCCTTTTTTTTTTAAAGAGTGAGTTCAACTTCCCTCTTCATATTGACTTCTTGAAAAATTTGTCGTGTTGAATTTTCTTGCCTATTCCCTACTGCAGGGCATTTTTTGAGGGCAGGTGTCATTTACAGCCCTGCAGTCCTTGTGACTATTAAGCGACCATTAGCACTGGGTTTAAAGCTGCTGTTGTGGGAAACAGCCACATGGCGGCAGCATTATTATGTTCTCAACTCTTGTTACTAGGGCAACAGAGTCTTCCTGGACGTCGTGTTCCGTGGTTGTAAATTAGAGTGGAATGTACTGGGACAAATCCCCAGAAGTTCATGTCTCATTACTTATGTTTGTTTTTTTAATTTAATTTCTATTTCTTATCGGAGTATATTTGATTAGAGTGTTTTGTTTGTCTAGCTCTACAGAATCTGCTCAATGATTCATACATATGTCTGTTCATCTTCGGATCCTGTTACCATGTATGGTATTACAGAATGTTGAGTAGACCTCCCTTGGTATTTGATAGGCGTTTTGTCATTATATATTTTATATGTATTGGTGATTATATAATTCATATAGTTTATAGGTTATATGTTTATATACATTAAACATACATTAGTATATGTATGCAACCCCCATAATCCTAATTTATCCATCCTCCCACCTTTCATTTTGGTTAACCATTAGTTTGTTTCAGAAGTCTGTGAGTGTCTTTTTCTGTGGAAATATGTTCATTGGTAGCAATCTTAGGAGAACATGTCTAAATGATATCATAGGATATTTGTCATTCCCTTTTGACTTACTTAACGTAATATGATTATTTCTAGGCTCATCTGTAGTCCTGAAAACGGCATTGTTCATTTTTTTCCCGAGGCTACTATTCCATTCGGTACGTATACCACTTCTTCTTTTTCCATTTATTTGTTGATGGACATTTTGTTTGTTTGCATGTCTTGGCTATTGTAAATATTGCTGCAGTGCACGTTTGCCTGTCTGTGCCTTTCTGATTCTGGTCTTCTTAGGGTATAGTCCCAGTAGCGGTTCGGCCGCATCATTTGGTAGCTCAATTTTTACCTTTTAAGCGCAGCTCCATTCTGTTCTCATGATTAGCTGTTACCAGTTTAAATCCATCCAACAGCATAGGGGGTATACATTTCTCCACTAACCCGTCAGCATTCGTTGTTTGTAGACTTTTTACGGATGGCATTTTGAATATTGGCTGGTGAAATCTTTGTGTAGTTTGGATTTGCATCCAACCAATAATTCCTGATATTGAGCTTTTATCCATGTTCTTCTTTTTATAAAATAACAGAGTGAGTAACACTTACCTCTTCAATCTCTTTTCTGGAAAAATTTTCCGTGCTGTGAACTTTTTTGGCCATTACCTACCCCCGGACATTTTTTGAGGACACTTGTCATTTACAGCCCTACAATTACTGTGAATCTCAAGTGACCGTTAGCCCTGTGTTTAAAGCTGCTGTTGTGGGAAACGGCCACAAGGCGGCAGCATTTCTCCATTCCCAAATCTGGTTACTAGGGTAGCAGAGCCTTCCTGAAAGTTGTGTTCCTAGGTTGTAAATTAGACTGGGATGTGCCAGGGAAAACCCCAATAACTTTATGTCTCATTAATTGTTGTTCATGGTTCTAATTATTTAAATTGGGGTAATGAGTAGAATAGTGTTTGTTCTGGGTGTACACAATCAGGTTCAATTGAACATTATATATATCTATTCATGTCCAGATCCTCTTCCCATGTAAATTACTATTTTTTTAAATAAATTTATGTTATTTATTTATTTATTTGTGGCTAAGTTAGATCTCCCTTGCTGCCTGTGGGCTTTCTCCAGTTGCAGTGAGCAATGGCTACTCTCTGTTGCGGTGCACGGGCTTCTCACTGCAGTGGCTTCTCTTGTTGTGGAACATGGGCTGTACGCATGCGGGCTTCAGTAGTTGTGGTGCATGGGCTCAGTAGTTACGGCTCATGGGCTCCAGAGCGTAGGCTCATTAGTTGTGGTGCACGGGCTTAGTTGCTCTGCAGCATGTGGGATCTTCCCGAACCAGGGTTCGAACCTGTGTCCCCGGTATTGGCAGGCGGATTCTTAACCACGCTGCCACTAGGCAAGCCCCTGTGTAAATTAATACAGAGCATTCAGTAGACCTCCCTTGGTATATGGTCGGTCTTTTTGATACATGTGTTTAATATGTATTTGTATACGTATGGTAACCCTAATGTTTATGGATCCATTCCTCCCACCTTTCCTTTTAGATAACCATAGTTTGTTTTCTAAGTCTGAGAGAGTCTGTCTCTGTGGAAATATGTTCATATGTGTCAGTGTGTTAGGTAACTCCTAGGAGTCATATGACAGGTTATTTGTCGTCTGCTTTCCGACTTACCTCATGTTCTGTGATTATCTCTAGGCTCATCTATGGTGCTGCAAAGAGCAGTGTTTCATCCTTTTCCATGGCGAATATTCCATTGTGTACACGGACCACTTCTTCTTTGTGCATTCATCTGTGGATGGACATTTTGGTTACTTCCAAGTCTTGGCTATGCTAAATATTGGTGCAGTGCCGGGTTGCCAGCCTGTGTCTTTTGGATTCTGGTCTTCTCAGGGGTTAGGCCCAGCAGTGGGCCTACTAGATCATATGGTTGTTCAATTTTTACCTTTCAACGCACCTCCATTCTGTCCTCACTACTGGCTGTTACCAGTTTACATCCCACCAGCAACTAGAGGGTACACAGATCTCTAAAACCCCTTCAGCATTTATTGTTTGTAGACGTTTTACTAATGGCATTTTGAGTGTTGTGTGGTGATACCTTTTCATAGTTTGGATTTGCATGCGTCTAATAATTCCCGGTATTGAGCTTTTATCTACATCCGCTTTCTTTTTTTTTTTTAAGTTAAACGGAGGAACTTACCTCTTCAAATTGTTTCCTTGAAAAGTGTGCCGTGTTCTGAATTCCAGTGGCCATTACCTGCACCAGGACATTTTTTGAGGGCAGGTGTCATTTACAGCCCTGTATTAGTTGGGGATATTACATGACCATTAGCTCTGGGTTTAAAGCTGTTGTTGCAGGAAACGGCCACAAGGAGGCAGCATTTCTATATTCCCAACTCTGGTTACTAGGGCAACAGAGCCTTCCTGGAAGTCCTGTTTCTAGGTTGTAAAGCAGAGTGGAATGTGCCAGGAGAAACCCCGAAAAACTATGTGTACTTATTTGCTGTTGGTATTCTTAGTTTAATTTTCACTTTTCTCAGAGCAAATTTGATTGCAATGTTGTGTTTGTTGTAGGTGGACAGAATCTCTTTCATTGATACATATATCTTTTCATGTTTGGATCCTCTTCCATATAGGTTATTACAGAATGTTGTGTAGACCTCTCTTGGTATTCGGTATGTCTTTGATGATTATATATTTTATAAGTATTAGCATATGTCTGTTGAACCCAGTATCCTCCGTTATACATTCCTCACACCTTTGCTTTTGGTTAACGACAAGCTTGTTTTCTGAACACGTGAGTGTCCTTCTCTGTGGAAACAGGTTCCTTCATATCAATCTTGAGATAACACCTATACATGATATCATAGGATATGTGCCTCTCGCTTTCTGACTTACTTCAAGTTGTGTGATTATCTGTAGCCTCATCTATGGTGCTGCAGATGGCATTGTTTCATTCTTTTCTGTGTCTAATATTGCATTGTGTACATGGACCACTTTTTCGTCCATTCATCTGATGATGGACATTTTTGTTGCTTCCATGTCTTGGCTATTGTAAATACTGCTGCAATACACGATTTTCCATCCCGTGTCTTTTTGATTCTGGCTTTCACAGGTGACAGGCCCAATAGTGGGCCTTCCGGATCATATGGTAACTCAATTTTTACCTTGAAACGCACTGCCATTCTGTTCTTATTATTGGCTGTTACCAGTTTACATCCCACTTAGACCGAGAGGTTATGCTATTCTCCACAACTGCTTCAACATCTATTGTTTGTTGACTTTTGGCTGATGGTCATTCTGACTGGTGTGAGGTGATACCTTTGTGTAGATTGGATTTCCATGCGTCTAATAGTTCCTGATCTTTTGCGTTTATCAGTGTCCTTTTCATGTATTTTTAAGATTGAGCTAAACTTACAACTTCCAACTGCCTTCTTGAAAAAATTGCCGCGTTTGGATTTTTTTGGCCATTCCCTACCCCAGGACATTTTTTGAGAGCATGAGTCATTTACAGCCCTGCAGTCCTTGTGAATATTAGTGACCATTAGCAGTAGATTGAAAGCTGCTGTTTGAGGAAACGGCCTTAGGGTGGCAGCATTTCTACGTTGCCAACTCTGCTCGCTAGGGCAACAGAACCTTGCTGCAAGTTGTGCTTTTAGGTTGCAGATTAGAGTGGAATGTGCCAGGACAAACCCCCATAAGTTTTAGCCTCCTTAATTCTTGTTTGTGTCGTTAAGTTGTAGTTTTTATCAGAGCAAATTTGATTGAAAAATGTCTTTTCTTCTAGGTGTACAGAATCTTGTCCATTTACACATATACATATATCTATTGATCTTTGGGTCCTTTTCCATGTAGGTTATTACAGAGTGTTGAGTAGACCACTCTCGGTATTCCATAGGTCTTTGGGGATTATATATTTTATATGTATTAGTATATGTGTGTTAACCCCAATATCCTAATTTATCCATTCCTCACACCTTTTCTTTGGCTTAACCATAAGTTTGTCTTCTCAATCTGAGATTGTCTTTCTCTATGGAAATATGTTCATTTTTATGAATTTTCAGATAACATAAGTGATATCCTAGAACATTTGTCTTTCGCATTCTGACTTATTTCACGTAGTGTGATCATCTCTAGTCTGAACTGTGGTGCTGCATATGCAATTCTTTTATTTTTTTCCATCACTAATATTCCATTCTGTACATCTAACACTTCTTCTTTGTCTATTCATCTGATTATGGACCTTGATTTTGCTTCCATGTCTTGGCTATTTCAATATTGCTGCAGTGCACATTTGCCTGCCTCTGTCTTTCCGAGTCTGGTGGTCTTAGGTTATAGGCCCAAAAGGTGCCCTGCCGCATCATATGGTAGCTCAATTTTTACCTTTTAAAGCAGCTCCATTCAGTTTTCGTTAGTGCTGTTACCACTTTACATCCCACCAGCAGCTAGAAGGTACACAGTTTTGTAAAACCCCTTCAACATTTATAGTTTGTAGACTTTTTGCTGATGGTCATTTGACTGGTGTGAGTTCAAACCTTTTTGGAGGTTGGATTTGCATGTGGCTAATAATTCCTTATACTGAACTTTAGGCATGTCCTTTTTTTCTTTTCCTTTTTTTTTTAAAGAGTGAGTTCAACTTCCCTCTTCATATTGACTTCTTGAAAAATTTGTCGTGTTGAATTTTCTTGCCTATTCCCTACTGCAGGGCATTTTTTGAGGGCAGGTGTCATTTACAGCCCTGCAGTCCTTGTGACTATTAAGCGACCATTAGCACTGGGTTTAAAGCTGCTGTTGTGGGAAACAGCCACATGGCGGCAGCATTATTATGTTCTCAACTCTTGTTACTAGGGCAACAGAGTCTTCCTGGACGTCGTGTTCCGTGGTTGTAAATTAGAGTGGAATGTACTGGGACAAATCCCCAGAAGTTTATGTCTCATTACTTATGTTTGTTTTTTTAATTTAATTTCTATTTCTTATCGGAGTATATTTGATTAGAGTGTTTTGTTTGTCTAGCTCTACAGAATCTGCTCAATGATTCATACATATGTCTGTTCATCTTCGGATCCTGTTACCATGTATGGTATTACAGAATGTTGAGTAGACCTCCCTTGGTATTTGATAGGCGTTTTGTCATTATATATTTTATATGTATTGGTGATTATATAATTCATATAGTTTATAGGTTATATGTTTATATACATTAAACATACATTAGTATATGTATGCAACCCCCATAATCCTAATTTATCCATCCTCCCACCTTTCATTTTGGTTAACCATTAGTTTGTTTCAGAAGTCTGTGAGTGTCTTTTTCTGTGGAAATATGTTCATTGGTAGCAATCTTAGGAGAACATGTCTAAATGATATCATAGGATATTTGTCATTCCCTTTTGACTTACTTAACGTAATATGATTATTTCTAGGCTCATCTGTAGTCCTGAAAACGGCATTGTTCATTTTTTTCCCGAGGCTACTATTCCATTCGGTACGTATACCACTTCTTCTTTTTCCATTTATTTGTTGATGGACATTTTGTTTGTTTGCATGTCTTGGCTATTGTAAATATTGCTGCAGTGCACGTTTGCCTGTCTGTGCCTTTCTGATTCTGGTCTTCTTAGGGTATAGTCCCAGTAGCGGTTCGGCCGCATCATTTGGTAGCTCAATTTTTACCTTTTAAGCGCAGCTCCATTCTGTTCTCATGATTAGCTGTTACCAGTTTACATCCATCCAACAGCATAGGGGGTATACATTTCTCCACTAACCCGTCAGCATTCGTTGTTTGTAGACTTTTTACGGATGGCATTTTGAATATTGGCTGGTGAAATCTTTGTGTAGTTTGGATTTGCATCCAACCAATAATTCCTGATATTGAGCTTTTATCCATGTTCTTCTTTTTATAAAATAACAGAGTGAGTAACACTTACCTCTTCAATCTCTTTTCTGGAAAAATTTTCCGTGCTGTGAACTTTTTTGGCCATTACCTACCCCCGGACATTTTTTGAGGACACTTGTCATTTACAGCCCTACAATTACTGTGAATCTCAAGTGACCGTTAGCCCTGTGTTTAAAGCTGCTGTTGTGGGAAACGGCCACAAGGCGGCAGCATTTCTCCATTCCCAAATCTGGTTACTAGGGTAGCAGAGCCTTCCTGAAAGTTGTGTTCCTAGGTTGTAAATTAGACTGGGATGTGCCAGGGAAAACCCCAATAACTTTATGTCTCATTAATTGTTGTTCATGGTTCTAATTATTTAAATTGGGGTAATGAGTAGAATAGTGTTTGTTCTGGGTGTACACAATCAGGTTCAATTGAACATTATATATATCTATTCATGTCCAGATCCTCTTCCCATGTAAATTACTATTTTTTTTTAAATAAATTTATGTTATTTATTTATTTATTTGTGGCTAAGTTAGATCTCCCTTGCTGCCTGTGGGCTTTCTCCAGTTGCAGTGAGCAATGGCTACTCTCTGTTGCGGTGCACGGGCTTCTCACTGCAGTGGCTTCTCTTGTTGTGGAACATGGGCTGTACGCATGCGGGCTTCAGTAGTTGTGGTGCATGGGCTCAGTAGTTACGGCTCATGGGCTCCAGAGCGTAGGCTCATTAGTTGTGGTGCACGGGCTTAGTTGCTCTGCAGCATGTGGGATCTTCCCGAACCAGGGTTCGAACCTGTGTCCCCGGTATTGGCAGGTGGATTCTTAACCACGCTGCCACTAGGCAAACCCCTGTGTAAATTAATACAGAGCATTCAGTAGACCTCCCTTGGTATATGGTCGGTCTTTTTGATACATGTGTTTAATATGTATTTGTATACGTATGGTAACCCTAATGTTTATGTATCCATTCCTCCCACCTTTCCTTTTAGATAACCATAGTTTGTTTTCTAAGTCTGAGAGAGTCTGTCTCTGTGGAAATATGTTCATATGTGTCAGTGTGTTAGGTAACTCCTAGGAGTCATATGACAGGTTATTTGTCGTCTGCTTTCCGACTTACCTCATGTTCTGTGATTATCTCTAGGCTCATCTATGGTGCTGCAAAGAGCAGTGTTTCATCCTTTTCCATGGCGAATATTACATTGTGTACACGGACCACTTCTTCTTTGTGCATTCATCTGTGGATGGACATTTTGGTTACTTCCAAGTCTTGGCTATGCTAAATATTGGTGCAGTGCCGGGTTGCCAGCCTGTGTCTTTTGGATTCTGGTCTTCTCAGGGGTTAGGCCCAGCAGTGGGCCTACTAGATCATATGGTTGTTCAATTTTTACCTTTCAACGCACCTCCATTCTGTCCTCACTACTGGCTGTTACCAGTTTACATCCCACCAGCAACTAGAGGGTACACAGATCTCTAAAACCCCTTCAGCATTTATTGTTTGTAGACGTTTTACTAATGGCATTTTGAGTGTTGTGTGGTGATACCTTTTCATAGTTTGGATTTGCATGCGTCTAATAATTCCCGGTATTGAGCTTCTATCTACATCCGCTTTCTTTTTTTTTTTAAGTTAAACGGAGGAACTTACCTCTTCAAATTGTTTCCTTGAAAAGTGTGCCGTGTTCTGAATTCCAGTGGCCATTACCTGCACCAGGACATTTTTTGAGGGCAGGTGTCATTTACAGCCCTGTATTAGTTGGGGATATTACATGACCATTAGCTCTGGGTTTAAAGCTGTTGTTGCAGGAAACGGACACAAGGAGGCAGCATTTCTATATTCCCAACTCTGGTTACTAGGGCAACAGAGCCTTCCTGGAAGTCCTGTTTCTAGGTTGTAAAGCAGAGTGGAATGTGCCAGGAGAAACCCCGAAAAACTATGTGTACTTATTTGCTGTTGGTATTCTTAGTTTAATTTTCACTTTTCTCAGAGCAAATTTGATTGCAATGTTGTGTTTGTTGTAGGTGGACAGAATCTCTTTCATTGATACATATATCTTTTCATGTTTGGATCCTCTTCCATATAGGTTATTACAGAATGTTGTGTAGACCTCTCTTGGTATTCGGTATGTCTTTGATGATTATATATTTTATAAGTATTAGCATATGTCTGTTGAACCCAGTATCCTCCGTTATACATTCCTCACACCTTTGCTTTTGGTTAACGACAAGCTTGTTTTCTGAACACGTGAGTGTCCTTCTCTGTGGAAACAGGTTCCTTCATATCAATCTTGAGATAACACCTATACATGATATCATAGGATATGTGCCTCTCGCTTTCTGACTTACTTCAAGTTGTGTGATTATCTGTAGCCTCATCTATGGTGCTGCAGATGGCATTGTTTCATTCTTTTCTGTGTCTAATATTGCATTGTGTACATGGACCACTTTTTCGTCCATTCATCTGATGATGGACATTTTTGTTGCTTCCATGTCTTGGCTATTGTAAATACTGCTGCAATACACGATTTTCCATCCCGTGTCTTTTTGATTCTGGCTTTCACAGGTGACAGGCCCAATAGTGGGCCTTCCGGATCATATGGTAACTCAATTTTTACCTTGAAACGCACTGCCATTCTGTTCTTATTATTGGCTGTTACCAGTTTACATCCCACTTAGACCGAGAGGTTATGCTATTCTCCACAACTGCTTCAACATCTATTGTTTGTTGACTTTTGGCTGATGGTCATTCTGACTGGTGTGAGGTGATACCTTTGTGTAGATTGGATTTCCATGCGTCTAATAGTTCCTGATCTTTTGCGTTTATCATTGTCCTTTTCATGTATTTTTAAGATTGAGCTAAACTTACAACTTCCAACTGCCTTCTTGAAAAAATTGCCGCGTTTGGATTTTTTTGGCCATTCCCTACCCCAGGACATTTTTTGAGAGCATGAGTCATTTACAGCCCTGCAGCCCTTGTGAATATTAGTGACCATTAGCAGTAGATTGAAAGCTGCTGTTTGAGGAAACGGCCTTAGGGTGGCAGCATTTCTACGTTGCCAACTCTGCTCGCTAGGGCAACAGAACCTTGCTGCAAGTTGTGCTTTTAGGTTGCAGATTAGAGTGGAATGTGCCAGGACAAACCCCCATAAGTTTTAGCCTCCTTAATTCTTGTTTGTGTCGTTAAGTTGTAGTTTTTATCAGAGCAAATTTGATTGAAAAATGTCTTTTCTTCTAGGTGTACAGAATCTTGTCCATTTACACATATACATATATCTATTGATCTTTGGGTCCTTTTCCATGTAGGTTATTACAGAGTGTTGAGTAGACCACTCTCGGTATTCCATAGGTCTTTGGGGATTATATATTTTATATGTATTAGTATATGTGTGTTAACCCCAATATCCTAATTTATCCATTCCTCACACCTTTTCTTTGGCTTAACCATAAGTTTGTCTTCTCAATCTGAGATTGTCTTTCTCTATGGAAATATGTTCATTTTTATGAATTTTCAGATAACATAAGTGATATCCTAGAACATTTGTCTTTCGCATTCTGACTTATTTCACGTAGTGTGATCATCTCTAGTCTGAACTGTGGTGCTGCATATGCCATTCTTTTATTTTTTTCCATCACTAATATTCCATTCTGTACATCTAACACTTCTTCTTTGTCCATTCATCTGTTTATGGACCTTGATTTTGCTTCCATGTCTTGGCTATTTCAATATTGCTGCAGTGCACATTTGCCTACCTCTGTCTTTCCGAGTCTGGTGGTCTTAGGTTATAGGCCCAAAAGGTGCCCTGCCGCATCATATGGTAGCTCAATTTTTACCTTTTAAAGCAGCTCCATTCAGTTTTCGTTAGTGCTGTTACCACTTTACATCCCACCAGCAGCTAGAAGGTACACAGTTCTGTAAAACCCCTTCAACATTTATAGTTTGTAGACTTTTTGCTGATGGTCATTTGACTGGTGTGAGTTCAAACCTTTTTGGAGGTTGGATTTGCATGTGGCTAATAATTCCTTATACTGAACTTTAGGCATGTCCTTTTTTTCTTTTCCTTTTTTTTTTAAAGAGTGAGTTCAACTTCCCTCTTCATATTGACTTCTTGAAAAATTTGTCGTGTTGAATTTTCTTGCCTATTCCCTACCGCAGGGCATTTTTTGAGGGCAGGTGTCATTTACAACCCTGCAGTCCTTGTGACTATTAAGCGACCATTAGCACTGGGTTTAAAGCTGCTGTTGTGGGAAACAGCCACATGGCGGCAGCATTATTATGTTCTCAACTCTTGTTACTAGGGCAACAGAGTCTTCCTGGACGTCGTGTTCCGTGGTTGTAAATTAGAGTGGAATGTACTGGGACAAATCCCCAGAAGTTTATGTCTCATTACTTATGTTTGTTTTTTTAATTTAATTTCTATTTCTTATCGGAGTATATTTGATTAGAGTGTTTTGTTTGTCTAGCTCTACAGAATCTGCTCAATGATTCATACATATGTCTGTTCATCTTCGGATCCTGTTACCATGTATGGTATTACAGAATATTGAGTAGACCTCCATTGGTATTTGATAGGCGTTTTGTCATTATATATTTTATATGTATTGGTGATTATATAATTCATATAGTTCATAGGTTATATGTTTATATACATTAAACATACATTAGTATATGTATGCAACCCCCATAATCCTAATTTATCCATCCTCCCACCTTTCATTTGGTTAACCATTAGTTTGTTTCAGAAGTCTGTGAGTGTCTTTTTCTGTGGAAATATGTTCATTGGTAGCAATCTTAGGAGAACATGTCTAAATGATATCATAGGATATTTGTCATTCCCTTTTGACTTACTTAACGTAATATGATTATTTCTAGGCTCATCTGTAGTCCTGAAAACGGCATTGTTCATTTTTTTCCCGAGGCTACTATTCCATTCGGTACGTATACCACTTCTTCTTTTTCCATTTATTTGTTGATGGACATTTTGTTTGTTTGCATGTCTTGGCTATTGTAAATATTGCTGCAGTGCACGTTTGCCTGTCTGTGCCTTTCCGATTCTGGTCTTCTTAGGGTATAGTCCCAGTAGCGGTTCGGCCGCATCATTTGGTAGCTCAATTTTTACCTTTTAAGCGCAGCTCCATTCTGTTCTCATGATTAGCTGTTACCAGTTTACATCCATCCAACAGCATAGGGGGTATACATTTCTCCACTAACCCGTCAGCATTCGTTGTTTGTAGACTTTTTACGGATGGCATTTTGAATATTGGCTGGTGAAATCTTTGTGTAGTTTGGATTTGCATCCAACCAATAATTCCTGATATTGAGCTTTTATCCATGTTCTTCTTTTTATAAAATAACAGAGTGAGTAACACTTACCTCTTCAATCTCTTTTCTGGAAAAATTTTCCGTGCTGTGAACTTTTTTGGCCATTACCTACCCCCGGACATTTTTTGAGGACACGTGTCAATTACAGCCCTACAATTACTGTGAATCTCAAGTGACCGTTAGCCCTGTGTTTAAAGCTGCTGTTGTGGGAAACGGCCACAAGGCGGCAGCATTTCTCCATTCCCAAATCTGGTTACTAGGGTAGCAGAGCCTTCCTGAAAGTTGTGTTCCTAGGTTGTAAATTAGACTGGGATGTGCCAGGGAAAACCCCAATAACTTTATGTCTCATTAATTGTTGTTCATGGTTCTAATTATTTAAATTGGGGTAATGAGTAGAATAGTGTTTGTTCTGGGTGTACACAATCAGGTTCAATTGAACATTATATATATCTATTCATGTCCAGATCCTCTTCCCATGTAAATTACTATTATTTTTTAAAATAAATTTATGTTATTTATTTATTTATTTGTGGCTAAGTTAGATCTCCCTTGCTGCCTGTGGGCTTTCTCCAGTTGCAGTGAGCAATGGCTACTCTCTGTTGCGGTGCACGGGCTTCTCACTGCAGTGGCTTCTCTTGTTGCGGAACACGGGCTGTACGCATGCGGGCTTCAGTAGGTGTGGTGCATGGGCTCAGTAGTTACGGCTCATGGGCTCCAGAGCGTAGGCTCTTTAGTTGTGGTGCACGGGCTTACTTGCTCTGCAGCATGTGGGATCTTCCCGAACCAGGGTTCGAACCTGTGTCCCCGGTATTGGCAGGCGGATTCTTAACCACGCTGCCACTAGGCAAGCCCCTGTGTAAATTAATACAGAGCATTCAGTAGACCTCCCTTGGTATATGGTCGGTCTTTTTGATACATGTGTTTAATATGTATTTGTATACGTATGGTAACCCTAATGTTTATGTATCCATTCCTCCCACCTTTCCTTTTAGATAACCATAGTTTGTTTTCTAAGTCTGAGAGAGTCTGTCTCTGTGGAAATATGTTCATATGTGTCAGTGTGTTAGGTAACTCCTAGGAGTCATATGACAGGTTATTTGTCGTCTGCTTTCCGACTTACCTCAGGGTCTGTGATTATCTCTAAGCTCATCTATGGTGCTGCAAAGAGCAGTGTTTCATCCTTTTCCATGGTGAATATTCCATTGTGTACACGGACCACTTCTTCTTCGTGCATTCATCTGTGGATGGACATTTTGGTTACTTCCAAGTCTTGGCTATGCTAAATATTGGTGCAGTGCCGGGTTGCCAGCCTGTGTCTTTTGGATTCTGGTCTTCTCAGGGGTTAGGCCCAGCAGTGGGCCTACTAGATCATATGGTTGTTCAATTTTTACCTTTCAACGCACCTCCATTCTGTCCTCACTACTGGCTGTTACCAGTTTACATCCCACCAGCAACTAGAGGGTACACAGATCTCTAAAACCCCTTCAGCATTTATTGTTTGTAGACGTTTTACTAATGGCATTTTGAGTGTTGTGTGGTGATACCTTTTCATAGTTTGGATTTGCATGCGTCTAATAATTCCCGGTATTGAGCTTTTATCTACATCCGCTTTCTTTTTTTTTTTAAGTTAAATGGAGGAACTTACCTCTTCAAATTGTTTCCTTGAAAAGTGTGCCGTGTTCTGAATTCCAGTGGCCATTACCTGCACCAGGACATTTTTTGAGGGCAGGTGTCATTTACAGCCCTGTATTAGTTGGGGATATTACATGACCATTAGCTCTGGGTTTAAAGCTGTTGTTGCAGGAAACGGACACAAGGAGGCAGCATTTCTATATTCCCAACTCTGGTTACTAGGGCAACAGAGCCTTCCTGGAAGTCCTGTTTCTAGGTTGTAAAGCAGAGTGGAATGTGCCAGGAGAAACCCCGAAAAACTATGTGTACTTATTTGCTGTTGGTATTCTTAGTTTAATTTTCACTTTTCTCAGAGCAAATTTGATTGCAATGTTGTGTTTGTTGTAGGTGGACAGAATCTCTTTCATTGATACATATATCTTTTCATGTTTGGATGCTCTTCCATATAGGTTATTACAGAATGTTGTGTAGACCTCTCTTCGTATTCGGTATGTCTTTGATGATTATATATTTTATAAGTATTAGCATATGTCTGTTGAACCCAGTATCCTCCGTTATACATTCCTCACACCTTTCCTTTTGGTTAACGACAAGCTTGTTTTCTGAACACGTGAGTGTCCTTCTCTGTGGAAACAGGTTCCTTCATATCAATCTTGAGATAACACCTATACATGATATCATAGGATATGTGCCTCTCGCTTTCTGACTTACTTCAAGTTGTGTGATTATCTGTAGCCTCATCTATGGTGCTGCAGACGGCATTGTTTCATTCTTTTCTGTGTCTAATATTGCATTGTGTACATGGACCACTTTTTCGTCCATTCATCTGATGATGGACATTTTTGTTGCTTCCATGTCTTGGCTATTGTAAATACTGCTGCAATACACGATTTTCCATCCCGTGTCTTTTTGATTCTGGCTTTCACAGGTGACAGGCCCAATAGTGGGCCTTCCGGATCATATGGTAACTCAATTTTTACCTTGAAACGCACTGCCATTCTGTTCTTATTATTGGCTGTTACCAGTTTACATCCCACTTAGACCGAGAGGTTATGCTATTCTCCACAACTGCTTCAACATCTATTGTTTGTTGACTTTTGGCTGATGGTCATTCTGACTGGTGTGAGGTGATACCTTTGTGTAGATTGGATTTCCATGCGTCTAATAGTTCCTGATCTTTTGCGTTTATCAGTGTCCTTTTCATGTATTTTTAAGATTGAGCTAAACTTACAACTTCAAACTGCCTTCTTGAAAAAATTGCCGCGTTTGGATTTTTTTGGCCATTCCCTACCCCAGGACATTTTTTGAGAGCATGAGTCATTTACAGCCCTGCAGCCCTTGTGATTATTAGTGACCATTAGCAGTAGATTGAAAGCTGCTGTTTGAGGAAACGGCCTTAGGGTGGCAGCATTTCTACGTTGCCAACTCTGCTCGCTAGGGCAACAGAACCTTGCTGCAAGTTGTGCTTTTAGGTTGCAGATTAGAGTGGAATGTGCCAGGACAAACCCCCATAAGTTTTAGCCTCCTTAATTCTTGTTTGTGTCGTTAAGTTGTAGTTTTTATCAGAGCAAATTTGATTGAAAAATGTCTTTTCTTCTAGGTGTACAGAATCTTGTCCATTTACACATATACATATATCTATTGATCTTTGTGTCCTTTTCCATGTAGGTTATTACAGAGTGTTGAGTAGACCACTCTCGGTATTCCATAGGTCTTTGGGGATTATATATTTTATATGTATTAGTATATGTGTGTTAACCCCAATATCCTAATTTATCCATTCCTCACACCTTTTCTTTGGCTTAACCATAAGTTTGTCTTCTCAATCTGAGATTGTCTTTCTCTATGGAAATATGTTCATTTTTATGAATTTTCAGATAACATAAGTGATATCCTAGAACATTTGTCTTTCGCATTCTGACTTATTTCACGTAGTGTGATCATCTCTAGTCTGAACTGTGGTGCTGCATATGCAATTCTTTTATTTTTTTCCATCACTAATATTCCATTCTGTACATCTAACACTTCTTCTTTGTCCATTCATCTGTTTATGGACCTTGATTTTGCTTCCATGTCTTGGCTATTTCAATATTGCTGCAGTGCACATTTGCCTGCCTCTGTCTTTCCGAGTCTGGTGGTCTTAGGTTATAGGCCCAAAAGGTGCCCTGCCGCATCATATGGTAGCTCAATTTTTACCTTTTAAAGCAGCTCCATTCAGTTTTCGTTAGTGCTGTTACCACTTTACATCCCACCAGCAGCTAGAAGGTACACAGTTCTGTAAAACCCCTTCAACATTTATAGTTTGTAGACTTTTTGCTGATGGTCATTTGACTGGTGTGAGTTCAAACCTTTTTGGAGGTTGGATTTGCATGTGGCTAATAATTCCTTATACTGAACTTTAGGCATGTCCTTTTTTTCTTTTCCTTTTTTTTTTAAAGAGTGAGTTCAACTTCCCTCTTCATATTGACTTCTTGAAAAATTTGTCGTGTTGAATTTTCTTGCCTATTCCCTACCGCAGGGCATTTTTTGAGGGCAGGTGTCATTTACAGCCCTGCAGTCCTTGTGACTATTAAGCGACCATTAGCACTGGGTTTAAAGCTGCTGTTGTGGGAAACAGCCACATGGCGGCAGCATTATTATGTTCTCAACTCTTGTTACTAGGGCAACAGAGTCTTCCTGGACGTCGTGTTCCGTGGTTGTAAATTAGAGTGGAATGTACTGGGACAAATCCCCAGAAGTTTATGTCTCATTACTTATGTTTGTTTTTTTAATTTAATTTCTATTTCTTATCGGAGTATATTTGATTAGAGTGTTTTGTTTGTCTAGCTCTACAGAATCTGCTCAATGATTCATACATATGTCTGTTCATCTTCGGATCCTGTTACCATGTATGGTATTACAGAATATTGAGTAGACCTCCATTGGTATTTGATAGGCGTTTTGTCATTATATATTTTATATGTATTGGTGATTATATAATTCATATAGTTTATAGGTTATATGTTTATATACATTAAACATACATTAGTATATGTATGCAACCCCCATAATCCTACTTTATCCATCCTCCCACCTTTCATTTTGGTTAACCATTAGTTTGTTTCAGAAGTCTGTGAGTGTCTTTTTCTGTGGAAATATGTTCATTGGTAGCAATCTTAGGAGAACATGTCTAAATGATATCATAGGATATTTGTCATTCCCTTTTGACTTACTTAACGTAATATGATTATTTCTAGGCTCATCTGTAGTCCTGAAAACGGCATTGTTCATTTTTTTCCCGAGGCTACTATTCCATTCGGTACGTATACCACTTCTTCTTTTTCCATTTATTTGTTGATGGACATTTTGTTTGTTTGCATGTCTTGGCTATTGTAAATATTGCTGCAGTGCACGTTTGCCTGTCTGTGCCTTTCTGATTCTGGTCTTCTTAGGGTATAGTCCCAGTAGCGGTTCGGCCGCATCATTTGGTAGCTCAATTTTTACCTTTTAAGCGCAGCTCCATTCTGTTCTCATGATTAGCTGTTACCAGTTTACATCCATCCAACAGCATAGGGGGTATACATTTCTCCACTAACCCGTCAGCATTCGTTGTTTGTAGACTTTTTACGGATGGCATTTTGAATATTGGCTGGTGAAATCTTTGTGTAGTTTGGATTTGCATCCAACCAATAATTCCTGATATTGAGCTTTTATCCATGTTCTTCTTTTTATAAAATAACAGAGTGAGTAACACTTACCTCTTCAATCTCTTTTCTGGAAAAATTTTCCGTGCTGTGAACTTTTTTGGCCATTACCTACCCCCGGACATTTTTTGAGGACACGTGTCAATTACAGCCCTACAATTACTGTGAATCTCAAGTGACCGTTAGCCCTGTGTTTAAAGCTGCTGTTGTGGGAAACGGCCACAAGGCGGCAGCATTTCTCCATTCCCAAATCTGGTTACTAGGGTAGCAGAGCCTTCCTGAAAGTTGTGTTCCTAGGTTGTAAATTAGACTGGGATGTGCCAGGGAAAACCCCAATAACTTTATGTCTCATTAATTGTTGTTCATGGTTCTAATTATTTAAATTGGGGTAATGAGTAGAATAGTGTTTGTTCTGGGTGTACACAATCAGGTTCAATTGAACATTATATATATCTATTCATGTCCAGATCCTCTTCCCATGTAAATTACTATTATTTTTTAAAATAAATTTATGTTATTTATTTATTTATTTGTGGCTAAGTTAGATCTCCCTTGCTGCCTGTGGGCTTTCTCCAGTTGCAGTGAGCAATGGCTACTCTCTGTTGCGGTGCACGGGCTTCTCACTGCAGTGGCTTCTCTTGTTGCGGAACACGGGCTGTACGCATGCGGGCTTCAGTAGGTGTGGTGCATGGGCTCAGTAGTTACGGCTCATGGGCTCCAGAGCGTAGGCTCTTTAGTTGTGGTGCACGGGCTTACTTGCTCTGCAGCATGTGGGATCTTCCCGAACCAGGGTTCGAACCTGTGTCCCCGGTATTGGCAGGCGGATTCTTAACCACGCTGCCACTAGGCAAGCCCCTGTGTAAATTAATACAGAGCATTCAGTAGACCTCCCTTGGTATATGGTCGGTCTTTTTGATACATGTGTTTAATATGTATTTGTATACGTATGGTAACCCTAATGTTTATGTATCCATTCCTCCCACCTTTCCTTTTAGATAACCATAGTTTGTTTTCTAAGTCTGAGAGAGTCTGTCTCTGTGGAAATATGTTCATATGTGTCAGTGTGTTAGGTAACTCCTAGGAGTCATATGACAGGTTATTTGTCGTCTGCTTTCCGACTTACCTCAGGGTCTGTGATTATCTCTAAGCTCATCTATGGTGCTGCAAAGAGCAGTGTTTCATCCTTTTCCATGGTGAATATTCCATTGTGTACACGGACCACTTCTTCTTCGTGCATTCATCTGTGGATGGACATTTTGGTTACTTCCAAGTCTTGGCTATGCTAAATATTGGTGCAGTGCCGGGTTGCCAGCCTGTGTCTTTTGGATTCTGGTCTTCTCAGGGGTTAGGCCCAGCAGTGGGCCTACTAGATCATATGGTTGTTCAATTTTTACCTTTCAACGCACCTCCATTCTGTCCTCACTACTGGCTGTTACCAGTTTACATCCCACCAGCAACTAGAGGGTACACAGATCTCTAAAACCCCTTCAGCATTTATTGTTTGTAGACGTTTTACTAATGGCATTTTGAGTGTTGTGTGGTGATACCTTTTCATAGTTTGGATTTGCATGCGTCTAATAATTCCCGGTATTGAGCTTTTATCTACATCCGCTTTCTTTTTTTTTTTAAGTTAAACGGAGGAACTTACCTCTTCAAATTGTTTCCTTGAAAAGTGTGCCGTGTTCTGAATTCCAGTGGCCATTACCTGCACCAGGACATTTTTTGAGGGCAGGTGTCATTTACAGCCCTGTATTAGTTGGGGATATTACATGACCATTAGCTCTGTGTTTAAAGCTGTTGTTGCAGGAAACGGACACAAGGAGGCAGCATTTCTATATTCCCAACTCTGGTTACTAGGGCAACAGAGCCTTCCTGGAAGTCCTGTTTCTAGGTTGTAAAGCAGAGTGGAATGTGCCAGGAGAAACCCCGAAAAACTATGTGTACTTATTTGCTGTTGGTATTCTTAGTTTAATTTTCACTTTTCTCAGAGCAAATTTGATTGCAATGTTGTGTTTGTTGTAGGTGGACAGAATCTCTTTCATTGATACATATATCTTTTCATGTTTGGATGCTCTTCCATATAGGTTATTACAGAATGTTGTGTAGACCTCTCTTCGTATTCGGTATGTCTTTGATGATTATATATTTTATAAGTATTAGCATATGTCTGTTGAACCCAGTATCCTCCGTTATACATTCCTCACACCTTTCCTTTTGGTTAACGACAAGCTTGTTTTCTGAACACGTGAGTGTCCTTCTCTGTGGAAACAGGTTCCTTCATATCAATCTTGAGATAACACCTATACATGATATCATAGGATATGTGCCTCTCGCTTTCTGACTTACTTCAAGTTGTGTGATTATCTGTAGCCTCATCTATGGTGCTGCAGACGGGATTGTTTCATTCTTTTCTGTGTCTAATATTGCATTGTGTACATGGACCACTTTTTCGTCCATTCATCTGATGATGGACATTTTTGTTGCTTCCATGTCTTGGCTATTGTAAATACTGCTGCAATACACGATTTTCCATCCCGTGTCTTTTTGATTCTGGCTTTCACAGGTGACAGGCCCAATAGTGGGCCTTCCGGATCATATGGTAACTCAATTTTTACCTTGAAACGCACTGCCATTCTGTTCTTATTATTGGCTGTTATCAGTTTACATCCCACTTAGACCGAGAGGTTATGCTATTCTCCACAACTGCTTCAACATCTATTGTTTGTTGACTTTTGGCTGATGGTCATTCTGACTGGTGTGAGGTGATACCTTTGTGTAGATTGGATTTCCATGCGTCTAATAGTTCCTGATCTTTTGCGTTTATCAGTGTCCTTTTCATGTATTTTTAAGATTGAGCTAAACTTACAACTTCAAACTGCCTTCTTGAAAAAATTGCCGCGTTTGGATTTTTTTGGCCATTCCCTACCCCAGGACATTTTTTGAGAGCATGAGTCATTTACAGCCCTGCAGCCCTTGTGATTATTAGTGACCATTAGCAGTAGATTGAAAGCTGCTGTTTGAGGAAACGGCCTTAGGGTGGCAGCATTTCTACGTTGCCAACTCTGCTCGCTAGGGCAACAGAACCTTGCTGCAAGTTGTGCTTTTAGGTTGCAGATTAGAGTGGAATGTGCCAGGACAAACCCCCATAAGTTTTAGCCTCCTTAATTCTTGTTTGTGTCGTTAACTTGTAGTTTTTATCAGAGCAAATTTGATTGAAAAATGTCTTTTCTTCTAGGTGTACAGAATCTTGTCCATTTACACATATACATATATCTATTGATCTTTGTGTCCTTTTCCATGTAGGTTATTACAGAGTGTTGAGTAGACCACTCTCGGTATTCCATAGGTCTTTGGGGATTATATATTTTATATGTATTAGTATATGTGTGTTAACCCCAATATCCTAATTTATCCATTCCTCACACCTTTTCTTTGGCTTAACCATAAGTTTGTCTTCTCAATCTGAGATTGTCTTTCTCTATGGAAATATGTTCATTTTTATGAATTTTCAGATAACATAAGTGATATCCTAGAACATTTGTCTTTCGCATTCTGACTTATTTCACGTAGTGTGATCATCTCTAGTCTGAACTGTGGTGCTGCATATGCAATTCTTTTACTTTTTCCATCACTAATATTCCATTCTGTACATCTAACACTTCTTCTGTGTCCATTCATCTGTTTATGGACCTTGATTTTGCTTCCATGTCTTGGCTATTTCAATATTGCTGCAGTGCACATTTGCCTGCCTCTGTCTTTCCGAGTCTGGTGGTCTTAGGTTATAGGCCCAAAAGGTGCCCTGCCGCATCATATGGTAGCTCAATTTTTACCTTTTAAAGCAGCTCCATTCAGTTTTCGTTAGTGCTGTTACCACTTTACATCCCACCAGCAGCTAGAAGGTACACAGTTCTGTAAAACCCCTTCAACATTTATAGTTTGTAGACTTTTTGCTGATGGTCATTTGACTGGTGTGAGTTCAAACCTTTTTGGAGGTTGGATTTGCATGTGGCTAATAATTCCTTATACTGAACTTTAGGCATGTCCTTTTTTTCTTTTCCTTTTTTTTTTAAAGAGTGAGTTCAACTTCCCTCTTCATATTGACTTCTTGAAAAATTTGTCGTGTTGAATTTTCTTGCCTATTCCCTACCGCAGGGCATTTTTTGAGGGCAGGTGTCATTTACAGCCCTGCAGTCCTTGTGACTATTAAGCGACCATTAGCACTGGGTTTAAAGCTGCTGTTGTGGGAAACAGCCACATGGCGGCAGCATTATTATGTTCTCAACTCTTGTTACTAGGGCAACAGAGTCTTCCTGGACGTCGTGTTCCGTGGTTGTAAATTAGAGTGGAATGTACTGGGACAAATCCCCAGAAGTTTATGTCTCATTACTTATGTTTGTTTTTTTAATTTAATTTCTATTTCTTATCGGAGTATATTTGATTAGAGTGTTTTGTTTGTCTAGCTCTACAGAATCTGCTCAATGATTCATACATATGTCTGTTCATCTTCGGATCCTGTTACCATGTATGGTATTACAGAATATTGAGTAGACCTCCATTGGTATTTGATAGGCGTTTTGTCATTATATATTTTATATGTATTGGTGATTATATAATTCATATAGTTTATAGGTTATATGTTTATATACATTAAACATACATTAGTATATGTATGCAACCCCCATAATCCTAATTTATCCATCCTCCCACCTTTCATTTTGGTTAACCATTAGTTTGTTTCAGAAGTCTGTGAGTGTCTTTTTCTGTGGAAATATGTTCATTGGTAGCAATCTTAGGAGAACATGTCTAAATGATATCATAGGATATTTGTCATTCCCTTTTGACTTACTTAACGTAATATGATTATTTCTAGGCTCATCTGTAGTCCTGAAAACGGCATTGTTCATTTTTTTCCCGAGGCTACTATTCCATTCGGTACGTATACCACTTCTTCTTTTTCCATTTATTTGTTGATGGACATTTTGTTTGTTTGCATGTCTTGGCTATTGTAAATATTGCTGCAGTGCACGTTTGCCTGTCTGTGCCTTTCTGATTCTGGTCTTCTTAGGGTATAGTCCCAGTAGCGGTTCGGCCGCATCATTTGGTAGCTCAATTTTTACCTTTTAAGCGCAGCTCCATTCTGTTCTCATGATTAGCTGTTACCAGTTTACATCCATCCAACAGCATAGGGGGTATACATTTCTCCACTAACCCGTCAGCATTCGTTGTTTGTAGACTTTTTACGGATGGCATTTTGAATATTGGCTGGTGAAATCTTTGTGTAGTTTGGATTTGCATCCAACCAATAATTCCTGATATTGAGCTTTTATCCATGTTCTTCTTTTTATAAAATAACAGAGTGAGTAACACTTACCTCTTCAATCTCTTTTCTGGAAAAATTTTCCGTGCTGTGAACTTTTTTGGCCATTACCTACCCCCGGACATTTTTTGAGGACACGTGTCAATTACAGCCCTACAATTACTGTGAATCTCAAGTGACCGTTAGCCCTGTGTTTAAAGCTGCTGTTGTGGGAAACGGCCACAAGGCGGCAGCATTTCTCCATTCCCAAATCTGGTTACTAGGGTAGCAGAGCCTTCCTGAAAGTTGTGTTCCTAGGTTGTAAATTAGACTGGGATGTGCCAGGGAAAACCCCAATAACTTTATGTCTCATTAATTGTTGTTCATGGTTCTAATTATTTAAATTGGGGTAATGAGTAGAATAGTGTTTGTTCTGGGTGTACACAATCAGGTTCAATTGAACATTATATATATCTATTCATGTCCAGATCCTCTTCCCATGTAAATTACTATTATTTTTTAAAATAAATTTATGTTATTTATTTATTTATTTGTGGCTAAGTTAGATCTCCCTTGCTGCCTGTGGGCTTTCTCCAGTTGCAGTGAGCAATGGCTACTCTCTGTTGCGGTGCACGGGCTTCTCACTGCAGTGGCTTCTCTTGTTGCGGAACACGGGCTGTACGCATGCGGGCTTCAGTAGGTGTGGTGCATGGGCTCAGTAGTTACGGCTCATGGGCTCCAGAGCGTAGGCTCATTAGTTGTGGTGCACGGGCTTAGTTGCTCTGCAGCATGTGGGATCTTCCCGAACCAGGGTTCGAACCTGTGTCCCCGGTATTGGCAGGCGGATTCTTAACCACGCTGCCACTAGGCAAGCCCCTGTGTAAATTAATACAGAGCATTCAGTAGACCTCCCTTGGTATATGGTCGGTCTTTTTGATACATGTGTTTAATATGTATTTGTATACGTATGGTAACCCTAATGTTTATGTATCCATTCCTCCCACCTTTCCTTTTAGATAACCATAGTTTGTTTTCTAAGTCTGAGAGAGTCTGTCTCTGTGGAAATATGTTCATATGTGTCAGTGTGTTAGGTAACACCTAGGAGTCATATGACAGGTTATTTGTCGTCTGCTTTCCGACTTACCTCATGTTCTGTGATTATCTCTAGGCTCATCTATGGTGCTGCAAAGAGCAGTGTTTCATCCTTTTCCATGGCGAATATTCCATTGTGTACACGGACCACTTCTTCTTTGTGCATTCATCTGTGGATGGACATTTTGGTTACTTCCAAGTCTTGGCTATGCTAAATATTGGTGCAGTGCCGGGTTGCCAGCCTGTGTCTTTTGGATTCTGGTCTTCTCAGGGGTTAGGCCCAGCAGTGGGCCTACTAGATCATATGGTTGTTCAATTTTTACCTTTCAACGCACCTCCATTCTGTCCTCACTACTGGCTGTTACCAGTTTACATCCCACCAGCAACTAGAGGGTACACAGATCTCTAAAACCCCTTCAGCATTTATTGTTTGTAGACGTTTTACTAATGGCATTTTGAGTGTTGTGTGGTGATACCTTTTCATAGTTTGGATTTGCATGCGTCTAATAATTCCCGGTATTGAGCTTTTATCTACATCCGCTTTCTTTTTTTTTTTTAAGTTAAACGGAGGAACTTACCTCTTCAAATTGTTTCCTTGAAAAGTGTGCCGTGTTCTGAATTCCAGTGGCCATTACCTGCACCAGGACATTTTTTGAGGGCAGGTGTCATTTACAGCCCTGTATTAGTTGGGGATATTACATGACCATTAGCTCTGGGTTTAAAGCTGTTGTTGCAGGAAACGGCCACAAGGAGGCAGCATTTCTATATTCCCAACTCTGGTTACTAGGGCAACAGAGCCTTCCTGGAAGTCCTGTTTCTAGGTTGTAAAGCAGAGTGGAATGTGCCAGGAGAAACCCCGAAAAACTATGTGTACTTATTTGCTGTTGGTATTCTTAGTTTAATTTTCACTTTTCTCAGAGCAAATTTGATTGCAATGTTGTGTTTGTTGTAGGTGGACAGAATCTCTTTCATTGATACATATATCTTTTCATGTTTGGATCCTCTTCCATATAGGTTATTACAGAATGTTGTGTAGACCTCTCTTGGTATTCGGTATGTCTTTGATGATTATATATTTTATAAGTATTAGCATATGTCTGTTGAACCCAGTATCCTCCGTTATACATTCCTCACACCTTTGCTTTTGGTTAACGACAAGCTTGTTTTCTGAACACGTGAGTGTCCTTCTCTGTGGAAACAGGTTCCTTCATATCAATCTTGAGATAACACCTATACATGATATCATAGGATATGTGTCTCTCGCTTTCTGACTTACTTCAAGTTGTGTGATTATCTGTAGCCTCATCTATGGTGCTGCAGATGGCATTGTTTCATTCTTTTCTGTGTCTAATATTGCATTGTGTACATGGACCACTTTTTCGTCCATTCATTTGATGATGGACATTTTTGTTGCTTCCATGTCTTGGCTATTGTAAATACTGCTGCAATACACGATTTTCCATCCCGTGTCTTTTTGATTCTGGCTTTCACAGGTGACAGGCCCAATAGTGGGCCTTCCGGATCATATGGTAACTCAATTTTTACTTTGAAACGCACTGCCATTCTGTTCTTATTATTGGCTGTTACCAGTTTACATCCCACTTAGACCGAGAGGTTATGCTATTCTCCACAACTGCTTCAACATCTATTGTTTGTTGACTTTTGGCTGATGGTCATTCTGACTGGTGTGAGGTGATACCTTTGTGTAGATTGGATTTCCATGCGTCTAATAGTTCCTGATCTTTTGCGTTTATCAGTGTCCTTTTCATGTATTTTTAAGATTGAGCTAAACTTACAACTTCAAACTGCCTTCTTGAAAAAATTGCCGCGTTTGGATTTTTTTGGCCATTCCCTACCCCAGGACATTTTTTGAGAGCATGAGTCATTTACAGCCCTGCAGCCCTTGTGAATATTAGTGACCATTAGCAGTAGATTTAAAGCTGCTGTTTGAGGAAACGGCCTTAGGGTGGCAGCATTTCTATGTTGCCAACTCTGCTCGCTAGGGCAACAGAACCTTGCTGCAAGTTGTGCTTTTAGGTTGCAGATTAGAGTGGAATGTGCCAGGACAAACCCCCATAAGTTTTAGCCTCCTTAATTCTTGTTTGTGTCGTTAAGTTGTAGTTTTTATCAGAGCAAATTTGATTGAAAAATGTCTTTTCTTCTAGGTGTACAGAATCTTGTCCATTTACACATATACATATATCTATTGATCTTTGGGTCCTTTTCCATGTAGGTTATTACAGAGTGTTGAGTAGACCACTCTCGGTATTCCATAGGTCTTTGGGGATTATATATTTTATATGTATTAGTATATGTGTGTTAACCCCAATATCCTAATTTATCCATTCCTCACACCTTTTCTTTGGCTTAACCATAAGTTTGTCTTCTCAATCTGAGATTGTCTTTCTCTATGGAAATATGTTCATTTTTATGAATTTTCAGATAACATAAGTGATATCCTAGAACATTTGTCTTTCGCATTCTGACTTATTTCACGTAGTGTGATCATCTCTAGTCTGAATTGTGGTGCTGCATATGCAATTCTTTTATTTTTTTCCATCACTAATATTCCATTCTGTACATCTACCACTTCTTCTTTGTCCATTTATCTGTTTATGGACCTTTTTGTTGCTTCCATGTCTTGGCTATTTCAATATTGCTGCAGTGCACATTTGCCTGCCTCTGTCTTTCCGAGTCTGGTGGTCTTAGGTTATAGGCCCAAAAAGTGCCATGGTACGTCATATGGTAGCTCAATTTTTACCTTTTAAAGCAGCTCCATTTAGTTTTCGTTAGTGCTGTTACCACTTTACATCCCACCAGCAGCTAGAAGGTACACAGTTCTGTAAAACCCCTTCAACATTTATAGTTTGTAGACTTTTCGCTGATGGTCATTTGACTGGTGTGAGTTCAAACCTTTTTGGAGGTTGAATTTGCATGTGGCTAATAATTACTTATACTGAACTTTAGGCATGTCCTTTTTTTCTTTTCCTTTTTTTTTTAAAGAGTGAGTACAACTTCCCTCTTCATATTGACTTCTTGAAAAATTTGTCGTGTTGAATTTTCTTGCCTATTCCCTACCGCAGGGCATTTTTTGAGGGCAGGTGTCATTTACAGCCCTGCATTCCTTGTAAATATTAAGCGACCATTAGCACTGGGTTTAAAGCTGCTGTTGTGGGAAACAGCCACATGGCGGCAGCATTATTATGTTCTCAACTCTTGTTACTAGGGCAACAGAGTCTTCCTGGACATCGTGTTCCGCGGTTGTAAATTAGAGTGGAATGTACTGGGACAAATCCCCAGAAGTTTATGTCTCATTACATATGTTTGTTTTTTTTAATTTAATTTCTATTTCTTATCAGAGTATATTTGATTAGAGTGTTTTGTGTGACTGGCTGTACAGAATCTGCTCAATGATTCATACATATGTCTGTTCATCTTCGGATCCTGTTACCATGTATGGTGTTAAGGAATGTTGAGTAGACCTCCCTTGGTATTTGATAGGCGTTTTGTCATTATATATTTTATATGTATTGGTGATTATATAATTCATATAGTTTATAGGTTATATGTTTATATACATTAAACATACATTAGTATATGTATGCAACCCCCATAATCCTAATTTATCCATCCTCCCACCTTTCATTTTGGTTAACCATTAGTTTGTTTCAGAAGTCTGTGAGTGTCTTTTTCTGTGGAAATATGTTCATTGGTAGCAATCTTAGGAGAACATGTCTAAATGATATCATAGGATATTTGTCATTCCCTTTTGACTTACTTAACGTAATATGATTATTTCTAGGCTCATCTGTAGTCCTGAAAACGGCATTGTTCATTTTTTTCCCGAGGCTACTATTCCATTCGGTACGTATACCACTTCTTCTTTTTCCATTTATTTGTTGATGGACATTTTGTTTGTTTGCATGTCTTGGCTATTGTAAATATTGCTGCAGTGCACGTTTGCCTGTCTGTGCCTTTCTGATTCTGGTCTTCTTAGGGTATAGTCCCAGTAGCGGTTCGGCCGCATCATTTGGTAGCTCAATTTTTACCTTTTAAGCGCAGCTCCATTCTGTTCTCATGATTAGCTGTTACCACTTTACATCCATCCAACAGCATAGGGGGTATACATTTCTCCACTAACCCGTCAGCATTCGTTGTTTGTAGACTTTTTACGGATGGCATTTTGAATATTGGCTGGTGAAATCTTTGTGTAGTTTGGATTTGCATCCAACCAATAATTCCTGATATTGAGCTTTTATCCATGTTCTTCTTTTTATAAAATAACAGAGTGAGTAACACTTACCTCTTCAATCTCTTTTCTGGAAAAATTTTCCGTGCTGTGAACTTTTTTGGCCATTACCTACCCCCGGACATTTTTTGAGGACACGTGTCAATTACAGCCCTACAATTACTGTGAATCTCAAGTGACCGTTAGCCCTGTGTTTAAAGCTGCTGTTGTGGGAAACGGCCACAAGGCGGCAGCATTTCTCCATTCCCAAATCTGGTTACTAGGGTAGCAGAGCCTTCCTGAAAGTTGTGTTCCTAGGTTGTAAATTAGACTGGGATGTGCCAGGGAAAACCCCAATAACTTTATGTCTCATTAATTGTTGTTCATGGTTCTAATTATTTAAATTGGGGTAATGAGTAGAATAGTGTTTGTTCTGGGTGTACACAATCAGGTTCAATTGAACATTATATATATCTATTCATGTCCAGATCCTCTTCCCATGTAAATTACTATTATTTTTTAAAATAAATTTATGTTATTTATTTATTTATTTGTGGCTAAGTTAGATCTCCCTTGCTGCCTGTGGGCTTTCTCCAGTTGCAGTGAGCAATGGCTACTCTCTGTTGCGGTGCACGGGCTTCTCACTGCAGTGGCTTCTCTTGTTGCGGAACACGGGCTGTACGCATGCGGGCTTCAGTAGGTGTGGTGCATGGGCTCAGTAGTTACGGCTCATGGGCTCCAGAGCGTAGGCTCATTAGTTGTGGTGCACGGGCTTAGTTGCTCTGCAGCATGTGGGATCTTCCCGAACCAGGGTTCGAACCTGTGTCCCCGGTATTGGCAGGCGGATTCTTAACCACGCTGCCACTAGGCAAGCCCCTGTGTAAATTAATACAGAGCATTCAGTAGACCTCCCTTGGTATATGGTCGGTCTTTTTGATACATGTGTTTAATATGTATTTGTATACGTATGGTAACCCTAATGTTTATGTATCCATTCCTCCCACCTTTCCTTTTAGATAACCATAGTTTGTTTTCTAAGTCTGAGAGAGTCTGTGTCTGTGGAAATATGTTCATATGTGTCAGTGTGTTAGGTAACACCTAGGAGTCATATGACAGGTTATTTGTCGTCTGCTTTCCGACTTACCTCATGTTCTGTGATTATCTCTAGGCTCATCTATGGTGCTGCAAAGAGCAGTGTTTCATCCTTTTCCATGGCGAATATTCCATTGTGTACACGGACCACTTCTTCTTTGTGCATTCATCTGTGGATGGACATTTTGGTTACTTCCAAGTCTTGGCTATGCTAAATATTGGTGCAGTGCCGGGTTGCCAGCCTGTGTCTTTTGGATTCTGGTCTTCTCAGGGGTTAGGCCCAGCAGTGGGCCTACTAGATCATATGGTTGTTCAATTTTTACCTTTCAACGCACCTCCATTCTGTCCTCACTACTGGCTGTTACCAGTTTACATCCCACCAGCAACTAGAGGGTACACAGATCTCTAAAACCCCTTCAGCATTTATTGTTTGTAGACGTTTTACTAATGGCATTTTGAGTGTTGTGTGGTGATACCTTTTCATAGTTTGGATTTGCATGCGTCTAATAATTCCCGGTATTGAGCTTTTATCTACATCCGCTTTCTTTTTTTTTTTTAAGTTAAACGGAGGAACTTACCTCTTCAAATTGTTTCCTTGAAAAGTGTGCCGTGTTCTGAATTCCAGTGGCCATTACCTGCACCAGGACATTTTTTGAGGGCAGGTGTCATTTACAGCCCTGTATTAGTTGGGGATATTACATGACCATTAGCTCTGGGTTTAAAGCTGTTGTTGCAGGAAACGGCCACAAGGAGGCAGCATTTCTATATTCCCAACTCTGGTTACTAGGGCAACAGAGCCTTCCTGGAAGTCCTGTTTCTAGGTTGTAAAGCAGAGTGGAATGTGCCAGGAGAAACCCCGAAAAACTATGTGTACTTATTTGCTGTTGGTATTCTTAGTTTAATTTTCACTTTTCTCAGAGCAAATTTGATTGCAATGTTGTGTTTGTTGTAGGTGGACAGAATCTCTTTCATTGATACATATATCTTTTCATGTTTGGATCCTCTTCCATATAGGTTATTACAGAATGTTGTGTAGACCTCTCTTGGTATTCGGTATGTCTTTGATGATTATATATTTTATAAGTATTAGCATATGTCTGTTGAACCCAGTATCCTCCGTTATACATTCCTCACACCTTTGCTTTTGGTTAACGACAAGCTTGTTTTCTGAACACGTGAGTGTCCTTCTCTGTGGAAACAGGTTCCTTCATATCAATCTTGAGATAACACCTATACATGATATCATAGGATATGTGTCTCTCGCTTTCTGACTTACTTCAAGTTGTGTGATTATCTGTAGCCTCATCTATGGTGCTGCAGATGGCATTGTTTCATTCTTTTCTGTGTCTAATATTGCATTGTGTACATGGACCACTTTTTCGTCCATTCATTTGATGATGGACATTTTTGTTGCTTCCATGTCTTGGCTATTGTAAATACTGCTGCAATACACGATTTTCCATCCCGTGTCTTTTTGATTCTGGCTTTCACAGGTGACAGGCCCAATAGTGGGCCTTCCGGATCATATGGTAACTCAATTTTTACTTTGAAACGCACTGCCATTCTGTTCTTATTATTGGCTGTTACCAGTTTACATCCCACTTAGACCGAGAGGTTATGCTATTCTCCACAACTGCTTCAACATCTATTGTTTGTTGACTTTTGGCTGATGGTCATTCTGACTGGTGTGAGGTGATACCTTTGTGTAGATTGGATTTCCATGCGTCTAATAGTTCCTGATCTTTTGCGTTTATCAGTGTCCTTTTCATGTATTTTTAAGATTGAGCTAAACTTACAACTTCAAACTGCCTTCTTGAAAAAATTGCCGCGTTTGGATTTTTTTGGCCATTCCCTACCCCAGGACATTTTTTGAGAGCATGAGTCATTTACAGCCCTGCAGCCCTTGTGAATATTAGTGACCATTAGCAGTAGATTTAAAGCTGCTGTTTGAGGAAACGGCCTTAGGGTGGCAGCATTTCTACGTTGCCAACTCTGCTCGCTAGGGCAACAGAACCTTGCTGCAAGTTGTGTTTTTAGGTTGCAGATTAGAGTGGAATGTGCCAGGACATACCCCCATAAGTTTTAGCCTCCTTAATTCTTGTTTGTGTCGTTAAGTTGTAGTTTTTATCAGAGCAAATTTGATTGAAAAATGTCTTTTCTTCTAGGTGTACAGAATCTTGTCCATTTACACATATACATATATCTATTGATCTTTGGGTCCTTTTCCATGTAGGTTATTACAGAGTGTTGAGTAGACCACTCTCGGTATTCCATAGGTCTTTGGGGATTATATATTTTATATGTATTAGTATATGTGTGTTAACCCCAATATCCTAATTTATCCATTCCTCACACCTTTTCTTTGGCTTAACCATAAGTTTGTCTTCTCAATCTGAGATTGTCTTTCTCTATGGAAATATGTTCATTTTTATGAATTTTCAGATAACATAAGTGATATCCTAGAACATTTGTCTTTCGCATTCTGACTTATTTCACGTAGTGTGATCATCTCTAGTCTGAATTGTGGTGCTGCATATGCAAATCTTTTATTTTTTTCCATCACTAATATTCCATTCTGTACATCTACCACTTCTTCTTTGTCCATTTATCTGTTTATGGACCTTTTTGTTGCTTCCATGTCTTGGCTATTTCAATATTGCTGCAGTGCACATTTGCCTGCCTCTGTCTTTCCGAGTCTGGTGGTCTTAGGTTATAGGCCCAAAAAGTGCCATGGTACGTCATATGGTAGCTCAATTTTTACCTTTTAAAGCAGCTCCATTTAGTTTTCGTTAGTGCTGTTACCACTTTACATCCCACCAGCAGCTAGAAGGTACACAGTTCTGTAAAACCCCTTCAACATTTATAGTTTGTAGACTTTTCGCTGATGGTCATTTGACTGGTGTGAGTTCAAACCTTTTTGGAGGTTGAATTTGCATGTGGCTAATAATTACTTATACTGAACTTTAGGCATGTCCTTTTTTTCTTTTCCTTTTTTTTTTAAAGAGTGAGTACAACTTCCCTCTTCATATTGACTTCTTGAAAAATTTGTCGTGTTGAATTTTCTTGCCTATTCCCTACCGCAGGGCATTTTTTGAGGGCAGGTGTCATTTACAGCCCTGCATTCCTTGTAAATATTAAGCGACCATTAGCACTGGGTTTAAAGCTGCTGTTGTGGGAAACAGCCACATGGCGGCAGCATTATTATGTTCTCAACTCTTGTTACTAGGGCAACAGAGTCTTCCTGGACATCGTGTTCCGCGGTTGTAAATTAGAGTGGAATGTACTGGGACAAATCCCCAGAAGTTTATGTCTCATTACATATGTTTGTTTTTTTTAATTTAATTTCTATTTCTTATCAGAGTATATTTGATTAGAGTGTTTTGTGTGACTGGCTGTACAGAATCTGCTCAATGATTCATACATATGTCTGTTCATCTTCGGATCCTGTTACCATGTATGGTGTTAAGGAATGTTGAGTAGACCTCCCTTGGTATTTGATAGGCGTTTTGTCATTATATATTTTATATGTATTGGTGATTATATAATTCATATAGTTTATAGGTTATATGTTTATATACATTAAACATACATTAGTATATGTATGCAACCCCCATAATCCTAATTTATCCATCCTCCCACCTTTCATTTTGGTTAACCATTAGTTTGTTTCAGAAGTCTGTGAGTGTCTTTTTCTGTGGAAATATGTTCATTGGTAGCAATCTTAGGAGAACATGTCTAAATGATATCATAGGATATTTGTCATTCCCTTTTGACTTACTTAACGTAATATGATTATTTCTAGGCTCATCTGTAGTCCTGAAAACGGCATTGTTCATTTTTTTCCCGAGGCTACTATTCCATTCGGTACGTATACCACTTCTTCTTTGTCCATTTATTTGTTGATGGACATTTTGTTTGTTTACATGTCTTGGCTATTGTAAATATTGCTGCAGTGCACGTTTGCCTGTCTGTGCCTTTCTGATTCTGGTCTTCTTAGGGTATAGTCCCAGTAGCGGTTCGGCCGCATCATTTGGTAGCTCAATTTTTACCTTTTAAGCGCAGCTCCATTCTGTTCTCATGATTAGCTGTTACCAGTTTACATCCATCCAACAGCATAGGGGGTATACATTTCTCCACTAACCCGTCAGCATTCGTTGTTTGTAGACTTTTTACGGATGGCATTTTGAATATTGGCTGGTGAAATCTTTGTGTAGTTTGGATTTGCATCCAACCAATAATTCCTGATATTGAGCTTTTATCCATGTTCTTCTTTTTATAAAATAACAGAGTGAGTAACACTTACCTCTTCAATCTCTTTTCTGGAAAAATTTTCCGTGCTGTGAACTTTTTTGGCCATTACCTACCCCCGGACATTTTTTGAGGACACGTGTCAATTACAGCCCTACAATTACTGTGAATCTCAAGTGACCGTTAGCCCTGTGTTTAAAGCTGCTGTTGTGGGAAACGGCCACAAGGCGGCAGCATTTCTCCATTCCCAAATCTGGTTACTAGGGTAGCAGAGCCTTCCTGAAAGTTGTGTTCCTAGGTTGTAAATTAGACTGGGATGTGCCAGGGAAAACCCCAATAACTTTATGTCTCATTAATTGTTGTTCATGGTTCTAATTATTTAAATTGGGGTAATGAGTAGAATAGTGTTTGTTCTGGGTGTACACAATCAGGTTCAATTGAACATTATATATATCTATTCATGTCCAGATCCTCTTCCCATGTAAATTACTATTATTTTTTAAAATAAATTTATGTTATTTATTTATTTATTTGTGGCTAAGTTAGATCTCCCTTGCTGCCTGTGGGCTTTCTCCAGTTGCAGTGAGCAATGGCTATTCTCTGTTGCGGTGCACGGGCTTCTCACTGCAGTGGCTTCTCTTGTTGCGGAACACGGGCTGTACGCATGCGGGCTTCAGTAGGTGTGGTGCATGGGCTCAGTAGTTACGGCTCATGGGCTCCAGAGCGTAGGCTCATTAGTTGTGGTGCACGGGCTTAGTTGCTCTGCAGCATGTGGGATCTTCCCGAACCAGGGTTCGAACCTGTGTCCCCGGTATTGGCAGGCGGATTCTTAACCACGCTGCCACTAGGCAAGCCCCTGTGTAAATTAATACAGAGCATTCAGTAGACCTCCCTTGGTATATGGTCGGTCTTTTTGATACATGTGTTTAATATGTATTTGTATACGTATGGTAACCCTAATGTTTATGTATCCATTCCTCCCACCTTTCCTTTTAGATAACCATAGTTTGTTTTCTAAGTCTGAGAGAGTCTGTCTCTGTGGAAATATGTTCATATGTGTCAGTGTGTTAGGTAACACCTAGGAGTCATATGACAGGTTATTTGTCGTCTGCTTTCCGACTTACCTCATGTTCTGTGATTATCTCTAGGCTCATCTATGGTGCTGCAAAGAGCAGTGTTTCATCCTTTTCCATGGCGAATATTCCATTGTGTACACGGACCACTTCTTCTTTGTGCATTCATCTGTGGATGGACATTTTGGTTACTTCCAAGTCTTGGCTATGCTAAATATTGGTGCAGTGCCGGGTTGCCAGCCTGTGTCTTTTGGATTCTGGTCTTCTCAGGGGTTAGGCCCAGCAGTGGGCCTACTAGATCATATGGTTGTTCAATTTTTACCTTTCAACGCACCTCCATTCTGTCCTCACTACTGGCTGTTACCAGTTTACATCCCACCAGCAACTAGAGGGTACACAGATCTCTAAAACCCCTTCAGCATTTATTGTTTGTAGACGTTTTACTAATGGCATTTTGAGTGTTGTGTGGTGATACCTTTTCATAGTTTGGATTTGCATGCGTCTAATAATTCCCGGTATTGAGCTTTTATCTACATCCGCTTTCTTTTTTTTTTTTAAGTTAAACGGAGGAACTTACCTCTTCAAATTGTTTCCTTGAAAAGTGTGCCGTGTTCTGAATTCCAGTGGCCATTACCTGCACCAGGACATTTTTTGAGGGCAGGTGTCATTTACAGCCCTGTATTAGTTGGGGATATTACATGACCATTAGCTCTGGGTTTAAAGCTGTTGTTGCAGGAAACGGACACAAGGAGGCAGCATTTCTATATTCCCAACTCTGGTTACTAGGGCAACAGAGCCTTCCTGGAAGTCCTGTTTCTAGGTTGTAAAGCAGAGTGGAATGTGCCAGGAGAAACCCCGAAAAACTATGTGTACTTATTTGCTGTTGGTATTCTTAGTTTAATTTTCACTTTTCTCAGAGCAAATTTGATTGCAATGTTGTGTTTGTTGTAGGTGGACAGAATCTCTTTCATTGATACATATATCTTTTCATGTTTGGATCCTCTTCCATATAGGTTATTACAGAATGTTGTGTAGACCTCTCTTGGTATTCGGTATGTCTTTGATGATTATATATTTTATAAGTATTAGCATATGTCCGTTGAACCCAGTATCCTCCGTTATACATTCCTCACACCTTTGCTTTTGGTTAACGACAAGCTTGTTTTCTGAACACGTGAGTGTCCTTCTCTGTGGAAACAGGTTCCTTCATATCAATCTTGAGATAACACCTATACATGATATCATAGGATATGTGCCTCTCGCTTTCTGACTTACTTCAAGTTGTGTGATTATCTGTAGCCTCATCTATGGTGCTGCAGATGGCATTGTTTCATTCTTTTCTGTGTCTAATATTGCATTGTGTACATGGACCACTTTTTCGTCCATTCATCTGATGATGGACATTTTTGTTGCTTCCATGTCTTGGCTATTGTAAATACTGCTGCAATACACGATTTTCCATCCCGTGTCTTTTTGATTCTGGCTTTCACAGGTGACAGGCCCAATAGTGGGCCTTCCGGATCATATGGTAACTCAATTTTTACCTTGAAACGCACTGCCATTCTGTTCTTATTATTGGCTGTTACCAGTTTACATCCCACTTAGACCGAGAGGTTATGCTATTCTCCACAACTGCTTCAACATCTATTGTTTGTTGACTTTTGGCTGATGGTCATTCTGACTGGTGTGAGGTGATACCTTTGTGTAGATTGGATTTCCATGCGTCTAATAGTTCCTGATCTTTTGCGTTTATCAGTGTCCTTTTCATGTATTTTTAAGATTGAGCTAAACTTACAACTTCAAACTGCCTTCTTGAAAAAATTGCCGCGTTTGGATTTTTTTGGCCATTCCCTACCCCAGGACATTTTTTGAGAGCATGAGTCATTTACAGCCCTGCAGTCCTTGTGAATATTAGTGACCATTAGCAGTAGATTGAAAGCTGCTGTTTGAGGAAACGGCCTTAGGGTGGCAGCATTTCTACGTTGCCAACTCTGCTCGCTAGGGCAACAGAACCTTGCTGCAAGTTGTGCTTTTAGGTTGCAGATTAGAGTGGAATGTGCCAGGACAAACCCCCATAAGTTTTAGCCTCCTTAATTCTTGTTTGTGTCGTTAAGTTGTAGTTTTTATCAGAGCAAATTTGATTGAAAAATGTCTTTTCTTCTAGGTGTACAGAATCTTGTCCATTTACACATATACATATATCTATTGATCTTTGGGTCCTTTTCCATGTAGGTTATTACAGAGTGTTGAGTAGACCACTCTCGGTATTCCATAGGTCTTTGGGGATTATATATTTTATATGTATTAGTATATGTGTGTTAACCCCAATATCCTAATTTATCCATTCCTCACACCTTTTCTTTGGCTTAACCATAAGTTTGTCTTCTCAATCTGAGATTGTCTTTCTCTATGGAAATATGTTCATTTTTATGAATTTTCAGATAACATAAGTGATATCCTAGAACATTTGTCTTTCGCATTCTGACTTATTTCACGTAGTGTGATCATCTCTAGTCTGAACTGTGGTGCTGCATATGCAATTCTTTTATTTTTTTCCATCACTAATATTCCATTCTGTACATCTAACACTTCTTCTTTGTCTATTCATCTGTTTATGGACCTTGATTTTGCTTCCATGTCTTGGCTATTTCAATATTGCTGCAGTGCACATTTGCCTGCCTCTGTCTTTCCGAGTCTGGTGGTCTTAGGTTATAGGCCCAAAAGGTGCCCTGCCGCATCATATGGTAGCTCAATTTTTACCTTTTAAAGCAGCTCCATTCAGTTTTCGTTAGTGCTGTTACCACTTTACATCCCACCAGCAGCTAGAAGGTACACAGTTTTGTAAAACCCCTTCAACATTTATAGTTTGTAGACTTTTTGCTGATGGTCATTTGACTGGTGTGAGTTCAAACCTTTTTGGAGGTTGGATTTGCATGTGGCTAATAATTCCTTATACTGAACTTTAGGCATGTCCTTTTTTTCTTTTCCTTTTTTTTTTAAAGAGTGAGTTCAACTTCCCTCTTCATATTGACTTCTTGAAAAATTTGTCGTGTTGAATTTTCTTGCCTATTCCCTACTGCAGGGCATTTTTTGAGGGCAGGTGTCATTTACAGCCCTGCAGTCCTTGTGACTATTAAGCGACCATTAGCACTGGGTTTAAAGCTGCTGTTGTGGGAAACAGCCACATGGCGGCAGCATTATTATGTTCTCAACTCTTGTTACTAGGGCAACAGAGTCTTCCTGGACGTCGTGTTCCGTGGTTGTAAATTAGAGTGGAATGTACTGGGACAAATCCCCAGAAGTTTATGTCTCATTACTTATGTTTGTTTTTTTAATTTAATTTCTATTTCTTATCGGAGTATATTTGATTAGAGTGTTTTGTTTGTCTAGCTCTACAGAATCTGCTCAATGATTCATACATATGTCTGTTCATCTTCGGATCCTGTTACCATGTATGGTATTACAGAATGTTGAGTAGACCTCCCTTGGTATTTGATAGGCGTTTTGTCATTATATATTTTATATGTATTGGTGATTATATAATTCATATAGTTTATAGGTTATATGTTTATATACATTAAACATACATTAGTATATGTATGCAACCCCCATAATCCTAATTTATCCATCCTCCCACCTTTCATTTTGGTTAACCATTAGTTTGTTTCAGAAGTCTGTGAGTGTCTTTTTCTGTGGAAATATGTTCATTGGTAGCAATCTTAGGAGAACATGTCTAAATGATATCATAGGATATTTGTCATTCCCTTTTGACTTACTTAACGTAATATGATTATTTCTAGGCTCATCTGTAGTCCTGAAAACGGCATTGTTCATTTTTTTCCCGAGGCTACTATTCCATTCGGTACGTATACCACTTCTTCTTTGTCCATTTATTTGTTGATGGACATTTTGTTTGTTTACATGTCTTGGCTATTGTAAATATTGCTGCAGTGCACGTTTGCCTGTCTGTGCCTTTCTGATTCTGGTCTTCTTAGGGTATAGTCCCAGTAGCGGTTCGGCCGCATCATTTGGTAGCTCAATTTTTACCTTTTAAGCGCAGCTCCATTCTGTTCTCATGATTAGCTGTTACCACTTTACATCCATCCAACAGCATAGGGGGTATACATTTCTCCACTAACCCGTCAGCATTCGTTGTTTGTAGACTTTTTACGGATGGCATTTTGAATATTGGCTGGTGAAATCTTTGTGTAGTTTGGATTTGCATCCAACCAATAATTCCTGATATTGAGCTTTTATCCATGTTCTTCTTTTTATAAAATAACAGAGTGAGTAACACTTACCTCTTCAATCTCTTTTCTGGAAAAATTTTCCGTGCTGTGAACTTTTTTGGCCATTACCTACCCCCGGACATTTTTTGAGGACACTTGTCATTTACAGCCCTACAATTACTGTGAATCTCAAGTGACCGTTAGCCCTGTGTTTAAAGCTGCTGTTGTGGGAAACGGCCACAAGGCGGCAGCATTTCTCCATTCCCAAATCTGGTTACTAGGGTAGCAGAGCCTTCCTGAAAGTTGTGTTCCTAGGTTGTAAATTAGACTGGGATGTGCCAGGGAAAACCCCAATAACTTTATGTCTCATTAATTGTTGTTCATGGTTCTAATTATTTAAATTGGGGTAATGAGTAGAATAGTGTTTGTTCTGGGTGTACACAATCAGGTTCAATTGAACATTATATATATCTATTCATGTCCAGATCCTCTTCCCATGTAAATTACTATTTTTTTTTAAATAAATTTATGTTATTTATTTATTTATTTGTGGCTAAGTTAGATCTCCCTTGCTGCCTGTGGGCTTTCTCCAGTTGCAGTGAGCAATGGCTACTCTCTGTTGCGGTGCACGGGCTTCTCACTGCAGTGGCTTCTCTTGTTGTGGAACATGGGCTGTACGCATGCGGGCTTCAGTAGTTGTGGTGCATGGGCTCAGTAGTTACGGCTCATGGGCTCCAGAGCGTAGGCTCATTAGTTGTGGTGCACGGGCTTAGTTGCTCTGCAGCATGTGGGATCTTCCCGAACCAGGGTTCGAACCTGTGTCCCCGGTATTGGCAGGCGGATTCTTAACCACGCTGCCACTAGGCAAGCCCCTGTGTAAATTAATACAGAGCATTCAGTAGACCTCCCTTGGTATATGGTCGGTCTTTTTGATACATGTGTTTAATATGTATTTGTATACGTATGGTAACCCTAATGTTTATGTATCCATTCCTCCCACCTTTCCTTTTAGATAACCATAGTTTGTTTTCTAAGTCTGAGAGAGTCTGTCTCTGTGGAAATATGTTCATATGTGTCAGTGTGTTAGGTAACTCCTAGGAGTCATATGACAGGTTATTTGTCGTCTGCTTTCCGACTTACCTCATGTTCTGTGATTATCTCTAGGCTCATCTATGGTGCTGCAAAGAGCAGTGTTTCATCCTTTTCCATGGCGAATATTCCATTGTGTACACGGACCACTTCTTCTTTGTGCATTCATCTGTGGATGGACATTTTGGTTACTTCCAAGTCTTGGCTATGCTAAATATTGGTGCAGTGCCGGGTTGCCAGCCTGTGTCTTTTGGATTCTGGTCTTCTCAGGGGTTAGGCCCAGCAGTGGGCCTACTAGATCATATGGTTGTTCAATTTTTACCTTTCAACGCACCTCCATTCTGTCCTCACTACTGGCTGTTACCAGTTTACATCCCACCAGCAACTAGAGGGTACACAGATCTCTAAAACCCCTTCAGCATTTATTGTTTGTAGACGTTTTACTAATGGCATTTTGAGTGTTGTGTGGTGATACCTTTTCATAGTTTGGATTTGCATGCGTCTAATAATTCCCGGTATTGAGCTTCTATCTACATCCGCTTTCTTTTTTTTTTTAAGTTAAACGGAGGAACTTACCTCTTCAAATTGTTTCCTTGAAAAGTGTGCCGTGTTCTGAATTCCAGTGGCCATTACCTGCACCAGGACATTTTTTGAGGGCAGGTGTCATTTACAGCCCTGTATTAGTTGGGGATATTACATGACCATTAGCTCTGGGTTTAAAGCTGTTGTTGCAGGAAACGGCCACAAGGAGGCAGCATTTCTATATTCCCAACTCTGGTTACTAGGGCAACAGAGCCTTCCTGGAAGTCCTGTTTCTAGGTTGTAAAGCAGAGTGGAATGTGCCAGGAGAAACCCCGAAAAACTATGTGTACTTATTTGCTGTTGGTATTCTTAGTTTAATTTTCACTTTTCTCAGAGCAAATTTGATTGCAATGTTGTGTTTGTTGTAGGTGGACAGAATCTCTTTCATTGATACATATATCTTTTCATGTTTGGATCCTCTTCCATATAGGTTATTACAGAATGTTGTGTAGACCTCTCTTGGTATTCGGTATGTCTTTGATGATTATATATTTTATAAGTATTAGCATATGTCTGTTGAACCCAGTATCCTCCGTTATACATTCCTCACACCTTTGCTTTTGGTTAACGACAAGCTTGTTTTCTGAACACGTGAGTGTCCTTCTCTGTGGAAACAGGTTCCTTCATATCAATCTTGAGATAACACCTATACATGATATCATAGGATATGTGCCTCTCGCTTTCTGACTTACTTCAAGTTGTGTGATTATCTGTAGCCTCATCTATGGTGCTGCAGATGGCATTGTTTCATTCTTTTCTGTGTCTAATATTGCATTGTGTACATGGACCACTTTTTCGTCCATTCATCTGATGATGGACATTTTTGTTGCTTCCATGTCTTGGCTATTGTAAATACTGCTGCAATACACGATTTTCCATCCCGTGTCTTTTTGATTCTGGCTTTCACAGGTGACAGGCCCAATAGTGGGCCTTCCGGATCATATGGTAACTCAATTTTTACCTTGAAACGCACTGCCATTCTGTTCTTATTATTGGCTGTTACCAGTTTACATCCCACTTAGACCGAGAGGTTATGCTATTCTCCACAACTGCTTCAACATCTATTGTTTGTTGACTTTTGGCTGATGGTCATTCTGACTGGTGTGAGGTGATACCTTTGTGTAGATTGGATTTCCATGCGTCTAATAGTTCCTGATCTTTTGCGTTTATCAGTGTCCTTTTCATGTATTTTTAAGATTGAGCTAAACTTACAACTTCAAACTGCCTTCTTGAAAAAATTGCCGCGTTTGGATTTTTTTGGCCATTCCCTACCCCAGGACATTTTTTGAGAGCATGAGTCATTTACAGCCCTGCAGCCCTTGTGAATATTAGTGACCATTAGCAGTAGATTGAAAGCTGCTGTTTGAGGAAACGGCCTTAGGGTGGCAGCATTTCTACGTTGCCAACTCTGCTCGCTAGGGCAACAGAACCTTGCTGCAAGTTGTGCTTTTAGGTTGCAGATTAGAGTGGAATGTGCCAGGACAAACCCCCATAAGTTTTAGCCTCCTTAATTCTTGTTTGTGTCGTTAAGTTGTAGTTTTTATCAGAGCAAATTTGATTGAAAAATGTCTTTTCTTCTAGGTGTACAGAATCTTGTCCATTTACACATATACATATATCTATTGATCTTTGGGTCCTTTTCCATGTAGGTTATTACAGAGTGTTGAGTAGACCACTCTCGGTATTCCATAGGTCTTTGGGGATTATATATTTTATATGTATTAGTATATGTGTGTTAACCCCAATATCCTAATTTATCCATTCCTCACACCTTTTCTTTGGCTTAACCATAAGTTTGTCTTCTCAATCTGAGATTGTCTTTCTCTATGGAAATATGTTCATTTTTATGAATTTTCAGATAACATAAGTGATATCCTAGAACATTTGTCTTTCGCATTCTGACTTATTTCACGTAGTGTGATCATCTCTAGTCTGAACTGTGGTGCTGCATATGCCATTCTTTTATTTTTTTCCATCACTAATATTCCATTCTGTACATCTAACACTTCTTCTTTGTCCATTCATCTGTTTATGGACCTTGATTTTGCTTCCATGTCTTGGCTATTTCAATATTGCTGCAGTGCACATTTGCCTACCTCTGTCTTTCCGAGTCTGGTGGTCTTAGGTTATAGGCCCAAAAGGTGCCCTGCCGCATCATATGGTAGCTCAATTTTTACCTTTTAAAGCAGCTCCATTCAGTTTTCGTTAGTGCTGTTACCACTTTACATCCCACCAGCAGCTAGAAGGTACACAGTTCTGTAAAACCCCTTCAACATTTATAGTTTGTAGACTTTTTGCTGATGGTCATTTGACTGGTGTGAGTTCAAACCTTTTTGGAGGTTGGATTTGCATGTGGCTAATAATTCCTTATACTGAACTTTAGGCATGTCCTTTTTTTCTTTTCCTTTTTTTTTTAAAGAGTGAGTTCAACTTCCCTCTTCATATTGACTTCTTGAAAAATTTGTCGTGTTGAATTTTCTTGCCTATTCCCTACCGCAGGGCATTTTTTGAGGGCAGGTGTCATTTACAACCCTGCAGTCCTTGTGACTATTAAGCGACCATTAGCACTGGGTTTAAAGCTGCTGTTGTGGGAAACAGCCACATGGCGGCAGCATTATTATGTTCTCAACTCTTGTTACTAGGGCAACAGAGTCTTCCTGGACGTCGTGTTCCGTGGTTGTAAATTAGAGTGGAATGTACTGGGACAAATCCCCAGAAGTTTATGTCTCATTACTTATGTTTGTTTTTTTAATTTAATTTCTATTTCTTATCGGAGTATATTTGATTAGAGTGTTTTGTTTGTCTAGCTCTACAGAATCTGCTCAATGATTCATACATATGTCTGTTCATCTTCGGATCCTGTTACCATGTATGGTATTACAGAATATTGAGTAGACCTCCATTGGTATTTGATAGGCGTTTTGTCATTATATATTTTATATGTATTGGTGATTATATAATTCATATAGTTCATAGGTTATATGTTTATATACATTAAACATACATTAGTATATGTATGCAACCCCCATAATCCTAATTTATCCATCCTCCCACCTTTCATTTGGTTAACCATTAGTTTGTTTCAGAAGTCTGTGAGTGTCTTTTTCTGTGGAAATATGTTCATTGGTAGCAATCTTAGGAGAACATGTATAAATGATATCATAGGATATTTGTCATTCCCTTTTGACTTACTTAACGTAATATGATTATTTCTAGGCTCATCTGTAGTCCTGAAAACGGCATTGTTCATTTTTTTCCCGAGGCTACTATTCCATTCGGTACGTATACCACTTCTTCTTTTTCCATTTATTTGTTGATGGACATTTTGTTTGTTTGCATGTCTTGGCTATTGTAAATATTGCTGCAGTGCACGTTTGCCTGTCTGTGCCTTTCCGATTCTGGTCTTCTTAGGGTATAGTCCCAGTAGCGGTTCGGCCGCATCATTTGGTAGCTCAATTTTTACCTTTTAAGCGCAGCTCCATTCTGTTCTCATGATTAGCTGTTACCAGTTTACATCCATCCAACAGCATAGGGGGTATACATTTCTCCACTAACCCGTCAGCATTCGTTGTTTGTAGACTTTTTACGGATGGCATTTTGAATATTGGCTGGTGAAATCTTTGTGTAGTTTGGATTTGCATCCAACCAATAATTCCTGATATTGAGCTTTTATCCATGTTCTTCTTTTTATAAAATAACAGAGTGAGTAACACTTACCTCTTCAATCTCTTTTCTGGAAAAATTTTCCGTGCTGTGAACTTTTTTGGCCATTACCTACCCCCGGACATTTTTTGAGGACACGTGTCAATTACAGCCCTACAATTACTGTGAATCTCAAGTGACCGTTAGCCCTGTGTTTAAAGCTGCTGTTGTGGGAAACGGCCACAAGGCGGCAGCATTTCTCCATTCCCAAATCTGGTTACTAGGGTAGCAGAGCCTTCCTGAAAGTTGTGTTCCTAGGTTGTAAATTAGACTGGGATGTGCCAGGGAAAACCCCAATAACTTTATGTCTCATTAATTGTTGTTCATGGTTCTAATTATTTAAATTGGGGTAATGAGTAGAATAGTGTTTGTTCTGGGTGTACACAATCAGGTTCAATTGAACATTATATATATCTATTCATGTCCAGATCCTCTTCCCATGTAAATTACTATTATTTTTTAAAATAAATTTATGTTATTTATTTATTTATTTGTGGCTAAGTTAGATCTCCCTTGCTGCCTGTGGGCTTTCTCCAGTTGCAGTGAGCAATGGCTACTCTCTGTTGCGGTGCACGGGCTTCTCACTGCAGTGGCTTCTCTTGTTGCGGAACACGGGCTGTACGCATGCGGGCTTCAGTAGGTGTGGTGCATGGGCTCAGTAGTTACGGCTCATGGGCTCCAGAGCGTAGGCTCTTTAGTTGTGGTGCACGGGCTTACTTGCTCTGCAGCATGTGGGATCTTCCCGAACCAGGGTTCGAACCTGTGTCCCCGGTATTGGCAGGCGGATTCTTAACCACGCTGCCACTAGGCAAGCCCCTGTGTAAATTAATACAGAGCATTCAGTAGACCTCCCTTGGTATATGGTCGGTCTTTTTGATACATGTGTTTAATATGTATTTGTATACGTATGGTAACCCTAATGTTTATGTATCCATTCCTCCCACCTTTCCTTTTAGATAACCATAGTTTGTTTTCTAAGTCTGAGAGAGTCTGTCTCTGTGGAAATATGTTCATATGTGTCAGTGTGTTAGGTAACTCCTAGGAGTCATATGACAGGTTATTTGTCGTCTGCTTTCCGACTTACCTCAGGGTCTGTGATTATCTCTAAGCTCATCTATGGTGCTGCAAAGAGCAGTGTTTCATCCTTTTCCATGGTGAATATTCCATTGTGTACACGGACCACTTCTTCTTCGTGCATTCTTCTGTGGATGGACATTTTGGTTACTTCCAAGTCTTGGCTATGCTAAATATTGGTGCAGTGCCGGGTTGCCAGCCTGTGTCTTTTGGATTCTGGTCTTCTCAGGGGTTAGGCCCAGCAGTGGGCCTACTAGATCATATGGTTGTTCAATTTTTACCTTTCAACGCACCTCCATTCTGTCCTCACTACTGGCTGTTACCAGTTTACATCCCACCAGCAACTAGAGGGTACACAGATCTCTAAAACCCCTTCAGCATTTATTGTTTGTAGACGTTTTACTAATGGCATTTTGAGTGTTGTGTGGTGATACCTTTTCATAGTTTGGATTTGCATGCGTCTAATAATTCCCGGTATTGAGCTTTTATCTACATCCGCTTTCTTTTTTTTTTAAGTTAAATGGAGGAACTTACCTCTTCAAATTGTTTCCTTGAAAAGTGTGCCGTGTTCTGAATTCCAGTGGCCATTACCTGCACCAGGACATTTTTTGAGGGCAGGTGTCATTTACAGCCCTGTATTAGTTGGGGATATTACATGACCATTAGCTCTGGGTTTAAAGCTGTTGTTGCAGGAAACGGACACAAGGAGGCAGCATTTCTATATTCCCAACTCTGGTTACTAGGGCAACAGAGCCTTCCTGGAAGTCCTGTTTCTAGGTTGTAAAGCAGAGTGGAATGTGCCAGGAGAAACCCCGAAAAACTATGTGTACTTATTTGCTGTTGGTATTCTTAGTTTAATTTTCACTTTTCTCAGAGCAAATTTGATTGCAATGTTGTGTTTGTTGTAGGTGGACAGAATCTCTTTCATTGATACATATATCTTTTCATGTTTGGATGCTCTTCCATATAGGTTATTACAGAATGTTGTGTAGACCTCTCTTCGTATTCGGTATGTCTTTGATGATTATATATTTTATAAGTATTAGCATATGTCTGTTGAACCCAGTATCCTCCGTTATACATTCCTCACACCTTTCCTTTTGGTTAACGACAAGCTTGTTTTCTGAACACGTGAGTGTCCTTCTCTGTGGAAACAGGTTCCTTCATATCAATCTTGAGATAACACCTATACATGATATCATAGGATATGTGCCTCTCGCTTTCTGACTTACTTCAAGTTGTGTGATTATCTGTAGCCTCATCTATGGTGCTGCAGACGGCATTGTTTCATTCTTTTCTGTGTCTAATATTGCATTGTGTACATGGACCACTTTTTCGTCCATTCATCTGATGATGGACATTTTTGTTGCTTCCATGTCTTGGCTATTGTAAATACTGCTGCAATACACGATTTTCCATCCCGTGTCTTTTTGATTCTGGCTTTCACAGGTGACAGGCCCAATAGTGGGCCTTCCGGATCATATGGTAACTCAATTTTTACCTTGAAACGCACTGCCATTCTGTTCTTATTATTGGCTGTTACCAGTTTACATCCCACTTAGACCGAGAGGTTATGCTATTCTCCACAACTGCTTCAACATCTATTGTTTGTTGACTTTTGGCTGATGGTCATTCTGACTGGTGTGAGGTGATACCTTTGTGTAGATTGGATTTCCATGCGTCTAATAGTTCCTGATCTTTTGCGTTTATCAGTGTCCTTTTCATGTATTTTTAAGATTGAGCTAAACTTACAACTTCAAACTGCCTTCTTGAAAAAATTGCCGCGTTTGGATTTTTTTGGCCATTCCCTACCCCAGGACATTTTTTGAGAGCATGAGTCATTTACAGCCCTGCAGCCCTTGTGATTATTAGTGACCATTAGCAGTAGATTGAAAGCTGCTGTTTGAGGAAACGGCCTTAGGGTGGCAGCATTTCTACGTTGCCAACTCTGCTCGCTAGGGCAACAGAACCTTGCTGCAAGTTGTGCTTTTAGGTTGCAGATTAGAGTGGAATGTGCCAGGACAAACCCCCATAAGTTTTAGCCTCCTTAATTCTTGTTTGTGTCTTTAAGTTGTAGTTTTTATCAGAGCAAATTTGATTGAAAAATGTCTTTTCTTCTAGGTGTACAGAATCTTGTCCATTTACACATATACATATATCTATTGATCTTTGTGTCCTTTTCCATGTAGGTTATTACAGAGTGTTGAGTAGACCACTCTCGGTATTCCATAGGTCTTTGGGGATTATATATTTTATATGTATTAGTATATGTGTGTTAACCCCAATATCCTAATTTATCCATTCCTCACACCTTTTCTTTGGCTTAACCATAAGTTTGTCTTCTCAATCTGAGATTGTCTTTCTCTATGGAAATATGTTCATTTTTATGAATTTTCAGATAACATAAGTGATATCCTAGAACATTTGTCTTTCGCATTCTGACTTATTTCACGTAGTGTGATCATCTCTAGTCTGAACTGTGGTGCTGCATATGCAATTCTTTTATTTTTTTCCATCACTAATATTCCATTCTGTACATCTAACACTTCTTCTTTGTCTATTCATCTGTTTATGGACCTTGATTTTGCTTCCATGTCTTGGCTATTTCAATATTGCTGCAGTGCACATTTGCCTGCCTCTGTCTTTCCGAGTCTGGTGGTCTTAGGTTATAGGCCCAAAAGGTGCCCTGCCGCATCATATGGTAGCTCAATTTTTACCTTTTAAAGCAGCTCCATTCAGTTTTCGTTAGTGCTGTTACCACTTTACATCCCACCAGCAGCTAGAAGGTACACAGTTCTGTAAAACCCCTTCAACATTTATAGTTTGTAGACTTTTTGCTGATGGTCATTTGACTGGTGTGAGTTCAAACCTTTTTGGAGGTTGGATTTGCATGTGGCTAATAATTCCTTATACTGAACTTTAGGCATGTCCTTTTTTTCTTTTCCTTTTTTTTTTAAAGAGTGAGTTCAACTTCCCTCTTCATATTGACTTCTTGAAAAATTTGTCGTGTTGAATTTTCTTGCCTATTCCCTACCGCAGGGCATTTTTTGAGGGCAGGTGTCATTTACAGCCCTGCAGTCCTTGTGACTATTAAGCGACCATTAGCACTGGGTTTAAAGCTGCTGTTGTGGGAAACAGCCACATGGCGGCAGCATTATTATGTTCTCAACTCTTGTTACTAGGGCAACAGAGTCTTCCTGGACGTCGTGTTCCGTGGTTGTAAATTAGAGTGGAATGTACTGGGACAAATCCCCAGAAGTTTATGTCTCATTACTTATGTTTGTTTTTTTAATTTAATTTCTATTTCTTATCGGAGTATATTTGATTAGAGTGTTTTGTTTGTCTAGCTCTACAGAATCTGCTCAATGATTCATACATATGTCTGTTCATCTTCGGATCCTGTTACCATGTATGGTATTACAGAATATTGAGTAGACCTCCATTGGTATTTGATAGGCGTTTTGTCATTATATATTTTATATGTATTGGTGATTATATAATTCATATAGTTTATAGGTTATATGTTTATATACATTAAACATACATTAGTATATGTATGCAACCCCCATAATCCTACTTTATCCATCCTCCCACCTTTCATTTTGGTTAACCATTAGTTTGTTTCAGAAGTCTGTGAGTGTCTTTTTCTGTGGAAATATGTTCATTGGTAGCAATCTTAGGAGAACATGTATAAATGATATCATAGGATATTTGTCATTCCCTTTTGACTTACTTAACGTAATATGATTATTTCTAGGCTCATCTGTAGTCCTGAAAACGGCATTGTTCATTTTTTTCCCGAGGCTACTATTCCATTCGGTACGTATACCACTTCTTCTTTTTCCATTTATTTGTTGATGGACATTTTGTTTGTTTGCATGTCTTGGCTATTGTAAATATTGCTGCAGTGCACGTTTGCCTGTCTGTGCCTTTCTGATTCTGGTCTTCTTAGGGTATAGTCCCAGTAGCGGTTCGGCCGCATCATTTGGTAGCTCAATTTTTACCTTTTAAGCGCAGCTCCATTCTGTTCTCATGATTAGCTGTTACCAGTTTACATCCATCCAACAGCATAGGGGGTATACATTTCTCCACTAACCCGTCAGCATTCGTTGTTTGTAGACTTTTTACGGATGGCATTTTGAATATTGGCTGGTGAAATCTTTGTGTAGTTTGGATTTGCATCCAACCAATAATTCCTGATATTGAGCTTTTATCCATGTTCTTCTTTTTATAAAATAACAGAGTGAGTAACACTTACCTCTTCAATCTCTTTTCTGGAAAAATTTTCCGTGCTGTGAACTTTTTTGGCCATTACCTACCCCCGGACATTTTTTGAGGACACGTGTCAATTACAGCCCTACAATTACTGTGAATCTCAAGTGACCGTTAGCCCTGTGTTTAAAGCTGCTGTTGTGGGAAACGGCCACAAGGCGGCAGCATTTCTCCATTCCCAAATCTGGTTACTAGGGTAGCAGAGCCTTCCTGAAAGTTGTGTTCCTAGGTTGTAAATTAGACTGGGATGTGCCAGGGAAAACCCCAATAACTTTATGTCTCATTAATTGTTGTTCATGGTTCTAATTATTTAAATTGGGGTAATGAGTAGAATAGTGTTTGTTCTGGGTGTACACAATCAGGTTCAATTGAACATTATATATATCTATTTCATGTCCAGATCCTCTTCCCATGTAAATTACTATTATTTTTTAAAATAAATTTATGTTATTTATTTATTTATTTGTGGCTAAGTTAGATCTCCCTTGCTGCCTGTGGGCTTTCTCCAGTTGCAGTGAGCAATGGCTACTCTCTGTTGCGGTGCACGGGCTTCTCACTGCAGTGGCTTCTCTTGTTGCGGAACACGGGCTGTACGCATGCGGGCTTCAGTAGTTGTGGTGCATGGGCTCAGTAGTTACGGCTCATGGGCTCCAGAGCGTAGGCTCATTAGTTGTGGTGCACGGGCTTAGTTGCTCTGCAGCATGTGGGATCTTCCCGAACCAGGGATCGAACCTGTGTCCCCGGTATTGGCAGGCGGATTCTTAACCACGGTGCCACTAGGCAAGCCCCCGTGTAAATTATGACACAGCATTCAGTAGACCTCCCTTGGTATATGGTCGGTCTTTTTGATACATGTGTTTAATATGTATTTGTATACGTATGGTAACCCTAATGTTTATGTATCCATTCCTCCCACCTTTCCTTTTAGATAACCATAGTTTGTTTTCTAAGTCTGTGAGAGTCTGTCTCTGTGGAAATCTGTTCATATGTGTCAGTGTGTTAGGTAACACCTAGGAGTCATATGACAGGTTATTTGTCGTCTGCTTTCCGACTTACCTCAGGTTCTGTGATTATCTCTAGGCTCATCTATGGTGCTGCAAAGAGCAGTGTTTCATCCTTTTCCATGGCGAATATTCCATTGTGTACACGGACCACTTCTTCTTTGTGCATTCATCTGTGGATGGACATTTTGGTTACTTCCAAGTCTTGGCTATGCTAAATATTGGTGCAGTGCCGGGTTGCCAGCCTGTGTCTTTTGGATTCTGGTCTTCTCAGGGGTTAGGCCCAGCAGTGGGCCTACTAGATCATGTGGTTGTTCAATTTTTACCTTTCAACGCACCTCCATTCTGTCCTCACTACTGGCTGTTACCAGTTTACATCCCACCAGCAACTAGAGGGTACACAGATCTCTAAAACCCCTTCAGCATTCATTGTTTGTAGACATTTTACTAATGGCATTTTGAATGTTGTGTGGTGATACCTTTTCATAGTTTGGATTTGCATGCGTCTAATAATTCCCGGTATTGAGCTTTTATCTACATCCGCTTTCTTTTTTTTTTTTTTAAGTTAAACGGAGGAACTTACCTCTTCAAATTGTTTCCTTGAAAAGTGTGCCGTGTTCTGAATTCCTGTGGCCATTACCTGCACCAGGACATTTTTTGAGGGCAGGTGTCATTTACAGCCCTGTATTAGTTGGGGATATTACATGACCATTAGCTCTGGGTTTAAAGCTGTTGTTGCAGGAAACGGCCACAAGGAGGCAGCATTTCTATATTCCCAACTCTGGTTACTAGGGCAACAGAGCCTTCCTGGAAGTCCTGTTTCTAGGTTGTAAAGCAGAGTGGAATGTGCCAGGAGAAACCCCGAAAAACTATGTGTACTTACTTGCTGTTGGTATTCTTAGCTTAATTTTCATTTTTCTCAGAGCAAATTTGATTGCAATGTTGTGTTTGTTGTAGGTGTACAGAATCTCTTTCATTGATACATATATCTTTTCATGTTTGGATCCTCTTCCATATAGGTTATTACAGAATGTTGTGTAGACCTCTCTTGGTATTCGGTATGTCTTTGATGATTATATATTTTATAAGTATTAGCATATGTCTGTTGAACCCAATATCCTCCGTTATACATTCCTCACACCTTTCCTTTTGGTTAACGACAAGCTTGTTTTCTGAACACGTGAGTGTCCTTCTCTGTGGAAACAGGTTCCTTCATATCAATCTTGAGATAACACCTATACATGATATCATAGGATATGTGTCTCTCGCTTTCTGACTTACTTCAAGTTGTGTGATTATCTGTAGCCTCATCTATGGTGCTGCAGACGGCATTGTTTCATTCCTTTCTGTGTCTAATATTGCATTGTGTACATGGACCACTTTTTCGTCCATTCATCTGATGATGGACATTTTTGTTGCTTCCATGTCTTGGCTATTGTAAATACTGCTGCAATACACGATTTTCCATCCCGTGTCTTTTTGATTCTGGCTTTCACAGGTGACAGGCCCAAGAGTGGGCCTTCCGGATCATATGGTAACTCAATTTTTACCTTGAAACACACTGCCATTCTGTTCTTATTATTGGCTGTTACCAGTTTACATCCCACTTAGACCGAGAGGTTATGCTATTCTCCACAACTGCTTCCACATCTATTGTTTGTTGACTTTTTGCTGATGGTCATTCTGACTGGTGTGAGGTGATACCTTTGTGTAGATTGGATTTCCATGCGTCTAATAGTTCCTGATCTTTTGCGTTTATCAATGTCCTTTTCATGTATTTTTAAGATTGAGCTAAACTTACAACTTCAAACTGCCTTCTTGAAAACATTGCCGCGTTTGGATTTTTTTGGCCATTCCCTACCCCAGGACATTTTTTGAGAGCATGAGTCATTTACAGCCCTGCAGTCCTTGTGAATATTAGTGACCATTAGCAGTAGATTGAAAGCTGCTGTTTGAGGAAACGGCCTTAGGGTGGCAGCATTTCTACGTTGCCAACTCTGCTCGCTAGGGCAACAGAACCTTGCTGCAAGTTGTGCTTTTAGGTTGCAGATTAGAGTGGAATGTGCCAGGACAAACCCCCATAAGTTTTAGCCTCCTTAATTCTTGTTTGTGTCGTTAAGTTGTAGTTTTTATCAGAGCAAAGTTGATTGAAAAATGTCTTTTCTTCTAGGTGTACAGAATCTTGTCCATTTACACATATACATATATCTATTGATCTTTGGGTCCTTTTCCATGTAGGTTATTACAGAGTGTTGAGTAGACCACTCTCGGTATTCCATAGGTCTTTGGGGATTATATATTTTATATGTATTAGTATATGTGTGTTAACCCCAATATCCTAATTTATCCATTCGTCACACCTTTTCTTTGGCTTAACCATAAGTTTGTCTTCTCAATCTGAGATTGTCTTTCTCTATGGAAATATGTTCATTTTTATGAATTTTCAGATAACATAAGTGATATCGTAGAACATTTGTCTTTCGCATTCTGACTTATTTCACGTTGTGTGATTATCTCTAGTCTGAACTGTGGTGCTGCATATGCCATTCTTTTATTTTTTTTCATCACTAATATTCCATTCTGTACATCTACCACTTCTTCTTTGTCCATTCTTCTGTTTATGGACCTTGTTTTTGCTTCCATGTCTTGGCTATTTCAATATTGCTGCAGTGCACATTTGCCTGCCTCTGTCTTTCCGAGTCTGGTGGTCTTAGGTTATAGGCCCAAAAGGTGCCCTGCTACGTCATATGGTAGCTCAATTTTTACCTTTTAAAGCAGCTCCATTCAGTTTTCGTTAGTGCTGTTACCACTTTACATCCCACCAGCAGCTAGAAGGTACACAGTTCTGTAAAACCCCTTCAACATTTATAGTTTGTAGACTTTTTGCTGATGGTCATTTGACTGGTGTGAGTTCAAACCTTTTTGGAGGTTGGATTTGCATGTGGCTAATAATTCCTTATACTGAACTTTAGGCATGTCCTTTTTTTCTTTTCCTTTTTTTTTAAAGAGTGAGTACAACTTCCCTCTTCATATTGACTTCTTGAAAAATTTGTCGTGTTGAATTTTCTTGCCTATTCCCTACCGCAGGGCATTTTTTGAGGGCAGGTGTCATTTACAGCCCTGCAGTCCTTGTGACTATTAAGCGACCATTAGCACTGGGTTTAAAGCTGCTGTTGTGGGAAACAGCCACATGGCGGCAGCATTATTATGTTCTCAACTCTTGTTACTAGGGCAACAGAGTCTTCCTGGACGTCGTGTTCCGCGGTTGTAAATTAGAGTGGAATGTACTGGGACAAATCCCCAGAAGTTTATGTCTCATTACTTATGTTTGTTTTTTTAATTTAATTTCTATTTCTTATCAGAGTAAATTTGATTAGAGTGTTTTGATTGTCTGGCTGGTACAGAATCTGCTCAATGATTCATACATATGTCTGTTCATCTTCGGATCCTGTTACCATGTATGGTATTACAGAATGTTGAGTAGACCTCCCTTGGTATTTGATAGGCGTTCTGTCATTATATATTTTATATGTATTGGTGATTATATAATTCATGTAGTTTATACGTTATATGTTTATATACATTTAACATACATTAGTATATGCATGCAACCCCCATAATCCTAATTTATCCATCCTCCCACCTTTCATTTTGGTTAACCATTAGTTTGTTTCAGAAGTCTGTGAGTGTCTTTTTCTGTGGAAATATGTTCATTGGTAGCAATCTTAGGAGACCATGTATAAATGATATCATAGGATATTTGTCATTCCCTTTTGACTTACTTAACGTAATATGATTATTTCTAGGCTCATCTGTAGTCCTGAAAACGGCATTGTTCATTTTTTTCCCGAGGCTACTATTCCATTCGGTACGTATACCACTTCTTCTTTGTCCATTTATCTGTTGATGGACATTTTGTTTGTTTGCATGTCTTGGCTATTGTAAATATTGCTGCAGTGCACGTTTGCCTGTCTGTGCCTTTCCGATTCTGGTCTTCTTAGGGTTTAGGCCCATTAGCGGTTCGGCCGCATCATTTGGTAGCTCAATTTTTACCTTTTAAACGCAGCTCCATTCTGTTCTCATGATTAGCTGTTACCAGTTTACATCCATCCAACAGCATAGGGGGTATACATTTCTCCACTAACCCGTCAGCATTCGTTGTTTGTAGACTTTTTACGGATGGCATTTTGAATATTGGCTGGTGAAATCTTTGTGTAGTTTGGATTTGCATCCAACCAATAATTCCTGATATTGAGCTTTTATTCATGTTCTTCTTTTTATAAAATAACAGAGTGAGTAACACTTACCTCTTCAGTCTCTTTTCTGGAAAACTTTTCCGTGCTGTAAACTTTTTTGGCCATTACCTACCCCCGGACATTTTTTGAGGACACGTGTCATTTACAGCCCTACAATTACTGTGAATCTCAAGTGACCGTTAGCCCTGTGTTTAAAGCTGCTGTTGTGGGAAACGGCCACAAGGCGGCAGCATTTCTCCAATCCCAAATCTGGTTACTAGGGTAGCAGAGCCTTCCTGAAAGTTGTGTTCCTAGGTTGTAAATTAGACTGGGATGTGCCAGGGAAAACCCCAATAACTTTATGTCTCATTAATTGTTGTTCATGGTTCTAATTATTTAAATTGGGGTAATGAGTAGAATAGTGTTTGTTCTGGGTGTACACAATCAGGTTCAATTGAACATTATATATATCTATTCATGTCCAGATCCTCTTCCCATGTAAATTACTATTATTTTTTAAAATAAATTTATGTTATTTATTTATTTATTTGTGGCTAAGTTAGATCTCCCTTGCTGCCTGTGGGCTTTCTCCAGTTGCAGTGAGCAATGGCTACTCTCTGTTGCGGTGCACGGGCTTCTCACTGCAGTGGCTTCTCTTGTTGCGGAACACGGGCTGTACGCATGCGGGCTTCAGTAGTTGTGGTGCATGGGCTCAGTAGTTACGGCTCATGGGCTCCAGAGCGTAGGCTCATTAGTTGTGGTGCACGGGCTTAGTTGCTCTGCAGCATGTGGGATCTTCCCGAACCAGGGATCGAACCTGTGTCCCCGGTATTGGCAGGCGGATTCTTAACCACGGTGCCACTAGGCAAGCCCCTGTGTAAATTATTACACAGCATTCAGTAGACCTCCCTTGGTATATGGTCGGTCTTTTTGATACATGTGTTTAATATGTATTTGTATACGTATGGTAACCCTAATGTTTATGTATCCATTCCTCCCACCTTTCCTTTTAGATAACCATAGTTTGTTTTCTAAGTCTGTGAGAGTCTGTCTCTGTGGAAATATGTTCATATGTGTCAGTGTGTTAGGTAACACCTAGGAGTCATATGACAGGTTATTTGTCGTCTGCTTTCCGACTTACCTCAGGTTCTGTGATTATCTCTAGGCTCATCTATGGTGCTGCAAAGAGCAGTGTTTCATCCTTTTCCATGGCGAATATTCCATTGTGTACACGGACCACTTCTTCTTTGTGCATTCATCTGTGGATGGACATTTTGGTTACTTCCAAGTCTTGGCTATGCTAAATATTGGTGCAGTGCCGGGTTGCCAGCCTGTGTCTTTTGGATTCTGGTCTTCTCAGGGGTTAGGCCCAGCAGTGGGCCTACTAGATCATATGGTTGTTCAATTTTTACCTTTCAACGCACCTCCATTCTGTCCTCACTACTGGCTGTTACCAGTTTACATCCCACCAGCAACTAGAGGGTACACAGATCTCTAAAACCCCTTCAGCATTCATTGTTTGTAGACATTTTACTAATGGCATTTTGAATGTTGTGTGGTGATACCTTTTCATAGTTTGGATTTGCATGCGTCTAATAATTCCCGGTATTGAGCTTTTATCTACATCCGCTTTCTTTTTTTTTTAAGTTAAACGGAGGAATTTACCTCTTCAAATTGTTTCCTTGAAAAGTGTGCTGTGTTCTGAATTCCTGTGGCCATTACCTGCACCAGGACATTTTTTGAGGGCAGGTGTCATTTACAGCCCTGTATTAGTTGGGGATATTACATGACCATTAGCTCTGGGTGTAAAGCTGTTGTTGCAGGAAACGGCCACAAGGATGCAGCATTTCTATATTCCCAACTCTGGTTACTAGGGCAACAGAGCCTTCCTGGAAGTCCTGTTTCTAGGTTGTAAACTAGAGTGGAATGTGCTGGGACAAGCCCCCAGAACTTTATGTCTCCTTACTTATGTTTGTTTTTTATATTTAATTTCTATTTCTTATCGGAGTAAATTTGATTAGCGTGTTTTGATTGTCTGGCTGTACAGAATCTGCTCAATGATTCATACATATGTCTGTTCATCTTCGGATCCTGTTAGCATGTATGTGATTACAGAATGTATATTTTAAAGGTATTGTGATTATATAATTTAAATAGTTTATATGTTATAGGTTTATATGCATTTATCAAACATTACTATATGTATGTTAACCCCATAGTCCTAATTTACCCATCCTCCCACGTTTCATTTTGGCTAACCATTAGGTTATTTGAAAAGTCTGTGAGTGTCTTTTTCTGTGGAAATATGTTCATTGGTAGCAATCTTAGGAGAACATGTATAAATGATATCATGGGATATTTGTCATACCCTTTTGACTTACTTAACCTTATATGATTATTTCTAGGCTCAAGTGTAGTCCTGAAAACAGCATTGTTAATTTTTTATCCGAGGCTACTATTCCATTCTATCCATATACCACTTCTTCTTTGTCCATTCATCTGTTTATGGATCTTTTTTTGCTTCCATGTCCTGTCTATTTCAATATTGCTGCAGTGCACATTTGCCTGCCTCTGTCTTTCCGATTCTGGTGGTCTTAGGTTATGGGACCAAAAGGTGCCCTGCCACATCATATGGTAGCTCAATTTTTACCTTTTCAAGCAGCTCGATTCAGTTTGCATTAGTGCTGTTACCACTTTAAATCCCACCAGCAGCTAGAAGATCCAAAGTTCTCTAAAACCCCTTCAGCATTTGTAGTTTGTAGACTTTTTGCTGATGGTCATGACTGGTGTGAGCTGAAACCTTTTTGAATTTGAATTTACATGTGTCTAATAATTCCTTATACTGAGCGTTAGGCATGTCCTTTTTTTTCTTTTCCTTTTTTTTAAAGAGTGAGTACAACTTCCCTCCTCTTATTGACATCTTGAAAATTTTCTCCTGTGTTGAATTTTCTTGCCTATTCCCTATCCCAGGGCATGTTTTGAGGGCAGGTGTCACTCAGAGCCCTGCAGTGCTTGTGACTATTAAGCAACAATTACAACTGGCTATAAAGCTGCTGTTGTGGGAAACAGCCACAAGGCAGCAGCATTATTACGTTCTCAATTCTTGTTATTAGGGCAACAGAGTCTTCCTGGAGGTAGTGTTCTGAGGTTGTAAATTAGAGTGGAATGTGCTGGCAGAAACCCCGAGAAGTTTATGTCTCCTTACTTATGTTTGTTCTTTAAATTTACTTTCTATTTCTTATCGGAGTAAATTTGATTAGAGTGTTTTGATTGTCTGGCTGTACAGAATCTGCTCAATGATTCATACATATGTCTGTTCATCTTCGGATCCTGTTAGCATGTATGTGATTACAGAATGTATATTTTAAAGGTATTGGTGATTATATAATTCATATGGTTTATCTGTTATATGTTTATATACATTTAACAAAGATTACTATATATATGTTAACCCCATAGTCCTAATTTACGCATCCTCCCACGTTTCATTTTGGCTAACCATTAGTTTATTTGATAAGTCTGTGAGTGTCTTTTTCTGTGGAAATATGTTCATTGGTAGCAATCTTAGGATAACATGTATAAATGATATCATAGGATATTTGTCATTCCCTTTTGACTTACTTAACCTTATATGATTATTTCTAGGCTCAACTGTAGTCCTGAAAACGGCATTGTTCATTTTGTTCCCGAGGCTACTATTCCATTTGGTACGTATACCATTTCGTCTTTGTCCAGTCATCTGTTTATGGACCTTTTTTTTGCTTGTATGTCTTGGCTATTTCAATATTGCTGCAGTGCACATTTGCCTGCCTCTGTCTTTCCGATTCTGGTGGTCTTAGGTTATAGGCCCAAAAGGTGCCCAGCCGCATCATATGCTAGCTCAGTTTTTACCTTTTCAAGCAGCTCCATTCAGTTTGCGTTAGTGCTGTTACCACTTTACATCCCACCAGCAGCTAGAAGGTACACAGTTTTCTAAAACCCCTTCAGCATTTACAGTTTGTAGACTTTTTGCTGATGGTCATGACTGGTGTGAGGTGAAACCTTTTAGAATTTGAATTTGCATGTGGCTAATAATTCCTTATACTGAGTTTTAGGCATGTCTTTTTTTTCTTTAACTTTTCTTTTTAAAGAGTGAGTACAACTACCCTCCTCTTATTGACTTCTTGAAAATTTTCTCATGTGTTGAATTTTCTTGCCTATTCCCTACCCCAGGGCATTTTTTGAGGGCAGGTGTCATTTAGAGCCCTGCAATCCTTGTGACTATTAAGCAACCATTAGCAGTGGGTTTAAAGCTGCTGTTGTGGGAAACAGCCACAAGGCGGCAGCATTATTACGTTCTCAAATCTTGTTACTAGGGCAACAGAGTCTTTCTCTAGGTAGTGTTCCGAGATTGTAAATTAGAGTGGAATGTGCTGGGACAAGCCCCCAGAACTTTATGTCTCCTTACTTATGTTTGTTTTTTAAATTTAATTTCTATTTCTTATCGGAGTAAATTTGATTAGAGTGTTTTGATTGTCTGGCTGTACAGAATCTGCTCAATGATTCATACATATGTCTGTTCATCTTCGGATCCTGTTAGCATGTATGTGATTACAGAATGTATATTTTAAAGGTATTGTGATTATGTAATTTATATAGTTTATATGATATATGTTTATATACATTTAACAAACATTACTATATGTATGTTAACCCCATAGTCCTAATTTACCCATCCTCCCACCTTTCATTTTGGCTAACCATTAGTTTATTTGATAAGTCTGTGAGTGTCTTTTTTTGTGGAAATATGTTCATTGGTAGCAATCTTAGGATAACATGTATAAATGATATCATAGGATATTTGTCATACCCTTTTGACTTACTTAACCTTATATGATTATTTCTAGGCTCAACTGTAGTCCTGAAAACGGCATTGTTCATTTTGTTCCCGAGGCTACTATTCCATTTGGTACGTTTACCATTTCGTCTTTGTCCAGTCATCTGTTTATGGACCTTTTTTTTGCTTGTATGTCTTGGCTATTTCAATATTGCTGCAGTGCACATTTGCCTGCCTCTGTCTTCCCGATTCTGGTGGTCTTACTTAATAGGCTCAAAAGGTGCCCTGTCGCATCATTTGGTAGCTCAGTTTTTACCTTGTAAAGCAGCTCCATTCCGTTTTTGTTAGTGCTGTTACCACTTTAGTTCCCACCAGAGCTAGGAGGTACAGAGTTCTCTAAAACCCCTTCAGCATTTATAGTTTGTAGACTTTTTGCTGATGGCCATTTGACTGGTGTGAGCTGAGACCTTTTTGGAGGTTGGATACGCATGTGGCTAATAATTCCTTATACTGAGCTGTAGGCATACCCTTTTTCTTCTTTTCCTTTTTTTGTTAAAGAGTGAGTACTACTTCCCTCTTCATATTGACTTCTTGAAAAATTTCTCATGTGTTGAATTTTCTTGCCTATTCCCTACCCCAGGGCCTTTTTTGAGGGCAGGTGTCATTTAGAGCCCTGCAGTCCTTTTGACTCTTAAGCAACCATTAGCACTGGGTTTAAAGCTGCTATTGTGGGAAACAGCCACAAGGCGGCAGCATTATTACCTTCTCAACTCTTCTTAATAGGGCAACAGAGTCTTCCTGGAGGTAGTGTTCCAAGGTTGTAAACTAGAGTGGAATGTGCTGGGACAAGCCCCCAGAACTTTATGTCTCCTTACTTATGTTTGTTTTTTAAATTTAATTTCTGTTTCTTATCGGAGTAAATTTGATTAGAGTGTTTTGATTGTCTGGCTGTACAGAATCTGCTCAATGATTCATACATATGTCTGTTCATCTTCGGATCCTGTTAGCATGTATGTGATTACAGAATGAATATTTTAAAGGTATTGTGATTACATAATTTATAAAGTTTATATGTTATATGTTTATATACGTTTAACAAACAGTACTATATGTATGTTAACCCTATAGTCCTAATTTACCCATCCTCCCACCTTTCATTTTGGCTAACCATTAGTTTATTTGATAAGTCTCTGAGTGTCTTTTTTTGTGGAAATATGTTCATTGGTAGCAATCTTAGGATAACATGTATAAATGATATCATAGGATATTTGTCATACCCTTTTGACTTACTTAAACTTATATGATTATTTCTACGCTCAACTGTAGTCCTGAAAACGGCATTGTTCATTTTGTTCCCGAGGCTACTATTCCATTTGGTACGTATACCATTTCGTCTTTGTCCAGTCATCTGTTTATGGACATTTTTTTTGCTTGTATGTCTTGGCTATTTCAATATTGCTGCAGTGCACATTTGCCTGCCTCTGTCTTTCCGATTCTGGTGGTCTTACTTAATAGGCCCAAAGGTGCCCTGTCGCATCATTTGGTAGCTCAGTTTTTACCTTGTAAAGCAGCTCCATTCCGTTTTTGTTAGTGCTGTTACCACTTTAGATCCCACCAGAGCTAGGAGGTACAGAGTTCTCTAAAACCCCTTCAGCATTTATAGTTTGTAGACTTTTTGCTGATGGCCATTTGACTGGTGTGAGCTGAAACCTTTTTGGAGGTTGGATAGGCATGGGGCTAATAATTCCTTATACTGAGCTTTAGGCATACCCTTTTTCTTCTTTTCCTTTTTTTGTTAAAGAGTGAGTACAACTTCCCTCTTCATATTGACTTCTTGAAAAATTTCTCATGTGTTGAATTTTCTTGCCTATTCCCTACCCCAGGGCCTTTTTTGAGGGCAGGTGTCATTTAGAGCCCTGCAATCCTTGTGACTCTTAAGCAACCATTAGCACTGGGTTTAAAGCTGCTGTTGTGGGAAACAGCCACAAGGCGGCAGCATTATTACCTTCTCAACTCTTGTTACTAGGGCAACAGAGTCTTCCTGGAGGTAGTGTTCCGAGGTTGTAAACTAGAGTGGAATGTGCTGGGAAAAGCCCCCAGAACTTTATGTCTCCTTACTTATGTTTGTTTTTTAAATTTAATTTCTATTTCTTATCGGAGTAAATTTGATTAGAGTGTTTTGATTGTCTGGCTGTACAGAATCTGCTCAATGATTCATACATATGTCTGTTCATCTTCGGATCCTGTTAGCATGTATGTGATTACAGAATGAATATTTTAAAGGTATTGTGATTATATAATTTATATAGTTTATATGTTATATGTTTATATATGTTTAACAAACATTACTCTATGTATGTTAACCCCATAGTCCTAATTTACCCATCCTCCCACGTTTCATTTTGGCTAACCATTAGTTTATTTGATAAGTCTCTGAGTGTCTTTTTCTTTGGAAATATGTTCATTGGTAGCAATCTTAGGATACCATGTATAAATGATATCATAGGATATTTGTCATACCCTTTTGACTTACTTAACCTTATATGATTATTTCTAGGCTCAACTGTAGTCCTGAAAACGGCATTGTTCATTTTGTTCCCGAGGCTACTATTCCATTTGGTACGTATACCATTTCGTCTTTGTCCAGTTATCTGCTTATGGACCTTTTTTTTGCTTGTATGTCTTGGCTATTTCAATATTGCTGCAGTGCACATTTGCCTGCCTCTGTCTTCCCGATTCTGGTGGTCTTACTTAATAGGCTCAAAAGGTGCCCTGTCGCATCATTTGGTAGCTCAGTTTTTACCTTGTAAAGCAGCTCCATTCCGTTTTTGTTAGTGCTGTTACCACTTTAGATCCCACCAGAGCTAGGAGGTACAGAGTTCTCTAAAACCCCTTCAGCATTTATAGTTTGTAGACTTTTTGCTGATGGCCATTTGACTGGTGTGAGCTGAAACCTTTTTGGAGGTTGGATACGCATGTGGCTAATAATTCCTTATACTGAGCTTTAGGCATACCCTTTTTCTTCTTTTCCTTTTTTTGTTAAAGTCTGAGTACAACTTCCTTCTTCATATTGACTTCTTGAAAAATTTCTCATGTGTTGAATTTTCTTGCCTATTCCCTACCCCAGGGCCTTTTTTGAGGGCAGATGTCATTTAGAGCCCTGCAGTCCTTGTGACTCTTAAGCAACCATTAGCAGTGGGTTTAAAGCTGCTGTTGTGGGAAACAGCCACAAGGCGGCAGCATTATTACGTTCTCAACTCTTGTTACTAGGGCAACAGAGTCTTCCTGGAGGTAGTGTTCCGAGGTTGTAAACTAGAGTGGAATGTGCTGGGACAAGCCCCCAGAACTTTATGTCTCCTTACTTATGTTTGTTTTTTAAATTTAATTTCTATTTCTTATCAGAGTAAATTTGATTAGAGTGTTTTGATTGTCTGGCTGTACAGAATCTGTTCAATGATTCATACATATGTCTGTTCATCGTCGGATCCTGTTAGCATGTATGTGATTACAGAATGAATATTTTAAAGGTATTGTGATTACATAATTTATAAAGTTTATATGTTATATGTTTATATACGTTTAACAAACATTACTATGTGTATGTTAACCCGATAGTCCTAATTTACCCATCCTCCCACCTTTCATTTTGGCTAACCATTAGTTTATTTGATAAGTCTCTGAGTGTCTTTTTTTGTGGAAATATGTTCATTGGTAGCAATCTTAGGAAAACATGTATAAATGATATCATAGGATATTTGTCATACCCTTTTGACTTACTTAACCTTATATGATTATTTCTAGGCTCAACTGTAGTCTTGAAAACGGCATTGTTCATTTTGTTCCCGAGGCTACTATTCCATTTGGTACGTATACCATTTCGTCTTTGTCCAGTCATCTGTTTATGGACCTTTTTTTTGCTTGTATGTCTTGGCTATTTCAATATTGCTGCAGTGCACATTTGCCTGCCTCTGTCTTTCCGATTCTGGTGGTCTTACTTAATAGGCTCAAAAGGTGCCCTGTCGCATCATTTGGTAGCTCAGGTTTTACCTTGTAAAGCAGCTCCATTCCGTTTTTGTTAGTGCTGTTACCACTTTAGATCCCACCAGAGCTAGGAGGTACAGAGTTCTCTAAAACCCCTTCAGCATTTATAGTTTGTAGACTTTTTGCTGATGGCCATTTGACTGGTGTGAGCTGAAACCTTTTTGGAGGTTGGATAGGCATGGGGCTAATAATTCCTTATACTGAGCTTTAGGCATACCCTTTTTCTTCTTTTCCTTTTTTTGTTAAAGAGTGAGTACAACTTCCCTCTTCATATTGACTTCTTGAAAAATTTCTCATGTGTTGAATTTTCTTGCCTATTCCCTACCCCAGGGCCTTTTTTGAGGGCAGGTGTCATTTAGAGCCCTGCAATCCTTGTGACTCTTAAGCAACCATTAGCACTGGGTTTAAAGCTGCTGTTGTGGGAAACAGCCACAAGGCGGCAGCATTATTACCTTCTCAACTCTTGTTACTAGGGCAACAGAGTCTTCCTGGAGGTAGTGTTCCGAGGTTGTAAACTAGAGTGGAATGTGCTGGGAAAAGCCCCCAGAACTTTATGTCTCCTTACTTATGTTTGTTTTTTAAATTTAATTTCTATTTCTTATCGGAGTAAATTTGATTAGAGTGTTTTGATTGTCTGGCTGTACAGAATCTGCTCAATGATTCATACATATGTCTGTTCATCTTCGGATCCTGTTAGCATGTATGTGATTACAGAATGAATATTTTAAAGGTATTGTGATTATATAATTTATATAGTTTATATGTTATATGTTTATATATGTTTAACAAACATTACTCTATGTATGTTAACCCCATAGTCCTAATTTACCCATCCTCCCACGTTTCATTTTGGCTAACCATTAGTTTATTTGATAAGTCTCTGAGTGTCTTTTTCTTTGGAAATATGTTCATTGGTAGCAATCTTAGGATACCATGTATAAATGATATCATAGGATATTTGTCATACCCTTTTGACTTACTTAACCTTATATGATTATTTCTAGGCTCAACTGTAGTCCTGAAAACGGCATTGTTCATTTTGTTCCCGAGGCTACTATTCCATTTGGTACGTATACCATTTCGTCTTTGTCCAGTTATCTGCTTATGGACCTTTTTTTTGCTTGTATGTCTTGGCTATTTCAATATTGCTGCAGTGCACATTTGCCTGCCTCTGTCTTCCCGATTCTGGTGGTCTTACTTAATAGGCTCAAAAGGTGCCCTGTCGCATCATTTGGTAGCTCAGTTTTTACCTTGTAAAGCAGCTCCATTCCGTTTTTGTTAGTGCTGTTACCACTTTAGATCCCACCAGAGCTAGGAGGTACAGAGTTCTCTAAAACCCCTTCAGCATTTATAGTTTGTAGACTTTTTGCTGATGGCCATTTGACTGGTGTGAGCTGAAACCTTTTTGGAGGTTGGATACGCATGTGGCTAATAATTCCTTATACTGAGCTTTAGGCATACCCTTTTTCTTCTTTTCCTTTTTTTGTTAAAGTCTGAGTACAACTTCCTTCTTCATATTGACTTCTTGAAAAATTTCTCATGTGTTGAATTTTCTTGCCTATTCCCTACCCCAGGGCCTTTTTTGAGGGCAGATGTCATTTAGAGCCCTGCAGTCCTTGTGACTCTTAAGCAACCATTAGCAGTGGGTTTAAAGCTGCTGTTGTGGGAAACAGCCACAAGGCGGCAGCATTATTACGTTCTCAACTCTTGTTACTAGGGCAACAGAGTCTTCCTGGAGGTAGTGTTCCGAGGTTGTAAACTAGAGTGGAATGTGCTGGGACAAGCCCCCAGAACTTTATGTCTCCTTACTTATGTTTGTTTTTTAAATTTAATTTCTATTTCTTATCAGAGTAAATTTGATTAGAGTGTTTTGATTGTCTGGCTGTACAGAATCTGTTCAATGATTCATACATATGTCTGTTCATCGTCGGATCCTGTTAGCATGTATGTGATTACAGAATGAATATTTTAAAGGTATTGTGATTACATAATTTATAAAGTTTATATGTTATATGTTTATATACGTTTAACAAACATTACTATGTGTATGTTAACCCGATAGTCCTAATTTACCCATCCTCCCACCTTTCATTTTGGCTAACCATTAGTTTATTTGATAAGTCTCTGAGTGTCTTTTTTTGTGGAAATATGTTCATTGGTAGCAATCTTAGGAAAACATGTATAAATGATATCATAGGATATTTGTCATACCCTTTTGACTTACTTAACCTTATATGATTATTTCTAGGCTCAACTGTAGTCTTGAAAACGGCATTGTTCATTTTGTTCCCGAGGCTACTATTCCATTTGGTACGTATACCATTTCGTCTTTGTCCAGTCATCTGTTTATGGACCTTTTTTTTGCTTGTATGTCTTGGCTATTTCAATATTGCTGCAGTGCACATTTGCCTGCCTCTGTCTTTCCGATTCTGGTGGTCTTACTTAATAGGCTCAAAAGGTGCCCTGTCGCATCATTTGGTAGCTCAGGTTTTACCTTGTAAAGCAGCTCCATTCCGTTTTTGTTAGTGCTGTTACCACTTTAGATCCCACCAGAGCTAGGAGGTACAGAGTTCTCTAAAACCCCTTCAGCATTTATAGTTTGTAGACTTTTTGCTGATGGCCATTTGACTGGTGTGAGCTGAAACCTTTTTGGAGGTTGGATAGGCATGGGGCTAATAATTCCTTATACTGAGCTTTAGGCATACCCTTTTTCTTCTTTTCCTTTTTTTGTTAAAGAGTGAGTACCACTTCCCTCTTCATATTGACTTCTTGAAAAATTTCTCATGTGTTGAATTTTCTTGCCTATTCCCTACCCCAGGGCCTTTTTTGAGGGCAGGTGTCATTTAGAGCCCTGCAATCCTTGTGACTCTTAAGCAACCATTAGCACTGGGTTTAAAGCTGCTGTTGTGGGAAACAGCCACAAGGCGGCAGCATTATTACCTTCTCAACTCTTGTTACTAGGGCAACAGAGTCTTCCTGGAGGTAGTGTTCCGAGGTTGTAAACTAGAGTGGAATGTGCTGGGAAAAGCCCCCAGAACTTTATGTCTCCTTACTTATGTTTGTTTTTTAAATTTAATTTCTATTTCTTATCGGAGTAAATTTGATTAGAGTGTTTTGATTGTCTGGCTGTACAGAATCTGCTCAATGATTCATACATATGTCTGTTCATCTTCGGATCCTGTTAGCATGTATGTGATTACAGAATGAATATTTTAAAGGTATTGTGATTATATAATTTATATAGTTTATATGTTATATGTTTATATATGTTTAACAAACATTACTCTATGTATGTTAACCCCATAGTCCTAATTTACCCATCCTCCCACGTTTCATTTTGGCTAACCATTAGTTTATTTGATAAGTCTCTGAGTGTCTTTTTCTTTGGAAATATGTTCATTGGTAGCAATCTTAGGATACCATGTATAAATGATATCATAGGATATTTGTCATACCCTTTTGACTTACTTAACCTTATATGATTATTTCTAGGCTCAACTGTAGTCCTGAAAACGGCATTGTTCATTTTGTTCCCGAGGCTACTATTCCATTTGGTACGTATACCATTTCGTCTTTGTCCAGTTATCTGCTTATGGACCTTTTTTTTGCTTGTATGTCTTGGCTATTTCAATATTGCTGCAGTGCACATTTGCCTGCCTCTGTCTTCCCGATTCTGGTGGTCTTACTTAATAGGCTCAAAAGGTGCCCTGTCGCATCATTTGGTAGCTCAGTTTTTACCTTGTAAAGCAGCTCCATTCCGTTTTTGTTAGTGCTGTTACCACTTTAGATCCCACCAGAGCTAGGAGGTACAGAGTTCTCTAAAACCCCTTCAGCATTTATAGTTTGTAGACTTTTTGCTGATGGCCATTTGACTGGTGTGAGCTGAAACCTTTTTGGAGGTTGGATACGCATGTGGCTAATAATTCCTTATACTGAGCTTTAGGCATACCCTTTTTCTTCTTTTCCTTTTTTTGTTAAAGTCTGAGTACAACTTCCTTCTTCATATTGACTTCTTGAAAAATTTCTCATGTGTTGAATTTTCTTGCCTATTCCCTACCCCAGGGCCTTTTTTGAGGGCAGATGTCATTTAGAGCCCTGCAGTCCTTGTGACTCTTAAGCAACCATTAGCAGTGGGTTTAAAGCTGCTGTTGTGGGAAACAGCCACAAGGCGGCAGCATTATTACGTTCTCAACTCTTGTTACTAGGGCAACAGAGTCTTCCTGGAGGTAGTGTTCCGAGGTTGTAAACTAGAGTGGAATGTGCTGGGACAAGCCCCCAGAACTTTATGTCTCCTTACTTATGTTTGTTTTTTAAATTTAATTTCTATTTCTTATCAGAGTAAATTTGATTAGAGTGTTTTGATTGTCTGGCTGTACAGAATCTGTTCAATGATTCATACATATGTCTGTTCATCGTCGGATCCTGTTAGCATGTATGTGATTACAGAATGAATATTTTAAAGGTATTGTGATTACATAATTTATAAAGTTTATATGTTATATGTTTATATACGTTTAACAAACATTACTATGTGTATGTTAACCCGATAGTCCTAATTTACCCATCCTCCCACCTTTCATTTTGGCTAACCATTAGTTTATTTGATAAGTCTCTGAGTGTCTTTTTTTGTGGAAATATGTTCATTGGTAGCAATCTTAGGATAACATGTATAAATGATATCATAGGATATTTGTCATACCCTTTTGACTTACTTAACCTTATATGATTATTTCTAGGCTCAACTGTAGTCTTGAAAACGGCATTGTTCATTTTGTTCCCGAGGCTACTATTCCATTTGGTACGTATACCATTTCGTCTTTGTCCAGTCATCTGTTTATGGACCTTTTTTTTGCTTGTATGTCTTGGCTATTTCAATATTGCTGCAGTGCACATTTGCCTGCCTCTGTCTTCCCGATTCTGGTGGTCTTACTTAATAGGCTCAAAAGGTGCCCTGTCGCATCATTTGGTAGCTCAGGTTTTACCTTGTAAAGCAGCTCCATTCCGTTTTTGTTAGTGCTGTTACCACTTTAGATCCCACCAGAGCTAGGAGGTACAGAGTTCTCTAAAACCCCTTCAGCATTTATAGTTTGTAGACTTTTTGCTGATGGCCATTTGACTGGTGTGAGCTGAAACCTTTTTGGAGGTTGGATAGGCATGGGGCTAATAATTCCTTATACTGAGCTTTAGGCATACCCTTTTTCTTCTTTTCCTTTTTTTGTTAAAGAGTGAGTACCACTTCCCTCTTCATATTGACTTCTTGAAAAATTTCTCATGTGTTGAATTTTCTTGCCTATTCCCTACCCCAGGGCCTTTTTTGAGGGCAGGTGTCATTTAGAGCCCTGCAATCCTTGTGACTCTTAAGCAACCATTAGCAGTGGGTTTAAAGCTGCTGTTGTGGGAAACAGCCACAAGGCGGCAGCATTATTACGTTCTCAACTCTTGTTACTAGGGCAACAGAGTCTTCCTGGAGGTAGTGTTCCGAGGTTGTAAACTAGAGTGGAATGTGCTGGGACAAGCCCCCAGAACTTTATGTCTCCTTACTTATGTTTGTTTTTTAAATTTAATTTCTATTTCTTATCGGAGTAAATTTGATTAGAGTGTTTTGATTGTCTGGCTGTACAGAATCTGCTCAATGATTCATACATATGTCTGTTCATCTTCGGATCCTTTTAGCATGTATGTGATTACAGAATGAATATTTTAAAGGTATTGTGATTATATAATTTATAAAGTTTATATGTTATATGTTTATATACGTTTAACAAACATTACTATATGTATGTTAACCCGATAGTCCTAATTTACCCATCCTCCCACCTTTCATTTTGGCTAACCATTAGTTTATTTGATAAGTCTCTGAGTGTCTTTTTTTGTGGAAATATGTTCATTGGTAGCAATCTTAGGATAACATGTATAAATGATATCATAGGATATTTGTCATACCCTTTTGACTTACTTAACCTTATATGATTATTTCTAGGCTCAACTGTAGTCCTGAAAACGGCATTGTTCATTTTGTTCCCGAGGCTACTATTCCATTTGGTACGTATACCATTTCGTCTTTGTCCAGTCATCTGTTTATGGACCTTTTTTTTGCTTGTATGTCTTGGCTATTTCAATATTGCTGCAGTGCACATTTGCCTGCCTCTGTCTTTCCGATTCTGGTGGTCTTACTTAATAGGCTCAAAAGGTGCCCTGTCGCATCATTTGGTAGCTCAGGTTTTACCTTGTAAAGCAGCTCCATTCCGTTTTTGTTAGTGCTGTTACCACTTTAGATCCCACCAGAGCTAGGAGGTACAGAGTTCTCTAAAACCCCTTCAGCATTTATAGTTTGTAGACTTTTTGCTGATGGCCATTTGACTGGTGTGAGCTGAAACCTTTTTGGAGGTTGGATAGGCATGGGGCTAATAATTCCTTATACTGACCTTTAGGCATACCCTTTTTCTTCTTTTCCTTTTTTTGTTAAAGAGTGAGTACAACTTCCCTCTTCATATTGACTTCTTGAAAAATTTCTCATGTGTTGAATTTTCTTGCCTAATCCCTACCCCAGGGCCTTTTTTGTGGGCAGGTGTCATTTAGAGCCCTGCAATCCTTGTGACTCTTAAGCAACCATTAGCACTGGGTTTAAAGCTGCTGTTGTGGGAAACAGCCACAAGGCGGCAGCATTATTACCTTCTCAACTCTTGTTACTAGGGCAACAGAGTCTTCCTGGAGGTAGTGTTCCGAGGTTGTAAACTAGAGTGGAATGTGCTGGGACAAGCCCCCAGAACTTTATGTCTCCTTACTTATGTTTGTTTTTTAAATTTAATTTCTATTTCTTATCGGAGTAAATTTGATTAGAGTGTTTTGATTGTCTGGCTGTACAGAATCTGCTCAATGATTCATACATATGTCTGTTCATCTTCGGATCCTGTTAGCATGTATGTGATTACAGAATGAATATTTTAAAGGTATTGTGATTATATAATTTATATAGTTTATATGTTATTTGTTTATATACATTTAAAAAACATTACTATATGTATGTTAACCCGATAGTCCTAATTTACCCATCCTCCCACCTTTCATTTTGGCTAACCATTAGTTTATTTGATAAGTCTCTGAGTGTCTTTTTTTGTGGAAATATGTTCATTGGTAGCAATCTTAGGATAACATGTATAAATGATATCATAGGATATTTGTCATACCCTTTTGACTTACTTAACCTTATATGATTATTTCTAGGCTCAACTGTAGTCCTGAACACGGCATTGTTCATTTTTTGTCCGAGGCTACTATACCATTCTGTCCATATACCACTTCTTCTTTGTCCATTCATCTGTTTATGGATCTTTTTTTGCTTCCATGTGTTGGCTATTTCAATATTGCTGCAGTGCACATTTGCCTGCCTCTGTCTTTCCGATTCTGGTGGTCTTAGGTTATCGGCCCAAAAGGTGCCCTGCCGCATCATATGGTAGCTCAAGTTTTACCTTTTCAAGCAGCTCCATTCAGTTTGCGTTAGTGCTGTTACCACTTTACATCCCACCAGCAGCTAGAAGGTACACAGTTTTCTAAAACCCCTTCAGCATTTATAGTTTGTAGACTTTTTGCTGATGGTCATGACTGGTGTGAGCGGAAACCTTTTTGAATTGGAATTTGCATGTGGCTAATAATTCCTTATACTGAGCTTTAGGCATGTCCTTTTTCTTCTTTTCCTTTTTTTTAAAGAGTGAGTACAACTTCCCTCCTCTTATTGACTTCTTGAAAATTTTCTCATGTGTTAAATTTTCTTGCGTATTCCCTACCCCAGGGCATTTTTTGAGGGCAGGTGTCATTCAGAGCCCTGCAGTCCTTGTGACTATTAAGCAACAATTAGCACTGGGTATAAAGCTGCTGTTGTGGGAAACAGCCACAAGGCGACAGCATTATTACGTTCTCAAATCTTGTTACTAGGGCAACAGAGTCTTCCTGGAGGTAGTGTTCCGAGGTTGTAAATTAGAGTGGAATGTGCTGGGACAAGCCCCCAGAACTTTATGTCTCCTTACTTATGTTTGTTTTTTTTAATTTAATTTCTATTTCTTATCGGAGTAAATTTGAATAGAGTGTTTTGATTGTCTGGCTGTACAGAATCTGCTCAATGATTCATACATATGTCTGTTCATCTTCGGATCCTGTTAGCATGTATGTGATTACAGAATGTATATTTTAAAGGTATTGTGATTATATAATTTATATAGTTTATATGTTATATGTTTATATACATTTAACAAACATTACTATATGTATGTTAACCCCATAGTCCTAATTTACCCATCCTCCCACCTTTCATTTTGGCTAACCATTAGTTTATATGATAAGTCTGTGAGTGTCTTTTTTTGTGGAAATATGTTCATTGGTAGCAATCTTAGGATACCATGTATAAATGATATCATAGGATATTTGTCATACCCTTTTGACTTACTTAACCTTATATGATTATTTCTAGGCTCAACTGTAGTCCTGAAAACGGCATTGTTCATTTTGTTCCCGAGGCTACTATTCCATTTGGTACGTATACCACTTCGTCTTTGTCCATTAATCTGTTTATGGACCTTTTTTTTGCTTCCATGTCTTGGCTATATCAATGTTGTTGCAGTGCACATTTGCCTGCCTCTGTCTTTCCGATCCTGGTGGTCTTAGGTTATAGGCTCAAAAGGTGCCCTGTCGCATCATTTGGTAGCTCAATTTTTACCTTTATAGCAGCTCCATTCAGTTTTCGTTAGTGCTGTTACCACTTTAAATCTCACCAGCAGCTAGAAGGTACACATTTTTCTAAAACCCCTTAAGCATTTATAGTTTGTAGTCTTTTTGCTGATGGTCATGACTGGTGTGAGCTGAAACCTTTTTGAATTTCAATTTGCATGTGGCTAATAATTCCTTATACTGAGCTTTAAGCATGTCCTTTTTTTCTTTTCCTTTTTTTCAAAGAGTGAGTACAACTTCCCTCCTCTTATTGACATCTTGAAAATATTCTCATGTGTTGAAATTTCTTGCCTATTCCCGACTCCAGGGCATTTCTTGAGGGCAGGTGTCATTTAGAGCCCTGCAATCCTTGTGACTATGAAGCAACCATTAGCAGGGGGTTTAAAGCTGCTGTTGTGGGAAACAGCCACAAGGCAGCAGCATTATTACGTTCTCAATTCTTCTTACTAGGGCAACAGAGTCTTCCTGGAGGTACTGTTCCGAGGTTGTAAATTAGAGTGGAATGTGCTGGCAGAAGCCCCGAGAAGTTTATGTCTCCTTACTTATGTTTGTTTTTTTAATTTAATTTCTATTTCTTATCGGAGTAAATTTGAATAGAGTGTTTTGATTGTCTGGCTGTACAGAATCTGCTCAATGATTCATACATATGTCTGTTCATCTTCGGATCCTGTTAGCATGTATGTGATTACAGAATGTATATTTTAAAGGTATTGGTGATTATATAATTCATATAGTTTATCTGTTATATGTTTATATACATTTAACAAACATTACTATATGTATGTTAACCCCATAGTCCTAATTTACCCATCCTCCCACCTTTCATTTTGGCTAACCATTAGTTTATATGATAAGTCTGTGAGTGTCTTTTTTTGTGGAAATATGTTCATTGGTAGCAATCTTAGGATAACATGTACAAATGATATCATAGGATATTTGTCATACCCTTTTGACTTACTTAACCTTATATGATTATTTCTAGGCTCAACTGTAGTCCTGAAAACAGCATTGTTCGTTTTGTTCCCGAGGCTACTATTCCATTTGGTACGTATACCATTTCGTCTTTGTCCAGTCATCTGTTTATGGACCTTTTTTTTGCTTGTATGTCTTGGCTATTTCAATATTGCTGCAGTGCACATTTGCCTGCCTCTGTCTTCCCGATTCTGGTGGTCTTACTTAATAGGCTCAAAAGGTGCCCTGTCGCATCATTTGGTAGCTCAGGTTTTACCTTGTAAAGCAGCTCCATTCCGTTTTTGTTAGTGCTGTTACCACTTTAGATCCCACCAGAGCTAGGAGGTACAGAGTTCTCTAAAACCCCTTCAGCATTTATAGTTTGTAGACTTTTTGCTGATGGCCATTTGACTGGTGTGAGCTGAAACCTTTTTGGAGGTTGGATAGGCATGGGGCTAATAATTCCTTATACTGAGCTTTAGGCATACCCTTTTTCTTCTTTTCCTTTTTTTGTTAAAGAGTGAGTACCACTTCCCTCTTCATATTGACTTCTTGAAAAATTTCTCATGTGTTGAATTTTCTTGCCTATTCCCTACCCCAGGGCCTTTTTTGAGGGCAGGTGTCATTTAGAGCCCTGCAATCCTTGTGACTCTTAAGCAACCATTAGCAGTGGGTTTAAAGCTGCTGTTGTGGGAAACAGCCACAAGGCGGCAGCATTATTACGTTCTCAACTCTTGTTACTAGGGCAACAGAGTCTTCCTGGAGGTAGTGTTCCGAGGTTGTAAACTAGAGTGGAATGTGCTGGGACAAGCCCCCAGAACTTTATGTCTCCTTACTTATGTTTGTTTTTTAAATTTAATTTCTATTTCTTATCGGAGTAAATTTGATTAGAGTGTTTTGATTGTCTGGCTGTACAGAATCTGCTCAATGATTCATACATATGTCTGTTCATCTTCGGATCCTTTTAGCATGTATGTGATTACAGAATGAATATTTTAAAGGTATTGTGATTATATAATTTATAAAGTTTATATGTTATATGTTTATATACGTTTAACAAACATTACTATATGTATGTTAACCCGATAGTCCTAATTTACCCATCCTCCCACCTTTCATTTTGGCTAACCATTAGTTTATTTGATAAGTCTCTGAGTGTCTTTTTTTGTGGAAATATGTTCATTGGTAGCAATCTTAGGATAACATGTATAAATGATATCATAGGATATTTGTCATACCCTTTTGACTTACTTAACCTTATATGATTATTTCTAGGCTCAACTGTAGTCCTGAAAACGGCATTGTTCATTTTGTTCCCGAGGCTACTATTCCATTTGGTACGTATACCATTTCGTCTTTGTCCAGTCATCTGTTTATGGACCTTTTTTTTGCTTGTATGTCTTGGCTATTTCAATATTGCTGCAGTGCACATTTGCCTGCCTCTGTCTTTCCGATTCTGGTGGTCTTACTTAATAGGCTCAAAAGGTGCCCTGTCGCATCATTTGGTAGCTCAGGTTTTACCTTGTAAAGCAGCTCCATTCCGTTTTTGTTAGTGCTGTTACCACTTTAGATCCCACCAGAGCTAGGAGGTACAGAGTTCTCTAAAACCCCTTCAGCATTTATAGTTTGTAGACTTTTTGCTGATGGCCATTTGACTGGTGTGAGCTGAAACCTTTTTGGAGGTTGGATAGGCATGGGGCTAATAATTCCTTATACTGACCTTTAGGCATACCCTTTTTCTTCTTTTCCTTTTTTTGTTAAAGAGTGAGTACAACTTCCCTCTTCATATTGACTTCTTGAAAAATTTCTCATGTGTTGAATTTTCTTGCCTAATCCCTACCCCAGGGCCTTTTTTGTGGGCAGGTGTCATTTAGAGCCCTGCAATCCTTGTGACTCTTAAGCAACCATTAGCACTGGGTTTAAAGCTGCTGTTGTGGGAAACAGCCACAAGGCGGCAGCATTATTACCTTCTCAACTCTTGTTACTAGGGCAACAGAGTCTTCCTGGAGGTAGTGTTCCGAGGTTGTAAACTAGAGTGGAATGTGCTGGGACAAGCCCCCAGAACTTTATGTCTCCTTACTTATGTTTGTTTTTTAAATTTAATTTCTATTTCTTATCGGAGTAAATTTGATTAGAGTGTTTTGATTGTCTGGCTGTACAGAATCTGCTCAATGATTCATACATATGTCTGTTCATCTTCGGATCCTGTTAGCATGTATGTGATTACAGAATGAATATTTTAAAGGTATTGTGATTATATAATTTATATAGTTTATATGTTATTTGTTTATATACATTTAAAAAACATTACTATATGTATGTTAACCCGATAGTCCTAATTTACCCATCCTCCCACCTTTCATTTTGGCTAACCATTAGTTTATTTGATAAGTCTCTGAGTGTCTTTTTTTGTGGAAATATGTTCATTGGTAGCAATCTTAGGATAACATGTATAAATGATATCATAGGATATTTGTCATACCCTTTTGACTTACTTAACCTTATATGATTATTTCTAGGCTCAACTGTAGTCCTGAACACGGCATTGTTCATTTTTTGTCCGAGGCTACTATACCATTCTGTCCATATACCACTTCTTCTTTGTCCATTCATCTGTTTATGGATCTTTTTTTGCTTCCATGTGTTGGCTATTTCAATATTGCTGCAGTGCACATTTGCCTGCCTCTGTCTTTCCGATTCTGGTGGTCTTAGGTTATCGGCCCAAAAGGTGCCCTGCCGCATCATATGGTAGCTCAAGTTTTACCTTTTCAAGCAGCTCCATTCAGTTTGCGTTAGTGCTGTTACCACTTTACATCCCACCAGCAGCTAGAAGGTACACAGTTTTCTAAAACCCCTTCAGCATTTATAGTTTGTAGACTTTTTGCTGATGGTCATGACTGGTGTGAGCGGAAACCTTTTTGAATTGGAATTTGCATGTGGCTAATAATTCCTTATACTGAGCTTTAGGCATGTCCTTTTTCTTCTTTTCCTTTTTTTTAAAGAGTGAGTACAACTTCCCTCCTCTTATTGACTTCTTGAAAATTTTCTCATGTGTTAAATTTTCTTGCGTATTCCCTACCCCAGGGCATTTTTTGAGGGCAGGTGTCATTCAGAGCCCTGCAGTCCTTGTGACTATTAAGCAACAATTAGCACTGGGTATAAAGCTGCTGTTGTGGGAAACAGCCACAAGGCGACAGCATTATTACGTTCTCAAATCTTGTTACTAGGGCAACAGAGTCTTCCTGGAGGTAGTGTTCCGAGGTTGTAAATTAGAGTGGAATGTGCTGGGACAAGCCCCCAGAACTTTATGTCTCCTTACTTATGTTTGTTTTTTTTAATTTAATTTCTATTTCTTATCGGAGTAAATTTGAATAGAGTGTTTTGATTGTCTGGCTGTACAGAATCTGCTCAATGATTCATACATATGTCTGTTCATCTTCGGATCCTGTTAGCATGTATGTGATTACAGAATGTATATTTTAAAGGTATTGTGATTATATAATTTATATAGTTTATATGTTATATGTTTATATACATTTAACAAACATTACTATATGTATGTTAACCCCATAGTCCTAATTTACCCATCCTCCCACCTTTCATTTTGGCTAACCATTAGTTTATATGATAAGTCTGTGAGTGTCTTTTTTTGTGGAAATATGTTCATTGGTAGCAATCTTAGGATACCATGTATAAATGATATCATAGGATATTTGTCATACCCTTTTGACTTACTTAACCTTATATGATTATTTCTAGGCTCAACTGTAGTCCTGAAAACGGCATTGTTCATTTTGTTCCCGAGGCTACTATTCCATTTGGTACGTATACCACTTCGTCTTTGTCCATTAATCTGTTTATGGACCTTTTTTTTGCTTCCATGTCTTGGCTATATCAATGTTGTTGCAGTGCACATTTGCCTGCCTCTGTCTTTCCGATCCTGGTGGTCTTAGGTTATAGGCTCAAAAGGTGCCCTGTCGCATCATTTGGTAGCTCAATTTTTACCTTTATAGCAGCTCCATTCAGTTTTCGTTAGTGCTGTTACCACTTTAAATCTCACCAGCAGCTAGAAGGTACACATTTTTCTAAAACCCCTTAAGCATTTATAGTTTGTAGTCTTTTTGCTGATGGTCATGACTGGTGTGAGCTGAAACCTTTTTGAATTTCAATTTGCATGTGGCTAATAATTCCTTATACTGAGCTTTAAGCATGTCCTTTTTTTCTTTTCCTTTTTTTCAAAGAGTGAGTACAACTTCCCTCCTCTTATTGACATCTTGAAAATATTCTCATGTGTTGAAATTTCTTGCCTATTCCCGACTCCAGGGCATTTCTTGAGGGCAGGTGTCATTTAGAGCCCTGCAATCCTTGTGACTATGAAGCAACCATTAGCAGGGGGTTTAAAGCTGCTGTTGTGGGAAACAGCCACAAGGCAGCAGCATTATTACGTTCTCAATTCTTCTTACTAGGGCAACAGAGTCTTCCTGGAGGTACTGTTCCGAGGTTGTAAATTAGAGTGGAATGTGCTGGCAGAAGCCCCGAGAAGTTTATGTCTCCTTACTTATGTTTGTTTTTTTAATTTAATTTCTATTTCTTATCGGAGTAAATTTGAATAGAGTGTTTTGATTGTCTGGCTGTACAGAATCTGCTCAATGATTCATACATATGTCTGTTCATCTTCGGATCCTGTTAGCATGTATGTGATTACAGAATGTATATTTTAAAGGTATTGGTGATTATATAATTCATATAGTTTATCTGTTATATGTTTATATACATTTAACAAACATTACTATATGTATGTTAACCCCATAGTCCTAATTTACCCATCCTCCCACCTTTCATTTTGGCTAACCATTAGTTTATATGATAAGTCTGTGAGTGTCTTTTTTTGTGGAAATATGTTCATTGGTAGCAATCTTAGGATAACATGTACAAATGATATCATAGGATATTTGTCATACCCTTTTGACTTACTTAACCTTATATGATTATTTCTAGGCTCAACTGTAGTCCTGAAAACAGCATTGTTCGTTTTGTTCCCGAGGCTACTATTCCATTTGGTACATATACCATTTCGTCTTTGTCCAGTCATCTGTTTATGGACGTTTTTTTGCTTGTATGTCTTGGCTATTTCAATATTGCTGCAGTGCACATTGCCTGCCTCTGTCTTTCCGATTCTGGTGGTCTTACTTAATAGGCTCAAAAGTGCCCTGTCGCATCATTTGGTAGCTCAGTTTTTACCTTGTAAAGCAGCTCCATTCCGTTTTTGTTAGTGCTGTTACCACTTTAGATCCCACCAGAGCTAGGAGGTACAGAGTTCTCTAAAACCCCTTCAGCATTTATAGTTTGTAGACTTTTTGCTGATGGCCATTTGACTGGTGTGAGCTGAAACCTTTTTGGAGGTTGGATAGGCATGGGGCTAATAATTCCTTATACTGAGCTTTAGGCATACCCTTTTTCTTCTTTTCCTTTTTTTGTTAAAGAGTGAGTACAACTTCCCTCTTCATATTGACTTCTTGAAAAATTTCTCATGTGTTGAATTTTCTTGCCTATTCCCTACCCCAGGGCCTTTTTTGAGGGCAGGTGTCATTTAGAGCCCTGCAATCCTTGTGACTCTTAAGCAACCATTAGCACTGGGTTTAAAGCTGCTGTTGTGGGAAACAGCCACAAGGCGGCAGCATTATTACCTTCTCAACTCTTGTTACTAGGGCAACAGAGTCTTCCTGGAGGTAGTGTTCCGAGGTTGTAAACTAGAGTGGAATGTGCTGGGACAAGCCCCCAGAACTTTATGTCTCCTTACTTATGTTTGTTTTTTAAATTTAATTTCTATTTCTTATCGGAGTAAATTTGATTAGAGTGTTTTGATTGTCTGGCTGTACAGAATCTGCTCAATGATTCATACATATGTCTGTTCATCTTCGGATCCTGTTAGCATGTATGTGATTACAGAATGAATATTTTAAAGGTATTGTGATTATATAATTTATATAGTTTATATGTTATTTGTTTATATACATTTAAAAAACATTACTATATGTATGTTAACCCGATAGTCCTAATTTACCCATCCTCCCACCTTTCATTTTGGCTAACCATTAGTTTATTTGATAAGTCTCTGAGTGTCTTTTTTTGTGGAAATATGTTCATTGGTAGCAATCTTAGGATAACATGTATAAATGATATCATAGGATATTTGTCATACCCTTTTGACTTACTTAACCTTATATGATTATTTCTAGGCTCAACTGTAGTCCTGAACACGGCATTGTTCATTTTTTGTCCGAGGCTACTATACCATTCTGTCCATATACCACTTCTTCTTTGTCCATTCATCTGTTTATGGATCTTTTTTTGCTTCCATGTGTTGGCTATTTCAATATTGCTGCAGTGCACATTTGCCTGCCTCTGTCTTTCCGATTCTGGTGGTCTTAGGTTATCGGCCCAAAAGGTGCCCTGCCGCATCATATGGTAGCTCAAGTTTTACCTTTTCAAGCAGCTCCATTCAGTTTGCGTTAGTGCTGTTACCACTTTACATCCCACCAGCAGCTAGAAGGTACACAGTTTTCTAAAACCCCTTCAGCATTTATAGTTTGTAGACTTTTTGCTGATGGTCATGACTGGTGTGAGCGGAAACCTTTTTGAATTGGAATTTGCATGTGGCTAATAATTCCTTATACTGAGCTTTAGGCATGTCCTTTTTCTTCTTTTCCTTTTTTTTAAAGAGTGAGTACAACTTCCCTCCTCTTATTGACTTCTTGAAAATTTTCTCATGTGTTAAATTTTCTTGCGTATTCCCTACCCCAGGGCATTTTTTGAGGGCAGGTGTCATTCAGAGCCCTGCAGTCCTTGTGACTATTAAGCAACAATTAGCACTGGGTATAAAGCTGCTGTTGTGGGAAACAGCCACAAGGCGACAGCATTATTACGTTCTCAAATCTTGATACTAGGGCAACAGAGTCTTCCTGGAGGTAGTGTTCCGAGGTTGTAAATTAGAGTGGAATGTGCTGGGACAAGCCCCCAGAACTTTATGTCTCCTTACTTATGTTTGTTTTTTTTAATTTAATTTCTATTTCTTATCGGAGTAAATTTGATTAGAGTGTTTTGATTGTCTGGCTGTACAGAATCTGCTCAATGATTCATACATATGTCTGTTCATCTTCGGATCCTGTTAGCATGTATGTGATTACAGAATGAATATTTTAAAGGTATTGTGATTATATAATTTATAAAGTTTATATGTTATATGTTTATATACGTTTAACAAACATTACTATATGTATGTTAACCTGATAGTCCTAATTTACCCATCCTCCCACCTTTCATTTTGGCTAACCATTAGTTTATTTGATAAGTCTCTGAGTGTCTTTTTTTGTGGAAATATGTTCATTGGTAGCAATCTTAGGATAACATGTATAAATGATATCATAGGATATTTGTCATACCCTTTTGACTTACTTAAACTTATATGATTATTTCTAGGCTCAACTGTAGTCCTGAAAACGGCATTGTTCATTTTGTTCCCGAGGCTACTATTCCATTTGGTACGTATACCATTACGTCTTTGTCCAGTCATCTGTTTATGTACCTTTTTTTTGCTTGTATGTCTTGGCTATTTCAATATTGCTGCAGTGCACATTTGCCTGCCTCTGTCTTTCCGATTCTGGTGGTCTTACTTAATAGGCTCAAAAGGTGCCCTGTCGCATCATTTGGTAGCTCATGTTTTACCTTGTAAAGCAGCTCCATTCCGTTTTTGTTAGTGCTGTTACCACTTTAGATCCCACCAGAGCTAGGAGGTACAGAGTTCTCTAAAACCCCTTCAGCATTTATAGTTTGTAGACTTTTTGCTGATGGCCATTTGACTGGTGTGAGCTGAAACCTTTTTGGAGGTTGGATAGGCATGGGGCTAATAATTCCTTATACTGAGCTTTAGGCATACCCTTTTTCTTCTTTTCCTTTTTTTGTTAAAGAGTGAGTACAACTTCCCTCTTCATATTGACTTCTTGAAAAATTTCTCATGTGTTGAATTTTCTTGCCTATTCCCTACCCCAGGGCCTTTTTTGAGGGCAGGTGTCATTTAGAGCCCTGCAATCCTTGTGACTCTTAAGCAACCATTAGCACTGGGTTTAAACCTGCTGTTGTGGGAAACAGCCACAAGGCGGCAGCATTATTACCTTCTCAACTCTTGTTACTAGGGCAACAGAGTCTTCCTGGAGGTAGTGTTCCGAGGTTGTAAACTAGAGTGGAATGTGCTGGGACAAGCCCCCAGAACTTTATGTCTCCTTACTTATGTTTGTTTTTTAAATTTAATTTCTATTTCTTATCGGAGTAAATTTGATTAGAGTGTTTTGATTGTCTGGCTGTACAGAATCTGCTCAATGATTCATACATATGTCTGTTCATCTTCGGATCCTGTTAGCATGTATGTGATTACAGAATGAATATTTTAAAGGTATTGTGATTATATAATTTATATAGTTTATATGTTATTTGTTTATATACATTTAAAAAACATTACTATATGTATGTTAACCCGATAGTCCTAATTTACCCATCCTCCCACCTTTCATTTTGGCTAACCATTAGTTTATTTGATAAGTCTCTGAGTGTCTTTTTTTGTGGAAATATGTTCATTGGTAGCAATCTTAGGATAACATGTATAAATGATATCATAGGATATTTGTCATACCCTTTTGACTTACTTAACCTTATATGATTATTTCTAGGCTCAACTGTAGTCCTGAACACGGCATTGTTCATTTTTTGTCCGAGGCTACTATACCATTCTGTCCATATACCACTTCTTCTTTGTCCATTCATCTGTTTATGGATCTTTTTTTGCTTCCATGTGTTGGCTATTTCAATATTGCTGCAGTGCACATTTGCCTGCCTCTGTCTTTCCGATTCTGGTGGTCTTAGGTTATCGGCCCAAAAGGTGCCCTGCCGCATCATATGGTAGCTCAAGTTTTACCTTTTCAAGCAGCTCCATTCAGTTTGCGTTAGTGCTGTTACCACTTTACATCCCACCAGCAGCTAGAAGGTACACAGTTTTCTAAAACCCCTTCAGCATTTATAGTTTGTAGACTTTTTGCTGATGGTCATGACTGGTGTGAGCGGAAACCTTTTTGAATTGGAATTTGCATGTGGCTAATAATTCCTTATACTGAGCTTTAGGCATGTCCTTTTTCTTCTTTTCCTTTTTTTTAAAGAGTGAGTACAACTTCCCTCCTCTTATTGACTTCTTGAAAATTTTCTCATGTGTTAAATTTTCTTGCGTATTCCCTACCCCAGGGCATTTTTTGAGGGCAGGTGTCATTCAGAGCCCTGCAGTCCTTGTGACTATTAAGCAACAATTAGCACTGGGTATAAAGCTGCTGTTGTGGGAAACAGCCACAAGGCGACAGCATTATTACGTTCTCAAATCTTGATACTAGGGCAACAGAGTCTTCCTGGAGGTAGTGTTCCGAGGTTGTAAATTAGAGTGGAATGTGCTGGGACAAGCCCCCAGAACTTTATGTCTCCTTACTTATGTTTGTTTTTTTTAATTTAATTTCTATTTCTTATCGGAGTAAATTTGATTAGAGTGTTTTGATTGTCTGGCTGTACAGAATCTGCTCAATGATTCATACATATGTCTGTTCATCTTCGGATCCTGTTAGCATGTATGTGATTACAGAATGAATATTTTAAAGGTATTGTGATTATATAATTTATAAAGTTTATATGTTATATGTTTATATACGTTTAACAAACATTACTATATGTATGTTAACCCGATAGTCCTAATTTACCCATCCTCCCACCTTTCATTTTGGCTAACCATTAGTTTATTTGATAAGTCTCTGAGTGTCTTTTTTTGTGGAAATATGTTCATTGGTAGCAATCTTAGGATAACATGTATAAATGATATCATAGGATATTTGTCATACCCTTTTGACTTACTTAAACTTATATGATTATTTCTAGGCTCAACTGTAGTCCTGAAAACGGCATTGTTCATTTTGTTCCCGAGGCTACTATTCCATTTGGTACGTATACCATTTCGTCTTTGTCCAGTCATCTGTTTATGTACCTTTTTTTTGCTTGTATGTCTTGGCTATTTCAATATTGCTGCAGTGCACATTTGCCTGCCTCTGTCTTTCCGATTCTGGTGGTCTTACTTAATAGGCTCAAAAGGTGCCCTGTCGCATCATTTGGTAGCTCAGGTTTTACCTTGTAAAGCAGCTCCATTCCGTTTTTGTTAGTGCTGTTACCACTTTAGATCCCACCAGAGCTAGGAGGTACAGAGTTCTCTAAAACCCCTTCAGCATTTATAGTTTGTAGACTTTTTGCTGATGGCCATTTGACTGGTGTGAGCTGAAACCTTTTTGGAGGTTGGATAGGCATGGGGCTAATAATTCCTTATACTGAGCTTTAGGCATACCCTTTTTCTTCTTTTCCTTTTTTTGTTAAAGAGTGAGTACCACTTCCCTCTTCATATTGACTTCTTGAAAAATTTCTCATGTGTTGAATTTTCTTGCCTATTCCCTACCCCAGGGCCTTTTTTGAGGGCAGGTGTCATTTAGAGCCCTGCAATCCTTGTGACTCTTAAGCAACCATTAGCACTGGGTTTAAAGCTGCTGTTGTGGGAAACAGCCACAAGGCGGCAGCATTATTACCTTCTCAACTCTTGTTACTAGGGCAACAGAGTCTTCCTGGAGGTAGTGTTCCGAGGTTGTAAACTAGAGTGGAATGTGCTGGGACAAGCCCCCAGAACTTTATGTCTCCTTACTTATGTTTGTTTTTTAAATTTAATTTCTATTTCTTATCGGAGTAAATTTGATTAGAGTGTTTTGATTGTCTGGCTGTACAGAATCTGCTCAATGATTCATACATATGTCTGTTCATCTTCGGATCCTGTTAGCATGTATGTGATTACAGAATGAATATTTTAAAGGTATTGTGATTATATAATTTATATAGTTTATATGTTATTTGTTTATATACATTTAAAAAACATTACTATATGTATGTTAACCCGATAGTCCTAATTTACCCATCCTCCCACCTTTCATTTTGGCTAACCATTAGTTTATTTGATAAGTCTCTGAGTGTCTTTTTTTGTGGAAATATGTTCATTGGTAGCAATCTTAGGATAACATGTATAAATGATATCATAGGATATTTGTCATACCCTTTTGACTTACTTAACCTTATATGATTATTTCTAGGCTCAACTGTAGTCCTGAACACGGCATTGTTCATTTTTTGTCCGAGGCTACTATACCATTCTGTCCATATACCACTTCTTCTTTGTCCATTCATCTGTTTATGGATCTTTTTTTGCTTCCATGTGTTGGCTATTTCAATATTGCTGCAGTGCACATTTGCCTGCCTCTGTCTTTCCGATTCTGGTGGTCTTAGGTTATCGGCCCAAAAGGTGCCCTGCCGCATCATATGGTAGCTCAAGTTTTACCTTTTCAAGCAGCTCCATTCAGTTTGCGTTAGTGCTGTTACCACTTTACATCCCACCAGCAGCTAGAAGGTACACAGTTTTCTAAAACCCCTTCAGCATTTATAGTTTGTAGACTTTTTGCTGATGGTCATGACTGGTGTGAGCGGAAACCTTTTTGAATTGGAATTTGCATGTGGCTAATAATTCCTTATACTGAGCTTTAGGCATGTCCTTTTTCTTCTTTTCCTTTTTTTTAAAGAGTGAGTACAACTTCCCTCCTCTTATTGACTTCTTGAAAATTTTCTCATGTGTTAAATTTTCTTGCGTATTCCCTACCCCAGGGCATTTTTTGAGGGCAGGTGTCATTCAGAGCCCTGCAGTCCTTGTGACTATTAAGCAACAATTAGCACTGGGTATAAAGCTGCTGTTGTGGGAAACAGCCACAAGGCGACAGCATTATTACGTTCTCAAATCTTGATACTAGGGCAACAGAGTCTTCCTGGAGGTAGTGTTCCGAGGTTGTAAATTAGAGTGGAATGTGCTGGGACAAGCCCCCAGAACTTTATGTCTCCTTACTTATGTTTGTTTTTTTTAATTTAATTTCTATTTCTTATCGGAGTAAATTTGATTAGAGTGTTTTGATTGTCTGGCTGTACAGAATCTGCTCAATGATTCATACATATGTCTGTTCATCTTCGGATCCTGTTAGCATGTATGTGATTACAGAATGAATATTTTAAAGGTATTGTGATTATATAATTTATAAAGTTTATATGTTATATGTTTATATACGTTTAACAAACATTACTATATGTATGTTAACCCGATAGTCCTAATTTACCCATCCTCCCACCTTTCATTTTGGCTAACCATTAGTTTATTTGATAAGTCTCTGAGTGTCTTTTTTTGTGGAAATATGTTCATTGGTAGCAATCTTAGGATAACATGTATAAATGATATCATAGGATATTTGTCATACCCTTTTGACTTACTTAAACTTATATGATTATTTCTAGGCTCAACTGTAGTCCTGAAAACGGCATTGTTCATTTTGTTCCCGAGGCTACTATTCCATTTGGTACGTATACCATTTCGTCTTTGTCCAGTCATCTGTTTATGTACCTTTTTTTTGCTTGTATGTCTTGGCTATTTCAATATTGCTGCAGTGCACATTTGCCTGCCTCTGTCTTTCCGATTCTGGTGGTCTTACTTAATAGGCTCAAAAGGTGCCCTGTCGCATCATTTGGTAGCTCAGGTTTTACCTTGTAAAGCAGCTCCATTCCGTTTTTGTTAGTGCTGTTACCACTTTAGATCCCACCAGAGCTAGGAGGTACAGAGTTCTCTAAAACCCCTTCAGCATTTATAGTTTGTAGACTTTTTGCTGATGGCCATTTGACTGGTGTGAGCTGAAACCTTTTTGGAGGTTGGATAGGCATGGGGCTAATAATTCCTTATACTGAGCTTTAGGCATACCCTTTTTCTTCTTTTCCTTTTTTTGTTAAAGAGTGAGTACCACTTCCCTCTTCATATTGACTTCTTGAAAAATTTCTCATGTGTTGAATTTTCTTGCCTATTCCCTACCCCAGGGCCTTTTTTGAGGGCAGGTGTCATTTAGAGCCCTGCAATCCTTGTGACTCTTAAGCAACCATTAGCACTGGGTTTAAAGCTGCTGTTGTGGGAAACAGCCACAAGGCGGCAGCATTATTACCTTCTCAACTCTTGTTACTAAGGCAATAGAGTCTTCCTGGAGGTAGTGTTCCGAGGTTGTAAACTAGAGTGGAATGTGCTGGGACAAGCCCCCAGAACTTTATGTCTCCTTACTTATGTTTGTTTTTTAAATTTAATTTCTATTTCTTATCGGAGTAAATTTGATTAGAGTGTTTTGATTGTCTGGCTGTACAGAATCTGCTCAATGATTCATACATATGTCTGTTCATCTTCGGATCCTGTTAGCATGTACGTGATTACAGAATGAATATTTTAAAGGTATTGTGATTATATAATTTATATAGTTTATATGTTATATGTTTATATATGTTTAACAAACATTACTATATGTATGTTAACCCCATAGTCCTAATTTACCCATCCTCCCACCTTTCATTTTGGCTAACCATTAGTTTATATGATAAGTCTGTGAGTGTCTTTTTTTGTGGAAATATGTTCATTGGTAGCAATCTTAGGATAACATGTATAAATGATATCATAGGATATTTGTCATACCCTTTTGACTTACTTAACCTTATATGATTATTTCTAGGCTCAACTGTAGTCCTGAAAACGGCATTGTTCATTTTGTTCCCGAGGCTACTATTCCATTTGGTACGTATACCACTTCGTCTTTGTCCATTAATCTGTTTATGGACCTTTTTTTTGCTTCCATGTCTTGGCTATATCAATGTTGTTGCAGTGCACATTTGCCTGCCTCTGTCTTTCCGATCCTGGTGGTCTTAGGTTATAGGCTCAAAAGGTGCCCTGTCACATCATTTGGTAGCTCAATTTTTACCTTTATAGCAGCTCCATTCAGTTTTCGTTAGTGCTGTTACCACTTTAAATCCCACCAGCAGCTAGAAGGTACACATTTTTCTAAAACCCCTTAAGCATTTATAGTTTGTAGTCTTTTTGCTGATGGTCATGACTGGTGTGAGCTGAAACCTTTTTGAATTTCAATTTGCATGTGGCTAATAATTCCTTATACTGAGCTTTAAGCATGTCCTTTTTTTCTTTTCCTTTTTTTCAAAGAGTGAGTACAACTTCCCTCCTCTTATTGACATCTTGAAAATATTCTCATGTGTTGAAATTTCTTGCCTATTCCCGACTCCAGGGCATTTCTTGAGGGCAGGTGTCATTTAGAGCCCTGCAATCCTTGTGACTATGAAGCCACCATTAGCAGGGGGTTTAAAGCTGCTGTTGTGGGAAACAGCCACAAGGCAGCAGCATTATTACGTTCTCAATTCTTCTTACTAGGGCAACAGAGTCTTCCTGGAGGTACTGTTCCGAGGTTGTAAATTAGAGTGGAATGTGCTGGCAGAAGCCCCGAGAAGTTTATGTCTCCTTACTTATGTTTGTTTTTTTAATTTAGTTTCTATTTCTTATCGGAGTAAATTTGAATAGAGTGTTTTGATTGTCTGGCTGTACAGAATCTGCTCAATGATTCATACATATGTCTGTTCATCTTCGGATCCTGTTAGCATGTATGTGATTACAGAATGTATATTTTAAAGGTATTGGTGATTATATAATTCATATAGTTTATCTGTTATATGTTTATATACATTTAACAAACATTACTATATGTATGTTAACCCCATAGTCCTAATTTACCCATCCTCCCACCTTTCATTTTGGCTAACCATTAGTTTATATGATAAGTCTGTGTGTGTCTTTTTTAGTGGAAATATGTTCATTGGTAGCAATCTTAGGATAACATGTACAAATGATATCATAGGATATTTGTCATACCCTTTTGACTTACTTAACCTTATATGATTATTTCTAGGCTCAACTGTAGTCCTGAAAACAGCATTGTTCTTTTTGTTCCCGAGGCTACTATTCCATTTGGTATATATACCATTTCGTCTTTGTCCAGTCATCTGTTTATGGACGTTTTTTTGCTTGTATGTCTTGGCTATTTCAATATTGCTGCAGTGCACATTGCCTGCCTCTGTCTTTCCGATTCTGGTGGTCTTACTTAATAGGCTCAAAAGTGCCCTGTCGCCTCATTTGGTAGCTCAGTTTTTACCTTGTAAAGCAGCTCCATTCCGTTTTTGTTAGTGCTGTTACCACTTTAGATCCCACCAGAGCTAGGAGGTACAGAGTTCTCTAAAACCCCTTCAGCATTTATAGTTTGTAGACTTTTTGCTGATGGCCATTTGACTGGTGTGAGCTGAAACCTTTTTGGAGGTTGGATAGGCATGGGGCTAATAATTCCTTATACTGAGCTTTAGGCATACCCTTTTTCTTCTTTTCCTTTTTTTGTTAAAGAGTGAGTACCACTTCCCTCTTCATATTGACTTCTTGAAAAATTTCTCATGTGTTGAATTTTCTTGCCTATTCCCTACCCCAGGGCCTTTTTTGAGGGCAGGTGTCATTTAGAGCCCTGCAATCCTTGTGACTCTTAAGCAACCATTAGCACTGGGTTTAAAGCTGCTGTTGTGGGAAACAGCCACAAGGCGGCAGCATTATTACCTTCTCAACTCTTGTTACTAGGGCAACAGAGTCTTCCTGGAGGTAGTGTTCCGAGGTTGTAAACTAGAGTGGAATGTGCTGGGACAAGCCCCCAGAACTTTATGTCTCCTTACTTATGTTTGTTTTTTAAATTTAATTTCTATTTCTTATCGGAGTAAATTTGATTAGAGTGTTTTGATTGTCTGGCTGTACAGAATCTGCTCAATGATTCATACATATGTCTGTTCATCTTCGGATCCTGTTAGCATGTATGTGATTACAGAATGAATATTTTAAAGGTATTGTGATTATATAATTTATATAGTTTATATGTTATTTGTTTATATACATTTAAAAAACATTACTATATGTATGTTAACCCGATAGTCCTAATTTACCCATCCTCCCACCTTTCATTTTGGCTAACCATTAGTTTATTTGATAAGTCTCTGAGTGTCTTTTTTTGTGGAAATATGTTCATTGGTAGCAATCTTAGGATAACATGTATAAATGATATCATAGGATATTTGTCATACCCTTTTGACTTACTTAACCTTATATGATTATTTCTACGCTCAACTGTAGTCCTGAACACGGCATTGTTCATTTTTTGTCCGAGGCTACTATACCATTCTGTCCATATACCACTTCTTCTTTGTCCATTCATCTGTTTATGGATCTTTTTTTGCTTCCATGTGTTGGCTATTTCAATATTGCTGCAGTGCACATTTGCCTGCCTCTGTCTTTCCGATTCTGGTGGTCTTAGGTTATCGGCCCAAAAGGTGCCCTGCCGCATCATATGGTAGCTCAAGTTTTACCTTTTCAAGCAGCTCCATTCAGTTTGCGTTAGTGCTGTTACCACTTTACATCCCACCAGCAGCTAGAAGGTACACAGTTTTCTAAAACCCCTTCAGCATTTATAGTTTGTAGACTTTTTGCTGATGGTCATGACTGGTGTGAGCGGAAACCTTTTTGAATTGGAATTTGCATGTGGCTAATAATTCCTTATACTGAGCTTTAGGCATGTCCTTTTTCTTCTTTTCCTTTTTTTTAAAGAGTGAGTACAACTTCCCTCCTCTTATTGACTTCTTGAAAATTTTCTCATGTGTTAAATTTTCTTGCGTATTCCCTACCCCAGGGCATTTTTTGAGGGCAGGTGTCATTCAGAGCCCTGCAGTCCTTGTGACTATTAAGCAACAATTAGCACTGGGTATAAAGCTGCTGTTGTGGGAAACAGCCACAAGGCGACAGCATTATTACGTTCTCAAATCTTGTTACTAGGGCAACAGAGTCTTCCTGGAGGTAGTGTTCCGAGGTTGTAAATTAGAGTGGAATGTGCTGGGACAAGCCCCCAGAACTTTATGTCTCCTTACTTATGTTTGTTTTTTTTAATTTAATTTCTATTTCTTATCGGAGTAAATTTGATTAGAGTGTTTTGATTGTCTGGCTGTACAGAATCTGCTCAATGATTCATACATATGTCTGTTCATCTTCGGATCCTGTTAGCATGTATGTGATTACAGAATGAATATTTTAAAGGTATTGTGATTATATAATTTATAAAGTTTATATGTTATATGTTTATATACGTTTAACAAACATTACTATATGTATGTTAACCCGATAGTCCTAGTTTACCGATCCTCCCACCTTTCATTTTGGCTAACCATTAGTTTATTTGATAAGTCTCTGAGTGTCTTTTTTTGTGGAAATATGTTCATTGGTAGCAATCTTAGGATAACATGTATAAATGATATCATAGGATATTTGTCATACCCTTTTGACTTACTTAAACTTATATGATTATTTCTAGGCTCAACTGTAGTCCTGAAAACGGCATTGTTCATTTTGTTCCCGAGGCTACTATTCCATTTGGTACGTATACCATTTCGTCTTTGTCCAGTCATCTGTTTATGTACCTTTTTTTTGCTTGTATGTCTTGGCTATTTCAATATTGCTGCAGTGCACATTTGCCTGCCTCTGTCTTTCCGATTCTGGTGGTCTTACTTAATAGGCTCAAAAGGTGCCCTGTCGCATCATTTGGTAGCTCAGTTTTTACCTTGTAAAGCAGCTCCATTCCGTTTTTGTTAGTGCTGTTACCACTTTAGATCCCGCCAGAGCTAGGAGGTACAGAGTTCTCTAAAACCCCTTCAGCATTTATAGTTTGTAGACTTTTTGCTGATGGCCATTTGACTGGTGTGAGCTGAAACCTTTTTGGAGGTTGGATAGGCATGGGGCTAATAATTCCTTATACTGAGCTTTAGGCATACCCTTTTTCTTCTTTTCCTTTTTTTGTTAAAGAGTGAGTACCACTTCCCTCTTCATATTGACTTCTTGAAAAATTTCTCATGTGTTGAATTTTCTTGCCTATTCCCTACCCCAGGGCCTTTTTTGAGGGCAGGTGTCATTTAGAGCCCTGCAATCCTTGTGACTCTTAAGCAACCATTAGCACTGGGTTTAAAGCTGCTGTTGTGGGAAACAGCCACAAGGCGGCAGCATTATTACCTTCTCAACTCTTGTTACTAGGGCAACAGAGTCTTCCTGGAGGTAGTGTTCCGAGGTTGTAAACTAGAGTGGAATGTGCTGGGACAAGCCCCCAGAACTTTATGTCTCCTTACTTATGTTTGTTTTTTAAATTTAATTTCTATTTCTTATCGGAGTAAATTTGATTAGAGTGTTTTGATTGTCTGGCTGTACAGAATCTGCTCAATGATTCATACATATGTCTGTTCATCTTCGGATCCTGTTAGCATGTATGTGATTACAGAATGAATATTTTAAAGGTATTGTGATTATATAATTTATATAGTTTATATGTTATTTGTTTATATACATTTAAAAAACATTACTATATGTATGTTAACCCGATAGTCCTAATTTACCCATCCTCCCACCTTTCATTTTGGCTAACCATTAGTTTATTTGATAAGTCTCTGAGTGTCTTTTTTTGTGGAAATATGTTCATTGGTAGCAATCTTAGGATAACATGTATAAATGATATCATAGGATATTTGTCATACCCTTTTGACTTACTTAACCTTATATGATTATTTCTAGGCTCAACTGTAGTCCTGAACACGGCATTGTTCATTTTTTGTCCGAGGCTACTATACCATTCTGTCCATATACCACTTCTTCTTTGTCCATTCATCTGTTTATGGATCTTTTTTTGCTTCCATGTGTTGGCTATTTCAATATTGCTGCAGTGCACATTTGCCTGCCTCTGTCTTTCCGATTCTGGTGGTCTTAGGTTATCGGCCCAAAAGGTGCCCTGCCGCATCATATGGTAGCTCAAGTTTTACCTTTTCAAGCAGCTCCATTCAGTTTGCGTTAGTGCTGTTACCACTTTACATCCCACCAGCAGCTAGAAGGTACACAGTTTTCTAAAACCCCTTCAGCATTTATAGTTTGTAGACTTTTTGCTGATGGTCATGACTGGTGTGAGCGGAAACCTTTTTGAATTGGAATTTGCATGTGGCTAATAATTCCTTATACTGAGCTTTAGGCATGTCCTTTTTCTTCTTTTCCTTTTTTTTAAAGAGTGAGTACAACTTCCCTCCTCTTATTGACTTCTTGAAAATTTTCTCATGTGTTAAATTTTCTTGCGTATTCCCTACCCCAGGGCATTTTTTGAGGGCAGGTGTCATTCAGAGCCCTGCAGTCCTTGTGACTATTAAGCAACAATTAGCACTGGGTATAAAGCTGCTGTTGTGGGAAACAGCCACAAGGCGACAGCATTATTACGTTCTCAAATCTTGATACTAGGGCAACAGAGTCTTCCTGGAGGTAGTGTTCCGAGGTTGTAAATTAGAGTGGAATGTGCTGGGACAAGCCCCCAGAACTTTATGTCTCCTTACTTATGTTTGTTTTTTTTAATTTAATTTCTATTTCTTATCGGAGTAAATTTGATTAGAGTGTTTTGATTGTCTGGCTGTACAGAATCTGCTCAATGATTCATACATATGTCTGTTCATCTTCGGATCCTGTTAGCATGTATGTGATTACAGAATGAATATTTTAAAGGTATTGTGATTATATAATTTATAAAGTTTATATGTTATATGTTTATATACGTTTAACAAACATTACTATATGTATGTTAACCCGATAGTCCTAATTTACCCATCCTCCCACCTTTCATTTTGGCTAACCATTAGTTTATTTGATAAGTCTCTGAGTGTCTTTTTTTGTGGAAATATGTTCATTGGTAGCAATCTTAGGATAACATGTATAAATGATATCATAGGATATTTGTCATACCCTTTTGACTTACTTAAACTTATATGATTATTTCTAGGCTCAACTGTAGTCCTGAAAACGGCATTGTTCATTTTGTTCCCGAGGCTACTATTCCATTTGGTACGTATACCATTTCGTCTTTGTCCAGTCATCTGTTTATGTACCTTTTTTTTGCTTGTATGTCTTGGCTATTTCAATATTGCTGCAGTGCACATTTGCCTGCCTCTGTCTTTCCGATTCTGGTGGTCTTACTTAATAGGCTCAAAAGGTGCCCTGTCGCATCATTTGGTAGCTCAGGTTTTACCTTGTAAAGCAGCTCCATTCCGTTTTTGTTAGTGCTGTTACCACTTTAGATCCCACCAGAGCTAGGAGGTACAGAGTTCTCTAAAACCCCTTCAGCATTTATAGTTTGTAGACTTTTTGCTGATGGCCATTTGACTGGTGTGAGCTGAAACCTTTTTGGAGGTTGGATAGGCATGGGGCTAATAATTCCTTATACTGAGCTTTAGGCATACCCTTTTTCTTCTTTTCCTTTTTTTGTTAAAGAGTGAGTACCACTTCCCTCTTCATATTGACTTCTTGAAAAATTTCTCATGTGTTGAATTTTCTTGCCTATTCCCTACCCCAGGGCCTTTTTTGAGGGCAGGTGTCATTTAGAGCCCTGCAATCCTTGTGACTCTTAAGCAACCATTAGCACTGGGTTTAAAGCTGCTGTTGTGGGAAACAGCCACAAGGCGGCAGCATTATTACCTTCTCAACTCTTGTTACTAAGGCAATAGAGTCTTCCTGGAGGTAGTGTTCCGAGGTTGTAAACTAGAGTGGAATGTGCTGGGACAAGCCCCCAGAACTTTATGTCTCCTTACTTATGTTTGTTTTTTAAATTTAATTTCTATTTCTTATCGGAGTAAATTTGATTAGAGTGTTTTGATTGTCTGGCTGTACAGAATCTGCTCAATGATTCATACATATGTCTGTTCATCTTCGGATCCTGTTAGCATGTACGTGATTACAGAATGAATATTTTAAAGGTATTGTGATTATATAATTTATATAGTTTATATGTTATATGTTTATATATGTTTAACAAACATTACTATATGTATGTTAACCCCATAGTCCTAATTTACCCATCCTCCCACCTTTCATTTTGGCTAACCATTAGTTTATATGATAAGTCTGTGAGTGTCTTTTTTTGTGGAAATATGTTCATTGGTAGCAATCTTAGGATAACATGTATAAATGATATCATAGGATATTTGTCATACCCTTTTGACTTACTTAACCTTATATGATTATTTCTAGGCTCAACTGTAGTCCTGAAAACGGCATTGTTCATTTTGTTCCCGAGGCTACTATTCCATTTGGTACGTATACCACTTCGTCTTTGTCCATTAATCTGTTTATGGACCTTTTTTTTGCTTCCATGTCTTGGCTATATCAATGTTGTTGCAGTGCACATTTGCCTGCCTCTGTCTTTCCGATCCTGGTGGTCTTAGGTTATAGGCTCAAAAGGTGCCCTGTCGCATCATTTGGTAGCTCAATTTTTACCTTTATAGCAGCTCCATTCAGTTTTCGTTAGTGCTGTTACCACTTTAAATCCCACCAGCAGCTAGAAGGTACACATTTTTCTAAAACCCCTTAAGCATTTATAGTTTGTAGTCTTTTTGCTGATGGTCATGACTGGTGTGAGCTGAAACCTTTTTGAATTTCAATTTGCATGTGGCTAATAATTCCTTATACTGAGCTTTAAGCATGTCCTTTTTTTCTTTTCCTTTTTTTCAAAGAGTGAGTACAACTTCCCTCCTCTTATTGACATCTTGAAAATATTCTCATGTGTTGAAATTTCTTGCCTATTCCCGACTCCAGGGCATTTCTTGAGGGCAGGTGTCATTTAGAGCCCTGCAATCCTTGTGACTATGAAGCCACCATTAGCAGGGGGTTTAAAGCTGCTGTTGTGGGAAACAGCCACAAGGCAGCAGCATTATTACGTTCTCAATTCTTCTTACTAGGGCAACAGAGTCTTCCTGGAGGTACTGTTCCGAGGTTGTAAATTAGAGTGGAATGTGCTGGCAGAAGCCCCGAGAAGTTTATGTCTCCTTACTTATGTTTGTTTTTTTAATTTAATTTCTATTTCTTATCGGAGTAAATTTGAATAGAGTGTTTTGATTGTCTGGCTGTACAGAATCTGCTCAATGATTCATACATATGTCTGTTCATCTTCGGATCCTGTTAGCATGTATGTGATTACAGAATGTATATTTTAAAGGTATTGGTGATTATATAATTCATATAGTTTATCTGTTATATGTTTATATACATTTAACAAACATTACTATATGTATGTTAACCCCATAGTCCTAATTTACCCATCCTCCCACCTTTCATTTTGGCTAACCATTAGTTTATATGATAAGTCTGTGAGTGTCTTTTTTTGTGGAAATATGTTCATTGGTAGCAATCTTAGGATAACATGTACAAATGATATCATAGGATATTTGTCATACCCTTTTGACTTACTTAACCTTATATGATTATTTCTAGGCTCAACTGTAGTCCTGAAAACAGCATTGTTCGTTTTGTTCCCGAGGCTACTATTCCATTTGGTACATATACCATTTCGTCTTTGTCCAGTCATCTGTTTATGGACGTTTTTTTGCTTGTATGTCTTGGCTATTTCAATATTGCTGCAGTGCACATTGCCTGCCTCTGTCTTTCCGATTCTGGTGGTCTTACTTAATAGGCTCAAAAGTGCCCTGTCGCATCATTTGGTAGCTCAGTTTTTACCTTGTAAAGCAGCTCCATTCCGTTTTTGTTAGTGCTGTTACCACTTTAGATCCCACCAGAGCTAGGAGGTACAGAGTTCTCTAAAACCCCTTCAGCATTTATAGTTTGTAGACTTTTTGCTGATGGCCATTTGACTGGTGTGAGCTGAAACCTTTTTGGAGGTTGGATAGGCATGGGGCTAATAATTCCTTATACTGAGCTTTAGGCATACCCTTTTTCTTCTTTTCCTTTTTTTGTTAAAGAGTGAGTACCACTTCCCTCTTCATATTGACTTCCTGAAAAATTTCTCATGTGTTGAATTTTCTTGCCTATTCCCTACCCCAGGGCCTTTTTTGAGGGCAGGTGTCATTTAGAGCCCTGCAATCCTTGTGACTCTTAAGCAACCATTAGCACTGGGTTTAAAGCTGCTGTTGTGGGAAACAGCCACAAGGCGGCAGCATTATTACCTTCTCAACTCTTGTTACTAGGGCAACAGAGTCTTCCTGGAGGTAGTGTTCCGAGGTTGTAAACTAGAGTGGAATGTGCTGGGAAAAGCCCCCAGAACTTTATGTCTCCTTACTTATGTTTGTTTTTTAAATTTAATTTCTATTTCTTATCGGAGTAAATTTGATTAGAGTGTTTTGATTGTCTGGCTGTACAGAATCTGCTCAATGATTCATACATATGTCTGTTCATCTTCGGATCCTGTTAGCATGTATGTGATTACAGAATGAATATTTTAAAGGTATTGTGATTATATAATTTATATAGTTTATATGTTATTTGTTTATATACATTTAAAAAACATTACTATATGTATGTTAACCCGATAGTCCTAATTTACCCATCCTCCCACCTTTCATTTTGGCTAACCATTAGTTTATTTGATAAGTCTCTGAGTGTCTTTTTTTGTGGAAATATGTTCATTGGTAGCAATCTTAGGATAACATGTATAAATGATATCATAGGATATTTGTCATACCCTTTTGACTTACTTAACCTTATATGATTATTTCTAGGCTCAACTGTAGTCCTGAACACGGCATTGTTCATTTTTTGTCCGAGGCTACTATACCATTCTGTCCATATACCACTTCTTCTTTGTCCATTCATCTGTTTATGGATCTTTTTTTGCTTCCATGTGTTGGCTATTTCAATATTGCTGCAGTGCACATTTGCCTGCCTCTGTCTTTCCGATTCTGGTGGTCTTAGGTTATCGGCCCAAAAGGTGCCCTGCCGCATCATATGGTAGCTCAAGTTTTACCTTTTCAAGCAGCTCCATTCAGTTTGCGTTAGTGCTGTTACCACTTTACATCCCACCAGCAGCTAGAAGGTACACAGTTTTCTAAAACCCCTTCAGCATTTATAGTTTGTAGACTTTTTGCTGATGGTCATGACTGGTGTGAGCGGAAACCTTTTTGAATTGGAATTTGCATGTGGCTAATAATTCCTTATACTGAGCTTTAGGCATGTCCTTTTTCTTCTTTTCCTTTTTTTTAAAGAGTGAGTACAACTTCCCTCCTCTTATTGACTTCTTGAAAATTTTCTCATGTGTTAAATTTTCTTGCGTATTCCCTACCCCAGGGCATTTTTTGAGGGCAGGTGTCATTCAGAGCCCTGCAGTCCTTGTGACTATTAAGCAACAATTAGCACTGGGTATAAAGCTGCTGTTGTGGGAAACAGCCACAAGGCGACAGCATTATTACGTTCTCAAATCTTGATACTAGGGCAACAGAGTCTTCCTGGAGGTAGTGTTCCGAGGTTGTAAATTAGAGTGGAATGTGCTGGGACAAGCCCCCAGAACTTTATGTCTCCTTATTTATGTTTGTTTTTTTTAATTTAATTTCTATTTCTTATCGGAGTAAATTTGATTAGAGTGTTTTGATTGTCTGGCTGTACAGAATCTGCTCAATGATTCATACATATGTCTGTTCATCTTCGGATCCTGTTAGCATGTATGTGATTACAGAATGAATATTTTAAAGGTATTGTGATTATATAATTTATAAAGTTTATATGTTATATGTTTATATACGTTTAACAAACATTACTATATGTATGTTAACCCGATAGTCCTAATTTACCCATCCTCCCACCTTTCATTTTGGCTAACCATTAGTTTATTTGATAAGTCTCTGAGTGTCTTTTTTTGTGGAAATATGTTCATTGGTAGCAATCTTAGGATAACATGTATAAATGATATCATAGGATATTTGTCATACCCTTTTGACTTACTTAAACTTATATGATTATTTCTAGGCTCAACTGTAGTCCTGAAAACGGCATTGTTCATTTTGTTCCCGAGGCTACTATTCCATTTGGTACGTATACCATTTCGTCTTTGTCCAGTCATCTGTTTATGTACCTTTTTTTTGCTTGTATGTCTTGGCTATTTCAATATTGCTGCAGTGCACATTTGCCTGCCTCTGTCTTTCCGATTCTGGTGGTCTTACTTAATAGGCTCAAAAGGTGCCCTGTCGCATCATTTGGTAGCTCAGGTTTTACCTTGTAAAGCAGCTCCATTCCGTTTTTGTTAGTGCTGTTACCACTTTAGATCCCACCAGAGCTAGGAGGTACAGAGTTCTCTAAAACCCCTTCAGCATTTATAGTTTGTAGACTTTTTGCTGATGGCCATTTGACTGGTGTGAGCTGAAACCTTTTTGGAGGTTGGATAGGCATGGGGCTAATAATTCCTTATACTGAGCTTTAGGCATACCCTTTTTCTTCTTTTCCTTTTTTTGTTAAAGAGTGAGTACCACTTCCCTCTTCATATTGACTTCTTGAAAAATTTCTCATGTGTTGAATTTTCTGCCTATTCCCTACCCCAGGGCCTTTTTTGAGGGCAGGTGTCATTTAGAGCCCTGCAATCCTTGTGACTCTTAAGCAACCATTAGCACTGGGTTTAAAGCTGCTGTTGTGGGAAACAGCCACAAGGCGGCAGCATTATTACCTTCTCAACTCTTGTTACTAAGGCAATAGAGTCTTCCTGGAGGTAGTGTTCCGAGGTTGTAAACTAGAGTGGAATGTGCTGGGACAAGCCCCCAGAACTTTATGTCTCCTTACTTATGTTTGTTTTTTAAATTTAATTTCTATTTCTTATCGGAGTAAATTTGATTAGAGTGTTTTGATTGTCTGGCTGTACAGAATCTGCTCAATGATTCATACATATGTCTGTACATCTTCGGATCCTGTTAGCATGTACGTGATTACAGAATGAATATTTTAAAGGTATTGTGATTATATAATTTATATAGTTTATATGTTATATGTTTATATATGTTTAACAAACATTACTATATGTATGTTAACCCCATAGTCCTAATTTACCCATCCTCCCACCTTTCATTTTGGCTAACCATTAGTTTATATGATAAGTCTGTGAGTGTCTTTTTTTGTGGAAATATGTTCATTGGTAGCAATCTTAGGATAACATGTATAAATGATATCATAGGATATTTGTCATACCCTTTTGACTTACTTAACCTTATATGATTATTTCTAGGCTCAACTGTAGTCCTGAAAACGGCATTGTTCATTTTGTTCCCGAGGCTACTATTCCATTTGGTACGTATACCACTTCGTCTTTGTCCATTAATCTGTTTATGGACCTTTTTTTTGCTTCCATGTCTTGGCTATATCAATGTTGTTGCAGTGCACATTTGCCTGCCTCTGTCTTTCCGATCCTGGTGGTCTTAGGTTATAGGCTCAAAAGGTGCCCTGTCGCATCATTTGGTAGCTCAATTTTTACCTTTATAGCAGCTCCATTCAGTTTTCGTTAGTGCTGTTACCACTTTAAATCCCACCAGCAGCTAGAAGGTACACATTTTTCTAAAACCCCTTAAGCATTTATAGTTTGTAGTCTTTTTGCTGATGGTCATGACTGGTGTGAGCTGAAACCTTTTTGAATTTCAATTTGCATGTGGCTAATAATTCCTTATACTGAGCTTTAAGCATGTCCTTTTTTTCTTTTCCTTTTTTTCAAAGAGTGAGTACAACTTCCCTCCTCTTATTGACATCTTGAAAATATTCTCATGTGTTGAAATTTCTTGCCTATTCCCGACTCCAGGGCATTTCTTGAGGGCAGGTGTCATTTAGAGCCCTGCAATCCTTGTGACTATGAAGCCACCATTAGCAGGGGGTTTAAAGCTGCTGTTGTGGGAAACAGCCACAAGGCAGCAGCATTATTACGTTCTCAATTCTTCTTACTAGGGCAACAGAGTCTTCCTGGAGGTACTGTTCCGAGGTTGTAAATTAGAGTGGAATGTGCTGGCAGAAGCCCCGAGAAGTTTATGTCTCCTTACTTATGTTTGTTTTTTTAATTTAATTTCTATTTCTTATCGGAGTAAATTTGAATAGAGTGTTTTGATTGTCTGGCTGTACAGAATCTGCTCAATGATTCATACATATGTCTGTTCATCTTCGGATCCTGTTAGCATGTATGTGATTACAGAATGTATATTTTAAAGGTATTGGTGATTATATAATTCATATAGTTTATCTGTTATATGTTTATATACATTTAACAAACATTACTATATGTATGTTAACCCCATAGTCCTAATTTACCCATCCTCCCACCTTTCATTTTGGCTAACCATTAGTTTATATGATAAGTCTGTGAGTGTCTTTTTTTGTGGAAATATGTTCATTGGTAGCAATCTTAGGATAACATGTACAAATGATATCATAGGATATTTGTCATACCCTTTTGACTTACTTAACCTTATATGATTATTTCTAGGCTCAACTGTAGTCCTGAAAACAGCATTGTTCGTTTTGTTCCCGAGGCTACTATTCCATTTGGTACATATACCATTTCGTCTTTGTCCAGTCATCTGTTTATGGACGTTTTTTTGCTTGTATGTCTTGGCTATTTCAATATTGCTGCAGTGCACATTGCCTGCCTCTGTCTTTCCGATTCTGGTGGTCTTACTTAATAGGCTCAAAAGTGCCCTGTCGCATCATTTGGTAGCTCAGTTTTTACCTTGTAAAGCAGCTCCATTCCGTTTTTGTTAGTGCTGTTACCACTTTAGATCCCACCAGAGCTAGGAGGTACAGAGTTCTCTAAAACCCCTTCAGCATTTATAGTTTGTAGACTTTTTGCTGATGGCCATTTGACTGGTGTGAGCTGAAACCTTTTTGGAGGTTGGATAGGCATGGGGCTAATAATTCCTTATACTGAGCTTTAGGCATACCCTTTTTCTTCTTTTCCTTTTTTTGTTAAAGAGTGAGTACAACTTCCCTCTTCATATTGACTTCTTGAAAAATTTCTCATGTGTTGAATTTTCTTGCCTATTCCCTACCCCAGGGCCTTTTTTGAGGGCAGGTGTCATTTAGAGCCCTGCAATCCTTGTGACTCTTAAGCAACCATTAGCACTGGGTTTAAAGCTGCTGTTGTGGGAAACAGCCACAAGGCGGCAGCATTATTACCTTCTCAACTCTTGTTACTAGGGCAACAGAGTCTTCCTGGAGGTAGTGTTCCGAGGTTGTAAACTAGAGTGGAATGTGCTGGGACAAGCCCCCAGAACTTTATGTCTCCTTACTTATGTTTGTTTTTTAAATTTAATTTCTATTTCTTATCGGAGTAAATTTGATTAGAGTGTTTTGATTGTCTGGCTGTACAGAATCTGCTCAATGATTCATACATATGTCTGTTCATCTTCGGATCCTGTTAGCATGTATGTGATTACAGAATGAATATTTTAAAGGTATTGTGATTATATAATTTATATAGTTTATATGTTATTTGTTTATATACATTTAAAAAACATTACTATATGTATGTTAACCCGATAGTCCTAATTTACCCATCCTCCCACCTTTCATTTTGGCTAACCATTAGTTTATTTGATAAGTCTCTGAGTGTCTTTTTTTGTGGAAATATGTTCATTGGTAGCAATCTTAGGATAACATGTATAAATGATATCATAGGATATTTGTCATACCCTTTTGACTTACTTAACCTTATATGATTATTTCTAGGCTCAACTGTAGTCCTGAACACGGCATTGTTCATTTTTTGTCCGAGGCTACTATACCATTCTGTCCATATACCACTTCTTCTTTGTCCATTCATCTGTTTATGGATCTTTTTTTGCTTCCATGTGTTGGCTATTTCAATATTGCTGCAGTGCACATTTGCCTGCCTCTGTCTTTCCGATTCTGGTGGTCTTAGGTTATCGGCCCAAAAGGTGCCCTGCCGCATCATATGGTAGCTCAAGTTTTACCTTTTCAAGCAGCTCCATTCAGTTTGCGTTAGTGCTGTTACCACTTTACATCCCACCAGCAGCTAGAAGGTACACAGTTTTCTAAAACCCCTTCAGCATTTATAGTTTGTAGACTTTTTGCTGATGGTCATGACTGGTGTGAGCGGAAACCTTTTTGAATTGGAATTTGCATGTGGCTAATAATTCCTTATACTGAGCTTTAGGCATGTCCTTTTTCTTCTTTTCCTTTTTTTTAAAGAGTGAGTACAACTTCCCTCCTCTTATTGACTTCTTGAAAATTTTCTCATGTGTTAAATTTTCTTGCGTATTCCCTACCCCAGGGCATTTTTTGAGGGCAGGTGTCATTCAGAGCCCTGCAGTCCTTGTGACTATTAAGCAACAATTAGCACTGGGTATAAAGCTGCTGTTGTGGGAAACAGCCACAAGGCGACAGCATTATTACGTTCTCAAATCTTGTTACTAGGGCAACAGAGTCTTCCTGGAGGTAGTGTTCCGAGGTTGTAAATTAGAGTGGAATGTGCTGGGACAAGCCCCCAGAACTTTATGTCTCCTTACTTATGTTTGTTTTTTTTAATTTAATTTCTATTTCTTATCGGAGTAAATTTGATTAGAGTGTTTTGATTGTCTGGCTGTACAGAATCTGCTCAATGATTCATACATATGTCTGTTCATCTTCGGATCCTGTTAGCATGTATGTGATTACAGAATGAATATTTTAAAGGTATTGTGATTATATAATTTATAAAGTTTATATGTTATATGTTTATATACGTTTAACAAACATTACTATATGTATGTTAACCCGATAGTCCTAATTTACCCATCCTCCCACCTTTCATTTTGGCTAACCATTAGTTTATTTGATAAGTCTCTGAGTGTCTTTTTTTGTGGAAATATGTTCATTGGTAGCAATCTTAGGATAACATGTATAAATGATATCATAGGATATTTGTCATACCCTTTTGACTTACTTAAACTTATATGATTATTTCTAGGCTCAACTGTAGTCCTGAAAACGGCATTGTTCATTTTGTTCCCGAGGCTACTATTCCATTTGGTACGTATACCATTACGTCTTTGTCCAGTCATCTGTTTATGTACCTTTTTTTTGCTTGTATGTCTTGGCTATTTCAATATTGCTGCAGTGCACATTTGCCTGCCTCTGTCTTTCCGATTCTGGTGGTCTTACTTAATAGGCTCAAAAGGTGCCCTGTCGCATCATTTGGTAGCTCAGGTTTTACCTTGTAAAGCAGCTCCATTCCGTTTTTGTTAGTGCTGTTACCACTTTAGATCCCACCAGAGCTAGGAGGTACAGAGTTCTCTAAAACCCCTTCAGCATTTATAGTTTGTAGACTTTTTGCTGATGGCCATTTGACTGGTGTGAGCTGAAACCTTTTTGGAGGTTGGATAGGCATGGGGCTAATAATTCCTTATACTGAGCTTTAGGCATACCCTTTTTCTTCTTTTCCTTTTTTTGTTAAAGAGTGAGTACCACTTCCCTCTTCATATTGACTTCTTGAAAAATTTCTCATGTGTTGAATTTTCTTGCCTATTCCCTACCCCAGGGCCTTTTTTGAGGGCAGGTGTCATTTAGAGCCCTGCAATCCTTGTGACTCTTAAGCAACCATTAGCACTGGGTTTAAAGCTGCTGTTGTGGGAAACAGCCACAAGGCGGCAGCATTATTACCTTCTCAACTCTTGTTACTAAGGCAATAGAGTCTTCCTGGAGGTAGTGTTCCGAGGTTGTAAACTAGAGTGGAATGTGCTGGGACAAGCCCCCAGAACTTTATGTCTCCTTACTTATGTTTGTTTTTTAAATTTAATTTCTATTTCTTATCGGAGTAAATTTGATTAGAGTGTTTTGATTGTCTGGCTGTACAGAATCTGCTCAATGATTCATACATATGTCTGTTCATCTTCGGATCCTGTTAGCATGTACGTGATTACAGAATGAATATTTTAAAGGTATTGTGATTATATAATTTATATAGTTTATATGTTATATGTTTATATATGTTTAACAAACATTACTATATGTATGTTAACCCCATAGTCCTAATTTACCCATCCTCCCACCTTTCATTTTGGCTAACCATTAGTTTATATGATAAGTCTGTGAGTGTCTTTTTTTGTGGAAATATGTTCATTGGTAGCAATCTTAGGATAACATGTATAAATGATATCATAGGATATTTGTCATACCCTTTTGACTTACTTAACCTTATATGATTATTTCTAGGCTCAACTGTAGTCCTGAAAACGGCATTGTTCATTTTGTTCCCGAGGCTACTATTCCATTTGGTACGTATACCACTTCGTCTTTGTCCATTAATCTGTTTATGGACCTTTTTTTTGCTTCCATGTCTTGGCTATATCAATGTTGTTGCAGTGCACATTTGCCTGCCTCTGTCTTTCCGATCCTGGTGGTCTTAGGTTATAGGCTCAAAAGGTGCCCTGTCGCATCATTTGGTAGCTCAATTTTTACCTTTATAGCAGCTCCATTCAGTTTTCGTTAGTGCTGTTACCACTTTAAATCCCACCAGCAGCTAGAAGGTACACATTTTTCTAAAACCCCTTAAGCATTTATAGTTTGTAGTCTTTTTGCTGATGGTCATGACTGGTGTGAGCTGAAACCTTTTTGAATTTCAATTTGCATGTGGCTAATAATTCCTTATACTGAGCTTTAAGCATGTCCTTTTTTTCTTTTCCTTTTTTTCAAAGAGTGAGTACAACTTCCCTCCTCTTATTGACATCTTGAAAATATTCTCATGTGTTGAAATTTCTTGCCTATTCCCGACTCCAGGGCATTTCTTGAGGGCAGGTGTCATTTAGAGCCCTGCAATCCTTGTGACTATGAAGCCACCATTAGCAGGGGGTTTAAAGCTGCTGTTGTGGGAAACAGCCACAAGGCAGCAGCATTATTACGTTCTCAATTCTTCTTACTAGGGCAACAGAGTCTTCCTGGAGGTACTGTTCCGAGGTTGTAAATTAGAGTGGAATGTGCTGGCAGAAGCCCCGAGAAGTTTATGTCTCCTTACTTATGTTTGTTTTTTTAATTTAATTTCTATTTCTTATCGGAGTAAATTTGAATAGAGTGTTTTGATTGTCTGGCTGTACAGAATCTGCTCAATGATTCATACATATGTCTGTTCATCTTCGGATCCTGTTAGCATGTATGTGATTACAGAATGTATATTTTAAAGGTATTGGTGATTATATAATTCATATAGTTTATCTGTTATATGTTTATATACATTTAACAAACATTACTATATGTATGTTAACCCCATAGTCCTAATTTACCCATCCTCCCACCTTTCATTTTGGCTAACCATTAGTTTATATGATAAGTCTGTGAGTGTCTTTTTTTGTGGAAATATGTTCATTGGTAGCAATCTTAGGATAACATGTACAAATGATATCATAGGATATTTGTCATACCCTTTTGACTTACTTAACCTTATATGATTATTTCTAGGCTCAACTGTAGTCCTGAAAACAGCATTGTTCGTTTTGTTCCCGAGGCTACTATTCCATTTGGTACATATACCATTTCGTCTTTGTCCAGTCATCTGTTTATGGACGTTTTTTTGCTTGTATGTCTTGGCTATTTCAATATTGCTGCAGTGCACATTGCCTGCCTCTGTCTTTCCGATTCTGGTGGTCTTACTTAATAGGCTCAAAAGTGCCCTGTCGCATCATTTGGTAGCTCAGTTTTTACCTTGTAAAGCAGCTCCATTCCGTTTTTGTTAGTGCTGTTACCACTTTAGATCCCACCAGAGCTAGGAGGTACAGAGTTCTCTAAAACCCCTTCAGCATTTATAGTTTGTAGACTTTTTGCTGATGGCCATTTGACTGGTGTGAGCTGAAACCTTTTTGGAGGTTGGATAGGCATGGGGCTAATAATTCCTTATACTGAGCTTTAGGCATACCCTTTTTCTTCTTTTCCTTTTTTTGTTAAAGAGTGAGTACCACTTCCCTCTTCATATTGACTTCCTGAAAAATTTCTCATGTGTTGAATTTTCTTGCCTATTCCCTACCCCAGGGCCTTTTTTGAGGGCAGGTGTCATTTAGAGCCCTGCAATCCTTGTGACTCTTAAGCAACCATTAGCACTGGGTTTAAAGCTGCTGTTGTGGGAAACAGCCACAAGGCGGCAGCATTATTACCTTCTCAACTCTTGTTACTAGGGCAACAGAGTCTTCCTGGAGGTAGTGTTCCGAGGTTGTAAACTAGAGTGGAATGTGCTGGGACAAGCCCCCAGAACTTTATGTCTCCTTACTTATGTTTGTTTTTTAAATTTAATTTCTATTTCTTATCGGAGTAAATTTGATTAGAGTGTTTTGATTGTCTGGCTGTACAGAATCTGCTCAATGATTCATACATATGTCTGTTCATCTTCGGATCCTGTTAGCATGTATGTGATTACAGAATGAATATTTTAAAGGTATTGTGATTATATAATTTATATAGTTTATATGTTATTTGTTTATATACATTTAAAAAACATTACTATATGTATGTTAACCCGATAGTCCTAATTTACCCATCCTCCCACCTTTCATTTTGGCTAACCATTAGTTTATTTGATAAGTCTCTGAGTGTCTTTTTTTGTGGAAATATGTTCATTGGTAGCAATCTTAGGATAACATGTATAAATGATATCATAGGATATTTGTCATACCCTTTTGACTTACTTAACCTTATATGATTATTTCTAGGCTCAACTGTAGTCCTGAACACGGCATTGTTCATTTTTTGTCCGAGGCTACTATACCATTCTGTCCATATACCACTTCTTCTTTGTCCATTCATCTGTTTATGGATCTTTTTTTGCTTCCATGTGTTGGCTATTTCAATATTGCTGCAGTGCACATTTGCCTGCCTCTGTCTTTCCGATTCTGGTGGTCTTAGGTTATCGGCCCAAAAGGTGCCCTGCCGCATCATATGGTAGCTCAAGTTTTACCTTTTCAAGCAGCTCCATTCAGTTTGCGTTAGTGCTGTTACCACTTTACATCCCACCAGCAGCTAGAAGGTACACAGTTTTCTAAAACCCCTTCAGCATTTATAGTTTGTAGACTTTTTGCTGATGGTCATGACTGGTGTGAGCGGAAACCTTTTTGAATTGGAATTTGCATGTGGCTAATAATTCCTTATACTGAGCTTTAGGCATGTCCTTTTTCTTCTTTTCCTTTTTTTTAAAGAGTGAGTACAACTTCCCTCCTCTTATTGACTTCTTGAAAATTTTCTCATGTGTTAAATTTTCTTGCGTATTCCCTACCCCAGGGCATTTTTTGAGGGCAGGTGTCATTCAGAGCCCTGCAGTCCTTGTGACTATTAAGCAACAATTAGCACTGGGTATAAAGCTGCTGTTGTGGGAAACAGCCACAAGGCGACAGCATTATTACGTTCTCAAATCTTGATACTAGGGCAACAGAGTCTTCCTGGAGGTAGTGTTCCGAGGTTGTAAATTAGAGTGGAATGTGCTGGGACAAGCCCCCAGAACTTTATGTCTCCTTATTTATGTTTGTTTTTTTTAATTTAATTTCTATTTCTTATCGGAGTAAATTTGATTAGAGTGTTTTGATTGTCTGGCTGTACAGAATCTGCTCAATGATTCATACATATGTCTGTTCATCTTCGGATCCTGTTAGCATGTATGTGATTACAGAATGAATATTTTAAAGGTATTGTGATTATATAATTTATAAAGTTTATATGTTATATGTTTATATACGTTTAACAAACATTACTATATGTATGTTAACCCGATAGTCCTAATTTACCCATCCTCCCACCTTTCATTTTGGCTAACCATTAGTTTATTTGATAAGTCTCTGAGTGTCTTTTTTTGTGGAAATATGTTCATTGGTAGCAATCTTAGGATAACATGTATAAATGATATCATAGGATATTTGTCATACCCTTTTGACTTACTTAAACTTATATGATTATTTCTAGGCTCAACTGTAGTCCTGAAAACGGCATTGTTCATTTTGTTCCCGAGGCTACTATTCCATTTGGTACGTATACCATTTCGTCTTTGTCCAGTCATCTGTTTATGTACCTTTTTTTTGCTTGTATGTCTTGGCTATTTCAATATTGCTGCAGTGCACATTTGCCTGCCTCTGTCTTTCCGATTCTGGTGGTCTTACTTAATAGGCTCAAAAGGTGCCCTGTCGCATCATTTGGTAGCTCAGGTTTTACCTTGTAAAGCAGCTCCATTCCGTTTTTGTTAGTGCTGTTACCACTTTAGATCCCACCAGAGCTAGGAGGTACAGAGTTCTCTAAAACCCCTTCAGCATTTATAGTTTGTAGACTTTTTGCTGATGGCCATTTGACTGGTGTGAGCTGAAACCTTTTTGGAGGTTGGATAGGCATGGGGCTAATAATTCCTTATACTGAGCTTTAGGCATACCCTTTTTCTTCTTTTCCTTTTTTTGTTAAAGAGTGAGTACCACTTCCCTCTTCATATTGACTTCTTGAAAAATTTCTCATGTGTTGAATTTTCTTGCCTATTCCCTACCCCAGGGCCTTTTTTGAGGGCAGGTGTCATTTAGAGCCCTGCAATCCTTGTGACTCTTAAGCAACCATTAGCACTGGGTTTAAAGCTGCTGTTGTGGGAAACAGCCACAAGGCGGCAGCATTATTACCTTCTCAACTCTTGTTACTAAGGCAATAGAGTCTTCCTGGAGGTAGTGTTCCGAGGTTGTAAACTAGAGTGGAATGTGCTGGGACAAGCCCCCAGAACTTTATGTCTCCTTACTTATGTTTGTTTTTTAAATTTAATTTCTATTTCTTATCGGAGTAAATTTGATTAGAGTGTTTTGATTGTCTGGCTGTACAGAATCTGCTCAATGATTCATACATATGTCTGTTCATCTTCGGATCCTGTTAGCATGTACGTGATTACAGAATGAATATTTTAAAGGTATTGTGATTATATAATTTATATAGTTTATATGTTATATGTTTATATATGTTTAACAAACATTACTATATGTATGTTAACCCCATAGTCCTAATTTACCCATCCTCCCACCTTTCATTTTGGCTAACCATTAGTTTATATGATAAGTCTGTGAGTGTCTTTTTTTGTGGAAATATGTTCATTGGTAGCAATCTTAGGATAACATGTATAAATGATATCATAGGATATTTGTCATACCCTTTTGACTTACTTAACCTTATATGATTATTTCTAGGCTCAACTGTAGTCCTGAAAACGGCATTGTTCATTTTGTTCCCGAGGCTACTATTCCATTTGGTACGTATACCACTTCGTCTTTGTCCATTAATCTGTTTATGGACCTTTTTTTTGCTTCCATGTCTTGGCTATATCAATGTTGTTGCAGTGCACATTTGCCTGCCTCTGTCTTTCCGATCCTGGTGGTCTTAGGTTATAGGCTCAAAAGGTGCCCTGTCGCATCATTTGGTAGCTCAATTTTTACCTTTATAGCAGCTCCATTCAGTTTTCGTTAGTGCTGTTACCACTTTAAATCCCACCAGCAGCTAGAAGGTACACATTTTTCTAAAACCCCTTAAGCATTTATAGTTTGTAGTCTTTTTGCTGATGGTCATGACTGGTGTGAGCTGAAACCTTTTTGAATTTCAATTTGCATGTGGCTAATAATTCCTTATACTGAGCTTTAAGCATGTCCTTTTTTTCTTTTCCTTTTTTTCAAAGAGTGAGTACAACTTCCCTCCTCTTATTGACATCTTGAAAATATTCTCATGTGTTGAAATTTCTTGCCTATTCCCGACTCCAGGGCATTTCTTGAGGGCAGGTGTCATTTAGAGCCCTGCAGTCCTTGTGACTATTAAGCAACAATTAGCACTGGGTATAAAGCTGCTGTTGTGGGAAACAGCCACAAGGCGACAGCATTATTACGTTCTCAAATCTTGATACTAGGGCAACAGAGTCTTCCAGGAGGTAGTGTTCCGAGGTTGTAAATTAGAGTGGAATGTGCTGGGACAAGCCCCCAGAACTTTATGTCTCCTTATTTATGTTTGTTTTTTTTAATTTAATTTCTATTTCTTATCGGAGTAAATTTGATTAGAGTGTTTTGATTGTCTGGCTGTACAGAATCTGCTCAATGATTCATACATATGTCTGTTCATCTTCGGATCCTGTTAGCATGTATGTGATTACAGAATGAATATTTTAAAGGTATTGTGATTATATAATTTATAAAGTTTATATGTTATATGTTTATATACGTTTAACAAACATTACTATATGTATGTTAACCCGATAGTCCTAATTTACCCATCCTCCCACCTTTCATTTTGGCTAACCATTAGTTTATTTGATAAGTCTCTGAGTGTCTTTTTTTGTGGAAATATGTTCATTGGTAGCAATCTTAGGATAACATGTATAAATGATATCATAGGATATTTGTCATACCCTTTTGACTTACTTAAACTTATATGATTATTTCTAGGCTCAACTGTAGTCCTGAAAACGGCATTGTTCATTTTGTTCCCGAGGCTACTATTCCATTTGGTACGTATACCATTTCGTCTTTGTCCAGTCATCTGTTTATGTACCTTTTTTTTGCTTGTATGTCTTGGCTATTTCAATATTGCTGCAGTGCACATTTGCCTGCCTCTGTCTTTCCGATTCTGGTGGTCTTACTTAATAGGCTCAAAAGGTGCCCTGTCGCATCATTTGGTAGCTCAGGTTTTACCTTGTAAAGCAGCTCCATTCCGTTTTTGTTAGTGCTGTTACCACTTTAGATCCCACCAGAGCTAGGAGGTACAGAGTTCTCTAAAACCCCTTCAGCATTTATAGTTTGTAGACTTTTTGCTGATGGCCATTTGACTGGTGTGAGCTGAAACCTTTTTGGAGGTTGGATAGGCATGGGGCTAATAATTCCTTATACTGAGCTTTAGGCATACCCTTTTTCTTCTTTTCCTTTTTTTGTTAAAGAGTGAGTACCACTTCCCTCTTCATATTGACTTCTTGAAAAATTTCTCATGTGTTGAATTTTCTTGCCTATTCCCTACCCCAGGGCCTTTTTTGAGGGCAGGTGTCATTTAGAGCCCTGCAATCCTTGTGACTCTTAAGCAACCATTAGCACTGGGTTTAAAGCTGCTGTTGTGGGAAACAGCCACAAGGCGGCAGCATTATTACCTTCTCAACTCTTGTTACTAAGGCAATAGAGTCTTCCTGGAGGTAGTGTTCCGAGGTTGTAAACTAGAGTGGAATGTGCTGGGACAAGCCCCCAGAACTTTATGTCTCCTTACTTATGTTTGTTTTTTAAATTTAATTTCTATTTCTTATCGGAGTAAATTTGATTAGAGTGTTTTGATTGTCTGGCTGTACAGAATCTGCTCAATGATTCATACATATGTCTGTTCATCTTCGGATCCTGTTAGCATGTACGTGATTACAGAATGAATATTTTAAAGGTATTGTGATTATATAATTTATATAGTTTATATGTTATATGTTTATATATGTTTAACAAACATTACTATATGTATGTTAACCCCATAGTCCTAATTTACCCATCCTCCCACCTTTCATTTTGGCTAACCATTAGTTTATATGATAAGTCTGTGAGTGTCTTTTTTTGTGGAAATATGTTCATTGGTAGCAATCTTAGGATAACATGTATAAATGATATCATAGGATATTTGTCATACCCTTTTGACTTACTTAACCTTATATGATTATTTCTAGGCTCAACTGTAGTCCTGAAAACGGCATTGTTCATTTTGTTCCCGAGGCTACTATTCCATTTGGTACGTATACCACTTCGTCTTTGTCCATTAATCTGTTTATGGACCTTTTTTTTGCTTCCATGTCTTGGCTATATCAATGTTGTTGCAGTGCACATTTGCCTGCCTCTGTCTTTCCGATCCTGGTGGTCTTAGGTTATAGGCTCAAAAGGTGCCCTGTCGCATCATTTGGTAGCTCAATTTTTACCTTTATAGCAGCTCCATTCAGTTTTCGTTAGTGCTGTTACCACTTTAAATCCCACCAGCAGCTAGAAGGTACACATTTTTCTAAAACCCCTTAAGCATTTATAGTTTGTAGTCTTTTTGCTGATGGTCATGACTGGTGTGAGCTGAAACCTTTTTGAATTTCAATTTGCATGTGGCTAATAATTCCTTATACTGAGCTTTAAGCATGTCCTTTTTTTCTTTTCCTTTTTTTCAAAGAGTGAGTACAACTTCCCTCCTCTTATTGACATCTTGAAAATATTCTCATGTGTTGAAATTTCTTGCCTATTCCCGACTCCAGGGCATTTCTTGAGGGCAGGTGTCATTTAGAGCCCTGCAATCCTTGTGACTATGAAGCCACCATTAGCAGGGGGTTTAAAGCTGCTGTTGTGGGAAACAGCCACAAGGCAGCAGCATTATTACGTTCTCAATTCTTCTTACTAGGGCAACAGAGTCTTCCTGGAGGTACTGTTCCGAGGTTGTAAATTAGAGTGGAATGTGCTGGCAGAAGCCCCGAGAAGTTTATGTCTCCTTACTTATGTTTGTTTTTTTAATTTAATTTCTATTTCTTATCGGAGTAAATTTGAATAGAGTGTTTTGATTGTCTGGCTGTACAGAATCTGCTCAATGATTCATACATATGTCTGTTCATCTTCGGATCCTGTTAGCATGTATGTGATTACAGAATGTATATTTTAAAGGTATTGGTGATTATATAATTCATATAGTTTATCTGTTATATGTTTATATACATTTAACAAACATTACTATATGTATGTTAACCCCATAGTCCTAATTTACCCATCCTCCCACCTTTCATTTTGGCTAACCATTAGTTTATATGATAAGTCTGTGAGTGTCTTTTTTTGTGGAAATATGTTCATTGGTAGCAATCTTAGGATAACATGTACAAATGATATCATAGGATATTTGTCATACCCTTTTGACTTACTTAACCTTATATGATTATTTCTAGGCTCAACTGTAGTCCTGAAAACAGCATTGTTCGTTTTGTTCCCGAGGCTACTATTCCATTTGGTACATATACCATTTCGTCTTTGTCCAGTCATCTGTTTATGGACGTTTTTTTGCTTGTATGTCTTGGCTATTTCAATATTGCTGCAGTGCACATTGCCTGCCTCTGTCTTTCCGATTCTGGTGGTCTTACTTAATAGGCTCAAAAGTGCCCTGTCGCATCATTTGGTAGCTCAGTTTTTACCTTGTAAAGCAGCTCCATTCCGTTTTTGTTAGTGCTGTTACCACTTTAGATCCCACCAGAGCTAGGAGGTACAGAGTTCTCTAAAACCCCTTCAGCATTTATAGTTTGTAGACTTTTTGCTGATGGCCATTTGACTGGTGTGAGCTGAAACCTTTTTGGAGGTTGGATAGGCATGGGGCTAATAATTCCTTATACTGAGCTTTAGGCATACCCTTTTTCTTCTTTTCCTTTTTTTGTTAAAGAGTGAGTACAACTTCCCTCTTCATATTGACTTCTTGAAAAATTTCTCATGTGTTGAATTTTCTTGCCTATTCCCTACCCCAGGGCCTTTTTTGAGGGCAGGTGTCATTTAGAGCCCTGCAATCCTTGTGACTCTTAAGCAACCATTAGCACTGGGTTTAAAGCTGCTGTTGTGGGAAACAGCCACAAGGCGGCAGCATTATTACCTTCTCAACTCTTGTTACTAGGGCAACAGAGTCTTCCTGGAGGTAGTGTTCCGAGGTTGTAAACTAGAGTGGAATGTGCTGGGACAAGCCCCCAGAACTTTATGTCTCCTTACTTATGTTTGTTTTTTTTAATTTAATTTCTATTTCTTATCGGAGTAAATTTGATTAGAGTGTTTTGATTGTCTGGCTGTACAGAATCTGCTCAATGATTCATACATATGTCTGTTCATCTTCGGATCCTGTTAGCATGTATGTGATTACAGAATGAATATTTTAAAGGTATTGTGATTATATAATTTATAAAGTTTATATGTTATATGTTTATATACGTTTAACAAACATTACTATATGTATGTTAACCCGATAGTCCTAATTTACCCATCCTCCCACCTTTCATTTTGGCTAACCATTAGTTTATTTGATAAGTCTCTGAGTGTCTTTTTTTGTGGAAATATGTTCATTGGTAGCAATCTTAGGATAACATGTATAAATGATATCATAGGATATTTGTCATACCCTTTTGACTTACTTAACCTTATATGATTATTTCTAGGCTCAACTGTAGTCCTGAACACGGCATTGTTCATTTTTTGTCCGAGGCTACTATACCATTCTGTCCATATACCACTTCTTCTTTGTCCATTCATCTGTTTATGGATCTTTTTTTGCTTCCATGTGTTGGCTATTTCAATATTGCTGCAGTGCACATTTGCCTGCCTCTGTCTTTCCGATTCTGGTGGTCTTAGGTTATCGGCCCAAAAGGTGCCCTGCCGCATCATATGGTAGCTCAAGTTTTACCTTTTCAAGCAGCTCCATTCAGTTTGCGTTAGTGCTGTTACCACTTTACATCCCACCAGCAGCTAGAAGGTACACAGTTTTCTAAAACCCCTTCAGCATTTATAGTTTGTAGACTTTTTGCTGATGGTCATGACTGGTGTGAGCGGAAACCTTTTTGAATTGGAATTTGCATGTGGCTAATAATTCCTTATACTGAGCTTTAGGCATGTCCTTTTTCTTCTTTTCCTTTTTTTTAAAGAGTGAGTACAACTTCCCTCCTCTTATTGACTTCTTGAAAATTTTCTCATGTGTTAAATTTTCTTGCGTATTCCCTACCCCAGGGCATTTTTTGAGGGCAGGTGTCATTCAGAGCCCTGCAGTCCTTGTGACTATTAAGCAACAATTAGCACTGGGTATAAAGCTGCTGTTGTGGGAAACAGCCACAAGGCGACAGCATTATTACGTTCTCAAATCTTGATACTAGGGCAACAGAGTCTTCCTGGAGGTAGTGTTCCGAGGTTGTAAATTAGAGTGGAATGTGCTGGGACAAGCCCCCAGAACTTTATGTCTCCTTACTTATGTTTGTTTTTTTTAATTTAATTTCTATTTCTTATCGGAGTAAATTTGATTAGAGTGTTTTGATTGTCTGGCTGTACAGAATCTGCTCAATGATTCATACATATGTCTGTTCATCTTCGGATCCTGTTAGCATGTATGTGATTACAGAATGAATATTTTAAAGGTATTGTGATTATATAATTTATAAAGTTTATATGTTATATGTTTATATACGTTTAACAAACATTACTATATGTATGTTAACCCGATAGTCCTAATTTACCCATCCTCCCACCTTTCATTTTGGCTAACCATTAGTTTATTTGATAAGTCTCTGAGTGTCTTTTTTTGTGGAAATATGTTCATTGGTAGCAATCTTAGGATAACATGTATAAATGATATCATAGGATATTTGTCATACCCTTTTGACTTACTTAAACTTATATGATTATTTCTAGGCTCAACTGTAGTCCTGAAAACGGCATTGTTCATTTTGTTCCCGAGGCTACTATTCCATTTGGTACGTATACCATTTCGTCTTTGTCCAGTCATCTGTTTATGTACCTTTTTTTTGCTTGTATGTCTTGGCTATTTCAATATTGCTGCAGTGCACATTTGCCTGCCTCTGTCTTTCCGATTCTGGTGGTCTTACTTAATAGGCTCAAAAGGTGCCCTGTCGCATCATTTGGTAGCTCAGGTTTTACCTTGTAAAGCAGCTCCATTCCGTTTTTGTTAGTGCTGTTACCACTTTAGATCCCACCAGAGCTAGGAGGTACAGAGTTCTCTAAAACCCCTTCAGCATTTATAGTTTGTAGACTTTTTGCTGATGGCCATTTGACTGGTGTGAGCTGAAACCTTTTTGGAGGTTGGATAGGCATGGGGCTAATAATTCCTTATACTGAGCTTTAGGCATACCCTTTTTCTTCTTTTCCTTTTTTTGTTAAAGAGTGAGTACCACTTCCCTCTTCATATTGACTTCTTGAAAAATTTCTCATGTGTTGAATTTTCTGCCTATTCCCTACCCCAGGGCCTTTTTTGAGGGCAGGTGTCATTTAGAGCCCTGCAATCCTTGTGACTCTTAAGCAACCATTAGCACTGGGTTTAAAGCTGCTGTTGTGGGAAACAGCCACAAGGCGGCAGCATTATTACCTTCTCAACTCTTGTTACTAAGGCAATAGAGTCTTCCTGGAGGTAGTGTTCCGAGGTTGTAAACTAGAGTGGAATGTGCTGGGACAAGCCCCCAGAACTTTATGTCTCCTTACTTATGTTTGTTTTTTAAATTTAATTTCTATTTCTTATCGGAGTAAATTTGATTAGAGTGTTTTGATTGTCTGGCTGTACAGAATCTGCTCAATGATTCATACATATGTCTGTACATCTTCGGATCCTGTTAGCATGTACGTGATTACAGAATGAATATTTTAAAGGTATTGTGATTATATAATTTATATAGTTTATATGTTATATGTTTATATATGTTTAACAAACATTACTATATGTATGTTAACCCCATAGTCCTAATTTACCCATCCTCCCACCTTTCATTTTGGCTAACCATTAGTTTATATGATAAGTCTGTGAGTGTCTTTTTTTGTGGAAATATGTTCATTGGTAGCAATCTTAGGATAACATGTATAAATGATATCATAGGATATTTGTCATACCCTTTTGACTTACTTAACCTTATATGATTATTTCTAGGCTCAACTGTAGTCCTGAAAACGGCATTGTTCATTTTGTTCCCGAGGCTACTATTCCATTTGGTACGTATACCACTTCGTCTTTGTCCATTAATCTGTTTATGGACCTTTTTTTTGCTTCCATGTCTTGGCTATATCAATGTTGTTGCAGTGCACATTTGCCTGCCTCTGTCTTTCCGATCCTGGTGGTCTTAGGTTATAGGCTCAAAAGGTGCCCTGTCGCATCATTTGGTAGCTCAATTTTTACCTTTATAGCAGCTCCATTCAGTTTTCGTTAGTGCTGTTACCACTTTAAATCCCACCAGCAGCTAGAAGGTACACATTTTTCTAAAACCCCTTAAGCATTTATAGTTTGTAGTCTTTTTGCTGATGGTCATGACTGGTGTGAGCTGAAACCTTTTTGAATTTCAATTTGCATGTGGCTAATAATTCCTTATACTGAGCTTTAAGCATGTCCTTTTTTTCTTTTCCTTTTTTTCAAAGAGTGAGTACAACTTCCCTCCTCTTATTGACATCTTGAAAATATTCTCATGTGTTGAAATTTCTTGCCTATTCCCGACTCCAGGGCATTTCTTGAGGGCAGGTGTCATTTAGAGCCCTACAATCCTTGTGACTATGAAGCAACCATTAGCAGGGGGTTTAAAGCTGCTGTTGTGGGAAACAGCCACAAGGCAGCAGCATTATTACGTTCTCAATTCTTGTTACTAGGGCAACAGAGTCTTCCTGGAGGTAGTGTTCCGAGGTTGTAAATTAGAGTGGAATGTGCTGGCAGAAGCCCCGAGAAGTTTATGTCTCCTTACTTATGGTTGTTTTTTTAATTTAATTTCTATTTCTTATCGGAGTAAATTTGAATAGAGTGTTTTGATTGTCTGGCTGTACAGAATCTGCTCAATGATTCATACATATGTCTGTTCATCTTCGGATCCTGTTAGCATGTATGTGATTACAGAATGTATATTTTAAAGGTATTGGTGATTATATAATTCATATAGTTTATCTGTTATATGTTTATATACATTTAACAAACATTACTATATGTATGTTAACCCCATAGTCCTAATTTACCCATCCTCCCACCTTTCATTTTGGCTAACCATTAGTTTATATGATAAGTCTGTGAGTGTCTTTTTTTGTGGAAATATGTTCTTTGGTAGCAATCTTAGGATAACATGTACAAATGATATCATAGGATATTTGTCATACCCTTTTGACTTACTTAACCTTATATGATTATTTCTAGGCTCAACTGTAGTCCTGAAAACAGCATTGTTCGTTTTGTTCCCGAGGCTACTATTCCATTTGGTACATATACCATTTCGTCTTTGTCCAGTCATCTGTTTATGGACCTTTTTTTTGCTTGTATGTCTTGGCTATTTCAATATTGCTGCAGTGCACATTGCCTGCCTCTGTCTTTCCGATTCTGGTGGTCTTACTTAATAGGCTCAAAAGTGCCCTGTCGCATCATTTGGTAGCTCAGTTTTTACCTTGTAAAGCAGCTCCATTCCGTTTTTGTTAGTGCTGTTACCACTTTAGATCCCACCAGAGCTAGGAGGTACAGAGTTCTCTAAAACCCCTTCAGCATTTATAGTTTGTAGACTTTTTGCTGATGGCCATTTGACTGGTGTGAGCTGAAACCTTTTTGGAGGTTGGATAGGCATGGGGCTAATAATTGCTTATACTGAGCTTTAGGCATACCCTTTTTCTTCTTTTCCTTTTTTTGTTAAAGAGTGAGTACAACTTCCCTCTTCATATTGACTTCTTGAAAAATTTCTCATGTGTTGAATTTTCTTGCCTATTCCCTACCCCAGTGCCTTTTTTGAGGGCAGGTGTCATTTAGAGCCCTGCAGTCCTTGTGACTCGTAAGCAACCATTAGCACTGGGTTTAAAGCTGCTGTTGTGGGAAACAGCCACAAGGCGGCAGCATTATTACATTCTCAACTCTTGTTACTAGGGCAACAGAGTCTTCCTGGAGGTAGTGTTCCGAAGTTGTAAACTAGAGTGGAATGTGCTGGGACAAGCCCCCAGAACTTTATGTCTCCGTACTTATGTTTGTCTTTTAAATTTAATTTCTATTTCTTATCGGAGTAAATTTGATTAGAGTGTTTTGATTGTCTGGCTGTACAGAATCTGCTCAATGATTCATACATATGTCTGTTCATCTTCGGATCCTGTTAGCATGTATGTGATTACAGAATGAATATTTTAAAGGTATTGTGATTATATAATTTATATAGTTTATATGTTATATGTTTATATATGTTTAACAAACATTACTATATGTATGTTAACCCCATAGTCCTAATTTACCCATCCTCCCACGTTTCATTTTGGCTAACCATTAGTTTATTTGATAAGTCTCTGAGTGTCTTTTTCTGTGGAAATATGTTCATTGGTAGCAATCTTAGGATACCATGTATAAATGATATCATAGGATATTTGTCATACCCTTTTGACTTACTTAACTTTATATGATTATTTCTAGGCTCAACTGTAGTCCTGAACACGGCATTGTTCATTTTTTTTCCGAGGCTACTATTCCATTCTGTCCATAAACCACTTCTTCTTTGTCCATTCATCTGTTTATTGATCTTTTTTTGCTTCCATGTCTTGGCTATTTCAATATTGCTGCAGTGCACATTTGCCTGCCTCTGTCTTTCCGATTCTGGTGGTCTTAGGTTATAGGCCCAAAAGGTGCCCTGCCACATCATATGGTAGCTCAATTTTTACCTTTTCAAGCAGCTCCATTCAGTTTGCGTTAGTCCTGTTACCACTTTACATCCCAGCAGTAGCTAGAAGGTACACAGTTTTCTAAAACCCCTTCAGCATTTATAGTTTGTAGACTTTTTGCTGATGGTCATGACTGGTGTGAGCGGAAACCTTTTTGAATTGGAATTTGCATGTGGCTAATAATTCCTTATACTGAGCTTTAGGCATGTCCTTTTTTTTCTTTTCCTTTTTTTTAAAGAGTGAGTACCACTTCCCTCCTCTTACTGACTTCTTGAAAATTTTCTCATGTGTTAAATTTTCTTGCCTATTCCCTACCCCAGGGCATTTTTTGAGGGCAGGTGTCATTCAGAGCCCTGCAGTCCTTGTGTCTATTAAGCAACAATTAGCACTGGGTATAAAGCTGCTGTTGTGGGAAACAGCCACAAGGCGACAGCATTATTACGTTCTCAAATCTTGTTACTAGGGCAACAGAGTCTTCCTCTAGGTAGTGTTCCGAGGTTGTAAATTACAGTGGAATGTGCTGGTACAAGCCCCCAGAACTTTATGTCTCCTTACTTATGTTTGTTTTTTAAATTTAATTTCTATTTCTTATCGGAGTAAATTTGATTAGAGTGTTTTGATTGTCTGGCTGTAGAGAATCTGCTCAATGATTCATACATATGTCTGTTCATCTTCGGATCCTGTTAGCATGTATGTGATTACAGAATGTATATTTTAAAGGTATTGTGATTATATAATTTATAGAGTTTATATGTTATATGTTTATATACATTTAACAAACATTACTATATGTATGTTAACCCCATAGTCCTAATTTACCCATCCTCCCACCTTTCATTTTGGCTAACCATTAGTTTATTTGATAAGTTTGTGACTGTCTTTTTTTGTGGAAATATGTTCATTGGTAGCAATCTTAGGATAACATGTACAAATGATATCATAGGATATTTGTCATACCCTTTTGACTTACTTAACCTTATATGATTATTTCTAGGCTCAACTGTAGTCCTGAAAACGGCATTGTTCATTTTGTTCCCGAGGCTATTATTCCATTTGGTACGTATACCACTTCGTCTTTGTACATTAATCTGTTTATAGACCTTTTTTTTGCTTCCATGTCTTGGCTATATCAATGTTGTTGCAGTGCACATTTGCCTGCCTCTGTCTTTCCGATTCTGGTGGTCTCAGGTTATAGACCCAAAACGTGCCCTGCCGCATCATATGGTAGCTCAATTTTTACCTTTATTGCAGCTCCATTCAGTTTTCGTTAGTGCTGTTACCACTTTAAATCCCACCAGCAGCTAGAAGGTACACATTTTTCTAAAACCCCTTAAGCATTTATAGTTTGTAGTCTTTTTGCTGATGGTCATGACTGGTGTGAGCTGAAACCTTTTTGAATTTCAATTTGCATGTGGCTAATAATTCCTTATACTGAGCTTTAAGCATGTCCTTTTTTTTCCCTTTTTTTCAAAGAGTGAGTACAACTTCCCTCCTCTTATTGACATCTTGAAAATATTCTCATGTGTTGAAATTTCTTGCCTATTCCCGACTACAGGGCATTTCTTGAGGGCAGGTGTCATTTAGAGCCCTGCAATCCTTGTGACTATGAAGCAACCATTAGCAGGGGGTTTAAAGCTGCTGTTGTGGGAAACAGCCACAAGGCAGCAGCATTATTACGTTCTCAATTCTTGTTACTAGGGCAACAGAGTCTTCCTGGAGGTAGTGTTCCGAGGTTGTAAATTAGAGTGGAATGTGCTGGCAGAAGCCCCCAGAAGTTTATGTCTCCTTACTAATGTTTGTTTTTTTAATTTAATTTCTATTTCTTATCGGAGTAAATTTGATTAGAGTGTTTTGATTGTCTGGCTGTACAGAATCTGCTCAATGATTCATACATATGTCTGTTCAACTTCGGATCCTGTTAGCATGTATGTGATTACAGAATGTATATTTTAAAGGTATTGGTGATTATATAATTCATATAGTTTATCTGTCATATGTTCATATACATTTAACAAACATTACTATATGTATGTTAACCCCATAGTCCTAATTTCCCCATCCTCCCACCTTTCATTTTGGCTAACCATTAGTTTATTTGATAAGTCTGTGAGTGTCTTTTTTTGTGGAAATATGTTCATTGGTAGCAATCTTAGGATAACATGTATAAATGATATCATAGGATATTTGTCATACCCTTTTGACTTACTTAACCTTATATGATTATTTCTAGGCTCAACTGTAGTCCTGAAAACGGCATTGTTCATTTTGTTCCCGAGGCTACTATTCCATTTGGTACATATACCATTTCGTCTTTGTCCAGTCATCTGTTTATGGACCTTTTTTTTGCTTGTATGTCTTGGCTATTTCAATATTGCTGCAGTGCACATTTGCCTGCCTCTGTCTTTCCGATTCTGTTGGTCTTACTTAATAGGCTCAAAAGGTGCCCTGTCGCATCATTTGGTAGCTCAGTTTTTACCTTGTAAAGCAGCTCCATTCCGTTTTTGTTAGTGCTGTTACCACTTTAGATCCCACCAGAGCTAGGAGGTACAGAGTTCTCTAAAACCCCTTCAGCATTTATAGTTTGTAGAGTTTTTGCTGATGGCCATTTGACTGGTGTGAGCTGAAACCTTTTTGGAGGTTGGATACGCATGTGGCTAATAATTCTTTATACTGAGCTGCAGGCATACCCTTTTTCTTCTTTTCCTTTTTTTGTTAAAGACTGAGTACAACTTCCTTCTTCATATTGACTTCTTGAAAAATTTCTCATGTGTTGAATTTTCTTGCCTATTCCCTACCCCAGGGCCATTTTTGAGGGCAGGTGTCATTTAGAGCCCTGCAGTCCTTGTGACTCTTAAGCAACCATTAGCAGTGGGTTTAAAGCTGCTGTTGTGGGAAACAGCCACAAGGCGGCAGCATTATTACGTTCTCAACTCTTGTTACTAGGGCAACAGAGTCTTCCTGGAGGTAGTTTTCCGAGGTTGTAAACTAGAGTGGAATGTGCTGGGACAAGCCCCCAGAACTTTATGTCTCCTTACTTATGTTTGTTTTTTTAATTTAATTTCTATTTCTTATCGGAGTAAATTTGATTAGAGTGTTTTGATTGTCTGGCTGTACAGAATTTGCTCAATGATTCATACATATGTCTGTTCATCTTCGGATCCTGTTAGCATGTATGTGATTACAGAATGAATATTTTAAAGGTATTGTGATTATATAATTTATATAGTTTATATGTTATATATTTATATACGTTTAACAAACATTACTATATGTATGTTAACCCCATAGTCCTAATTTACCCATCCTCCCACCTTTCATTTTGGCTAACCATTAGTTTATTTGATAAGTCTCTGAGTGTCTTTTTCTGTGGAAATATGTTCATTGGTAGCAATCTTAGGATAACATGTACAAATGATATCATAGAATATTTGTCATACCCTTTTGACTTATTTAACCTTATATGATTATTTCTAGGCTCAACTGTAGTCCTGAAAACGGCATTGTTCATTTTGTTCCCGAGGCTACTATTCCATTTGGTACGTATACCATTTCGTCTTTGTCCAGTCATCTGTTTATGGACCTTTTTTTTGCTTGTATGTCTTGGCTATTTCAATATTGCTGCAGTGCACATTTGCCTGCCTCTGTCTTCCCGATCCTGGTGGTCTTAGGTTATAGGCTCAAAAGGTGCCCTGTCGCATCATTTGGTAGCTCAGTTTTTACCTTGTAAAGCAGCTCCATTCCGTTTTTGTTAGTGCTGTTACCACTTTAGATCCCACCAGAGCTAGGAGGTACAGAGGTCTCTAAAACCCCTTCAGCATTTATAGTTTGTAGACTTTTTGCTGATGGCCATTTGACTGGTGTGAGCTGAAACCTTTTTGGAGGTTGGATACGCATGTGGCTAATAATTCCTTATACTGAGCTGTAGGCATACCCTTTTTCTTGTTTTCCTTTTTTTGTTAAAGAGTGAGTACAACGTCCCTCTTCATATTGACTTCTTGAAAAATTTCTCATGTGTTGAATTTTCTTGCCTATTCCCTACCCCAGGGCCTTTTTTGAGGGCAGGTGTCATTTAGAGCCCTGCAGTCCTTGTGACTCTTAAGCAACCATTAGCACTGGGTTTAAAGCTGCTGTTGTGGGAAACAGCCACCAGGCGGCAGCATTATTACGTTCTCAACTCTTGTTACTAGGGCAACAGAGTCTTCCTGGAGGTAGTGTTCCGAGGTTGTAAACTAGAGTGGAATGTGCTGGGACAAGCCCCCAGAACTTTATGTCTCCTTACTTATGTTTGTTTTTTAAATTTAATTTCTATTTCTTATCGGAGTAAATTTGATTAGAGTGTTTTGATTGTCTGGCTGTACAGAATCTGCTCAATGATTCATACATATGTCTGTTCATCTTCGGATCCTGTTAGCATGTATGTGATTACAGAATGAATATTTTAAAGGTATTGTGATTATATAATTTATAAAGTTTATATGTTATATGTTTATATACGTTTAACAAACATTACTATATGTATGTTAACCCCATAGTCCTAATTTACCCATCCTCCCACCTTTCATTTTGGCTAACCATTAGTTTATTTGATAAGTCTGTGAGTGTCTTTTTTTGTGGAAATATGTTCATTGGTAACAATCTTAGGATAACATGTATAAATGATATCATAGGATATTTGTCATACCCTTTTGACTTACTTAACCTTATATGATTATTTCTAGGCTCAACTGTAGTCCTGAAAACGGCATTGTTCATTTTGTTCCCGAGGCTACTATTCCATTTGGTACGTATACCATTTCGTCTTTGTCCAGTCATCTGTTTATGGACCTTTTTTTTGCTTGTATGTCTTGGCTATTTCAATATTGCTGCAGTGCACATTTGCCTGCCTCTGTCTTTCCGATTCTGGTGGTCTTAGGTTATAGGCCCCAAAGGTGCCCTGTCGCATCATTTGGTAGCTCAGTTTTTGCCTTGTAAAGAAGCTCCATTCCGTTTTTGTTAGTGCTGTTACCACTTTAGATCCCACCAGAGCTAGGAGGTACAGAGTTCTCTAAAACCCCTTCAGCATTTATAGTTTGTAGACTTTTTGCTGATGGCCATTTGACTGGTGTGAGCTGAAACCTTTTTGGAGGTTGGATAGGCATGGGGCTAATAATTCCTTATACTGAGCTGTAGGCATACCCTTTTTCTTCTTTTCCTTTTTTTGTTAAAGAGTGAGTACCACTTCCCTCTTCATATTGACTTCTTGAAAAATTTCTCATGTGTTGAATTTTCTTGCCTATTCCCTACCCCAGGGCCTTTTTTGAGGGCAGGTGTCATTTAGAGCCCTGCAATCCTTGTGACTCTTAAGCAACCATTAGCACTGGGTTTAAAGCTGCTGTTGTGGGAAACAGCCACAAGGCGGCAGCATTATTACCTTCTCAACTCTTGTTACTAGGGAAACAGAGTCTTCCTGGAGGTAGTGTTCCGAGGTTGTAAACTAGAGTGGAATGTGCGGGGACAAGCCCTCAGAACTTTATGTCTCCTTACTTATGTTTGTCTTTTAAATTTAATTTGTATTTCTTATCGGAGTAAATTTGATTAGAGTGGTTTAATTGTCTGGCTGTACAGAATCTGCTCAATGATTCATACATATGTCTGTTCATCTTCGGATCCTGTTAGCATGTATGTGATTACAGAATGAATATTTTAAAGGTATTGTGATTATATAATTTATATAGTTTATATGTTATATGTTTATATATGTTTAACAAACATTACTATATGTATGTTAACCCCATAGTCCTAATTTACCCATCCTCCCACCTTTCATTTTGGCTAACCATTAGTTTATTTGATAAGTCTCTGAGTGTCTTTTTCTGTGGAAATATGTTCATTGGTAGCAATCTTAGGATACCATGTATAAATGATATCATAGGATATTTGTCATATCCTTTTGACTTACTTAACTTTATATGATTATTTCTAGGCTCAACTGTAGTCCTGAACACGGCATTGTTCATTTTTTTTCCGAGGCTACTATTCCATTCTGTCCATACACCACTTCTTCTTTGTCCATTCATCTGTTTATGGATCTTTTTTTGCTTCCATGTCTTGGCTATTTCAATATTGCTGCAGTGCACATTTGCCTGCCTCTGTCTTTCCGATTCTGGTGGTCTTAGGTTATAGGCCCAAAAGGTGCCCTGCCGCATCATATGGTAGCTCAATTTTTACCTTTTCAAGCAGCTCCATTCAGTTTGCATTAGTGCTGTTACCACTTTACATCCCACCAGCAGCTAGAAGGTACACAGTTTTCTAAAACCCCTTCAGCATTTATAGTTTGTGGACTTTTTGCTGATGGTCATGACTGGTGTGAGCGGAAACCTTTTTGAATTGGAATTTGCATGTGGCTAATAATTCCTTATACTGAGCTTTAGGCATGTCCTTTTTCTTCTTTTCCTTTTTTTTAAAGAGTGAGTACAACTTCCCTCCTCTTATTGACTTCTTGAAAATTTTCTCATGTGTTAAATTTTCTTGCCTATTCCCTACCCCAGGGCATTTTTTGAGGGCAGGTGTCATTCAGAGCCCTGCAGTCCTTGTGACTATTAAGCAACAATTAGCAATGGGTATAAAGCTTCTGTTGTGGGAAACAGCCACAAGGCGACAGCATTATTACGTTCTCAAATCTTGTTACTAGGGCAACAGAGTCTTCCTGGAGGTAGTGTTCCGAGGTTGTAAATTAGAGTGGAATGTACTGGGACAAGCCCCCAGAACTTTATGTCTCCTTACTTATGTTTGTTTTTTTAAATTTAATTTCTATTTATTATCAGAGTAAATTTGATTAGAGTGTTTTGATTGTCTGCTGTACAGAATCTGCTCAATGATTCATACATATGTCTGTTCATCTTCGGATCCTGTTAGCATGTATGTGATTACAGAATGTATATTTTAAAGGTATTGTGATTATATAATTTATATAGTTTATATGTTATATGTTTATATACATTTAACAAAAATTACTATATGTATGTTAACCCCATAGTCCTAATTTACCCATCCTCCCACGTTTCATTTTGGCTAACCATTAGTTTATTTGATAAGTCTGTGAGTGTCTTTTTTTGTGGAAATATGTTCATTGGTAGCAATCTTAGGATAACATGTACAAATGATATCATAGGATATTTGTCACACCCTTTTGACTTACTTAACCTTATATGATTATTTCTCGGCTCAACTGTCGTCCTGAAAACGGCATTGTTCGTTTTGTTACCGAGGCTACTATTCCATTTGGTACGTATACCATTTCGTCTTTGTCCAGTCATCTGTTTATGAACCTTTTTTTTGCTTGTATGTCTTGGCTATTTCAATATTGCTGCAGTGCACATTTGCCTGCCTCTGTCTTTCCGATTCTGGTGGTCTTACTTAATAGGCTCAAAAGGTGCCCTGTCGCATCATTTGGTAGCTCAGTTTTTACCTTGTAAAGCAGCTCCATTCCGTTTTTGTTAGTGCTGTGACCACTTTAGATCCCACCAGAGCTAGGAGGTACAGAGTTCTCTAAAACCCCTTCAGCATTTATAGTTTGTAGACTTTTGCTGATGGCCATTTGACTGGTGTGAGCTGAAACCTTTTTGGAGGTTGGATATGCATGTGGCTAATAATTCCTTATACTGAGCTGTAGGCATACCCTTCTTCTTCTTTTCCTTTTTTTGTTAAAGACTGAGTACAACTTCCTTCTTCATATTGACTTCTTGAAAAATTTCTCATGTGTTGAATTTTCTTGCCTATTCCCTACCCCAGGGCCTTTTTTGAGGGCAGGTGTCATTTAGAGCCCTGCAGTCCTTGTGACTCTTAAGCAACCATTAGCAGTGGGTTTAAAGCTGCTGTTGTGGGAAACAGCCCCAAGGCCGCAGCATTATTACGTTCTCAACTCTTCTTACTAGGGCAACAGAGTCTTCCTGGAGGTAGTTTTCCGAGGTTGTAAACTAGAGTGGAATGTGCTGGGACAAGCCCCCAGAACTTTATGTCTCCTTACTTATGTTTGTTTTTTAAATTTAATTTCTATTTCTTATCGGAGTAAATTTGATTAGAGTGTTTTGATTGTCTGGCTGTACAGAATCTGCTCAATGATTCATACATATGTCTGTTCATCTTCGGATCCTGTTAGCATGTATGTGATTACAGAATGAATATTTTAAAGGTATTGTGATTATATAATTTATATAGTTTATATGTTATATGTTTATATACGTTTAACAAACATTACTATATGTATGTTAACCCCATAGTCCTAATTTACCCATCCTCCCACGTTTCATTTTGGCTAACCATTAGTTTATTTGATAAGTCTCTGAGTGTCTTTTTCTGTGGAAATATGTTCATTGGTAGCAATCTTAGGATAACATGTACAAATGATATCATAGGATATTTGTCACACCCTTTTGACTTACTTAACCTTATATGATTATTTCTAGGCTCAACTGTCGTCCTGAAAACGGCATTGTTCGTTTTGCTACCGAGGCTACTATTCCATTTGGTACGTATACCATTTCGTCTTTGTCCAGTCATCTGTTTATGGACCTTTTTTTTGCTTGTATGTCTTGGCTATTTCAATATTGCTGCAGTGCACATTTGCCTGCCTTTGTCTTTCCGATTCTGGTGGTCTTACTTAATAGGCTCAAAAGGTGCCCTGTCGCATCATTTGGTAGCTCAGTTTTTACCTTGTAAAGCAGCTCCATTCCGTTTTTGTTAGTGCTGTGACCACTTTAGATCCCACCAGAGCTAGGAGGTACAGAGTTCTCTAAAACCCCTTCAGCATTTATAGTTTATAGACTTTTTGCTGATGGCCATTTGACTGGTGTGAGCTGAAACCTTTTTGGAGGTTGGATACGCATGTGGCTAATAATTCCTTATACTGAGCTGTAGGCATACCCTTTTTCTTCTTTTCCTTTTTTTGTTAAAGAGTGAGTACAACTTCCCTCTTCATATTGACTTCTTGAAAAATTTCTCATGTGTTGAATTTTCTTGCCTATTCCCTACCCCAGGGCCTTTTTTGAGGGCAGGTGTCATTTAGAGCCCTGCAATCCTTGTGACTCTTAAGCAACCATTAGCACTGGGTTTAAAGCTGCTGTTGTGGGAAACAGCCACAAGGCGGCAGCATTATTACCTTCTCAACTCTTGTTACTAGGGAAACAGAGTCTTCCTGGAGGTAGTGTTCCGAGGTTGTAAACTAGAGTGGAATGTGCGGGGACAAGCCCCCAGAACTTTATGTCTCCTTACTTATGTTTGTCTTTTAAATTTAATTTGTATTTCTTATCGGAGTAAATTTGATTAGAGTGGTTTAATTGTCTGGCTGTACAGAATCTGCTCAATGATTCATACATATGTCTGTTCATCTTCGGATCCTGTTAGCATGTATGTGATTACAGAATGAATATTTTAAAGGTATTGTGATTATATAATTTATATAGTTTATATGTTATATGTTTATATATGTTTAACAAACATTACTATATGTATGTTAACCCCATAGTCCTAATTTACCCATCCTCCCACCTTTCATTTTGGCTAACCATTAGTTTATATGATAAGTCTGTGAGTGTCTTTTTTAGTGGAAATATGTTCATTGGTAGCAATCTTAGGATAACATGTATAAATGATATCATAGGATATTTGTCATACCCTTTTGACTTACTTAACTTTATATGATTATTTCTAGGCTCAACTGTAGTCCTGAACACGGCATTGTTCATTTTTTTTCCGAGGCTACTATTCCATTCTGTCCATATACCACTTCTTCTTTGTCCATTCATCTGTTTATGGATCTTTTTTTGCTTCCATGTCTTGGCTATTTCAATACTGCTGCAGTGCACATTTGCCTGCCTCTGTCTTTCCGATTCTGGTGGTCTTAGGTTATAGGCCCCAAAGGTGCCCTGCCGCATCATATGGTAGCTCAATTTTTAACTTTTCAAGCAGCTCCATTCAGTTTGCGTTAGTGCTGTTACCACTTTACATCCCAGCAGTAGGTAGAAGGTACACAGTTTTCTAAAACCCCTTCAGCATTTATAGTTTGTAGACATTTGCTGATGGTCATGACTGGTGTGAGCTGAAACCTTTTTGAATTGGAATTTGCATGTGGCTAATAATTCCTTATACTGAGCTTTAGGCATGTCCTTTTTTTTCTTTTCCTTTTTTTTAAAGAGTGAGTACAACTTCCCTCCTCTTACTGACTTCTTGAAAATTTTCTCATGTTTTAAATGTTCTTGCGTATTCCCTACCCCAGGGCATTTTTTGAGGGCAGGTGTCATTCAGAGCCCTGCAGTCCTTGTGACTATTAAGCAACAATTAGCACTGTGTATAAAGCTGCTGTTGTGGGAAACAGCCACAAGGCGACAGCATTATTACGTTCTCAAATCTTGTTACTAGGGCAACAGTGTCTTCCTCTAGGTAGTGTTCCGCGGTTGTAAATTAGAGTGGAATGTGCTGGGACAAGCCCCCAGAACTTTATGTCTCCTTACTTATGTTTGTTTTTTAAATTTAATTTCTATTTCTTATCGGAGTAAATTTGATTAGAGTGTTTTGATTGTCTGGCTGTACAGAATCTGCTCAATGATTCATACATATGTCTGTTCATCTTCGGATCCTGTTAGCATGTATGTGATTACAGAATGTATATTTTAAACGTATTGTGATTATATAATTTATATAGTTTATATGTTATATGTTTATATACGTTTAACAAAAATTACTATATGTATGTTAACCCCATAGTCCTAATTTACCCATCCTCCCACGTTTCATTTTGGCTAACCATTAGTTTATTTGAGAAGTCTGTGAGTGTCTTTTTTTGTTGAAATATGTTCATTGGTAGCAATCTTAGGATAACATGTATAAATGATATCATAGGATATTTGTCATATCCTTTTGACTTACTTAACCTTATATGATTATTTCTAGGCTCAACTCTAGTCCTGAAAACGGCATTGTTCATTTTGTTCCCGAGGCTACTATTCCATTTGGTACGTATACCACTTCGTCTTTGTCCATTAATCTGTTTATGGACCTTTTCTTTGCTTCCATGTCTTGGCTATATCAATGTTGTTGCAGTGCACATTTGCCTGCCTCTGTCTTTCCGATTCTGGTGGTCTTAGGTTATAGGACCAAAACGTGCCCTGCCGCATCATATGGTAGCTCAATTTTTACCTTTATAGCAGCTCCATTCAGTTTTCGTTAGTGCTGTTACCACTTTAAATCCCACCAGCAGCTAGAAGGTACACATTTTTCTAAAACCCCTTAAGCATTTATAGTTTTTAGTCTTTTTGCTGATGGTCATGACTGGTGTGAGCTGAAATCTTTTTGAATTTCTATTTGTATGTGGCTAATAATTCCTTATACTGAGCTGTAAGCATGTCTTTTTTTCTTTTCCTTTTTTTCAAAGAGTGAGTACAACTTCCCTCCTCTTATTGACTTCTTGAAATTATTCTCATGTGTTGAATTTTCATGCCTATTCCCGACTCCAGGGCATTTCTTGAGGGCAGGTGTCATTTAGAGCCCTGCAATCCTTGTGACTATGAAGCAACCATTAGCAGGGGGTTTAAAGCTGCTGTTGTGGGAAACAGCCACAAGGCAGCAGCATTATTACGTTCTCAATTCTTGTTACGAAGGCAACAGAGTCTTCCTGGTGGTAGTGTTCCGAGGTTGTAAATTAGAGTGGAATGTGCTGGCAGAAGCCCCGAGAAGTTTATGTCTCCTTACTTATGTTTGTTTTTTAAATTTACCTTCTATTTCTTATCGGAGTAAATTTGATTAGAGTGTTTTGATTGTCTGGCTGTACAGAATCTGCTCAATGATTCATACATATGTCTGTTCATCTTCGGATCCTGTTAGCATGTATGTGATTACAGAATGAATATTTTAAAGGTATTGTGATTATATAATTTATATACTTTATATGTTATATATTTATATACGTTTAACAAACATTACTATATGTATGTTGACCCCATAGTCCTAATTTACCCATCCTCCCACCTTTCATTTTGGCTAACCATTAGTTTATTTGATAAGTCTCTGAGTGTCTTTTTCTGTGGAAATATGTTCATTGGTAGCAATCTTAGGATAAAATGTACAAATGATATCATAGAATATTTGTCATACCCTTTTTTTTTAATTAATAGCTACTTTATTTATTTATATATTTATTTAGCTCTGTTGGGTCTTCGTTTCGTGCGAGGGCTTTCTCTAGTTGCGGCAAGCGGGAGCCACTCTTCATTGCGGTGCGCGGGCCTTTCACTATCGTGGCACCTCCTGTTGCGGGTCACAGGCTCCAGATGCGCAGACTCAGCAGTTGTGGCTCACGGTCCCAGTTGCTCCGTGGCACGTGGGATCCTCCCAGACCAGGGCTCGAACCCGCGTCCCCTGCATTAGCAGGCAGATTCTCAACCACTGCGCCACCAGGGAAGCCCCTGTCATACCCTTTTGACTTATTTAACCTTATATGATTATTTCTAGGCTCAACTGTAGTCCTGAAAACGGCATTGTTCATTTTGTTCCCGAGGCTTCTATTCCATTTGGTACGTATACCACTTCGTCTTTGTCCATTCATCTGTTTATGGACCTTTTTTTTGATTCCATGTCTTGGCTACTTCAATATTGCTGCAGTGCACATTTGCCTGCCTCTGTCTTTCCGATTCTGGTGGTCTTAGTTAATAGGCTCAAAAGGTGCCCTGTCGCATCATATGGTAGCTCAGTTTTTACCTTGTAAAGCAGCTCCATTCCGTTTTTGTTAGTGCTGTTACCACTTTAGATCCCACCAGAGCTAGGAGGTACAGAGTTCTCTAAAACCCCTTCTGCATTTATAGTTTGTGGACTTTTTGCTGATGGCCATTTGACCTGTGTGAGCTGAAACCTTTTTGGAGGTTGGATAGGCATGTGGCTAATAATTCCTTATCCTGAGCTTTAGGCATCCCCTTTTTCTTCTTTTCCGTTTTTTGTTAAAGAGTGAGTACAACTTCTCTCTTCATATTGACTTCTTGAAAATTTTCTCATGTGTTGAATTTTCTTGCCTATTCCCTACCCCAGGGCCTTTTTTGAGGGCAGGTGTCATTTAGAGCCCTGCAGTCCTTGTGACTCGTAAGCAACCATTAGCACTGGGTTTAAAGCTGCTGTTGTGGGAAACAGCCACAAGGCGGCAGCATTATTACGTTCTCAACTCTTGGTACTAGGGCAACAGAGTCTTCCTGGAGGTAGTGTTCCGAGGTTGTAAACTAGAGTGGAATGTGCTGGGACAAGCCCCCAGAACTTTATGTCTCCTTACTTATGTTTGTTTTTAAAATTTAATTTCTATTTCTTATCGGAGTAAATTTGATTAGAGTGTTTTGATTGTCTGGCTGTACAGAATCTGCTCAATGATTCATACATATGTCTGTTCATCTTTGGATCCTGTTAGCATGTATGAGATTACAGAATGTATATTTTAAAGGTATTGTGATTATATAATTTATATAGTTTATATGTTATATGTTTATATACGTTTAACAAACATTACTATATGTATGTTAACGCCTTAGTCCTAATTTCCCCATCCTCCCACCTTTCATTTTGGCTAACCATTAGTTTATTTGATAAGTCTGTGAGTATCTTTTTTTGTGGAAATATGTTCATTTGTAGCAATCTTAGGATAACATGTATAAATGATATCATAGGATATTTGTCATACCCTTTTTTTTAATTAATAGCTACTTTATTTATTTACTTATCTATTTATTTAGCTGTGTTGGGTCTTCGTTTCGTGCGAGGGCTTTCTCTAGTTGCGGCAAGCGGGGGCCACTCTTCATTGCGGTGCACGGGCCTCTCACTATCGAGGCCCCTCCCGTTGCGGGGCACTGTCTCTAGATGCGCAGGCTCAGCAGTTGTGGCTCATGGTCCCAGTTGCTCCGTGGCACGTGGGATCCTCCCAGACCAGGGCTCGAACCCGCGTCCCCTGCATTAGCAGGCAGATTCTCAACCACTGCGCCACCAGGGAAGCCCCTGTCATACCCTTTTGACTTACTTAACCTTATATGATTATTTCTAGGCACAACTGTAATCCTGAAAGCAGCATTGTTCATTTTGTTCCCGAGGCTTCTATTCCATTTGGTACGTATACCACTTCGTCTTTGTCCATTAATCTGTCTATGGACCTTTTTTTGCTTCCATGTCTTGGCTATATCAATGTTGTTGCAGTTCACATTTCCCTGCCTCTGTCTTTCCGATTCTGGTGGTCTTAGGTTATAGGCCCAAAAGGTGCCCTGCCGCATCATATGGTAGCTCAATTTTTACCTTTGTAGCAGCTCCATTCAGTTTTCGTTAGTGCTGTTACCACTTTACATCCCACAAGCAGCTAGAAGGTACACAGTTCTCTAAAACCCCTTAAACATTTATAGTTTGTAGTCTTTTTGCTGATGGTCATGACTCGTGTGAGCTGAAACCTTTTTGAATTTGATTTGCATGTGGCTAATAATTCCTTATACGGAGCTTTTAGCATGTCCTTTTTTTTCTTTTCATTTTTTAAAAGAGTGAGTACAACTTCCCTCCTCTTATTGACTTCTTGAAAATTTTCTCATGTCTTGAATTTTCTTGCCTATTCCCTACCCTAGGGCCTTTTTTGAGGGCAGGTGTCATTTAGAGCCCTGCAGTCCTTGTGACTCTTAAGCAACCATTAGCACTGGGTTTAAAGCTGCTGTTGTGGGAAACAGCCACAAGGCGGCAGCATTATTACGTTCTCAACTCTTGTTACTAGGGCAACAGAGTCTTCCTAGAGGTAGTGTTCCGAGGTTGTAAATTAGAGTGGAATGTGCTGGGACAAGCCCCCAGAACTTTATGTCTCCTTACTTATGTTTGTTTTTTAAATTTAATTTCTATTTCTTATCGGAGTAAATTTGATTAGAGTGTTTTGATTGTCTGCTGTACAGAATCTGCTCAATGATTCATACATATGTCTGTTCATCTTCGGATCCTGTTAGCATGTATGTGATTACAGAATGTATATTTTAAAGGTATTGGTGATTATATAATTCATATAGTTTATCTGTTATATGTTTATATACATTTAACATACATTAGTATATGTATGTAAACGCCATAGTCCTAATTTACCCAACCTCCCACCTTTCATTTTGGCTAACCATTAGTTTATTTGATAAGTCTGTGAGTGTCTTTTTTTGTGGAAATATGTTCATTGGTAGCAATCTTAGGATAACATGTATAAATGATATCATAGGATATTTGTCATACCCTTGTGACTTACTTAACCCTATATGATTATTTGTAGGCTCAACTGTAGTCCTGAAAACGGCATTGTTCATTTTGTTCGCGAGGCCACTATTCCATTTGGTACGTATAACATTTGGTCTTTGTCCATTCATCTGTTTATGGACCTTTTTTTTGCTTGTATGTCTTGGCTATTTCAATATTGCTGCAGTGCACATTTTCCTGCCTCTGTCTTTCCGATTCTGGTGGTCTTAGTGAATAGGCTCAAAAGGTGCCGTGTCGCATCATATGGTAGACCAGTTTTTACCTTGTAAAGCAGCTCCATTCCGTTTTTGTTAGTGCTGTTACCACTTTAGATCACACCAGAGCTAGGAGGTACAGAGTTCTCTAAAACCCCTTCTGCATTTATAGTTTGTGGACTTTTTGCTGATGGCCATTTGACCTGTGTGAGCTGAAACCTTTTTGGAGGTTGGATAGGCATGTGGCTAATAATTCCATATCCTGAGCTTTAGGCATCCCCTTTTTCTTCTTTTCCTTTTTTTGTTAAAGAGTGAGTACAACTTCTCTCTTCATATTGACTTCTTGAAAAATTTCTCATGTGTTGAATTTTCTTGCCTATTCCCTACCCCAGGGCCTTTTTTGAGGGCAGGTGTCATTTAGAGCCCTGCAGTCCTTGTGACTCGTAAGCAACCATTAGCACTGGGTTTAAAGCTGCTGTTGTGGGAAACAGCCACAAGGCGGCAGCATTATTACGTTCTCAACTCTTGCTACTAGGGCAACATAGTCTTCCACGAGGTAGTGTTCCGAGGTTGTAAACTAGAGTGGAATGTGCTGGGACAAGCCCCCAGAACTATATATCTCCTTACATATGTTTGTTTTTTAAATTTAATTTCTATTTCTTATCGGAGTAAATTTGATTAGAGTGTTTTGATTGTCTGGCTGTACAGAATCTGCTCAATGATTCACACATATGTCTGTTCATCTTCGGATCCTGTTAGCATGTATGGAATTACAGAATGTATATTTTAAAGGTATTGTGATTATATAATTTATATAGTTTATATGTTTTTTGTTTATATACATTTAACAAACATTACTATATGTATGTTAACGCCATAGTCCTAATTTATCCATCCTCCCACCTTTCATTTTGGCTAACCATTAGTTTATTTGATAAGTCTGTGAGTGTCTTTTTGTGGAAATATGTTCATTGGTAGCAATCTTAGGATAACATGTATAAATGATATCATCGGATATTTGTCATACCTTTTTGACTTACTTAACCTTATATGATTATTTCTAGGCTCAACTGTAGTCCTGAACACGGCATTGTTTATTTTTTTTCCGAGGCTACTATTCCATTCTGTCCATATACCATTTCTTTTTGTCCATTCATCTGTTTATGGATCTTTTCTTGCTTCCATTTCTTGGCTATTTCAATATTGCTGCAGTGCACATTTGCCTGCCTCTGTCTTTCCGATTCTGGTCGTCTTAGGTTATAGGCCCAAAAAGTGCCCTGCCGCATCATATGGTAGCTCAGTTTTTACCTTGTAAAGCAGCTCGATTCAGTTTGCGTTAGTGCTGTTACCACTTTACATCCCACCAGCAGCTAGAAGGTACGCAGTTCTCTAAAACCCCTTCAGCATTTATAGTTTGTAGACTTTTTGCTGATGGTCATGACTGGTGTGAGCTGAAACCTTTTTGAATTTGAATTTGCCTGTGGCTAATAATTCCTTATACTGAGCTTTAGGCATGTCCTTTTTTTTCTTTTCCTTTTTTTTAAAGAGTGAGTACAACTTCCCTCCTCTTATTGACTTCTTGAAAATTTTCTCATGTCTTGAATTTTCTTGCCTATTCCCTACCGCAGGGCATTTTTTGAGGGCAGGTGTCATTTAGAGCCCTGCAGTCCTTGTGACTATTAAGCAACAATTGGCACTGGGTATAAAGCTGCTGTTGTGGGAAACAGCCACAAGGCGGCAGCATTATTACGTTCTCAACTCTTGTTACTAGGGCAACAGAGTCTTCCTCTAGGTAGTGTTCCGAGGTTGTAAATTAGAGTGGAATGTACTGGGACAAGCCCCCAGAACTTTATGTCTCCTTACTTATGTTTGTTTTTTTAAATTTAATTTCTATTTCTTATCGGAGTAAATTTGATTAGAGTGTTTTGATTGTCTGGCTGTACAGAATCTGCTCAATGATTCATACATATGTCTGTTCATCTTTGGATCCTGTTAGCATGTATGAGATTACAGAATGTATATTTTAAAGGTATTGTGATTATATAATTTATATAGTTTATATGTTATATGTTTATATACGTTTAACAAACATTACTATATGTATGTTAACGCCTTAGTCCTAATTTCCCCATCCTCCCACCTTTCATTTTGGCTAACCATTAGTTTATTTGATAAGTCTGTGAGTATCTTTTTTTGTGGAAATATGTTCATTTGTAGCAATCTTAGGATAACATGTATAAATGATATCATAGGATATTTGTCATACCCTTTTTTTTAATTAATAGCTACTTTATTTATTTACTTATCTATTTATTTAGCTGTGTTGGGTCTTCGTTTCGTGCGAGGGCTTTCTCTAGTTGCGGCAAGCGGGGGCCACTCTTCATTGCGGTGCACGGGCCTCTCACTATCGAGGCCCCTCCCGTTGCGGGGCACTGTCTCTAGATGCGCAGGCTCAGCAGTTGTGGCTCATGGTCCCAGTTGCTCCGTGGCACGTGGGATCCTCCCAGACCAGGGCTCGAACCCGCGTCCCCTGCATTAGCAGGCAGATTCTCAACCACTGCGCCACCAGGGAAGCCCCTGTCATACCCTTTTGACTTACTTAACCTTATATGATTATTTCTAGGCACAACTGTAATCCTGAAAGCAGCATTGTTCATTTTGTTCCCGAGGCTTCTATTCCATTTGGTACGTATACCACTTCGTCTTTGTCCATTAATCTGTCTATGGACCTTTTTTTGCTTCCATGTCTTGGCTATATCAATGTTGTTGCAGTTCACATTTCCCTGCCTCTGTCTTTCCGATTCTGGTGGTCTTAGGTTATAGGCCCAAAAGGTGCCCTGCCGCATCATATGGTAGCTCAATTTTTACCTTTGTAGCAGCTCCATTCAGTTTTCGTTAGTGCTGTTACCACTTTACATCCCACAAGCAGCTAGAAGGTACACAGTTCTCTAAAACCCCTTAAACATTTATAGTTTGTAGTCTTTTTGCTGATGGTCATGACTCGTGTGAGCTGAAACCTTTTTGAATTTGATTTGCATGTGGCTAATAATTCCTTATACGGAGCTTTTAGCATGTCCTTTTTTTCTTTTCATTTTTTAAAAGAGTGAGTACAACTTCCCTCCTCTTATTGACTTCTTGAAAATTTTCTCATGTCTTGAATTTTCTTGCCTATTCCCTACCCTAGGGCCTTTTTTGAGGGCAGGTGTCATTTAGAGCCCTGCAGTCCTTGTGACTCTTAAGCAACCATTAGCACTGGGTTTAAAGCTGCTGTTGTGGGAAACAGCCACAAGGCGGCAGCATTATTACGTTCTCAACTCTTGTTACTAGGGCAACAGAGTCTTCCTAGAGGTAGTGTTCCGAGGTTGTAAATTAGAGTGGAATGTGCTGGGACAAGCCCCCAGAACTTTATGTCTCCTTACTTATGTTTGTTTTTTAAATTTAATTTCTATTTCTTATCGGAGTAAATTTGATTAGAGTGTTTTGATTGTCTGCTGTACAGAATCTGCTCAATGATTCATACATATGTCTGTTCATCTTCGGATCCTGTTAGCATGTATGTGATTACAGAATGTATATTTTAAAGGTATTGGTGATTATATAATTCATATAGTTTATCTGTTATATGTTTATATACATTTAACATACATTAGTATATGTATGTAAACGCCATAGTCCTAATTTACCCAACCTCCCACCTTTCATTTTGGCTAACCATTAGTTTATTTGATAAGTCTGTGAGTGTCTTTTTTTGTGGAAATATGTTCATTGGTAGCAATCTTAGGATAACATGTATAAATGATATCATAGGATATTTGTCATACCCTTGTGACTTACTTAACCCTATATGATTATTTGTAGGCTCAACTGTAGTCCTGAAAACGGCATTGTTCATTTTGTTCGCGAGGCCACTATTCCATTTGGTACGTATAACATTTGGTCTTTGTCCATTCATCTGTTTATGGACCTTTTTTTTGCTTGTATGTCTTGGCTATTTCAATATTGCTGCAGTGCACATTTGCCTGCCTCTGTCTTTCCGATTCTGGTGGTCTTAGTGAATAGGCTCAAAAGGTGCCGTGTCGCATCATATGGTAGCCCAGTTTTTACCTTGTAAAGCAGCTCCATTCCGTTTTTGTTAGTGCTGTTACCACTTTAGATCACACCAGAGCTAGGAGGTACAGAGTTCTCTAAAACCCCTTCTGCATTTATAGTTTGTGGACTTTTTGCTGATGGCCATTTGACCTGTGTGAGCTGAAACCTTTTTGGAGGTTGGATAGGCATGTGGCTAATAATTCCATATCCTGAGCTTTAGGCATCCCCTTTTTCTTCTTTTCCTTTTTTTGTTAAAGAGTGAGTACAACTTCTCTCTTCATATTGACTTCTTGAAAAATTTCTCATGTGTTGAATTTTCTTGCCTATTCCCTACCCCAGGGCCTTTTTTGAGGGCAGGTGTCATTTAGAGCCCTGCAGTCCTTGTGACTCGTAAGCAACCATTAGCACTGGGTTTAAAGCTGCTGTTGTGGGAAACAGCCACAAGGCGGCAGCATTATTACGTTCTCAACTCTTGTTACTAGGGCAACAGAGTCTTCCTAGAGGTAGTGTTCCGAGGTTGTAAATTAGAGTGGAATGTGCTGGGACAAGCCCCCAGAACTTTATGTCTCCTTACTTATGTTTGTTTTTTAAATTTAATTTCTATTTCTTATCGGAGTAAATTTGATTAGAGTGTTTTGATTGTCTGCTGTACAGAATCTGCTCAATGATTCATACATATGTCTGTTCATCTTCGGATCCTGTTAGCATGTATGGAATTACAGAATGTATATTTTAAAGGTATTGTGATTATATAATTTATATAGTTTATATGTTTTTTGTTTATATACATTTAACAAACATTACTTCTATTTATCTATTTATTTAGCTCTGTTGGGTCTTCGTTTCGTGCGAGGGCTTTCTCTAGTTGCGGCAAGCGTGGGCCACTCTTCATTGCGGTGCGCGGGCCTCTCACTATCGTGGCCCCTCCCGTTGCGGGGCACAGTCTCCAGATGCGCAGGCTCAGCAGTTGTGGCTCACGGTCCCAGTTGCTCCGTGGCACGTGGGATCCTCCCAGACCAGGGCTCGAACCCGCGTCCCCTGCATTAGCAGGCAGATTCTCAACCACTGCGCCACCAGGGAAGCCCCTGTCATGCCCTTTTGACTTACTTAACCTTATATGATTATTTCTAGGCTCAACTGTAGTCCTGAAAACGGCATTGTTCATTTTGTTCCCGAGGCTTCTATTCCATTTGGTACGTATACCACTTCGTCTTTGTCCATTCATCTGTTTATGGACCTTTTTTTGCTTCCATGTCTTGGCTATATCAATGTTGTTGCAGTTCACATTTGCCTGCCTCTGTCTTTCCGATTCTGGTGGTCTTAGGTTATAGGCCCAAAAGGTGCCCTGCCGCATCATATGGTAGCTCAATTTTTACCTTTGTAGCAGCTCCATTCAGTTTTCGTTAGTGCTGTTACCACTTTACATCCCACCAGCAGCTAGAAGGTACACATTTTTCTAAAACCCCTTAAGCATTTATACTTTGTAGTCTTTTTGCTGATGGTCATGACTGGTGTGAGCTGAAACCTTTTTGAATTTGAATTTGCATGTGGCTAATAATTCCTTATACTGATCTTTAAGCATATCCTTTTTTTTCTTTTCCTTTTTTTGATAAAGAGTGAGTACAACTTCCCTCTTCATATTGACTTCTTGAAAAATTTCGCATGTGTTGAATTTTCTTGCCTATTCCCCACTCCAGGGCATTTCTTGAGGGCAGGTGTCATTTAGAGCCCTGCAATCCTTGTGACTATGAAGCAACCATTAGCAGTGGGTTTAAAGCTGCTGTTGTGGGAAACAGCCACAAGGCGGCAGCATTATTACGTTCTCAATTCTTGTTACTAGGGCAACAGAGTCTTCCTGGAGGTAGTGTTCCGAGGTTGTAAATTAGAGTGGAATGTGCTGGGACAAGCCCCCAGAACTTCATGTCTCCTTACTTATGTTTGTTTTTTAAATTTAATTTCTATTTCTTATCGGAGTAAATTTGATTAGAGTGTTTTGATTGTCTGGCTGTACAGAATCTGCTCAATGATTCATACATATGTCTGTTCATCTTCGGATCCTGTTAGCATGTATGTAATTACAGAATGTATATTTTAAAGGTATTGTGATTATATAATTTATATAGTTTATATGTTATTTGTTTATATACATTTAACAAAGATTACTATATGTATGTTAACGCCATAGTCCTAATTTACCCATCCTCCCACCTTTCATTTTGGCTAACCATTAGTTTATTTGATAAGTCTGTGAGTGTCTTTTTCTGTGGAAATATGTTCATTGGTAGCAATCTTAGGATAACATGTATAAATGATATCATAGGATATTTGTCATACCCTTTTGACTTACTTAATCTTATATGATGATTTCTAGGCTCAACTGTAGTCCTGAACACGGCATTGTTTATTTTTTTTCCGAGGCTACTATTCCATTCTGTCCATATACCACTTCTTTTTGTCCATTCATCTGTTTATGGATCTTTTTTTGCTTCCATTTCTTGGCTATTTCAATATTGTTGCAGTGCACATTTGCCTGCCTCTGTCTCTCCGATTCTGGTCGTCTTAGGTTATAGGCCCAAAAGGTGCCCTGCCGCATCATATGGTAGCTCAGTTTTTACCTTGTAAAGCAGCTCGATTCAGTTTGCGTTAGTGCTGTTACCACTTTAGATCCCACCAGAGCTAGGAGGTACAGAGTTCTCTAAAACCCCTTCAGCATTTATAGTTTGTAGACTTTTTGCTGATGGCCATTTGACTGGTGTGAGCTGAAACCTTTTTGGAGGTTGGATAGGCATGTGGCTAATAATTCCTTATACTGAGCTTTAGACATCCCCTTTTTCTTCTTTTCCTTTTTTTGTTAAAGAGTGAATACAACTTCCCTCTTCATATTGACTTTTTGAAAAATTTCTCATGTGTTGAATTTTCTTGCCTATTCCCTACCCCAGGGCCTTTTTTGAGGGCAGGTGTCATTTAGAGCACTGCAGTCCTTGTGACTCGTAAGCAACCATTAGCACTGGGTTTAAAGCTGCTGTTTTGGGAAACAGCCACAAGGCGGCCGCATTATTACGTTCTCAACTCTTGTTACTAGGGCAACAGAGTCTTCCTGGAGGTAGTGTTCCGAGGTTGTAAACTAGAGTGGAATGTGCTGGGACAAGCCCCCAGAACATTATGTCTCCTTAATTATGTTTGTTTTTTTTAATTTAATTTCTATTTCTTATCGGAGTAAATTTGATTAGAGTGTTTTGATTGTCTGGCTGTACAGAATCGGCTCAATGATTCATACATATGTCTGTTCATTTTCGGATCCTGTTAGCATGTATGTGATTACACAATGTATATTTTAAAGGTATTGGTGATTATATAATTCATATAGTTTATCTGTTATATGTTTATATACATTTAACATATATTAGTATATTTATGTAAACGCCATAGTCCTAATTTACCCATCCTCCCACCTTTCATTTTGGCTAACCATTAGTTTATTTGATAAGTCTGTGAGTGTCTTTTTTTGTGGAAATATGTTCATTGGTAGCAATCTTAGGATAACATGTATAAATGATATCATAGAATATTTGTCATACCCTTTTTTTTAAATTAATAGCTACTTTATTTATTTATTTATCTATTTATTTAGCTGTGTTGGGTCTTCGTTTCGTGCGAGGGCTTTCTCTAGTTGCGGCAAGCGGGAGCCACTCTTCATTGCGGTGCGCGGGCCTTTCACTATCGTGGCCCCTCCCGTTGCGGGTCACAGGCTCCAGATGCGCAGACTCAGCAGTTGTGGCTCACGGTCCCAGTTGCTCCGTGGCACGTGGGAACCTCCCAGACCAGGGCTCGAACCCGCGTCCCCTGCATTAGCAGGCAGATTCTCAACCACTGCGCCACCAGGGAAGCCCCTGTCATACCCTTTTGACTTATTTAACCTTATATGATTATTTCTAGGCTCAACTGTAGTCCTGAAAACGGCATTGTTCATTTTGTTCCCGAGGCTTCTATTCCATTTGGTACGTATACCACTTCGTCTTTGTGCATTCATCTGTTTATGGACCTTTTTTTTGATTCCATGTCTTGGCTACTTCAATATTGCTGCAGTGCACATTTGCCTGCCTCTGTCTTTCCGATTCTGGTGGTCTTAGTTAATAGGCTCAAAAGGTGCCCTGTCGCATCATATGGTAGCTCAGTTTTTACCTTGTAAAGCAGCTGCATTCCGTTTTTGTTAGTGCTGTTACCACTTTAGATCCCACCAGAGCTAGGAGGTACAGAGTTCTCTAAAACCCCTTCAGCATTTATAGTTTGTAGACTTTTTGCTGATGGCCATTTGACTGGTGTGAGCTGAAACCTTTTTGGAGGTTGGATAGGCATGTGGCTAATAATTCCTTATACTGAGCTTTAGACATCCCCTTTTTCTTCTTTTCCTTTTTTTGTTAAAGAGTGAATACAACTTCCCTCTTTATATTGACTTTTTGAAAAATTTCTCATGTGTTGAATTTTCTTGCCTATTCCCTACCCCAGGGCCTTTTTTGAGGGCAGGTGTCATTTAGAGCACTGCAGTCCTTGTGACTCGTAAGCAACCATTAGCACTGGGTTTAAAGCTGCTGTTTTGGGAAACAGCCACAAGGCGGCAGCATTATTACGTTCTCAACTCTTGTTACTAGGGCAACAGAGTCTTCCTGGAGGTAGTGGTCCGAGGTTGTAAACTAGAGTGGAATGTGCTGGGACAAGCCCCCAGAACATTATGTCTCCTTAATTATGTTTGTTTTTTTAAATTTAATTTCTATTTCTTATCGGAGTAAATTTGATTAGAGTGTTTTGATTGTCCGGCTGTACAGAATCGGCTCAATGATTCATACATATGTCTGTTCATTTTCGGATCCTGTTAGCATGTATGTGATTACACAATGTATATTTTAAAGGTATTGGTGATTATATAATTCATATAGTTTATCTGTTATATGTTTATATACATTTAACATATATTAGTATATTTATGTAAACGCCATAGTCCTAATTTACCCATCCTCCCACCTTTCATTTTGGCTAACCATTAGTTTATTTCATAAGTCTGTGAGTGTCTTTTTTTGTGGAAATATGTTCATTGGTAGCAATCTTAGGATAACATGTATAAATGATATCATAGAATATTTGTCATACCCTTTTTTTAAATTAATAGCTACTTTATTTATTTATTTATTTATCTATTTATTTAGCTGTGTTGGGTCTTCGTTTCGTGCGAGGGCTTTCTCTAGTTGCGGCAAGCGGGAGCCACTCTTCATTGCGGTGCGCGGGCCTTTCACTATCGTGGCCCCTCCCGTTGCGGGTCACAGGCTCCAGATGCGCAGGCTCAGCAGTTGTGGCTCACGGTCCCAGTTGCTCCGTGGCACGTGGGATCCTCCCAGACCAGGGCTCGAACCCGCGTCCCCTGCATTAGCAGGCAGATTCTCAACCACTGCGCCACCAGGGAAGCCCCTGTCATACCCTTTTGACTTATTTAACCTTATATGATTATTTCTAGGCTCAACTGTAGTCCTGAAAACGGCATTGTTCATTTTGTTCCCGAGGCTTCTATTCCATTTGGTACGTATACCACTTCGTCTTTGTGCATTCATCTGTTTATGGACCTTTTTTTTGATTCCATGTCTTGGCTACTTCAATATTGCTGCAGTGCACATTTGCCTGCCTCTGTCTTTCCGATTCTGGTGGTCTTAGTTAATAGGCTCAAAAGGTGCCCTGTCGCATCATATGGTAGCTCAGTTTTTACCTTGTAAAGCAGCTCCATTCCGTTTTTGTTAGTGCTGTTACCACTTTAGATCCCACCAGAGCTAGGAGGTACAGAGTTCTCTAAAACCCCTTCTGCATTTATAGTTTGTGGACTTTTTGCTGATGGCCATTTGACCTGTGTGAGCTGAAACCTTTTTGGAGGTTGGATAGGCATGTGGCTAATAATTCCTTATCCTGAGCTTTAGGCATCCCCTTTTTCTTCTTTTCCTTTTTTTGTTAAAGAGTGAGTACAACTTCTCTCTTCATATTGACTTCTTGAAAAATTTCTCATGTGTTGAATTTTCTTGCCTATTCCCTACCCCAGGGCCTTTTTTGAGGGCAGGTGTCATTTAGAGCCCTGCAGTCCTTGTGACTCGTAAGCAACCATTAGCACTGGGTTTAAAGCTGCTGTTGTGGGAAACAGCCACAAGGCGGCAGCATTATTACGTTCTCAACTCTTGCTACTAGGGCAACATAGTCTTCCACGAGGTAGTGTTCCGAGGTTGTAAACTAGAGTGGAATGTGCTGGGACAAGCCCCCAGAACTATATATCTCCTTACATATGTTTGTTTTTTAAATTTAATTTCTATTTCTTATCGGAGTAAATTTGATTAGAGTGTTTTGATTGTCTGGCTGTACAGAATCTGCTCAATGATTCACACATATGTCTGTTCATCTTCGGATCCTGTTAGCATGTATGGAATTACAGAATGTATATTTTAAAGGTATTGTGATTATATAATTTATATAGTTTATATGTTTTTTGTTTATATACATTTAACAAACATTACTATATGTATGTTAACGCCATAGTCCTAATTTCCCCATCCTCCCACCTTTCATTTTGGCTAACCATTAGTTTATTTGATAAGTCTGTGAGTGTCTTTTTTTGTGGAAATATGTTCATTGGTAGCAATCTTAGGATAACATGTATAAATGATATCATCGGATATTTGTCATACCTTTTTGACTTACTTAACCTTATATGATTATTTCTAGGCTCAACTGTAGTCCTGAACACGGCATTGTTTATTTTTTTTCCGAGGCTACTATTCCATTCTGTCCATATACCATTTCTTTTTGTCCATTCATCTGTTTATGGATCTTTTCTTGCTTCCATTTCTTGGCTATTTCAATATTGCTGCAGTGCACATTTGCCTGCCTCTGTCTTTCCGATTCTGGTCGTCTTAGGTTATAGGCCCAAAAAGTGCCCTGCCGCATCATATGGTAGCTCAGTTTTTACCTTGTAAAGCAGCTCGATTCAGTTTGTGTTAGTGCTGTTACCACTTTACATCCCACCAGCAGCTAGAAGGTACACAGTTCTCTAAAACCCCTTCAGCATTTATAGTTTGTAGACATTTTCCTGATGGTCATTACTGGTGTGAGCTGAAACCTTTTTGAATTTGAATTTGCCTGTGGCTAATAATTCCTTATACTGAGCTTTAGGCATGTCCTTTTTTTTCTTTTCCTTTTTTTTAAAGAGTGAGTACAACTTCCCTCCTCTTATTGACTTCTTGAAAATTTTCTCATGTCTTGAATTTTCTTGCCTATTCCCTACCGCAGGGCATTTTTTGAGGGCAGGTGTCATTTAGAGCCCTGCAGTCCTTGTGACTATTAAGCAACAATTGGCACTGGGTATAAAGCTGCTGTTGTGGGAAACAGCCACAAGGCGGCAGCATTATTACGTTCTCAACTCTTGTTACTAGGGCAACAGAGTCTTCCTCTAGGTAGTGTTCCGAGGTTGTAAATTAGAGTGGAATGTGCTGGGAGAAGCCCCGAGAAGTTTATGTCTCCTTACTTATGTTTGTTTTTTAAATTTAATTTCTATTTCTTATCAGAGTAAATTTGATTAGAGTGTTTTGATTGTCTGCTGTACAGAATCGGCTCAATGATTCATACATATGTCTGTTCATCTTCGGATCCTGTTAGCATGTATGTGATTACAGAATGTATATTTTAAAGGTATTGGTGATTATATAATTCATATAGTTTATCTGTTATATGTTTATATACATTTAACATACATTAGTATATGTATGTAAACGCCATAGTCTTAATTTACCCAACCTCCCACCTTTCATTTTGGCTAACCATTAGTTTATTTGATAAGTCTGTGAGTGTCTTTTTTGTGGAAATATGTTCATTGGTAGCAATCTTAGGATAACATGTATAAATGATATCACAGGATATTTGTCATACCCTTTTTTTTTAATTAATAGCTACTTTATTTATTTATTTATTTATTTAGCTCTGTTGGGTCTTCGTTTCGTGCGAGGGCTTTCTCTAGTTGCGGCAAGCAGGGGCCACTCTTCATTGCGGTGCGCGGGCCTCTCACTATCGTGGCCCCTCCCGTTGCGGGGCACAGTCTCCAGATGCGCAGGCTCAGCAGTTGTGGCTCACGGTCCCAGTTGCTCCGTGGCACGTGGGATCCTCCCAGACCAGGGCTCGAACCCGCGTCCCCTGCATTAGCAGGCAGATTCTCAACCACTGCGCCACCAGGGAAGCCCCTGTCATGCCCTTTTGACTTACTTAACCTTATATGATTATTTCTAGGCTCAACTGTAGTCCTGAAAACGGCATTGTTCATTTTGTTCCCGAGGCTTCTATTCCATTTGGTACGTATACCACTTCGTCTTTGTCCATTCATCTGTTTATGGACCTTTTTTTGCTTCCATGTCTTGGCTATATCAATGTTGTTGCAGTTCACATTTGCCTGCCTCTGTCTTTCCGATTCTGGTGGTCTTAGGTTATAGGCCCAAAAGGTGCCCTGCCGCATCATATGGTAGCTCAATTTTTACCTTTGTAGCAGCTCCATTCAGTTTTCGTTAGTGCTGTTACCACTTTACATCCCACCAGCAGCTAGAAGGTACACATTTTTCTAAAACCCCTTAAGCATTTATAGTTTGTAGTCTTTTTGCTGATGGTCATGACTGGTGTGAGCTGAAACCTTTTTGAATTTGAATTTGCATGTGGCTAATAATTCCTTATACTGATCTTTAAGCATATCCTTTTTTTTCTTTTCCTTTTTTTGATAAAGAGTGAGTACAACTTCCCTCTTCATATTGACTTCTTGAAAAATTTCGCATGTGTTGAATTTTCTTGCCTATTCCCCACTACAGGGCATTTCTTGAGGGCAGGTGTCATTTAGAGCCCTGCAATCCTTGTGACTATGAAGCAACCATTAGCAGTGGGTTTAAAGCTGCTGTTGTGGGAAACAGCCACAAGGCAGCAGCATTATTACGTTCTCAATTCTTGTTACTAGGGCAACAGAGTCTTCCTGGAGGTAGTGTTCCGAGGTTGTAAATTAGAGTGGAATGTGCTGGGACAAGCCCCCAGAACTTCTTGTCTCCTTACTTATGTTTGTTTTTTAAATTTAATTTCTATTTCTTATCGGAGTAAATTTGATTAGAGTGTTTTGATTGTCTGGCTGTACAGAATCTGCTCAATGATTCATACATATGTCTGTTCATCTTCGGATCCTGTTAGCATGTATGTAATTACAGAATGTATATTTTAAAGGTATTGTGATTATATAATTTATATAGTTTATATGTTATTTGTTTATATACATTTAACAAACATTACTATATGTATGTTAACGCCATAGTCCTAATTTACCCATCCTCCCACCTTTCATTTTGGCTAACCATTAGTTTATTTGATAAGTCTGTGAGTGTCTTTTTCTGTGGAAATATGTTCATTGGTAGCAATCTTAGGATAACATGTATAAATGATATCATAGGATATTTGTCATACCCTTTTGACTTACTTAACCTTATATGATGATTTCTAGGCTCAACTGTAGTCCTGAACACGGCATTGTTTATTTTTTTTCCGAGGCTACTATTCCATTCTGTCCATATACCACTTCTTTTTGTCCATTCATCTGTTTATGGATCTTTTTTTGCTTCCATTTCTTGGCTATTTCAATTTTGTTGCAGTGCACATTTGCCTGCCTCTGTCTTTCCGATTCTGGTCGTCTTAGGTTATAGGCCCAAAAGGTGCCCTGCCGCATCATATGGTAGCTCAGTTTTTACCTTGTAAAGCAGCTCGATTCAGTTTGCGTTAGTGCTGTTACCACTTTAGATCCCACCAGAGCTAGGAGGTACAGAGTTCTCTAAAACCCCTTCAGCATTTATAGTTTGTAGACTTTTTGCTGATGGCCATTTGACTGGTGTGAGCTGAAACCTTTTTGGAGGTTGGATAGGCATGTGGCTAATAATTCCTTATACGGAGCTTTAGACATCCCCTTTTTCTTCTTTTCCTTTTTTTGTTAAAGTGTGAATACAACTTCCCTCTTCATATTGACTTTTTGAAAAATTTCTCATGTGTTGAATTTTCTTGCCTATTCCCTACCCCAGGGCCTTTTTTGAGGGCAGGTGTCATTTAGAGCACTGCAGTCCTTGTGACTCGTAAGCAACCATTAGCACTGGGTTTAAAGCTGCTGTTTTGGGAAACAGCCACAAGGCGGCAGCATTATTACGTTCTCAACTCTTGTTACTAGGGCAACAGAGTCGTCCTTGAGGTAGTGGTCCGAGGTTGTAAACTAGAGTGGAATGTGCTGGGACAAGCCCCCAGAACATTATGTCTCCTTAATTATGTTTGTTTTTTTAAATTTAATTTCTATTTCTTATCGGAGTAAATTTGATTAGAGTGTTTTGATTGTCTGGCTGTACAGAATCGGCTCAATGATTCATACATATGTCTGTTCATTTTCGGATCCTGTTAGCATGTATGTGATTACACAATGTATATTTTAAAGGTATTGGTGATTATATAATTCATATAGTTTATCTGTTATATGTTTATATACATTTAACATATATTAGTATATTTATGTAAACGCCATAGTCCTAATTTACCCATCCTCCCACCTTTCATTTTGGCTAACCATTAGTTTATTTCATAAGTCTGTGAGTGTCTTTTTTTGTGGAAATATGTTCATTGGTAGCAATCTTAGGATAACATGTATAAATGATATCATAGAATATTTGTCATACCCTTTCTTTTTAATTAATAGCTACTTTATTTATTTATTTATTTATCTATTTATTTAGCTGTGTTGGGTCTTCGTTTCGTGCGAGGGCTTTCTCTAGTTGCGGCAAGCGGGAGCCACTCTTCATTGCGGTGCGCGGGCCTTTCACTATCGTGGCACCTCCTGTTGCGGGTCACAGGCTCCAGATGCGCAGACTCAGCAGTTGTGGCTCACGGTCCCAGTTGCTCCGTGGCACGTGGGATCCTCCCAGACCAGGGCTCGAACCCGCGTCCCCTGCATTAGCAGGCAGATTCTCAACCACTGCGCCACCAGGGAAGCCCCTGTCATACCCTTTTGACTTATTTAACCTTATATGATTATTTCTAGGCTCAACTGTAGTCCTGAAAACGGCATTGTTCATTTTGTTCCCGAGGCTTCTATTCCATTTGGTACGTATACCACTTCGTCTTTGTCCATTCATCTGTTTATGGACCTTTTTTTTGATTCCATGTCTTGGCTACTTCAATATTGCTGCAGTGCACATTTGCCTGCCTCTGTCTTTCCGATTCTGGTGGTCTTAGTTAATAGGCTCAAAAGGTGCCCTGTCGCATCATATGGTAGCTCAGTTTTTACCTTGTAAAGCAGCTCCATTCCGTTTTTGTTAGTGCTGTTACCACTTTAGATCCCACCAGAGCTAGGAGGTACAGAGTTCTCTAAAACCCCTTCTGCATTTATAGTTTGTGGACTTTTTGCTGATGGCCATTTGACCTGTGTGAGCTGAAACCTTTTTGGAGGTTGGATAGGCATGTGGCTAATAATTCCTTATCCTGAGCTTTAGGCATCCCCTTTTTCTTCTTTTCCTTTTTTTGTTAAAGAGTGAGTACAACTTCTCTCTTCATATTGACTTCTTGAAAAATTTCTCATGTGTTGAATTTTCTTGCCTATTCCCTACCCCAGGGCCTTTTTTGAGGGCAGGTGTCATTTAGAGCCCTGCAGTCCTTGTGACTCGTAAGCAACCATTAGCACTGGGTTTAAAGCTGCTGTTGTGGGAAACAGCCACAAGGCGGCAGCATTATTACGTTCTCAACTCTTGGTACTAGGGCAACAGAGTCTTCCTGGAGGTAGTGTTCCGAGGTTGTAAACTAGAGTGGAATGTGCTGGGACAAGTCCCCAGAACTTTATGTCTCCTTACTTATGTTTGTTTTTAAAATTTAATTTCTATTTCTTATCGGAGTAAATTTGATTAGAGTGTTTTGATTGTCTGGCTGTACAGAATCTGCTCAATGATTCATACATATGTCTGTTCATCTTTGGATCCTGTTAGCATGTATGTGATTACAGAATGTATATTTTAAAGGTATTGTGATTATATAATTTATATAGTTTATATGTTATATGTTTATATACATTTAACAAACATTACTATATGTATGTTAACGCCTTAGTCCTAATTTCCCCATCCTCCCACCTTTCATTTTGGCTAACCATTAGTTTATTTGATAAGTCTGTGAGTATCTTTTTTTGTGGAAATATGTTCATTTGTAGCAATCTTAGGATAACATGTATAAATGATATCATAGGATATTTGTCATACCCTTTTTTTTAATTAATAGCTACTTTATTTATTTACTTATCTATTTATTTAGCTGTGTTGGGTCTTCGTTTCGTGCGAGGGCTTTCTCTAGTTGCGGCAAGCGGGGGCCACTCTTCATTGCGGTGCGCGGGCCTCTCACTATCGTGGCCCCTCCCGTTGCGGGGCACAGGCTCCAGATGCGCAGGCTCAGCAGTTGTGGCTCATGGTCCCAGTTGCTCCGTGGCACGTGGGATCCTCCCAGACCAGGGCTCGAACCCGCGTCCCCTGCATTAGCAGGCAGATTCTCAACCACTGCGCCACCAGGGAAGCCCCTGTCATACCCTTTTGACTTACTTAACCTTATATGATTATTTCTAGGCACAACTGTAATCCTGAAAGCAGCATTGTTCATTTTGTTCCCGAGGCTTCTATTCCATTTGGTACGTATACCACTTCGTCTTTGTCCATTAATCTGTCTATGGACCTTTTTTTGCTTCCATGTCTTGGCTATATCAATGTTGTTGCAGTTCACATTTCCCTGCCTCTGTCTTTCCGATTCTGGTGGTCTTAGGTTATAGGCCCAAAAGGTGCCCTGCCGCATCATATGGTAGCTCAATTTTTACCTTTGTAGCAGCTCCATTCAGTTTTCGTTAGTGCTGTTACCACTTTACATCCCACAAGCAGCTAAAAGGTACACAGTTCTCTAAAACCCCTTAAACATTTATAGTTTGTAGTCTTTTTGCTGATGGTCATGACTCGTGTGAGCTGAAACCTTTTTGAATTTGATTTGCATGTGGCTAATAATTCCTTATACGGAGCTTTTAGCATGTCCTTTTTTTTCTTTTCATTTTTTAAAAGAGTGAGTACAACTTCCCTCCTCTTATTGACTTCTTGAAAATTTTCTCATGTCTTGAATTTTCTTGCCTATTCCCTACCCTAGGGCCTTTTTTGAGGGCAGGTGTCATTTAGAGCCCTGCAGTCCTTGTGACTCTTAAGCAACCATTAGCACTGGGTTTAAAGCTGCTGTTGTGGGAAACAGCCACAAGGCGGCAGCATTATTACCTTCTCAACTCTTGTTACTAGGGCAACAGAGTCTTCCTAGAGGTAGTGTTCCGAGGTTGTAAATTAGAGTGGAATGTGCTGGGACAAGCCCCCAGAACTTTATGTCTCCTTACTTATGTTTGTTTTTTAAATTTAATTTCTATTTCTTATCGGAGTAAATTTGATTAGAGTGTTTTGATTGTCTGCTGACAGAATCTGCTCAATGATTCATACATATGTCTGTTCATCTTCGGATCCTGTTAGCATGTATGTGATTACAGAATGTATATTTTAAAGGTATTGGTGATTATATAATTCATATAGTTTATCTGTTATATGTTTATATACATTTAACATACATTAGTATATGTATGTAAACGCCATAGTCCTAATTTACCCAACCTCCCACCTTTCATTTTGGCTAACCATTAGTTTATTTGATAAGTCTGTGAGTGTCTTTTTTTGTGGAAATATGTTCATTGGTAGCAATCTTAGGATAACATGTATAAATGATATCATAGGATATTTGTCATACCCTTGTGACTTACTTAACCCTATATGATTATTTGTAGGCTCAACTGTAGTCCTGAAAACGGCATTGTTCATTTTGTTCGCGAGGCCACTATTCCATTTGGTACGTATAACATTTGGTCTTTGTCCATTCATCTGTTTATGGACCTTTTTTTTGCTTGTATGTCTTGGCTATTTCAATATTGCTGCAGTGCACATTTGCCTGCCTCTGTCTTTCCGATTCTGGTGGTCTTAGTGAATAGGCTCAAAAGGTGCCGTGTCGCATCATATGGTAGCTCAGTTTTTACCTTGTAAAGCAGCTCCATTCCGTTTTTGTTAGTGCTGTTACCACTTTAGATCCCACCAGAGCTAGGAGGTACAGAGTTCTCTAAAACCCCTTCTGCATTTATAGTTTGTGGACTTTTTGCTGATGGCCATTTGACCTGTGTGAGCTGAAACCTTTTTGGAGGTTGGATAGGCATGTGGCTAATAATTCCTTATCCTGAGCTTTAGGCATCCCCTTTTTCTTCTTTTCCTTTTTTTGTTAAAGAGTGAGTACAACTTCTCTCTTCATATTGACTTCTTGAAAAATTTCTCATGTGTTGAATTTTCTTGCCTATTCCCTACCCCAGGGCCTTTTTTGAGGGCAGGTGTCATTTAGAGCCCTGCAGTCCTTGTGACTCGTAAGCAACCATTAGCACTGGGTTTAAAGCTGCTGTTGTGGGAAACAGCCACAAGGCGGCAGCATTATTACGTTCTCAACTCTTGCTACTAGGGCAACATAGTCTTCCACGAGGTAGTGTTCCGAGGTTGTAAACTAGAGTGGAATGTGCTGGGACAAGCCCCCAGAACTATATATCTCCTTACATATGTTTGTTTTTTAAATTTAATTTCTATTTCTTATCGGAGTAAATTTGATTAGAGTGTTTTGATTGTCTGGCTGTACAGAATCTGCTCAATGATTCACACATATGTCTGTTCATCTTCGGATCCTGTTAGCATGTATGGAATTACAGAATGTATATTTTAAAGGTATTGTGATTATATAATTTATATAGTTTATATGTTTTTTGTTTATATACATTTAACAAACATTACTATATGTATGTTAACGCCATAGTCCTAATTTATCCATCCTCCCACCTTTCATTTTGGCTAACCATTAGTTTATTTGATAAGTCTGTGAGTGTCTTTTTTTGTGGAAATATGTTCATTGGTAGCAATCTTAGGATAACATGTATAAATGATATCATCGGATATTTGTCATACCTTTTTGACTTACTTAACCTTATATGATTATTTCTAGGCTCAACTGTAGTCCTGAACACGGCATTGTTTATTTTTTTTCCGAGGCTACTATTCCATTCTGTCCATATACCATTTCTTTTTGTCCATTCATCTGTTTATGGATCTTTTCTTGCTTCCATTTCTTGGCTATTTCAATATTGCTGCAGTGCACATTTGCCTGCCTCTGTCTTTCCGATTCTGGTCGTCTTAGGTTATAGGCCCAAAAAGTGCCCTGCCGCATCATATGGTAGCTCAGTTTTTCCCTTGTAAAGCAGCTCGATTCAGTTTGCGTTAGTGCTGTTACCACTTTACATCCCACCAGCAGCTAGAAGGTACACAGTTCTCTAAAACCCCTTCAGCATTTATAGTTTGTAGACTTTTTGCTGATGGTCATGACTGGTGTGAGCTGAAACCTTTTTGAATTTGAATTTGCCTGTGGCTAATAATTCCTTATACTGAGCTTTAGGCATGTCCTTTTTTTTCTTTTCCTTTTTTTTAAAGAGTGAGTACAACTTCCCTCCTCTTATTGACTTCTTGAAAATTTTCTCATGTCTTGAATTTTCTTGCCTATTCCCTACCGCAGGGCATTTTTTGAGGGCAGGTGTCATTTAGAGCCCTGCAGTCCTTGTGACTATTAAGCAACAATTGGCACTGGGTATAAAGCTGCTGTTGTGGGAAACAGCCACAAGGCGGCAGCATTATTACGTTCTCAACTCTTGTTACTAGGGCAACAGAGTCTTCCTCTAGGTAGTGTTCCGAGGTTGTAAATTAGAGTGGAATGTGCTGGGAGAAGCCCCGAGAAATTTATGTCTCCTTACTTATGTTTGTTTTTTAAATTTAATTTCTATTTCTTATCGGAGTAAATTTGATTAGAGTGTTTTGATTGTCTGCTGTACAGAATCGGCTCAATGATTCATACATATGTCTGTTCATCTTCGGATCCTGTTAGCATGTATGTGATTACAGAATGTATATTTTAAAGGTATTGGTGATTATATAATTCATATAGTTTATCTGTTATATGTTTATATACATTTAACATACATTAGTATATGTATGTAAACGCCATAGTCCTAATTTACCCAACCTCCCACCTTTCATTTTGGCTAACCATTAGTTTATTTGATAAGTCTGTGAGTGTCTTTTTTGTGGAAATATGTTCATTGGTAGCAATCTTAGGATAACATGTATAAATGATATCACAGGATATTTGTCATACCCTTTTTTTTTAATTAATAGCTACTTTATTTATTTATCTATTTATTTAGCTCTGTTGGGTCTTCGTTTCGTGCGAGGGCTTTCTCTAGTTGCGGCAAGCAGGGGCCACTCTTCATTGCGGTGCGCGGGCCTCTCACTATCGTGGCCCCTCCCGTTGCGGGGCACAGTCTCCAGATGCGCAGGCTCAGCAGTTGTGGCTCACGGTCCCAGTTGCTCCGTGGCACGTGGGATCCTCCCAGACCAGGGCTCGAACCCGCGTCCCCTGCATTAGCAGGCAGATTCTCAACCACTGCGCCACCAGGGAAGCCCCTGTCATGCCCTTTTGACTTACTTAACCTTATATGATTATTTCTAGGCTCAACTGTAGTCCTGAAAACGGCATTGTTCATTTTGTTCCCGAGGCTTCTATTCCATTTGGTACGTATACCACTTCGTCTTTGTCCATTCATCTGTTTATGGACCTTTTTTTGCTTCCATGTCTTGGCTATATCAATGTTGTTGCAGTTCACATTTGCCTGCCTCTGTCTTTCCGATTCTGGTGGTCTTAGGTTATAGGCCCAAAAGGTGCCCTGCCGCATCATATGGTAGCTCAATTTTTACCTTTGTAGCAGCTCCATTCAGTTTTCGTTAGTGCTGTTACCACTTTACATCCCACCAGCAGCTAGAAGGTACACATTTTTCTAAAACCCCTTAAGCATTTATACTTTGTAGTCTTTTTGCTGATGGTCATGACTGGTGTGAGCTGAAACCTTTTTGAATTTGAATTTGCATGTGGCTAATAATTCCTTATACTGATCTTTAAGCATATCCTTTTTTTTCTTTTCCTTTTTTTGATAAAGAGTGAGTACAACTTCCCTCTTCATATTGACTTCTTGAAAAATTTCGCATGTGTTGAATTTTCTTGCCTATTCCCCACTCCAGGGCATTTCTTGAGGGCAGGTGTCATTTAGCGCCCTGCAATCCTTGTGACTATGAAGCAACCATTAGCAGTGGGTTTAAAGCTGCTGTTGTGGGAAACAGCCACAAGGCAGCAGCATTATTACGTTCTCAATTCTTGTTACTAGGGCAACAGAGTCTTCCTGGAGGTAGTGTTCCGAGGTTGTAAATTAGAGTGGAATGTGCTGGGACAAGCCCCCAGAACTTCATGTCTCCTTACTTATGTTTGTTTTTTAAATTTAATTTCTATTTCTTATCGGAGTAAATTTGATTAGAGTGTTTTGATTGTCTGGCTGTACAGAATCTGCTCAATGATTCACACATATGTCTGTTCATCTTCGGATCCTGTTAGCATGTATGGAATTACAGAATGTATATTTTAAAGGTATTGTGATTATATAATTTATATAGTTTATATGTTTTTTGTTTATATACATTTAACAAACATTACTATATGTATGTTAACGCCATAGTCCTAATTTATCCATCCTCCCACCTTTCATTTTGGCTAACCATTAGTTTATTTGATAAGTCTGTGAGTGTCTTTTTTTGTGGAAATATGTTCATTGGTAGCAATCTTAGGATAACATGTATAAATGATATCATCGGATATTTGTCATACCTTTTTGACTTACTTAACCTTATATGATTATTTCTAGGCTCAACTGTAGTCCTGAACACGGCATTGTTTATTTTTTTTCCGAGGCTACTATTCCATTCTGTCCATATACCATTTCTTTTTGTCCATTCATCTGTTTATGGATCTTTTCTTGCTTCCATTTCTTGGCTATTTCAATATTGCTGCAGTGCACATTTGCCTGCCTCTGTCTTTCCGATTCTGGTCGTCTTAGGTTATAGGCCCAAAAAGTGCCCTGCCGCATCATATGGTAGCTCAGTTTTTCCCTTGTAAAGCAGCTCGATTCAGTTTGCGTTAGTGCTGTTACCACTTTACATCCCACCAGCAGCTAGAAGGTACACAGTTCTCTAAAACCCCTTCAGCATTTATAGTTTGTAGACTTTTTGCTGATGGTCATGACTGGTGTGAGCTGAAACCTTTTTGAATTTGAATTTGCCTGTGGCTAATAATTCCTTATACTGAGCTTTAGGCATGTCCTTTTTTTTCTTTTCCTTTTTTTTAAAGAGTGAGTACAACTTCCCTCCTCTTATTGACTTCTTGAAAATTTTCTCATGTCTTGAATTTTCTTGCCTATTCCCTACCGCAGGGCATTTTTTGAGGGCAGGTGTCATTTAGAGCCCTGCAGTCCTTGTGACTATTAAGCAACAATTGGCACTGGGTATAAAGCTGCTGTTGTGGGAAACAGCCACAAGGCGGCAGCATTATTACGTTCTCAACTCTTGTTACTAGGGCAACAGAGTCTTCCTCTAGGTAGTGTTCCGAGGTTGTAAATTAGAGTGGAATGTGCTGGGAGAAGCCCCGAGAAGTTTATGTCTCCTTACTTATGTTTGTTTTTTAAATTTAATTTCTATTTCTTATCGGAGTAAATTTGATTAGAGTGTTTTGATTGTCTGCTGTACAGAATCGGCTCAATGATTCATACATATGTCTGTTCATCTTCGGATCCTGTTAGCATGTATGTGATTACAGAATGTATATTTTAAAGGTATTGGTGATTATATAATTCATATAGTTTATCTGTTATATGTTTATATACATTTAACATACATTAGTATATGTATGTAAACGCCATAGTCCTAATTTACCCAACCTCCCACCTTTCATTTTGGCTAACCATTAGTTTATTTGATAAGTCTGTGAGTGTCTTTTTTGTGGAAATATGTTCATTGGTAGCAATCTTAGGATAACATGTATAAATGATATCACAGGATATTTGTCATACCCTTTTTTTTTAATTAATAGCTACTTTATTTATTTATCTATTTATTTAGCTCTGTTGGGTCTTCGTTTCGTGCGAGGGCTTTCTCTAGTTGCGGCAAGCAGGGGCCACTCTTCATTGCGGTGCGCGGGCCTCTCACTATCGTGGCCCCTCCCGTTGCGGGGCACAGTCTCCAGATGCGCAGGCTCAGCAGTTGTGGCTCACGGTCCCAGTTGCTCCGTGGCACGTGGGATCCTCCCAGACCAGGGCTCGAACCCGCGTCCCCTGCATTAGCAGGCAGATTCTCAACCACTGCGCCACCAGGGAAGCCCCTGTCATGCCCTTTTGACTTACTTAACCTTATATGATTATTTCTAGGCTCAACTGTAGTCCTGAAAACGGCATTGTTCATTTTGTTCCCGAGGCTTCTATTCCATTTGGTACGTATACCACTTCGTCTTTGTCCATTCATCTGTTTATGGACCTTTTTTTGCTTCCATGTCTTGGCTATATCAATGTTGTTGCAGTTCACATTTGCCTGCCTCTGTCTTTCCGATTCTGGTGGTCTTAGGTTATAGGCCCAAAAGGTGCCCTGCCGCATCATATGGTAGCTCAATTTTTACCTTTGTAGCAGCTCCATTCAGTTTTCGTTAGTGCTGTTACCACTTTACATCCCACCAGCAGCTAGAAGGTACACATTTTTCTAAAACCCCTTAAGCATTTATACTTTGTAGTCTTTTTGCTGATGGTCATGACTGGTGTGAGCTGAAACCTTTTTGAATTTGAATTTGCATGTGGCTAATAATTCCTTATACTGATCTTTAAGCATATCCTTTTTTTTCTTTTCCTTTTTTTGATAAAGAGTGAGTACAACTTCCCTCTTCATATTGACTTCTTGAAAAATTTCGCATGTGTTGAATTTTCTTGCCTATTCCCCACTCCAGGGCATTTCTTGAGGGCAGGTGTCATTTAGCGCCCTGCAATCCTTGTGACTATGAAGCAACCATTAGCAGTGGGTTTAAAGCTGCTGTTGTGGGAAACAGCCACAAGGCAGCAGCATTATTACGTTCTCAATTCTTGTTACTAGGGCAACAGAGTCTTCCTGGAGGTAGTGTTCCGAGGTTGTAAATTAGAGTGGAATGTGCTGGGACAAGCCCCCAGAACTTCATGTCTCCTTACTTATGTTTGTTTTTTAAATTTAATTTCTATTTCTTATCGGAGTAAATTTGATTAGAGTGTTTTGATTGTCTGGCTGTACAGAATCTGCTCAATGATTCATACATATGTCTGTTCATCTTCGGATCCTGTTAGCATGTATGTAATTACAGAATGTATATTTTAAAGGTATTGTGATTATATAATTTATATAGTTTATATGTTATTTGTTTATATACATTTAACAAACATTACTATATGTATGTTAACGCCATAGTCCTAATTTACCCATCCTCCCACCTTTCATTTTGGCTAACCATTAGTTTATTTGATAAGTCTGTGAGTGTCTTTTTCTGTGGAAATATGTTCATTGGTAGCAATCTTAGGATAACATGTATAAATGATATCATAGGATATTTGTCATACCCTTTTGACTTACTTAACCTTATATGATGATTTCTAGGCTCAACTGTAGTCCTGAACACGGCATTGTTTATTTTTTTTCCGAGGCTACTCTTCCATTCTGTCCATATACCACTTCTTTTTGTCCATTCATCTGTTTATGGATCTTTTTTTGCTTCCATTTCTTGGCTATTTCAATATTGTTGCAGTGCACATTTGCCTGCCTCTGTCTCTCCGATTCTGGTCGTCTTAGGTTATAGGCCCAAAAGGTGCCCTGCCGCATCATATGGTAGCTCAGTTTTTACCTTGTAAAGCAGCTCGATTCAGTTTGCGTTAGTGCTGTTACCACTTTAGATCCCACCAGAGCTAGGAGGTACAGAGTTCTCTAAAACCCCTTCAGCATTTATAGTTTGTAGACTTTTTGCTGATGGCCATTTGACTGGTGTGAGCTGAAACCTTTTTGGAGGTTGGATAGGCATGTGGCTAATAATTCCTTATACTGAGCTTTAGACATCCCCTTTTTCTTCTTTTCCTTTTTTTGTTAAAGAGTGAATACAACTTCCCTCTTCATATTGACTTTTTGAAAAATTTCTCAAGTGTTGAATTTTCTTGCCTATTCCCTACCCCAGGGCCTTTTTTGAGGGCAGGTGTCATTTAGAGCACTGCAGTCCTTGTGACTCGTAAGCAACCATTAGCACTGGGTTTAAAGCTGCTGTTTTGGGAAACAGCCACAAGGCGGCAGCATTATTACGTTCTCAACTCTTGTTACTAGGGCAACAGAGTCTTCCTGGAGGTAGTGTTCCGAGGTTGTAAACTAGAGTGGAATGTGCTGGGACAAGCCCCCAGAACATTATGTCTCCTTAATTATGTTTGTTTTTTTTAATTTAATTTCTATTTCTTATCGGAGTAAATTTGATTAGAGTGTTTTGATTGTCTGGCTGTACAGAATCGGCTCAATGATTCATACATATGTCTGTTCATTTTCGGATCCTGTTAGCATGTATGTGATTACACAATGTATATTTTAAAGGTATTGGTGATTATATAATTCATATAGTTTATCTGTTATATGTTTATATACATTTAACATATATTAGTATATTTATGTAAACGCCATAGTCCTAATTTACCCATCCTCCCACCTTTCATTTTGGCTAACCATTAGTTTATTTGATAAGTCTGTGAGTGTCTTTTTTTGTGGAAATATGTTCATTGGTAGCAATCTTAGGATAACATGTATAAATGATATCATAGAATATTTGTCATACCCTTTTTTTTAAATTAATAGCTACTTTATTTATTTATTTATCTATTTATTTAGCTGTGTTGGGTCTTCGTTTCGTGCGAGGGCTTTCTCTAGTTGCGGCAAGCGGGAGCCACTCTTCATTGCGGTGCGCGGGCCTTTCACTATCGTGGCCCCTCCCGTTGCGGGTCACAGGCTCCAGATGCGCAGACTCAGCAGTTGTGGCTCACGGTCCCAGTTGCTCCGTGGCACGTGGGAACCTCCCAGACCAGGGCTCGAACCCGCGTCCCCTGCATTAGCAGGCAGATTCTCAACCACTGCGCCACCAGGGAAGCCCCTGTCATACCCTTTTGACTTATTTAACCTTATATGATTATTTCTAGGCTCAACTGTAGTCCTGAAAACGGCATTGTTCATTTTGTTCCCGAGGCTTCTATTCCATTTGGTACGTATACCACTTCGTCTTTGTGCATTCATCTGTTTATGGACCTTTTTTTTGATTCCATGTCTTGGCTACTTCAATATTGCTGCAGTGCACATTTGCCTGCCTCTGTCTTTCCGATTCTGGTGGTCTTAGTTAATAGGCTCAAAAGGTGCCCTGTCGCATCATATGGTAGCTCAGTTTTTACCTTGTAAAGCAGCTCCATTCCGTTTTTGTTAGTGCTGTTACCACTTTAGATCCCACCAGAGCTAGGAGGTACAGAGTTCTCTAAAACCCCTTCAGCATTTATAGTTTGTAGACTTTTTGCTGATGGCCATTTGACTGGTGTGAGCTGAAACCTTTTTGGAGGTTGGATAGGCATGTGGCTAATAATTCCTTATACTGAGCTTTAGACATCCCCTTTTTCTTCTTTTCCTTTTTTTGTTAAAGAGTGAATACAACTTCCCTCTTTATATTGACTTTTTGAAAAATTTCTCATGTGTTGAATTTTCTTGCCTATTCCCTACCCCAGGGCCTTTTTTGAGGGCAGGTGTCATTTAGAGCACTGCAGTCCTTGTGACTCGTAAGCAACCATTAGCACTGGGTTTAAAGCTGCTGTTTTGGGAAACAGCCACAAGGCGGCAGCATTATTACGTTCTCAACTCTTGTTACTAGGGCAACAGAGTCTTCCTGGAGGTAGTGGTCCGAGGTTGTAAACTAGAGTGGAATGTGCTGGGACAAGCCCCCAGAACATTATGTCTCCTTAATTATGTTTGTTTTTTTAAATTTAATTTCTATTTCTTATCGGAGTAAATTTGATTAGAGTGTTTTGATTGTCTGGCTGTACAGAATCGGCTCAATGATTCATACATATGTCTGTTCATTTTCGGATCCTGTTAGCATGTATGTGATTACACAATGTATATTTTAAAGGTATTGGTGATTATATAATTCATATAGTTTATCTGTTATATGTTTATATACATTTAACATATATTAGTATATTTATGTAAACGCCATAGTCCTAATTTACCCATCCTCCCACCTTTCATTTTGGCTAACCATTAGTTTATTTCATAAGTCTGTGAGTGTCTTTTTTTGTGGAAATATGTTCATTGGTAGCAATCTTAGGATAACATGTATAAATGATATCATAGAATATTTGTCATACCCTTTTTTTTTAATTAATAGCTACTTTATTTATTTATTTATTTAGCTGTGTTGGGTCTTCGTTTCGTGCGAGGGCTTTCTCTAGTTGCGGCAAGCGGGAGCCACTCTTCATTGCGGTGCGCGGGCCTTTCACTATCGTGGCCCCTCCCGTTGCGGGTCACAGGCTCCAGATGCGCAGGCTCAGCAGTTGTGGCTCACGGTCCCAGTTGCTCCGTGGCACGTGGGATCCTCCCAGACCAGGGCTCGAACCCGCGTCCCCTGCATTAGCAGGCAGATTCTCAACCACTGCGCCACCAGGGAAGCCCCTGTCATACCCTTTTGACTTATTTAACCTTATATGATTATTTCTAGGCTCAACTGTAGTCCTGAAAACGGCATTGTTCATTTTGTTCCCGAGGCTTCTATTCCATTTGGTACATATACCACTTCGTCTTTGTGCATTCATCTGTTTATGGACCTTTTTTTTGATTCCATGTCTTGGCTACTTCAATATTGCTGCAGTGCACATTTGCCTGCCTCTGTCTTTCCGATTCTGGTGGTCTTAGTTAATAGGCTCAAAAGGTGCCCTGTCGCATCATATGGTAGCTCAGTTTTTACCTTGTAAAGCAGCTCCATTCCGTTTTTGTTAGTGCTGTTACCACTTTAGATCCCACCAGAGCTAGGAGGTACAGAGTTCTCTAAAACCCCTTCTGCATTTATAGTTTGTGGACTTTTTGCTGATGGCCATTTGACCTGTGTGAGCTGAAACCTTTTTGGAGGTTGGATAGGCATGTGGCTAATAATTCCTTATCCTGAGCTTTAGGCATCCCCTTTTTCTTCTTTTCCTTTTTTTGTTAAAGAGTGAGTACAACTTCTCTCTTCATATTGACTTCTTGAAAAATTTCTCATGTGTTGAATTTTCTTGCCTATTCCCTACCCCAGGGCCTTTTTTGAGGGCAGGTGTCATTTAGAGCCCTGCAGTCCTTGTGACTCGTAAGCAACCATTAGCACTGGGTTTAAAGCTGCTGTTGTGGGAAACAGCCACAAGGCGGCAGCATTATTACGTTCTCAACTCTTGCTACTAGGGCAACATAGTCTTCCACGAGGTAGTGTTCCGAGGTTGTAAACTAGAGTGGAATGTGCTGGGACAAGCCCCCAGAACTATATATCTCCTTACATATGTTTGTTTTTTAAATTTAATTTCTATTTCTTATCGGAGTAAATTTGATTAGAGTGTTTTGATTGTCTGGCTGTACAGAATCTGCTCAATGATTCACACATATGTCTGTTCATCTTCGGATCCTGTTAGCATGTATGGAATTACAGAATGTATATTTTAAAGGTATTGTGATTATATAATTTATATAGTTTATATGTTTTTTGTTTATATACATTTAACAAACATTACTATATGTATGTTAACGCCATAGTCCTAATTTATCCATCCTCCCACCTTTCATTTTGGCTAACCATTAGTTTATTTGATAAGTCTGTGAGTGTCTTTTTTTGTGGAAATATGTTCATTGGTAGCAATCTTAGGATAACATGTATAAATGATATCATCGTATATTTGTCATACCTTTTTGACTTACTTAACCTTATATGATTATTTCTAGGCTCAACTGTAGTCCTGAACACGGCATTGTTTATTTTTTTTCCGAGGCTACTATTCCATTCTGTCCATATACCATTTCTTTTTGTCCATTCATCTGTTTATGGATCTTTTCTTGCTTCCATTTCTTGGCTATTTCAATATTGCTGCAGTGCACATTTGCCTGCCTCTGTCTTTCCGATTCTGGTCGTCTTAGGTTATAGGCCCAAAAAGTGCCCTGCCGCATCATATGGTAGCTCAGTTTTTCCCTTGTAAAGCAGCTCGATTCAGTTTGCGTTAGTGCTGTTACCACTTTACATCCCACCAGCAGCTAGAAGGTACACAGTTCTCTAAAACCCCTTCAGCATTTATAGTTTGTAGACTTTTTGCTGATGGTCATGACTGGTGTGAGCTGAAACCTTTTTGAATTTGAATTTGCCTGTGGCTAATAATTCCTTATACTGAGCTTTAGGCATGTCCTTTTTTTTCTTTTCCTTTTTTTTAAAGAGTGAGTACAACTTCCCTCCTCTTATTGACTTCTTGAAAATTTTCTCATGTCTTGAATTTTCTTGCCTATTCCCTACCGCAGGGCATTTTTTGAGGGCAGGTGTCATTTAGAGCCCTGCAGTCCTTGTGACTATTAAGCAACAATTGGCACTGGGTATAAAGCTGCTGTTGTGGGAAACAGCCACAAGGCGGCAGCATTATTACGTTCTCAACTCTTGTTACTAGGGCAACAGAGTCTTCCTCTAGGTAGTGTTCCGAGGTTGTAAATTAGAGTGGAATGTGCTGGGAGAAGCCCCGAGAAGTTTATGTCTCCTTACTTATGTTTGTTTTTTAAATTTAATTTCTATTTCTTATCGGAGTAAATTTGATTAGAGTGTTTTGATTGTCTGCTGTACAGAATCGGCTCAATGATTCATACATATGTCTGTTCATCTTCGGATCCTGTTAGCATGTATGTGATTACAGAATGTATATTTTAAAGGTATTGGTGATTATATAATTCATATAGTTTATCTGTTATATGTTTATATACATTTAACATACATTAGTATATGTATGTAAACGCCATAGTCCTAATTTACCCAACCTCCCACCTTTCATTTTGGCTAACCATTAGTTTATTTGATAAGTCTGTGAGTGTCTTTTTTGTGGAAATATGTTCATTGGTAGCAATCTTAGGATAACATGTATAAATGATATCACAGGATATTTGTCATACCCTTTTTTTTTAATTAATAGCTACTTTATTTATTTATCTATTTATTTAGCTCTGTTGGGTCTTCGTTTCGTGCGAGGGCTTTCTCTAGTTGCGGCAAGCAGGGGCCACTCTTCATTGCGGTGCGCGGGCCTCTCACTATCGTGGCCCCTCCCGTTGCGGGGCACAGTCTCCAGATGCGCAGGCTCAGCAGTTGTGGCTCACGGTCCCAGTTGCTCCGTGGCACGTGGGATCCTCCCAGACCAGGGCTCGAACCCGCGTCCCCTGCATTAGCAGGCAGATTCTCAACCACTGCGCCACCAGGGAAGCCCCTGTCATGCCCTTTTGACTTACTTAACCTTATATGATTATTTCTAGGCTCAACTGTAGTCCTGAAAACGGCATTGTTCATTTTGTTCCCGAGGCTTCTATTCCATTTGGTACGTATACCACTTCGTCTTTGTCCATTCATCTGTTTATGGACCTTTTTTTGCTTCCATGTCTTGGCTATATCAATGTTGTTGCAGTTCACATTTGCCTGCCTCTGTCTTTCCGATTCTGGTGGTCTTAGGTTATAGGCCCAAAAGGTGCCCTGCCGCATCATATGGTAGCTCAATTTTTACCTTTGTAGCAGCTCCATTCAGTTTTCGTTAGTGCTGTTACCACTTTACATCCCACCAGCAGCTAGAAGGTACACATTTTTCTAAAACCCCTTAAGCATTTATACTTTGTAGTCTTTTTGCTGATGGTCATGACTGGTGTGAGCTGAAACCTTTTTGAATTTGAATTTGCATGTGGCTAATAATTCCTTATACTGATCTTTAAGCATATCCTTTTTTTTCTTTTCCTTTTTTTGATAAAGAGTGAGTACAACTTCCCTCTTCATATTGACTTCTTGAAAAATTTCGCATGTGTTGAATTTTCTTGCCTATTCCCCACTCCAGGGCATTTCTTGAGGGCAGGTGTCATTTAGAGCCCTGCAATCCTTGTGACTATGAAGCAACCATTAGCAGTGGGTTTAAAGCTGCTGTTGTGGGAAACAGCCACAAGGCAGCAGCATTATTACGTTCTCAATTCTTGTTACTAGGGCAACAGAGTCTTCCTGGAGGTAGTGTTCCGAGGTTGTAAATTAGAGTGGAATGTGCTGGGACAAGCCCCCAGAACTTCATGTCTCCTTACTTATGTTTGTTTTTTAAATTTAATTTCTATTTCTTATCGGAGTAAATTTGATTAGAGTGTTTTGATTGTCTGGCTGTACAGAATCTGCTCAATGATTCATACATATGTCTGTTCATCTTCGGATCCTGTTAGCATGTATGTAATTACAGAATGTATATTTTAAAGGTATTGTGATTATATAATTTATATAGTTTATATGTTATTTGTTTATATACATTTAACAAACATTACTATATGTATGTTAACGCCATAGTCCTAATTTACCCATCCTCCCACCTTTCATTTTGGCTAACCATTAGTTTATTTGATAAGTCTGTGAGTGTCTTTTTCTGTGGAAATATGTTCATTGGTAGCAATCTTAGGATAACATGTATAAATGATATCATAGGATATTTGTCATACCCTTTTGACTTACTTAACCTTATATGATGATTTCTAGGCTCAATTGTAGTCCTGAACACGGCATTGTTTATTTTTTTTCCGAGGCTACTATTCCATTCTGTCCATATACCACTTCTTTTTGTCCATTCATCTGTTTATGGATCTTTTTTTGCTTCCATTTCTTGGCTATTTCAATATTGTTGCAGTGCACATTTGCCTGCCTCTGTCTCTCCGATTCTGGTCGTCTTAGGTTATAGGCCCAAAAGGTGCCCTGCCGCATCATATGGTAGCTCAGTTTTTACCTTGTAAAGCAGCTCGATTCAGTTTGCGTTAGTGCTGTTACCACTTTAGATCCCACCAGAGCTAGGAGGTACAGAGTTCTCTAAAACCCATTCAGCATTTATAGTTTGTAGACTTTTTGCTGATGGCCATTTGACTGGTGTGAGCTGAAACCTTTTTGGAGGTTGGATAGGCATGTGGCTAATAATTCCTTATACTGAGCTTTAGACATCCCCTTTTTCTTCTTTTCCTTTTTTTGTTAAAGAGTGAATACAACTTCCCTCTTCATATTGACTTTTTGAAAAATTTCTCATGTGTTGAATTTTCTTGCCTATTCCCTACCCCAGGGCCTTTTTTGAGGGCAGGTGTCATTTAGAGCACTGCAGTCCTTGTGACTCGTAAGCAACCATTAGCACTGGGTTTAAAGCTGCTGTTTTGGGAAACAGCCACAAGGCGGCAGCATTATTACGTTCTCAACTCTTGTTACTAGGGCAACAGAGTCTTCCTGGAGGTAGTGTTCCGAGGTTGTAAACTAGAGTGGAATGTGCTGGGACAAGCCCCCAGAACATTATGTCTCCTTAATTATGTTTGTTTTTTTTAATTTAATTTCTATTTCTTATCGGAGTAAATTTGATTAGAGTGTTTTGATTGTCTGGCTGTACAGAATCGGCTCAATGATTCATACATATGTCTGTTCATTTTCGGATCCTGTTAGCATGTATGTGATTACACAATGTATATTTTAAAGGTATTGGTGATTATATAATTCATATAGTTTATCTGTTATATGTTTATATACATTTAACATATATTAGTATATTTATGTAAACGCCATAGTCCTAATTTACCCATCCTCCCACCTTTCATTTTGGCTAACCATTAGTTTATTTGATAAGTCTGTGAGTGTCTTTTTTTGTGGAAATATGTTCATTGGTAGCAATCTTAGGATAACATGTATAAATGATATCATAGAATATTTGTCATACCCTTTTTTTTAAATTAATAGCTACTTTATTTATTTATTTATCTATTTATTTAGCTGTGTTGGGTCTTCGTTTCGTGCGAGGGCTTTCTCTAGTTGCGGCAAGCGGGAGCCACTCTTCATTGCGGTGCGCGGGCCTTTCACTATCGTGGCCCCTCCCGTTGCGGGTCACAGGCTCCAGATGCGCAGACTCAGCAGTTGTGGCTCACGGTCCCAGTTGCTCCGTGGCACGTGGGAACCTCCCAGACCAGGGCTCGAACCCGCGTCCCCTGCATTAGCAGGCAGATTCTCAACCACTGCGCCACCAGGGAAGCCCCTGTCATACCCTTTTGACTTATTTAACCTTATATGATTATTTCTAGGCTCAACTGTAGTCCTGAAAACGGCATTGTTCATTTTGTTCCCGAGGCTTCTATTCCATTTGGTACGTATACCACTTCGTCTTTGTGCATTCATCTGTTTATGGACCTTTTTTTTGATTCCATGTCTTGGCTACTTCAATATTGCTGCAGTGCACATTTGCCTGCCTCTGTCTTTCCGATTCTGGTGGTCTTAGTTAATAGGCTCAAAAGGTGCCCTGTCGCATCATATGGTAGCTCAGTTTTTACCTTGTAAAGCAGCTCCATTCCGTTTTTGTTAGTGCTGTTACCACTTTAGATCCCACCAGAGCTAGGAGGTACAGAGTTCTCTAAAACCCCTTCAGCATTTATAGTTTGTAGACTTTTTGCTGATGGCCATTTGACTGGTGTGAGCTGAAACCTTTTTGGAGGTTGGATAGGCATGTGGCTAATAATTCCTTATACTGAGCTTTAGACATCCCCTTTTTCTTCTTTTCCTTTTTTTGTTAAAGAGTGAATACAACTTCCCTCTTTATATTGACTTTTTGAAAAATTTCTCATGTGTTGAATTTTCTTGCCTATTCCCTACCCCAGGGCCTTTTTTGAGGGCAGGTGTCATTTAGAGCACTGCAGTCCTTGTGACTCGTAAGCAACCATTAGCACTGGGTTTAAAGCTGCTGTTTTGGGAAACAGCCACAAGGCGGCAGCATTATTACGTTCTCAACTCTTGTTACTAGGGCAACAGAGTCTTCCTGGAGGTAGTGGTCCGAGGTTGTAAACTAGAGTGGAATGTGCTGGGACAAGCCCCCAGAACATTATGTCTCCTTAATTATGTTTGTTTTTTTAAATTTAATTTCTATTTCTTATCGGAGTAAATTTGATTAGAGTGTTTTGATTGTCTGGCTGTACAGAATCGGCTCAATGATTCATACATATGTCTGTTCATTTTCGGATCCTGTTAGCATGTATGTGATTACACAATGTATATTTTAAAGGTATTGGTGATTATATAATTCATATAGTTTATCTGTTATATGTTTATATACATTTAACATATATTAGTATATTTATGTAAACGCCATAGTCCTAATTTACCCATCCTCCCACCTTTCATTTTGGCTAACCATTAGTTTATTTCATAAGTCTGTGAGTGTCTTTTTTTGTGGAAATATGTTCATTGGTAGCAATCTTAGGATAACATGTATAAATGATATCATAGAATATTTGTCATACCCTTTTTTTTTAATTAATAGCTACTTTATTTATTTATTTATTTATCTATTTATTTAGCTGTGTTGGGTCTTCGTTTCGTGCGAGGGCTTTCTCTAGTTGCGGCAAGCGGGAGCCACTCTTCATTGCGGTGCGCGGGCCTTTCACTATCGTGGCCCCTCCCGTTGTGGGTCACAGGCTCCAGATGCGCAGGCTCAGCAGTTGTGGCTCACGGTCCCAGTTGCTCCGTGGCACGTGGGATCCTCCCAGACCAGGGCTCGAACCCGCGTCCCCTGCATTAGCAGGCAGATTCTCAACCACTGCGCCACCAGGGAAGCCCCTGTCATACCCTTTTGACTTATTTAACCTTATATGATTATTTCTAGGCTCAACTGTAGTCCTGAAAACGGCATTGTTCATTTTGTTCCCGAGGCTTCTATTCCATTTGGTACATATACCACTTCGTCTTTGTGCATTCATCTGTTTATGGACCTTTTTTTTGATTCCATGTCTTGGCTACTTCAATATTGCTGCAGTGCACATTTGCCTGCCTCTGTCTTTCCGATTCTGGTGGTCTTAGTTAATAGGCTCAAAAGGTGCCCTGTCGCATCATATGGTAGCTCAGTTTTTACCTTGTAAAGCAGCTCCATTCCGTTTTTGTTAGTGCTGTTACCACTTTAGATCCCACCAGAGCTAGGAGGTACAGAGTTCTCTAAAACCCCTTCTGCATTTATAGTTTGTGGACTTTTTGCTGATGGCCATTTGACCTGTGTGAGCTGAAACCTTTTTGGAGGTTGGATAGGCATGTGGCTAATAATTCCTTATCCTGAGCTTTAGGCATCCCCTTTTTCTTCTTTTCCTTTTTTTGTTAAAGAGTGAGTACAACTTCTCTCTTCATATTGACTTCTTGAAAAATTTCTCATGTGTTGAATTTTCTTGCCTATTCCCTACCCCAGGGCCTTTTTTGAGGGCAGGTGTCATTTAGAGCCCTGCAGTCCTTGTGACTCGTAAGCAACCATTAGCACTGGGTTTAAAGCTGCTGTTGTGGGAAACAGCCACAAGGCGGCAGCATTATTACCTTCTCAACTCTTGCTACTAGGGCAACATAGTCTTCCACGAGGTAGTGTTCCGAGGTTGTAAACTAGAGTGGAATGTGCTGGGACAAGCCCCCAGAACTATATATCTCCTTACATATGTTTGTTTTTTAAATTTAATTTCTATTTCTTATCGGAGTAAATTTGATTAGAGTGTTTTGATTGTCTGGCTGTACAGAATCTGCTCAATGATTCACACATATGTCTGTTCATCTTCGGATCCTGTTAGCATGTATGGAATTACAGAATGTATATTTTAAAGGTATTGTGATTATATAATTTATATAGTTTATATGTTTTTTGTTTATATACATTTAACAAACATTACTATATGTATGTTAACGCCATAGTCCTAATTTATCCATCCTCCCACCTTTCATTTTGGCTAACCATTAGTTTATTTGATAAGTCTGTGAGTGTCTTTTTTTGTGGAAATATGTTCATTGGTAGCAATCTTAGGATAACATGTATAAATGATATCATCGTATATTTGTCATACCTTTTTGACTTACTTAACCTTATATGATTATTTCTAGGCTCAACTGTAGTCCTGAACACGGCATTGTTTATTTTTTTTCCGAGGCTACTATTCCATTCTGTCCATATACCATTTCTTTTTGTCCATTCATCTGTTTATGGATCTTTTCTTGCTTCCATTTCTTGGCTATTTCAATATTGCTGCAGTGCACATTTGCCTGCCTCTGTCTTTCCGATTCTGGTCGTCTTAGGTTATAGGCCCAAAAAGTGCCCTGCCGCATCATATGGTAGCTCAGTTTTTCCCTTGTAAAGCAGCTCGATTCAGTTTGCGTTAGTGCTGTTACCACTTTACATCCCACCAGCAGCTAGAAGGTACACAGTTCTCTAAAACCCCTTCAGCATTTATAGTTTGTAGACTTTTTGCTGATGGTCATGACTGGTGTGAGCTGAAACCTTTTTGAATTTGAATTTGCCTGTGGCTAATAATTCCTTATACTGAGCTTTAGGCATGTCCTTTTTTTTCTTTTCCTTTTTTTTAAAGAGTGAGTACAACTTCCCTCCTCTTATTGACTTCTTGAAAATTTTCTCATGTCTTGAATTTTCTTGCCTATTCCCTACCGCAGGGCATTTTTTGAGGGCAGGTGTCATTTAGAGCCCTGCAGTCCTTGTGACTATTAAGCAACAATTGGCACTGGGTATAAAGCTGCTGTTGTGGGAAACAGCCACAAGGCGGCAGCATTATTACGTTCTCAACTCTTGTTACTAGGGCAACAGAGTCTTCCTCTAGGTAGTGTTCCGAGGTTGTAAATTAGAGTGGAATGTGCTGGGAGAAGCCCCGAGAAGTTTATGTCTCCTTACTTATGTTTGTTTTTTAAATTTAATTTCTATTTCTTATCGGAGTAAATTTGATTAGAGTGTTTTGATTGTCTGCTGTACAGAATCGGCTCAATGATTCATACATATGTCTGTTCATCTTCGGATCCTGTTAGCATGTATGTGATTACAGAATGTATATTTTAAAGGTATTGGTGATTATATAATTCATATAGTTTATCTGTTATATGTTTATATACATTTAACATACATTAGTATATGTATGTAAACGCCATAGTCCTAATTTACCCAACCTCCCACCTTTCATTTTGGCTAACCATTAGTTTATTTGATAAGTCTGTGAGTGTCTTTTTTGTGGAAATATGTTCATTGGTAGCAATCTTAGGATAACATGTATAAATGATATCACAGGATATTTGTCATACCCTTTTTTTTTAATTAATAGCTACTTTATTTATTTATCTATTTATTTAGCTCTGTTGGGTCTTCGTTTCGTGCGAGGGCTTTCTCTAGTTGCGGCAAGCAGGGGCCACTCTTCATTGCGGTGCGCGGGCCTCTCACTATCGTGGCCCCTCCCGTTGCGGGGCACAGTCTCCAGATGCGCAGGCTCAGCAGTTGTGGCTCACGGTCCCAGTTGCTCCGTGGCACGTGGGATCCTCCCAGACCAGGGCTCGAACCCGCGTCCCCTGCATTAGCAGGCAGATTCTCAACCACTGCGCCACCAGGGAAGCCCCTGTCATGCCCTTTTGACTTACTTAACCTTATATGATTATTTCTAGGCTCAACTGTAGTCCTGAAAACGGCATTGTTCATTTTGTTCCCGAGGCTTCTATTCCATTTGGTACGTATACCACTTCGTCTTTGTCCATTCATCTGTTTATGGACCTTTTTTTGCTTCCATGTCTTGGCTATATCAATGTTGTTGCAGTTCACATTTGCCTGCCTCTGTCTTTCCGATTCTGGTGGTCTTAGGTTATAGGCCCAAAAGGTGCCCTGCCGCATCATATGGTAGCTCAATTTTTACCTTTGTAGCAGCTCCATTCAGTTTTCGTTAGTGCTGTTACCACTTTACATCCCACCAGCAGCTAGAAGGTACACATTTTTCTAAAACCCCTTAAGCATTTATACTTTGTAGTCTTTTTGCTGATGGTCATGACTGGTGTGAGCTGAAACCTTTTTGAATTTGAATTTGCATGTGGCTAATAATTCCTTATACTGATCTTTAAGCATATCCTTTTTTTTCTTTTCCTTTTTTTGATAAAGAGTGAGTACAACTTCCCTCTTCATATTGACTTCTTGAAAAATTTCGCATGTGTTGAATTTTCTTGCCTATTCCCCACTCCAGGGCATTTCTTGAGGGCAGGTGTCATTTAGCGCCCTGCAATCCTTGTGACTATGAAGCAACCATTAGCAGTGGGTTTAAAGCTGCTGTTGTGGGAAACAGCCACAAGGCAGCAGCATTATTACGTTCTCAATTCTTGTTACTAGGGCAACAGAGTCTTCCTGGAGGTAGTGTTCCGAGGTTGTAAATTAGAGTGGAATGTGCTGGGACAAGCCCCCAGAACTTCATGTCTCCTTACTTATGTTTGTTTTTTAAATTTAATTTCTATTTCTTATCGGAGTAAATTTGATTAGAGTGTTTTGATTGTCTGGCTGTACAGAATCTGCTCAATGATTCACACATATGTCTGTTCATCTTCGGATCCTGTTAGCATGTATGGAATTACAGAATGTATATTTTAAAGGTATTGTGATTATATAATTTATATAGTTTATATGTTTTTTGTTTATATACATTTAACAAACATTACTATATGTATGTTAACGCCATAGTCCTAATTTATCCATCCTCCCACCTTTCATTTTGGCTAACCATTAGTTTATTTGATAAGTCTGTGAGTGTCTTTTTTTGTGGAAATATGTTCATTGGTAGCAATCTTAGGATAACATGTATAAATGATATCATCGGATATTTGTCATACCTTTTTGACTTACTTAACCTTATATGATTATTTCTAGGCTCAACTGTAGTCCTGAACACGGCATTGTTTATTTTTTTTCCGAGGCTACTATTCCATTCTGTCCATATACCATTTCTTTTTGTCCATTCATCTGTTTATGGATCTTTTCTTGCTTCCATTTCTTGGCTATTTCAATATTGCTGCAGTGCACATTTGCCTGCCTCTGTCTTTCCGATTCTGGTCGTCTTAGGTTATAGGCCCAAAAAGTGCCCTGCCGCATCATATGGTAGCTCAGTTTTTCCCTTGTAAAGCAGCTCGATTCAGTTTGCGTTAGTGCTGTTACCACTTTACATCCCACCAGCAGCTAGAAGGTACACAGTTCTCTAAAACCCCTTCAGCATTTATAGTTTGTAGACTTTTTGCTGATGGTCATGACTGGTGTGAGCTGAAACCTTTTTGAATTTGAATTTGCCTGTGGCTAATAATTCCTTATACTGAGCTTTAGGCATGTCCTTTTTTTTCTTTTCCTTTTTTTTAAAGAGTGAGTACAACTTCCCTCCTCTTATTGACTTCTTGAAAATTTTCTCATGTCTTGAATTTTCTTGCCTATTCCCTACCGCAGGGCATTTTTTGAGGGCAGGTGTCATTTAGAGCCCTGCAGTCCTTGTGACTATTAAGCAACAATTGGCACTGGGTATAAAGCTGCTGTTGTGGGAAACAGCCACAAGGCGGCAGCATTATTACGTTCTCAACTCTTGTTACTAGGGCAACAGAGTCTTCCTCTAGGTAGTGTTCCGAGGTTGTAAATTAGAGTGGAATGTGCTGGGAGAAGCCCCGAGAAGTTTATGTATCCTTACTTATGTTTGTTTTTTAAATTTAATTTCTATTTCTTATCGGAGTAAATTTGATTAGAGTGTTTTGATTGTCTGCTGTACAGAATCGGCTCAATGATTCATACATATGTCTGTTCATCTTCGGATCCTGTTAGCATGTATGTGATTACAGAATGTATATTTTAAAGGTATTGGTGATTATATAATTCATATAGTTTATCTGTTATATGTTTATATACATTTAACATACATTAGTATATGTATGTAAACGCCATAGTCCTAATTTACCCAACCTCCCACCTTTCATTTTGGCTAACCATTAGTTTATTTGATAAGTCTGTGAGTGTCTTTTTTGTGGAAATATGTTCATTGGTAGCAATCTTAGGATAACATGTATAAATGATATCACAGGATATTTGTCATACCCTTTTTTTTTAATTAATAGCTACTTTATTTATTTATCTATTTATTTAGCTCTGTTGGGTCTTCGTTTCGTGCGAGGGCTTTCTCTAGTTGCGGCAAGCAGGGGCCACTCTTCATTGCGGTGCGCGGGCCTCTCACTATCGTGGCCCCTCCCGTTGCGGGGCACAGTCTCCAGATGCGCAGGCTCAGCAGTTGTGGCTCACGGTCCCAGTTGCTCCGTGGCACGTGGGATCCTCCCAGACCAGGGCTCGAACCCGCGTCCCCTGCATTAGCAGGCAGATTCTCAACCACTGCGCCACCAGGGAAGCCCCTGTCATGCCCTTTTGACTTACTTAACCTTATATGATTATTTCTAGGCTCAACTGTAGTCCTGAAAACGGCATTGTTCATTTTGTTCCCGAGGCTTCTATTCCATTTGGTACGTATACCACTTCGTCTTTGTCCATTCATCTGTTTATGGACCTTTTTTTGCTTCCATGTCTTGGCTATATCAATGTTGTTGCAGTTCACATTTGCCTGCCTCTGTCTTTCCGATTCTGGTGGTCTTAGGTTATAGGCCCAAAAGGTGCCCTGCCGCATCATATGGTAGCTCAATTTTTACCTTTGTAGCAGCTCCATTCAGTTTTCGTTAGTGCTGTTACCACTTTACATCCCACCAGCAGCTAGAAGGTACACATTTTTCTAAAACCCCTTAAGCATTTATACTTTGTAGTCTTTTTGCTGATGGTCATGACTGGTGTGAGCTGAAACCTTTTTGAATTTGAATTTGCATGTGGCTAATAATTCCTTATACTGATCTTTAAGCATATCCTTTTTTTTCTTTTCCTTTTTTTGATAAAGAGTGAGTACAACTTCCCTCTTCATATTGACTTCTTGAAAAATTTCGCATGTGTTGAATTTTCTTGCCTATTCCCCACTCCAGGGCATTTCTTGAGGGCAGGTGTCATTTAGCGCCCTGCAATCCTTGTGACTATGAAGCAACCATTAGCAGTGGGTTTAAAGCTGCTGTTGTGGGAAACAGCCACAAGGCAGCAGCATTATTACGTTCTCAATTCTTGTTACTAGGGCAACAGAGTCTTCCTGGAGGTAGTGTTCCGAGGTTGTAAATTAGAGTGGAATGTGCTGGGACAAGCCCCCAGAACTTCATGTCTCCTTACTTATGTTTGTTTTTTAAATTTAATTTCTATTTCTTATCGGAGTAAATTTGATTAGAGTGTTTTGATTGTCTGGCTGTACAGAATCTGCTCAATGATTCATACATATGTCTGTTCATCTTCGGATCCTGTTAGCATGTATGTAATTACAGAATGTATATTTTAAAGGTATTGTGATTATATAATTTATATAGTTTATATGTTATTTGTTTATATACATTTAACAAACATTACTATATGTATGTTAACGCCATAGTCCTAATTTACCCATCCTCCCACCTTTCATTTTGGCTAACCATTAGTTTATTTGATAAGTCTGTGAGTGTCTTTTTCTGTGGAAATATGTTCATTGGTAGCAATCTTAGGATAACATGTATAAATGATATCATAGGATATTTGTCATACCCTTTTGACTTACTTAACCTTATATGATGATTTCTAGGCTCAACTGTAGTCCTGAACACGGCATTGTTTATTTTTTTTCCGAGGCTACTATTCCATTCTGTCCATATACCACTTCTTTTTGTCCATTCATCTGTTTATGGATCTTTTTTTGCTTCCATTTCTTGGCTATTTCAATATTGTTGCAGTGCACATTTGCCTGCCTCTGTCTCTCCGATTCTGGTCGTCTTAGGTTATAGGCCCAAAAGGTGCCCTGCCGCATCATATGGTAGCTCAGTTTTTACCTTGTAAAGCAGCTCGATTCAGTTTGCGTTAGTGCTGTTACCACTTTAGATCCCACCAGAGCTAGGAGGTACAGAGTTCTCTAAAACCCCTTCAGCATTTATAGTTTGTAGACTTTTTGCTGATGGCCATTTGACTGGTGTGAGCTGAAACCTTTTTGGAGGTTGGATAGGCATGTGGCTAATAATTCCTTATACTGAGCTTTAGACATCCCCTTTTTCTTCTTTTCCTTTTTTTGTTAAAGAGTGAATACAACTTCCCTCTTCATATTGACTTTTTGAAAAATTTCTCAAGTGTTGAATTTTCTTGCCTATTCCCTACCCCAGGGCCTTTTTTGAGGGCAGGTGTCATTTAGAGCACTGCAGTCCTTGTGACTCGTAAGCAACCATTAGCACTGGGTTTAAAGCTGCTGTTTTGGGAAACAGCCACAAGGCGGCAGCATTATTACGTTCTCAACTCTTGTTACTAGGGCAACAGAGTCTTCCTGGAGGTAGTGTTCCGAGGTTGTAAACTAGAGTGGAATGTGCTGGGACAAGCCCCCAGAACATTATGTCTCCTTAATTATGTTTGTTTTTTTTAATTTAATTTCTATTTCTTATCGGAGTAAATTTGATTAGAGTGTTTTGATTGTCTGGCTGTACAGAATCGGCTCAATGATTCATACATATGTCTGTTCATTTTCGGATCCTGTTAGCATGTATGTGATTACACAATGTATATTTTAAAGGTATTGGTGATTATATAATTCATATAGTTTATCTGTTATATGTTTATATACATTTAACATATATTAGTATATTTATGTAAACGCCATAGTCCTAATTTACCCATCCTCCCACCTTTCATTTTGGCTAACCATTAGTTTATTTGATAAGTCTGTGAGTGTCTTTTTTTGTGGAAATATGTTCATTGGTAGCAATCTTAGGATAACATGTATAAATGATATCATAGAATATTTGTCATACCCTTTTTTTTAAATTAATAGCTACTTTATTTATTTATTTATCTATTTATTTAGCTGTGTTGGGTCTTCGTTTCGTGCGAGGGCTTTCTCTAGTTGCGGCAAGCGGGAGCCACTCTTCATTGCGGTGCGCGGGCCTTTCACTATCGTGGCCCCTCCCGTTGCGGGTCACAGGCTCCAGATGCGCAGACTCAGCAGTTGTGGCTCACGGTCCCAGTTGCTCCGTGGCACGTGGGAACCTCCCAGACCAGGGCTCGAACCCGCGTCCCCTGCATTAGCAGGCAGATTCTCAACCACTGCGCCACCAGGGAAGCCCCTGTCATACCCTTTTGACTTATTTAACCTTATATGATTATTTCTAGGCTCAACTGTAGTCCTGAAAACGGCATTGTTCATTTTGTTCCCGAGGCTTCTATTCCATTTGGTACGTATACCACTTCGTCTTTGTGCATTCATCTGTTTATGGACCTTTTTTTTGATTCCATGTCTTGGCTACTTCAATATTGCTGCAGTGCACATTTGCCTGCCTCTGTCTTTCCGATTCTGGTGGTCTTAGTTAATAGGCTCAAAAGGTGCCCTGTCGCATCATATGGTAGCTCAGTTTTTACCTTGTAAAGCAGCTCCATTCCGTTTTTGTTAGTGCTGTTACCACTTTAGATCCCACCAGAGCTAGGAGGTACAGAGTTCTCTAAAACCCCTTCAGCATTTATAGTTTGTAGACTTTTTGCTGATGGCCATTTGACTGGTGTGAGCTGAAACCTTTTTGGAGGTTGGATAGGCATGTGGCTAATAATTCCTTATACTGAGCTTTAGACATCCCCTTTTTCTTCTTTTCCTTTTTTTGTTAAAGAGTGAATACAACTTCCCTCTTTATATTGACTTTTTGAAAAATTTCTCATGTGTTGAATTTTCTTGCCTATTCCCTACCCCAGGGCCTTTTTTGAGGGCAGGTGTCATTTAGAGCACTGCAGTCCTTGTGACTCGTAAGCAACCATTAGCACTGGGTTTAAAGCTGCTGTTTTGGGAAACAGCCACAAGGCGGCAGCATTATTACGTTCTCAACTCTTGTTACTAGGGCAACAGAGTCTTCCTGGAGGTAGTGGTCCGAGGTTGTAAACTAGAGTGGAATGTGCTGGGACAAGCCCCCAGAACATTATGTCTCCTTAATTATGTTTGTTTTTTTAAATTTAATTTCTATTTCTTATCGGAGTAAATTTGATTAGAGTGTTTTGATTGTCTGGCTGTACAGAATCGGCTCAATGATTCATACATATGTCTGTTCATTTTCGGATCCTGTTAGCATGTATGTGATTACACAATGTATATTTTAAAGGTATTGGTGATTATATAATTCATATAGTTTATCTGTTATATGTTTATATACATTTAACATATATTAGTATATTTATGTAAACGCCATAGTCCTAATTTACCCATCCTCCCACCTTTCATTTTGGCTAACCATTAGTTTATTTCATAAGTCTGTGAGTGTCTTTTTTTGTGGAAATATGTTCATTGGTAGCAATCTTAGGATAACATGTATAAATGATATCATAGAATATTTGTCATACCCTTTTTTTAAATTAATAGCTACTTTATTTATTTATTTATTTATCTATTTATTTAGCTGTGTTGGGTCTTCGTTTCGTGCGAGGGCTTTCTCTAGTTGCGGCAAGCGGGAGCCACTCTTCATTGCGGTGCGCGGGCCTTTCACTATCGTGGCCCCTCCCGTTGCGGGTCACAGGCTCCAGATGCGCAGGCTCAGCAGTTGTGGCTCACGGTCCCAGTTGCTCCGTGGCACGTGGGATCCTCCCAGACCAGGGCTCGAACCCGCGTCCCCTGCATTAGCAGGCAGATTCTCAACCACTGCGCCACCAGGGAAGCCCCTGTCATACCCTTTTGACTTATTTAACCTTATATGATTATTTCTAGGCTCAACTGTAGTCCTGAAAACGGCATTGTTCATTTTGTTCCCGAGGCTTCTATTCCATTTGGTACGTATACCACTTCGTCTTTGTGCATTCATCTGTTTATGGACCTTTTTTTTGATTCCATGTCTTGGCTACTTCAATATTGCTGCAGTGCACATTTGCCTGCCTCTGTCTTTCCGATTCTGGTGGTCTTAGTTAATAGGCTCAAAAGGTGCCCTGTCGCATCATATGGTAGCTCAGTTTTTACCTTGTAAAGCAGCTCCATTCCGTTTTTGTTAGTGCTGTTACCACTTTAGATCCCACCAGAGCTAGGAGGTACAGAGTTCTCTAAAACCCCTTCTGCATTTATAGTTTGTGGACTTTTTGCTGATGGCCATTTGACCTGTGTGAGCTGAAACCTTTTTGGAGGTTGGATAGGCATGTGGCTAATAATTCCTTATCCTGAGCTTTAGGCATCCCCTTTTTCTTCTTTTCCTTTTTTTGTTAAAGAGTGAGTACAACTTCTCTCTTCATATTGACTTCTTGAAAAATTTCTCATGTGTTGAATTTTCTTGCCTATTCCCTACCCCAGGGCCTTTTTTGAGGGCAGGTGTCATTTAGAGCCCTGCAGTCCTTGTGACTCGTAAGCAACCATTAGCACTGGGTTTAAAGCTGCTGTTGTGGGAAACAGCCACAAGGCGGCAGCATTATTACGTTCTCAACTCTTGCTACTAGGGCAACATAGTCTTCCACGAGGTAGTGTTCCGAGGTTGTAAACTAGAGTGGAATGTGCTGGGACAAGCCCCCAGAACTATATATCTCCTTACATATGTTTGTTTTTTAAATTTAATTTCTATTTCTTATCGGAGTAAATTTGATTAGAGTGTTTTGATTGTCTGGCTGTACAGAATCTGCTCAATGATTCACACATATGTCTGTTCATCTTCGGATCCTGTTAGCATGTATGGAATTACAGAATGTATATTTTAAAGGTATTGTGATTATATAATTTATATAGTTTATATGTTTTTTGTTTATATACATTTAACAAACATTACTATATGTATGTTAACGCCATAGTCCTAATTTCCCCATCCTCCCACCTTTCATTTTGGCTAACCATTAGTTTATTTGATAAGTCTGTGAGTGTCTTTTTTTGTGGAAATATGTTCATTGGTAGCAATCTTAGGATAACATGTATAAATGATATCATCGGATATTTGTCATACCTTTTTGACTTACTTAACCTTATATGATTATTTCTAGGCTCAACTGTAGTCCTGAACACGGCATTGTTTATTTTTTTTCCGAGGCTACTATTCCATTCTGTCCATATACCATTTCTTTTTGTCCATTCATCTGTTTATGGATCTTTTCTTGCTTCCATTTCTTGGCTATTTCAATATTGCTGCAGTGCACATTTGCCTGCCTCTGTCTTTCCGATTCTGGTCGTCTTAGGTTATAGGCCCAAAAAGTGCCCTGCCGCATCATATGGTAGCTCAGTTTTTACCTTGTAAAGCAGCTCGATTCAGTTTGTGTTAGTGCTGTTACCACTTTACATCCCACCAGCAGCTAGAAGGTACACAGTTCTCTAAAACCCCTTCAGCATTTATAGTTTGTAGACATTTTCCTGATGGTCATTACTGGTGTGAGCTGAAACCTTTTTGAATTTGAATTTGCCTGTGGCTAATAATTCCTTATACTGAGCTTTAGGCATGTCCTTTTTTTTCTTTTCCTTTTTTTTAAAGAGTGAGTACAACTTCCCTCCTCTTATTGACTTCTTGAAAATTTTCTCATGTCTTGAATTTTCTTGCCTATTCCCTACCGCAGGGCATTTTTTGAGGGCAGGTGTCATTTAGAGCCCTGCAGTCCTTGTGACTATTAAGCAACAATTGGCACTGGGTATAAAGCTGCTGTTGTGGGAAACAGCCACAAGGCGGCAGCATTATTACGTTCTCAACTCTTGTTACTAGGGCAACAGAGTCTTCCTCTAGGTAGTGTTCCGAGGTTGTAAATTAGAGTGGAATGTGCTGGGAGAAGCCCCGAGAAGTTTATGTCTCCTTACTTATGTTTGTTTTTTAAATTTAATTTCTATTTCTTATCAGAGTAAATTTGATTAGAGTGTTTTGATTGTCTGCTGTACAGAATCGGCTCAGTGATTCATACATATGTCTGTTCATCTTCGGATCCTGTTAGCATGTATGTGATTACAGAATGTATATTTTAAAGGTATTGGTGATTATATAATTCATATAGTTTATCTGTTATATGTTTATATACATTTAACATACATTAGTATATGTATGTAAACGCCATAGTCCTAATTTACCCAACCTCCCACCTTTCATTTTGGCTAACCATTAGTTTATTTGATAAGTCTGTGAGTGTCTTTTTTGTGGAAATATGTTCATTGGTAGCAATCTTAGGATAACATGTATAAATGATATCACAGGATATTTGTCATACCCTTTTTTTTTAATTAATAGCTACTTTATTTATTTATTTATTTATTTAGCTCTGTTGGGTCTTCGTTTCGTGCGAGGGCTTTCTCTAGTTGCGGCAAGCAGGGGCCACTCTTCATTGCGGTGCGCGGGCCTCTCACTATCGTGGCCCCTCCCGTTGCGGGGCACAGTCTCCAGATGCGCAGGCTCAGCAGTTGTGGCTCACGGTCCCAGTTGCTCCGTGGCACGTGGGATCCTCCCAGACCAGGGCTCGAACCCGCGTCCCCTGCATTAGCAGGCAGATTCTCAACCACTGCGCCACCAGGGAAGCCCCTGTCATGCCCTTTTGACTTACTTAACCTTATATGATTATTTCTAGGCTCAACTGTAGTCCTGAAAACGGCATTGTTCATTTTGTTCCCGAGGCTTCTATTCCATTTGGTACGTATACCACTTCGTCTTTGTCCATTCATCTGTTTATGGACCTTTTTTTGCTTCCATGTCTTGGCTATATCAATGTTGTTGCAGTTCACATTTGCCTGCCTCTGTCTTTCCGATTCTGGTGGTCTTAGGTTATAGGCCCAAAAGGTGCCCTGCCGCATCATATGGTAGCTCAATTTTTACCTTTGTAGCAGCTCCATTCAGTTTTCGTTAGTGCTGTTACCACTTTACATCCCACCAGCAGCTAGAAGGTACACATTTTTCTAAAACCCCTTAAGCATTTATAGTTTGTAGTCTTTTTGCTGATGGTCATGACTGGTGTGAGCTGAAACCTTTTTGAATTTGAATTTGCATGTGGCTAATAATTCCTTATACTGATCTTTAAGCATATCCTTTTTTTTCTTTTCCTTTTTTTGATAAAGAGTGAGTACAACTTCCCTCTTCATATTGACTTCTTGAAAAATTTCTCATGTGTTGAATTTTCTTGCCTATTCCCCACTACAGGGCATTTCTTGAGGGCAGGTGTCATTTAGAGCCCTGCAATCCTTGTGACTATGAAGCAACCATTAGCAGTGGGTTTAAAGCTGCTGTTGTGGGAAACAGCCACAAGGCAGCAGCATTATTACGTTCTCAATTCTTGTTACTAGGGCAACAGAGTCTTCCTGGAGGTAGTGTTCCGAGGTTGTAAATTAGAGTGGAATGTGCTGGGACAAGCCCCCAGAACTTCATGTCTCCTTACTTATGTTTGTTTTTTAAATTTAATTTCTATTTCTTATCGGAGTAAATTTGATTAGAGTGTTTTGATTGTCTGGCTGTACAGAATCTGCTCAATGATTCATACATATGTCTGTTCATCTTCGGATCCTGTTAGCATGTATGTAATTACAGAATGTATATTTTAAAGGTATTGTGATTATATAATTTATATAGTTTATATGTTATTTGTTTATATACATTTAACAAACATTACTATATGTATGTTAACGCCATAGTCCTAATTTACCCATCCTCCCACCTTTCATTTTGGCTAACCATTAGTTTATTTGATAAGTCTGTGAGTGTCTTTTTCTGTGGAAATATGTTCATTGGTAGCAATCTTAGGATAACATGTATAAATGATATCATAGGATATTTGTCATACCCTTTTGACTTACTTAACCTTATATGATGATTTCTAGGCTCAACTGTAGTCCTGAACACGGCATTGTTTATTTTTTTTCCGAGGCTACTATTCCATTCTGTCCATATACCACTTCTTTTTGTCCATTCATCTGTTTATGGATCTTTTTTTGCTTCCATTTCTTGGCTATTTCAATTTTGTTGCAGTGCACATTTGCCTGCCTCTGTCTTTCCGATTCTGGTCGTCTTAGGTTATAGGCCCAAAAGGTGCCCTGCCGCATCATATGGTAGCTCAGTTTTTACCTTGTAAAGCAGCTCGATTCAGTTTGCGTTAGTGCTGTTACCACTTTAGATCCCACCAGAGCTAGGAGGTACAGAGTTCTCTAAAACCCCTTCAGCATTTATAGTTTGTAGACTTTTTGCTGATGGCCATTTGACTGGTGTGAGCTGAAACCTTTTTGGAGGTTGGATAGGCATGTGGCTAATAATTCCTTATACTGAGCTTTAGACATCCCCTTTTTCTTCTTTTCCTTTTTTTGTTAAAGTGTGAATACAACTTCCCTCTTCATATTGACTTTTTGAAAAATTTCTCATGTGTTGAATTTTCTTGCCTATTCCCTACCCCAGGGCCTTTTTTGAGGGCAGGTGTCATTTAGAGCACTGCAGTCCTTGTGACTCGTAAGCAACCATTAGCACTGGGTTTAAAGCTGCTGTTTTGGGAAACAGCCACAAGGCGGCAGCATTATTACGTTCTCAACTCTTGTTACTAGGGCAACAGAGTCGTCCTGGAGGTAGTGGTCCGAGGTTGTAAACTAGAGTGGAATGTGCTGGGACAAGCCCCCAGAACATTATGTCTCCTTAATTATGTTTGTTTTTTTAAATTTAATTTCTATTTCTTATCGGAGTAAATTTGATTAGAGTGTTTTGATTGTCTGGCTGTACAGAATCGGCTCAATGATTCATACATATGTCTGTTCATTTTCGGATCCTGTTAGCATGTATGTGATTACACAATGTATATTTTAAAGGTATTGGTGATTATATAATTCATATAGTTTATCTGTTATATGTTTATATACATTTAACATATATTAGTATATTTATGTAAACGCCATAGTCCTAATTTACCCATCCTCCCACCTTTCATTTTGGCTAACCATTAGTTTATTTGATAAGTCTGTGAGTGTCTTTTTTGTGGAAATATGTTCATTGGTAGCAATCTTAGGATAACATGTATAAATGATATCACAGGATATTTGTCATACCCTTTTTTTTTAATTAATAGCTACTTTATTTATTTATCTATTTATTTAGCTCTGTTGGGTCTTCGTTTCGTGCGAGGGCTTTCTCTAGTTGCGGCAAGCAGGGGCCACTCTTCATTGCGGTGCGCGGGCCTCTCACTATCGTGGCCCCTCCCGTTGCGGGGCACAGTCTCCAGATGCGCAGGCTCAGCAGTTGTGGCTCACGGTCCCAGTTGCTCCGTGGCACGTGGGATCCTCCCAGACCAGGGCTCGAACCCGCGTCCCCTGCATTAGCAGGCAGATTCTCAACCACTGCGCCACCAGGGAAGCCCCTGTCATGCCCTTTTGACTTACTTAACCTTATATGATTATTTCTAGGCTCAACTGTAGTCCTGAAAACGGCATTGTTCATTTTGTTCCCGAGGCTTCTATTCCATTTGGTACGTATACCACTTCGTCTTTGTCCATTCATCTGTTTATGGACCTTTTTTTGCTTCCATGTCTTGGCTATATCAATGTTGTTGCAGTTCACATTTGCCTGCCTCTGTCTTTCCGATTCTGGTGGTCTTAGGTTATAGGCCCAAAAGGTGCCCTGCCGCATCATATGGTAGCTCAATTTTTACCTTTGTAGCAGCTCCATTCAGTTTTCGTTAGTGCTGTTACCACTTTACATCCCACCAGCAGCTAGAAGGTACACATTTTTCTAAAACCCCTTAAGCATTTATACTTTGTAGTCTTTTTGCTGATGGTCATGACTGGTGTGAGCTGAAACCTTTTTGAATTTGAATTTGCATGTGGCTAATAATTCCTTATACTGATCTTTAAGCATATCCTTTTTTTTCTTTTCCTTTTTTTGATAAAGAGTGAGTACAACTTCCCTCTTCATATTGACTTCTTGAAAAATTTCGCATGTGTTGAATTTTCTTGCCTATTCCCCACTCCAGGGCATTTCTTGAGGGCAGGTGTCATTTAGCGCCCTGCAATCCTTGTGACTATGAAGCAACCATTAGCAGTGGGTTTAAAGCTGCTGTTGTGGGAAACAGCCACAAGGCAGCAGCATTATTACGTTCTCAATTCTTGTTACTAGGGCAACAGAGTCTTCCTGGAGGTAGTGTTCCGAGGTTGTAAATTAGAGTGGAATGTGCTGGGACAAGCCCCCAGAACTTCATGTCTCCTTACTTATGTTTGTTTTTTAAATTTAATTTCTATTTCTTATCGGAGTAAATTTGATTAGAGTGTTTTGATTGTCTGGCTGTACAGAATCTGCTCAATGATTCATACATATGTCTGTTCATCTTCGGATCCTGTTAGCATGTATGTAATTACAGAATGTATATTTTAAAGGTATTGTGATTATATAATTTATATAGTTTATATGTTATTTGTTTATATACATTTAACAAACATTACTATATGTATGTTAACGCCATAGTCCTAATTTACCCATCCTCCCACCTTTCATTTTGGCTAACCATTAGTTTATTTGATAAGTCTGTGAGTGTCTTTTTCTGTGGAAATATGTTCATTGGTAGCAATCTTAGGATAACATGTATAAATGATATCATAGGATATTTGTCATACCCTTTTGACTTACTTAACCTTATATGATGATTTCTAGGCTCAATTGTAGTCCTGAACACGGCATTGTTTATTTTTTTTCCGAGGCTACTATTCCATTCTGTCCATATACCACTTCTTTTTGTCCATTCATCTGTTTATGGATCTTTTTTTGCTTCCATTTCTTGGCTATTTCAATATTGTTGCAGTGCACATTTGCCTGCCTCTGTCTCTCCGATTCTGGTCGTCTTAGGTTATAGGCCCAAAAGGTGCCCTGCCGCATCATATGGTAGCTCAGTTTTTACCTTGTAAAGCAGCTCGATTCAGTTTGCGTTAGTGCTGTTACCACTTTAGATCCCACCAGAGCTAGGAGGTACAGAGTTCTCTAAAACCCATTCAGCATTTATAGTTTGTAGACTTTTTGCTGATGGCCATTTGACTGGTATGAGCTGAAACCTTTTTGGAGGTTGGATAGGCATGTGGCTAATAATTCCTTATACTGAGCTTTAGACATCCCCTTTTTCTTCTTTTCCTTTTTTTGTTAAAGAGTGAATACAACTTCCCTCTTCATATTGACTTTTTGAAAAATTTCTCATGTGTTGAATTTTCTTGCCTATTCCCTACCCCAGGGCCTTTTTTGAGGGCAGGTGTCATTTAGAGCACTGCAGTCCTTGTGACTCGTAAGCAACCATTAGCACTGGGTTTAAAGCTGCTGTTTTGGGAAACAGCCACAAGGCGGCAGCATTATTACGTTCTCAACTCTTGTTACTAGGGCAACAGAGTCTTCCTGGAGGTAGTGTTCCGAGGTTGTAAACTAGAGTGGAATGTGCTGGGACAAGCCCCCAGAACATTATGTCTCCTTAATTATGTTTGTTTTTTTAAATTTAATTTCTATTTCTTATCGGAGTAAATTTGATTAGAGTGTTTTGATTGTCTGGCTGTACAGAATCGGCTCAATGATTCATACATATGTCTGTTCATTTTCGGATCCTGTTAGCATGTATGTGATTACACAATGTATATTTTAAAGGTATTGGTGATTATATAATTCATATAGTTTATCTGTTATATGTTTATATACATTTAACATATATTAGTATATTTATGTAAACGCCATAGTCCTAATTTACCCATCCTCCCACCTTTCATTTTGGCTAACCATTAGTTTATTTGATAAGTCTGTGAGTGTCTTTTTTGTGGAAATATGTTCATTGGTAGCAATCTTAGGATAACATGTATAAATGATATCACAGGATATTTGTCATACCCTTTTTTTTTAATTAATAGCTACTTTATTTATTTATCTATTTATTTAGCTCTGTTGGGTCTTCGTTTCGTGCGAGGGCTTTCTCTAGTTGCGGCAAGCAGGGGCCACTCTTCATTGCGGTGCGCGGGCCTCTCACTATCGTGGCCCCTCCCGTTGCGGGGCACAGTCTCCAGATGCGCAGGCTCAGCAGTTGTGGCTCACGGTCCCAGTTGCTCCGTGGCACGTGGGATCCTCCCAGACCAGGGCTCGAACCCGCGTCCCCTGCATTAGCAGGCAGATTCTCAACCACTGCGCCACCAGGGAAGCCCCTGTCATGCCCTTTTGACTTACTTAACCTTATATGATTATTTCTAGGCTCAACTGTAGTCCTGAAAACGGCATTGTTCATTTTGTTCCCGAGGCTTCTATTCCATTTGGTACGTATACCACTTCGTCTTTGTCCATTCATCTGTTTATGGACCTTTTTTTGCTTCCATGTCTTGGCTATATCAATGTTGTTGCAGTTCACATTTGCCTGCCTCTGTCTTTCCGATTCTGGTGGTCTTAGGTTATAGGCCCAAAAGGTGCCCTGCCGCATCATATGGTAGCTCAATTTTTACCTTTGTAGCAGCTCCATTCAGTTTTCGTTAGTGCTGTTACCACTTTACATCCCACCAGCAGCTAGAAGGTACACATTTTTCTAAAACCCCTTAAGCATTTATACTTTGTAGTCTTTTTGCTGATGGTCATGACTGGTGTGAGCTGAAACCTTTTTGAATTTGAATTTGCATGTGGCTAATAATTCCTTATACTGATCTTTAAGCATATCCTTTTTTTTCTTTTCCTTTTTTTGATAAAGAGTGAGTACAACTTCCCTCTTCATATTGACTTCTTGAAAAATTTCGCATGTGTTGAATTTTCTTGCCTATTCCCCACTCCAGGGCATTTCTTGAGGGCAGGTGTCATTTAGAGCCCTGCAATCCTTGTGACTATGAAGCAACCATTAGCAGTGGGTTTAAAGCTGCTGTTGTGGGAAACAGCCACAAGGCAGCAGCATTATTACGTTCTCAATTCTTGTTACTAGGGCAACAGAGTCTTCCTGGAGGTAGTGTTCCGAGGTTGTAAATTAGAGTGGAATGTGCTGGGACAAGCCCCCAGAACTTCATGTCTCCTTACTTATGTTTGTTTTTTAAATTTAATTTCTATTTCTTATCGGAGTAAATTTGATTAGAGTGTTTTGATTGTCTGGCTGTACAGAATCTGCTCAATGATTCATACATATGTCTGTTCATCTTCGGATCCTGTTAGCATGTATGTAATTACAGAATGTATATTTTAAAGGTATTGTGATTATATAATTTATATAGTTTATATGTTATTTGTTTATATACATTTAACAAACATTACTATATGTATGTTAACGCCATAGTCCTAATTTACCCATCCTCCCACCTTTCATTTTGGCTAACCATTAGTTTATTTGATAAGTCTGTGAGTGTCTTTTTCTGTGGAAATATGTTCATTGGTAGCAATCTTAGGATAACATGTATAAATGATATCATAGGATATTTGTCATACCCTTTTGACTTACTTAACCTTATATGATGATTTCTAGGCTCAATTGTAGTCCTGAACACGGCATTGTTTATTTTTTTTCCGAGGCTACTATTCCATTCTGTCCATATACCACTTCTTTTTGTCCATTCATCTGTTTATGGATCTTTTTTTGCTTCCATTTCTTGGCTATTTCAATATTGTTGCAGTGCACATTTGCCTGCCTCTGTCTCTCCGATTCTGGTCGTCTTAGGTTATAGGCCCAAAAGGTGCCCTGCCGCATCATATGGTAGCTCAGTTTTTACCTTGTAAAGCAGCTCGATTCAGTTTGCGTTAGTGCTGTTACCACTTTAGATCCCACCAGAGCTAGGAGGTACAGAGTTCTCTAAAACCCATTCAGCATTTATAGTTTGTAGACTTTTTGCTGATGGCCATTTGACTGGTGTGAGCTGAAACCTTTTTGGAGGTTGGATAGGCATGTGGCTAATAATTCCTTATACTGAGCTTTAGACATCCCCTTTTTCTTCTTTTCCTTTTTTTGTTAAAGAGTGAATACAACTTCCCTCTTCATATTGACTTTTTGAAAAATTTCTCATGTGTTGAATTTTCTTGCCTATTCCCTACCCCAGGGCCTTTTTTGAGGGCAGGTGTCATTTAGAGCACTGCAGTCCTTGTGACTCGTAAGCAACCATTAGCACTGGGTTTAAAGCTGCTGTTTTGGGAAACAGCCACAAGGCGGCAGCATTATTACGTTCTCAACTCTTGTTACTAGGGCAACAGAGTCTTCCTGGAGGTAGTGTTCCGAGGTTGTAAACTAGAGTGGAATGTGCTGGGACAAGCCCCCAGAACATTATGTCTCCTTAATTATGTTTGTTTTTTTTAATTTAATTTCTATTTCTTATCGGAGTAAATTTGATTAGAGTGTTTTGATTGTCTGGCTGTACAGAATCGGCTCAATGATTCATACATATGTCTGTTCATTTTCGGATCCTGTTAGCATGTATGTGATTACACAATGTATATTTTAAAGGTATTGGTGATTATATAATTCATATAGTTTATCTGTTATATGTTTATATACATTTAACATATATTAGTATATTTATGTAAACGCCATAGTCCTAATTTACCCATCCTCCCACCTTTCATTTTGGCTAACCATTAGTTTATTTGATAAGTCTGTGAGTGTCTTTTTTTGTGGAAATATGTTCATTGGTAGCAATCTTAGGATAACATGTATAAATGATATCATAGAATATTTGTCATACCCTTTTTTTTAAATTAATAGCTACTTTATTTATTTATTTATCTATTTATTTAGCTGTGTTGGGTCTTCGTTTCGTGCGAGGGCTTTCTCTAGTTGCGGCAAGCGGGAGCCACTCTTCATTGCGGTGCGCGGGCCTTTCACTATCGTGGCCCCTCCCGTTGCGGGTCACAGGCTCCAGATGCGCAGACTCAGCAGTTGTGGCTCACGGTCCCAGTTGCTCCGTGGCACGTGGGAACCTCCCAGACCAGGGCTCGAACCCGCGTCCCCTGCATTAGCAGGCAGATTCTCAACCACTGCGCCACCAGGGAAGCCCCTGTCATACCCTTTTGACTTATTTAACCTTATATGATTATTTCTAGGCTCAACTGTAGTCCTGAAAACGGCATTGTTCATTTTGTTCCCGAGGCTTCTATTCCATTTGGTACGTATACCACTTCGTCTTTGTGCATTCATCTGTTTATGGACCTTTTTTTTGATTCCATGTCTTGGCTACTTCAATATTGCTGCAGTGCACATTTGCCTGCCTCTGTCTTTCCGATTCTGGTGGTCTTAGTTAATAGGCTCAAAAGGTGCCCTGTCGCATCATATGGTAGCTCAGTTTTTACCTTGTAAAGCAGCTCCATTCCGTTTTTGTTAGTGCTGTTACCACTTTAGATCCCACCAGAGCTAGGAGGTACAGAGTTCTCTAAAACCCCTTCTGCATTTATAGTTTGTGGACTTTTTGCTGATGGCCATTTGACCTGTGTGAGCTGAAACCTTTTTGGAGGTTGGATAGGCATGTGGCTAATAATTCCTTATCCTGAGCTTTAGGCATCCCCTTTTTCTTCTTTTCCTTTTTTTGTTAAAGAGTGAGTACAACTTCTCTCTTCATATTGACTTCTTGAAAAATTTCTCATGTGTTGAATTTTCTTGCCTATTCCCTACCCCAGGGCCTTTTTTGAGGGCAGGTGTCATTTAGAGCCCTGCAGTCCTTGTGACTCGTAAGCAACCATTAGCACTGGGTTTAAAGCTGCTGTTGTGGGAAACAGCCACAAGGCGGCAGCATTATTACGTTCTCAACTCTTGCTACTAGGGCAACATAGTCTTCCACGAGGTAGTGTTCCGAGGTTGTAAACTAGAGTGGAATGTGCTGGGACAAGCCCCCAGAACTATATATCTCCTTACATATGTTTGTTTTTTAAATTTAATTTCTATTTCTTATCGGAGTAAATTTGATTAGAGTGTTTTGATTGTCTGGCTGTACAGAATCTGCTCAATGATTCACACATATGTCTGTTCATCTTCGGATCCTGTTAGCATGTATGGAATTACAGAATGTATATTTTAAAGGTATTGTGATTATATAATTTATATAGTTTATATGTTTTTTGTTTATATACATTTAACAAACATTACTATATGTATGTTAACGCCATAGTCCTAATTTCCCCATCCTCCCACCTTTCATTTTGGCTAACCATTAGTTTATTTGATAAGTCTGTGAGTGTCTTTTTTTGTGGAAATATGTTCATTGGTAGCAATCTTAGGATAACATGTATAAATGATATCATCGTATATTTGTCATACCTTTTTGACTTACTTAACCTTATATGATTATTTCTAGGCTCAACTGTAGTCCTGAACACGGCATTGTTTATTTTTTTTCCGAGGCTACTATTCCATTCTGTCCATATACCATTTCTTTTTGTCCATTCATCTGTTTATGGATCTTTTCTTGCTTCCATTTCTTGGCTATTTCAATATTGCTGCAGTGCACATTTGCCTGCCTCTGTCTTTCCGATTCTGGTCGTCTTAGGTTATAGGCCCAAAAAGTGCCCTGCCGCATCATATGGTAGCTCAGTTTTTCCCTTGTAAAGCAGCTCGATTCAGTTTGCGTTAGTGCTGTTACCACTTTACATCCCACCAGCAGCTAGAAGGTACACAGTTCTCTAAAACCCCTTCAGCATTTATAGTTTGTAGACTTTTTGCTGATGGTCATGACTGGTGTGAGCTGAAACCTTTTTGAATTTGAATTTGCCTGTGGCTAATAATTCCTTATACTGAGCTTTAGGCATGTCCTTTTTTTTCTTTTCCTTTTTTTTAAAGAGTGAGTACAACTTCCCTCCTCTTATTGACTTCTTGAAAATTTTCTCATGTCTTGAATTTTCTTGCCTATTCCCTACCGCAGGGCATTTTTTGAGGGCAGGTGTCATTTAGAGCCCTGCAGTCCTTGTGACTATTAAGCAACAATTGGCACTGGGTATAAAGCTGCTGTTGTGGGAAACAGCCACAAGGCGGCAGCATTATTACGTTCTCAACTCTTGTTACTAGGGCAACAGAGTCTTCCTCTAGGTAGTGTTCCGAGGTTGTAAATTAGAGTGGAATGTGCTGGGAGAAGCCCCGAGAAGTTTATGTCTCCTTACTTATGTTTGTTTTTTAAATTTAATTTCTATTTCTTATCGGAGTAAATTTGATTAGAGTGTTTTGATTGTCTGCTGTACAGAATCGGCTCAATGATTCATACATATGTCTGTTCATCTTCGGATCCTGTTAGCATGTATGTGATTACAGAATGTATATTTTAAAGGTATTGGTGATTATATAATTCATATAGTTTATCTGTTATATGTTTATATACATTTAACATACATTAGTATATGTATGTAAACGCCATAGTCCTAATTTACCCAACCTCCCACCTTTCATTTTGGCTAACCATTAGTTTATTTGATAAGTCTGTGAGTGTCTTTTTTGTGGAAATATGTTCATTGGTAGCAATCTTAGGATAACATGTATAAATGATATCACAGGATATTTGTCATACCCTTTTTTTTTAATTAATAGCTACTTTATTTATTTATCTATTTATTTAGCTCTGTTGGGTCTTCGTTTCGTGCGAGGGCTTTCTCTAGTTGCGGCAAGCAGGGGCCACTCTTCATTGCGGTGCGCGGGCCTCTCACTATCGTGGCCCCTCCCGTTGCGGGGCACAGTCTCCAGATGCGCAGGCTCAGCAGTTGTGGCTCACGGTCCCAGTTGCTCCGTGGCACGTGGGATCCTCCCAGACCAGGGCTCGAACCCGCGTCCCCTGCATTAGCAGGCAGATTCTCAACCACTGCGCCACCAGGGAAGCCCCTGTCATGCCCTTTTGACTTACTTAACCTTATATGATTATTTCTAGGCTCAACTGTAGTCCTGAAAACGGCATTGTTCATTTTGTTCCCGAGGCTTCTATTCCATTTGGTACGTATACCACTTCGTCTTTGTCCATTCATCTGTTTATGGACCTTTTTTTGCTTCCATGTCTTGGCTATATCAATGTTGTTGCAGTTCACATTTGCCTGCCTCTGTCTTTCCGATTCTGGTGGTCTTAGGTTATAGGCCCAAAAGGTGCCCTGCCGCATCATATGGTAGCTCAATTTTTACCTTTGTAGCAGCTCCATTCAGTTTTCGTTAGTGCTGTTACCACTTTACATCCCACCAGCAGCTAGAAGGTACACATTTTTCTAAAACCCCTTAAGCATTTATACTTTGTAGTCTTTTTGCTGATGGTCATGACTGGTGTGAGCTGAAACCTTTTTGAATTTGAATTTGCATGTGGCTAATAATTCCTTATACTGATCTTTAAGCATATCCTTTTTTTTCTTTTCCTTTTTTTGATAAAGAGTGAGTACAACTTCCCTCTTCATATTGACTTCTTGAAAAATTTCGCATGTGTTGAATTTTCTTGCCTATTCCCCACTCCAGGGCATTTCTTGAGGGCAGGTGTCATTTAGCGCCCTGCAATCCTTGTGACTATGAAGCAACCATTAGCAGTGGGTTTAAAGCTGCTGTTGTGGGAAACAGCCACAAGGCAGCAGCATTATTACGTTCTCAATTCTTGTTACTAGGGCAACAGAGTCTTCCTGGAGGTAGTGTTCCGAGGTTGTAAATTAGAGTGGAATGTGCTGGGACAAGCCCCCAGAACTTCATGTCTCCTTACTTATGTTTGTTTTTTAAATTTAATTTCTATTTCTTATCGGAGTAAATTTGATTAGAGTGTTTTGATTGTCTGGCTGTACAGAATCTGCTCAATGATTCACACATATGTCTGTTCATCTTCGGATCCTGTTAGCATGTATGGAATTACAGAATGTATATTTTAAAGGTATTGTGATTATATAATTTATATAGTTTATATGTTTTTTGTTTATATACATTTAACAAACATTACTATATGTATGTTAACGCCATAGTCCTAATTTATCCATCCTCCCACCTTTCATTTTGGCTAACCATTAGTTTATTTGATAAGTCTGTGAGTGTCTTTTTTTGTGGAAATATGTTCATTGGTAGCAATCTTAGGATAACATGTATAAATGATATCATCGTATATTTGTCATACCTTTTTGACTTACTTAACCTTATATGATTATTTCTAGGCTCAACTGTAGTCCTGAACACGGCATTGTTTATTTTTTTTCCGAGGCTACTATTCCATTCTGTCCATATACCATTTCTTTTTGTCCATTCATCTGTTTATGGATCTTTTCTTGCTTCCATTTCTTGGCTATTTCAATATTGCTGCAGTGCACATTTGCCTGCCTCTGTCTTTCCGATTCTGGTCGTCTTAGGTTATAGGCCCAAAAAGTGCCCTGCCGCATCATATGGTAGCTCAGTTTTTCCCTTGTAAAGCAGCTCGATTCAGTTTGCGTTAGTGCTGTTACCACTTTACATCCCACCAGCAGCTAGAAGGTACACAGTTCTCTAAAACCCCTTCAGCATTTATAGTTTGTAGACTTTTTGCTGATGGTCATGACTGGTGTGAGCTGAAACCTTTTTGAATTTGAATTTGCCTGTGGCTAATAATTCCTTATACTGAGCTTTAGGCATGTCCTTTTTTTTCTTTTCCTTTTTTTTAAAGAGTGAGTACAACTTCCCTCCTCTTATTGACTTCTTGAAAATTTTCTCATGTCTTGAATTTTCTTGCCTATTCCCTACCGCAGGGCATTTTTTGAGGGCAGGTGTCATTTAGAGCCCTGCAGTCCTTGTGACTATTAAGCAACAATTGGCACTGGGTATAAAGCTGCTGTTGTGGGAAACAGCCACAAGGCGGCAGCATTATTACGTTCTCAACTCTTGTTACTAGGGCAACAGAGTCTTCCTCTAGGTAGTGTTCCGAGGTTGTAAATTAGAGTGGAATGTGCTGGGAGAAGCCCCGAGAAGTTTATGTCTCCTTACTTATGTTTGTTTTTTAAATTTAATTTCTATTTCTTATTGGAGTAAATTTGATTAGAGTGTTTTGATTGTCTGCTGTACAGAATCGGCTCAATGATTCATACATATGTCTGTTCATCTTCGGATCCTGTTAGCATGTATGTGATTACAGAATGTATATTTTAAAGGTATTGGTGATTATATAATTCATATAGTTTATCTGTTATATGTTTATATACATTTAACATACATTAGTATATGTATGTAAACGCCATAGTCCTAATTTACCCAACCTCCCACCTTTCATTTTGGCTAACCATTAGTTTATTTGATAAGTCTGTGAGTGTCTTTTTTGTGGAAATATGTTCATTGGTAGCAATCTTAGGATAACATGTATAAATGATATCACAGGATATTTGTCATACCCTTTTTTTTTAATTAATAGCTACTTTATTTATTTATCTATTTATTTAGCTCTGTTGGGTCTTCGTTTCGTGCGAGGGCTTTCTCTAGTTGCGGCAAGCAGGGGCCACTCTTCATTGCGGTGCGCGGGCCTCTCACTATCGTGGCCCCTCCCGTTGCGGGGCACAGTCTCCAGATGCGCAGGCTCAGCAGTTGTGGCTCACGGTCCCAGTTGCTCCGTGGCACGTGGGATCCTCCCAGACCAGGGCTCGAACCCGCGTCCCCTGCATTAGCAGGCAGATTCTCAACCACTGCGCCACCAGGGAAGCCCCTGTCATGCCCTTTTGACTTACTTAACCTTATATGATTATTTCTAGGCTCAACTGTAGTCCTGAAAACGGCATTGTTCATTTTGTTCCCGAGGCTTCTATTCCATTTGGTACGTATACCACTTCGTCTTTGTCCATTCATCTGTTTATGGACCTTTTTTTGCTTCCATGTCTTGGCTATATCAATGTTGTTGCAGTTCACATTTGCCTGCCTCTGTCTTTCCGATTCTGGTGGTCTTAGGTTATAGGCCCAAAAGGTGCCCTGCCGCATCATATGGTAGCTCAATTTTTACCTTTGTAGCAGCTCCATTCAGTTTTCGTTAGTGCTGTTACCACTTTACATCCCACCAGCAGCTAGAAGGTACACATTTTTCTAAAACCCCTTAAGCATTTATACTTTGTAGTCTTTTTGCTGATGGTCATGACTGGTGTGAGCTGAAACCTTTTTGAATTTGAATTTGCATGTGGCTAATAATTCCTTATACTGATCTTTAAGCATATCCTTTTTTTTCTTTTCCTTTTTTTGATAAAGAGTGAGTACAACTTCCCTCTTCATATTGACTTCTTGAAAAATTTCGCATGTGTTGAATTTTCTTGCCTATTCCCCACTCCAGGGCATTTCTTGAGGGCAGGTGTCATTTAGCGCCCTGCAATCCTTGTGACTATGAAGCAACCATTAGCAGTGGGTTTAAAGCTGCTGTTGTGGGAAACAGCCACAAGGCAGCAGCATTATTACGTTCTCAATTCTTGTTACTAGGGCAACAGAGTCTTCCTGGAGGTAGTGTTCCGAGGTTGTAAATTAGAGTGGAATGTGCTGGGACAAGCCCCCAGAACTTCATGTCTCCTTACTTATGTTTGTTTTTTAAATTTAATTTCTATTTCTTATCGGAGTAAATTTGATTAGAGTGTTTTGATTGTCTGGCTGTACAGAATCTGCTCAATGATTCATACATATGTCTGTTCATCTTCGGATCCTGTTAGCATGTATGTAATTACAGAATGTATATTTTAAAGGTACTGTGATTATATAATTTATATAGTTTATATGTTATTTGTTTATATACATTTAACAAACATTACTATATGTATGTTAACGCCATAGTCCTAATTTACCCATCCTCCCACCTTTCATTTTGGCTAACCATTAGTTTATTTGATAAGTCTGTGAGTGTCTTTTTCTGTGGAAATATGTTCATTGGTAGCAATCTTAGGATAACATGTATAAATGATATCATAGGATATTTGTCATACCCTTTTGACTTACTTAACCTTATATGATGATTTCTAGGCTCAACTGTAGTCCTGAACACGGCATTGTTTATTTTTTTTCCGAGGCTACTATTCCATTCTGTCCATATACCACTTCTTTTTGTCCATTCATCTGTTTATGGATCTTTTTTTGCTTCCATTTCTTGGCTATTTCAATAATGTTGCAGTGCACATTTGCCTGCCTCTGTCTCTCCGATTCTGGTCGTCTTAGGTTATAGGCCCAAAAGGTGCCCTGCCGCATCATATGGTAGCTCAGTTTTTACCTTGTAAAGCAGCTCGATTCAGTTTGCGTTAGTGCTGTTACCACTTTAGATCCCACCAGAGCTAGGAGGTACAGAGTTCTCTAAAACCCCTTCAGCATTTATAGTTTGTAGACTTTTTGCTGATGGCCATTTGACTGGTGTGAGCTGAAACCTTTTTGGAGGTTGGATAGGCATGTGGCTAATAATTCCTTATACTGAGCTTTAGACATCCCCTTTTTCTTCTTTTCCTTTTTTTGTTAAAGAGTGAATACAACTTCCCTCTTCATATTGACTTTTTGAAAAATTTCTCAAGTGTTGAATTTTCTTGCCTATTCCCTACCCCAGGGCCTTTTTTGAGGGCAGGTGTCATTTAGAGCACTGCAGTCCTTGTGACTCGTAAGCAACCATTAGCACTGGGTTTAAAGCTGCTGTTTTGGGAAACAGCCACAAGGCGGCAGCATTATTACGTTCTCAACTCTTGTTACTAGGGCAACAGAGTCTTCCTGGAGGTAGTGTTCCGAGGTTGTAAACTAGAGTGGAATGTGCTGGGACAAGCCCCCAGAACATTATGTCTCCTTAATTATGTTTGTTTTTTTTAATTTAATTTCTATTTCTTATCGGAGTAAATTTGATTAGAGTGTTTTGATTGTCTGGCTGTACAGAATCGGCTCAATGATTCATACATATGTCTGTTCATTTTCGGATCCTGTTAGCATGTATGTGATTACACAATGTATATTTTAAAGGTATTGGTGATTATATAATTCATATAGTTTATCTGTTATATGTTTATATACATTTAACATATATTAGTATATTTATGTAAACGCCATAGTCCTAATTTACCCATCCTCCCACCTTTCATTTTGGCTAACCATTAGTTTATTTGATAAGTCTGTGAGTGTCTTTTTTTGTGGAAATATGTTCATTGGTAGCAATCTTAGGATAACATGTATAAATGATATCATAGAATATTTGTCATACCCTTTTTTTTAAATTAATAGCTACTTTATTTATTTATTTATCTATTTATTTAGCTGTGTTGGGTCTTCGTTTCGTGCGAGGGCTTTCTCTAGTTGCGGCAAGCGGGAGCCACTCTTCATTGCGGTGCGCGGGCCTTTCACTATCGTGGCCCCTCCCGTTGCGGGTCACAGGCTCCAGATGCGCAGACTCAGCAGTTGTGGCTCACGGTCCCAGTTGCTCCGTGGCACGTGGGAACCTCCCAGACCAGGGCTCGAACCCGCGTCCCCTGCATTAGCAGGCAGATTCTCAACCACTGCGCCACCAGGGAAGCCCCTGTCATACCCTTTTGACTTATTTAACCTTATATGATTATTTCTAGGCTCAACTGTAGTCCTGAAAACGGCATTGTTCATTTTGTTCCCGAGGCTTCTATTCCATTTGGTACGTATACCACTTCGTCTTTGTGCATTCATCTGTTTATGGACCTTTTTTTTGATTCCATGTCTTGGCTACTTCAATATTGCTGCAGTGCACATTTGCCTGCCTCTGTCTTTCCGATTCTGGTGGTCTTAGTTAATAGGCTCAAAAGGTGCCCTGTCGCATCATATGGTAGCTCAGTTTTTACCTTGTAAAGCAGCTCCATTCCGTTTTTGTTAGTGCTGTTACCACTTTAGATCCCACCAGAGCTAGGAGGTACAGAGTTCTCTAAAACCCCTTCAGCATTTATAGTTTGTAGACTTTTTGCTGATGGCCATTTGACTGGTGTGAGCTGAAACCTTTTTGGAGGTTGGATAGGCATGTGGCTAATAATTCCTTATACTGAGCTTTAGACATCCCCTTTTTCTTCTTTTCCTTTTTTTGTTAAAGAGTGAATACAACTTCCCTCTTTATATTGACTTTTTGAAAAATTTCTCATGTGTTGAATTTTCTTGCCTATTCCCTACCCCAGGGCCTTTTTTGAGGGCAGGTGTCATTTAGAGCACTGCAGTCCTTGTGACTCGTAAGCAACCATTAGCACTGGGTTTAAAGCTGCTGTTTTGGGAAACAGCCACAAGGCGGCAGCATTATTACGTTCTCAACTCTTGTTACTAGGGCAACAGAGTCTTCCTGGAGGTAGTGGTCCGAGGTTGTAAACTAGAGTGGAATGTGCTGGGACAAGCCCCCAGAACATTATGTCTCCTTAATTATGTTTGTTTTTTTAAATTTAATTTCTATTTCTTATCGGAGTAAATTTGATTAGAGTGTTTTGATTGTCTGGTTGTACAGAATCGGCTCAATGATTCATACATATGTCTGTTCATTTTCGGATCCTGTTAGCATGTATGTGATTACACAATGTATATTTTAAAGGTATTGGTGATTATATAATTCATATAGTTTATCTGTTATATGTTTATATACATTTAACATATATTAGTATATTTATGTAAACGCCATAGTCCTAATTTACCCATCCTCCCACCTTTCATTTTGGCTAACCATTAGTTTATTTCATAAGTCTGTGAGTGTCTTTTTTTGTGGAAATATGTTCATTGGTAGCAATCTTAGGATAACATGTATAAATGATATCATAGAATATTTGTCATACCCTTTTTTTAAATTAATAGCTACTTTATTTATTTATTTATTTATCTATTTATTTAGCTGTGTTGGGTCTTCGTTTCGTGCGAGGGCTTTCTCTAGTTGCGGCAAGCGGGAGCCACTCTTCATTGCGGTGCGCGGGCCTTTCACTATCGTGGCCCCTCCCGTTGCGGGTCACAGGCTCCAGATGCGCAGGCTCAGCAGTTGTGGCTCACGGTCCCAGTTGCTCCGTGGCACGTGGGATCCTCCCAGACCAGGGCTCGAACCCGCGTCCCCTGCATTAGCAGGCAGATTCTCAACCACTGCGCCACCAGGGAAGCCCCTGTCATACCCTTTTGACTTATTTAACCTTATATGATTATTTCTAGGCTCAACTGTAGTCCTGAAAACGGCATTGTTCATTTTGTTCCCGAGGCTTCTATTCCATTTGGTACGTATACCACTTCGTCTTTGTGCATTCATCTGTTTATGGACCTTTTTTTTGATTCCATGTCTTGGCTACTTCAATATTGCTGCAGTGCACATTTGCCTGCCTCTGTCTTTCCGATTCTGGTGGTCTTAGTTAATAGGCTCAAAAGGTGCCCTGTCGCATCATATGGTAGCTCAGTTTTTACCTTGTAAAGCAGCTCCATTCCGTTTTTGTTAGTGCTGTTACCACTTTAGATCCCACCAGAGCTAGGAGGTACAGAGTTCTCTAAAACCCCTTCTGCATTTATAGTTTGTGGACTTTTTGCTGATGGCCATTTGACCTGTGTGAGCTGAAACCTTTTTGGAGGTTGGATAGGCATGTGGCTAATAATTCCTTATCCTGAGCTTTAGGCATCCCCTTTTTCTTCTTTTCCTTTTTTTGTTAAAGAGTGAGTACAACTTCTCTCTTCATATTGACTTCTTGAAAAATTTCTCATGTGTTGAATTTTCTTGCCTATTCCCTACCCCAGGGCCTTTTTTGAGGGCAGGTGTCATTTAGAGCCCTGCAGTCCTTGTGACTCGTAAGCAACCATTAGCACTGGGTTTAAAGCTGCTGTTGTGGGAAACAGCCACAAGGCGGCAGCATTATTACGTTCTCAACTCTTGCTACTAGGGCAACATAGTCTTCCACGAGGTAGTGTTCCGAGGTTGTAAACTAGAGTGGAATGTGCTGGGACAAGCCCCCAGAACTATATATCTCCTTACATATGTTTGTTTTTTAAATTTAATTTCTATTTTTTATCGGAGTAAATTTGATTAGAGTGTTTTGATTGTCTGGCTGTACAGAATCTGCTCAATGATTCACACATATGTCTGTTCATCTTCGGATCCTGTTAGCATGTATGGAATTACAGAATGTATATTTTAAAGGTATTGTGATTATATAATTTATATAGTTTATATGTTTTTTGTTTATATACATTTAACAAACATTACTATATGTATGTTAACGCCATAGTCCTAATTTCCCCATCCTCCCACCTTTCATTTTGGCTAACCATTAGTTTATTTGATAAGTCTGTGAGTGTCTTTTTTTGTGGAAATATGTTCATTGGTAGCAATCTTAGGATAACATGTATAAATGATATCATCGTATATTTGTCATACCTTTTTGACTTACTTAACCTTATATGATTATTTCTAGGCTCAACTGTAGTCCTGAACACGGCATTGTTTATTTTTTTTCCGAGGCTACTATTCCATTCTGTCCATATACCATTTCTTTTTGTCCATTCATCTGTTTATGGATCTTTTCTTGCTTCCATTTCTTGGCTATTTCAATATTGCTGCAGTGCACATTTGCCTGCCTCTGTCTTTCCGATTCTGGTCGTCTTAGGTTATAGGCCCAAAAAGTGCCCTGCCGCATCATATGGTAGCTCAGTTTTTACCTTGTAAAGCAGCTCGATTCAGTTTGCGTTAGTGCTGTTACCACTTTACATCCCACCAGCAGCTAGAAGGTACACAGTTCTCTAAAACCCCTTCAGCATTTATAGTTTGTAGACTTTTTGCTGATGGTCATGACTGGTGTGAGCTGAAACCTTTTTGAATTTGAATTTGCCTGTGGCTAATAATTCCTTATACTGAGCTTTAGGCATGTCCTTTTTTTTCTTTTCCTTTTTTTTAAAGAGTGAGTACAACTTCCCTCCTCTTATTGACTTCTTGAAAATTTTCTCATGTCTTGAATTTTCTTGCCTATTCCCTACCGCAGGGCATTTTTTGAGGGCAGGTGTCATTTAGAGCCCTGCAGTCCTTGTGACTATTAAGCAACAATTGGCACTGGGTATAAAGCTGCTGTTGTGGGAAACAGCCACAAGGCGGCAGCATTATTACGTTCTCAACTCTTGTTACTAGGGCAACAGAGTCTTCCTCTAGGTAGTGTTCCGAGGTTGTAAATTAGAGTGGAATGTGCTGGGAGAAGCCCCGAGAAGTTTATGTCTCCTTACTTATGTTTGTTTTTTAAATTTAATTTCTATTTCTTATCGGAGTAAATTTGATTAGAGTGTTTTGATTGTCTGCTGTACAGAATCGGCTCAATGATTCATACATATGTCTGTTCATCTTCGGATCCTGTTAGCATGTATGTGATTACAGAATGTATATTTTAAAGGTATTGGTGATTATATAATTCATATAGTTTATCTGTTATATGTTTATATACATTTAACATACATTAGTATATGTATGTAAACGCCATAGTCCTAATTTACCCAACCTCCCACCTTTCATTTTGGCTAACCATTAGTTTATTTGATAAGTCTGTGAGTGTCTTTTTTGTGGAAATATGTTCATTGGTAGCAATCTTAGGATAACATGTATAAATGATATCACAGGATATTTGTCATACCCTTTTTTTTTAATTAATAGCTACTTTATTTATTTATCTATTTATTTAGCTCTGTTGGGTCTTCGTTTCGTGCGAGGGCTTTCTCTAGTTGCGGCAAGCAGGGGCCACTCTTCATTGCGGTGCGCGGGCCTCTCACTATCGTGGCCCCTCCCGTTGCGGGGCACAGTCTCCAGATGCGCAGGCTCAGCAGTTGTGGCTCACGGTCCCAGTTGCTCCGTGGCACGTGGGATCCTCCCAGACCAGGGCTCGAACCCGCGTCCCCTGCATTAGCAGGCAGATTCTCAACCACTGCGCCACCAGGGAAGCCCCTGTCATGCCCTTTTGACTTACTTAACCTTATATGATTATTTCTAGGCTCAACTGTAGTCCTGAAAACGGCATTGTTCATTTTGTTCCCGAGGCTTCTATTCCATTTGGTACGTATACCACTTCGTCTTTGTCCATTCATCTGTTTATGGACCTTTTTTTGCTTCCATGTCTTGGCTATATCAATGTTGTTGCAGTTCACATTTGCCTGCCTCTGTCTTTCCGATTCTGGTGGTCTTAGGTTATAGGCCCAAAAGGTGCCCTGCCGCATCATATGGTAGCTCAATTTTTACCTTTGTAGCAGCTCCATTCAGTTTTCGTTAGTGCTGTTACCACTTTACATCCCACCAGCAGCTAGAAGGTACACATTTTTCTAAAACCCCTTAAGCATTTATACTTTGTAGTCTTTTTGCTGATGGTCATGACTGGTGTGAGCTGAAACCTTTTTGAATTTGAATTTGCATGTGGCTAATAATTCCTTATACTGATCTTTAAGCATATCCTTTTTTTTCTTTTCCTTTTTTTGATAAAGAGTGAGTACAACTTCCCTCTTCATATTGACTTCTTGAAAAATTTCGCATGTGTTGAATTTTCTTGCCTATTCCCCACTCCAGGGCATTTCTTGAGGGCAGGTGTCATTTAGCGCCCTGCAATCCTTGTGACTATGAAGCAACCATTAGCAGTGGGTTTAAAGCTGCTGTTGTGGGAAACAGCCACAAGGCAGCAGCATTATTACGTTCTCAATTCTTGTTACTAGGGCAACAGAGTCTTCCTGGAGGTAGTGTTCCGAGGTTGTAAATTAGAGTGGAATGTGCTGGGACAAGCCCCCAGAACTTCATGTCTCCTTACTTATGTTTGTTTTTTAAATTTAATTTCTATTTCTTATCGGAGTAAATTTGATTAGAGTGTTTTGATTGTCTGGCTGTACAGAATCTGCTCAATGATTCACACATATGTCTGTTCATCTTCGGATCCTGTTAGCATGTATGGAATTACAGAATGTATATTTTAAAGGTATTGTGATTATATAATTTATATAGTTTATATGTTTTTTGTTTATATACATTTAACAAACATTACTATATGTATGTTAACGCCATAGTCCTAATTTATCCATCCTCCCACCTTTCATTTTGGCTAACCATTAGTTTATTTGATAAGTCTGTGAGTGTCTTTTTTTGTGGAAATATGTTCATTGGTAGCAATCTTAGGATAACATGTATAAATGATATCATCGTATATTTGTCATACCTTTTTGACTTACTTAACCTTATATGATTATTTCTAGGCTCAACTGTAGTCCTGAACACGGCATTGTTTATTTTTTTTCCGAGGCTACTATTCCATTCTGTCCATATACCATTTCTTTTTGTCCATTCATCTGTTTATGGATCTTTTCTTGCTTCCATTTCTTGGCTATTTCAATATTGCTGCAGTGCACATTTGCCTGCCTCTGTCTTTCCGATTCTGGTCGTCTTAGGTTATAGGCCCAAAAAGTGCCCTGCCGCATCATATGGTAGCTCAGTTTTTCCCTTGTAAAGCAGCTCGATTCAGTTTGCGTTAGTGCTGTTACCACTTTACATCCCACCAGCAGCTAGAAGGTACACAGTTCTCTAAAACCCCTTCAGCATTTATAGTTTGTAGACTTTTTGCTGATGGTCATGACTGGTGTGAGCTGAAACCTTTTTGAATTTGAATTTGCCTGTGGCTAATAATTCCTTATACTGAGCTTTAGGCATGTCCTTTTTTTTCTTTTCCTTTTTTTTAAAGAGTGAGTACAACTTCCCTCCTCTTATTGACTTCTTGAAAATTTTCTCATGTCTTGAATTTTCTTGCCTATTCCCTACCGCAGGGCATTTTTTGAGGGCAGGTGTCATTTAGAGCCCTGCAGTCCTTGTGACTATTAAGCAACAATTGGCACTGGGTATAAAGCTGCTGTTGTGGGAAACAGCCACAAGGCGGCAGCATTATTACGTTCTCAACTCTTGTTACTAGGGCAACAGAGTCTTCCTCTAGGTAGTGTTCCGAGGTTGTAAATTAGAGTGGAATGTGCTGGGAGAAGCCCCGAGAAGTTTATGTCTCCTTACTTATGTTTGTTTTTTAAATTTAATTTCTATTTCTTATTGGAGTAAATTTGATTAGAGTGTTTTGATTGTCTGCTGTACAGAATCGGCTCAATGATTCATACATATGTCTGTTCATCTTCGGATCCTGTTAGCATGTATGTGATTACAGAATGTATATTTTAAAGGTATTGGTGATTATATAATTCATATAGTTTATCTGTTATATGTTTATATACATTTAACATACATTAGTATATGTATGTAAACGCCATAGTCCTAATTTACCCAACCTCCCACCTTTCATTTTGGCTAACCATTAGTTTATTTGATAAGTCTGTGAGTGTCTTTTTTGTGGAAATATGTTCATTGGTAGCAATCTTAGGATAACATGTATAAATGATATCACAGGATATTTGTCATACCCTTTTTTTTTAATTAATAGCTACTTTATTTATTTATCTATTTATTTAGCTCTGTTGGGTCTTCGTTTCGTGCGAGGGCTTTCTCTAGTTGCGGCAAGCAGGGGCCACTCTTCATTGCGGTGCGCGGGCCTCTCACTATCGTGGCCCCTCCCGTTGCGGGGCACAGTCTCCAGATGCGCAGGCTCAGCAGTTGTGGCTCACGGTCCCAGTTGCTCCGTGGCACGTGGGATCCTCCCAGACCAGGGCTCGAACCCGCGTCCCCTGCATTAGCAGGCAGATTCTCAACCACTGCGCCACCAGGGAAGCCCCTGTCATGCCCTTTTGACTTACTTAACCTTATATGATTATTTCTAGGCTCAACTGTAGTCCTGAAAACGGCATTGTTCATTTTGTTCCCGAGGCTTCTATTCCATTTGGTACGTATACCACTTCGTCTTTGTCCATTCATCTGTTTATGGACCTTTTTTTGCTTCCATGTCTTGGCTATATCAATGTTGTTGCAGTTCACATTTGCCTGCCTCTGTCTTTCCGATTCTGGTGGTCTTAGGTTATAGGCCCAAAAGGTGCCCTGCCGCATCATATGGTAGCTCAATTTTTACCTTTGTAGCAGCTCCATTCAGTTTTCGTTAGTGCTGTTACCACTTTACATCCCACCAGCAGCTAGAAGGTACACATTTTTCTAAAACCCCTTAAGCATTTATACTTTGTAGTCTTTTTGCTGATGGTCATGACTGGTGTGAGCTGAAACCTTTTTGAATTTGAATTTGCATGTGGCTAATAATTCCTTATACTGATCTTTAAGCATATCCTTTTTTTTCTTTTCCTTTTTTTGATAAAGAGTGAGTACAACTTCCCTCTTCATATTGACTTCTTGAAAAATTTCGCATGTGTTGAATTTTCTTGCCTATTCCCCACTCCAGGGCATTTCTTGAGGGCAGGTGTCATTTAGCGCCCTGCAATCCTTGTGACTATGAAGCAACCATTAGCAGTGGGTTTAAAGCTGCTGTTGTGGGAAACAGCCACAAGGCAGCAGCATTATTACGTTCTCAATTCTTGTTACTAGGGCAACAGAGTCTTCCTGGAGGTAGTGTTCCGAGGTTGTAAATTAGAGTGGAATGTGCTGGGACAAGCCCCCAGAACTTCATGTCTCCTTACTTATGTTTGTTTTTTAAATTTAATTTCTATTTCTTATCGGAGTAAATTTGATTAGAGTGTTTTGATTGTCTGGCTGTACAGAATCTGCTCAATGATTCATACATATGTCTGTTCATCTTCGGATCCTGTTAGCATGTATGTAATTACAGAATGTATATTTTAAAGGTACTGTGATTATATAATTTATATAGTTTATATGTTATTTGTTTATATACATTTAACAAACATTACTATATGTATGTTAACGCCATAGTCCTAATTTACCCATCCTCCCACCTTTCATTTTGGCTAACCATTAGTTTATTTGATAAGTCTGTGAGTGTCTTTTTCTGTGGAAATATGTTCATTGGTAGCAATCTTAGGATAACATGTATAAATGATATCATAGGATATTTGTCATACCCTTTTGACTTACTTAACCTTATATGATGATTTCTAGGCTCAACTGTAGTCCTGAACACGGCATTGTTTATTTTTTTTCCGAGGCTACTATTCCATTCTGTCCATATACCACTTCTTTTTGTCCATTCATCTGTTTATGGATCTTTTTTTGCTTCCATTTCTTGGCTATTTCAATAATGTTGCAGTGCACATTTGCCTGCCTCTGTCTCTCCGATTCTGGTCGTCTTAGGTTATAGGCCCGAAAGGTGCCCTGCCGCATCATATGGTAGCTCAGTTTTTACCTTGTAAAGCAGCTCGATTCAGTTTGCGTTAGTGCTGTTACCACTTTAGATCCCACCAGAGCTAGGAGGTACAGAGTTCTCTAAAACCCCTTCAGCATTTATAGTTTGTAGACTTTTTGCTGATGGCCATTTGACTGGTGTGAGCTGAAACCTTTTTGGAGGTTGGATAGGCATGTGGCTAATAATTCCTTATACTGAGCTTTAGACATCCCCTTTTTCTTCTTTTCCTTTTTTTGTTAAAGAGTGAATACAACTTCCCTCTTCATATTGACTTTTTGAAAAATTTCTCAAGTGTTGAATTTTCTTGCCTATTCCCTACCCCAGGGCCTTTTTTGAGGGCAGGTGTCATTTAGAGCACTGCAGTCCTTGTGACTCGTAAGCAACCATTAGCACTGGGTTTAAAGCTGCTGTTTTGGGAAACAGCCACAAGGCGGCAGCATTATTACGTTCTCAACTCTTGTTACTAGGGCAACAGAGTCTTCCTGGAGGTAGTGTTCCGAGGTTGTAAACTAGAGTGGAATGTGCTGGGACAAGCCCCCAGAACATTATGTCTCCTTAATTATGTTTGTTTTTTTTAATTTAATTTCTATTTCTTATCGGAGTAAATTTGATTAGAGTGTTTTGATTGTCTGGCTGTACAGAATCGGCTCAATGATTCATACATATGTCTGTTCATTTTCGGATCCTGTTAGCATGTATGTGATTACACAATGTATATTTTAAAGGTATTGGTGATTATATAATTCATATAGTTTATCTGTTATATGTTTATATACATTTAACATATATTAGTATATTTATGTAAACGCCATAGTCCTAATTTACCCATCCTCCCACCTTTCATTTTGGCTAACCATTAGTTTATTTGATAAGTCTGTGAGTGTCTTTTTTTGTGGAAATATGTTCATTGGTAGCAATCTTAGGATAACATGTATAAATGATATCATAGAATATTTGTCATACCCTTTTTTTTAAATTAATAGCTACTTTATTTATTTATTTATCTATTTATTTAGCTGTGTTGGGTCTTCGTTTCGTGCGAGGGCTTTCTCTAGTTGCGGCAAGCGGGAGCCACTCTTCATTGCGGTGCGCGGGCCTTTCACTATCGTGGCCCCTCCCGTTGCGGGTCACAGGCTCCAGATGCGCAGACTCAGCAGTTGTGGCTCACGGTCCCAGTTGCTCCGTGGCACGTGGGAACCTCCCAGACCAGGGCTCGAACCCGCGTCCCCTGCATTAGCAGGCAGATTCTCAACCACTGCGCCACCAGGGAAGCCCCTGTCATACCCTTTTGACTTATTTAACCTTATATGATTATTTCTAGGCTCAACTGTAGTCCTGAAAACGGCATTGTTCATTTTGTTCCCGAGGCTTCTATTCCATTTGGTACGTATACCACTTCGTCTTTGTGCATTCATCTGTTTATGGACCTTTTTTTTGATTCCATGTCTTGGCTACTTCAATATTGCTGCAGTGCACATTTGCCTGCCTCTGTCTTTCCGATTCTGGTGGTCTTAGTTAATAGGCTCAAAAGGTGCCCTGTCGCATCATATGGTAGCTCAGTTTTTACCTTGTAAAGCAGCTCCATTCCGTTTTTGTTAGTGCTGTTACCACTTTAGATCCCACCAGAGCTAGGAGGTACAGAGTTCTCTAAAACCCCTTCAGCATTTATAGTTTGTAGACTTTTTGCTGATGGCCATTTGACTGGTGTGAGCTGAAACCTTTTTGGAGGTTGGATAGGCATGTGGCTAATAATTCCTTATACTGAGCTTTAGACATCCCCTTTTTCTTCTTTTCCTTTTTTTGTTAAAGAGTGAATACAACTTCCCTCTTTATATTGACTTTTTGAAAAATTTCTCATGTGTTGAATTTTCTTGCCTATTCCCTACCCCAGGGCCTTTTTTGAGGGCAGGTGTCATTTAGAGCACTGCAGTCCTTGTGACTCGTAAGCAACCATTAGCACTGGGTTTAAAGCTGCTGTTTTGGGAAACAGCCACAAGGCGGCAGCATTATTACGTTCTCAACTCTTGTTACTAGGGCAACAGAGTCTTCCTGGAGGTAGTGGTCCGAGGTTGTAAACTAGAGTGGAATGTGCTGGGACAAGCCCCCAGAACATTATGTCTCCTTAATTATGTTTGTTTTTTTAAATTTAATTTCTATTTCTTATCGGAGTAAATTTGATTAGAGTGTTTTGATTGTCTGGCTGTACAGAATCGGCTCAATGATTCATACATATGTCTGTTCATTTTCGGATCCTGTTAGCATGTATGTGATTACACAATGTATATTTTAAAGGTATTGGTGATTATATAATTCATATAGTTTATCTGTTATATGTTTATATACATTTAACATATATTAGTATATTTATGTAAACGCCATAGTCCTAATTTACCCATCCTCCCACCTTTCATTTTGGCTAACCATTAGTTTATTTCATAAGTCTGTGAGTGTCTTTTTTTGTGGAAATATGTTCATTGGTAGCAATCTTAGGATAACATGTATAAATGATATCATAGAATATTTGTCATACCCTTTTTTTAAATTAATAGCTACTTTATTTATTTATTTATTTATCTATTTATTTAGCTGTGTTGGGTCTTCGTTTCGTGCGAGGGCTTTCTCTAGTTGCGGCAAGCGGGAGCCACTCTTCATTGCGGTGCGCGGGCCTTTCACTATCGTGGCCCCTCCCGTTGCGGGTCACAGGCTCCAGATGCGCAGGCTCAGCAGTTGTGGCTCACGGTCCCAGTTGCTCCGTGGCACGTGGGATCCTCCCAGACCAGGGCTCGAACCCGCGTCCCCTGCATTAGCAGGCAGATTCTCAACCACTGCGCCACCAGGGAAGCCCCTGTCATACCCTTTTGACTTATTTAACCTTATATGATTATTTCTAGGCTCAACTGTAGTCCTGAAAACGGCATTGTTCATTTTGTTCCCGAGGCTTCTATTCCATTTGGTACGTATACCACTTCGTCTTTGTGCATTCATCTGTTTATGGACCTTTTTTTTGATTCCATGTCTTGGCTACTTCAATATTGCTGCAGTGCACATTTGCCTGCCTCTGTCTTTCCGATTCTGGTGGTCTTAGTTAATAGGCTCAAAAGGTGCCCTGTCGCATCATATGGTAGCTCAGTTTTTACCTTGTAAAGCAGCTCCATTCCGTTTTTGTTAGTGCTGTTACCACTTTAGATCCCACCAGAGCTAGGAGGTACAGAGTTCTCTAAAACCCCTTCTGCATTTATAGTTTGTGGACTTTTTGCTGATGGCCATTTGACCTGTGTGAGCTGAAACCTTTTTGGAGGTTGGATAGGCATGTGGCTAATAATTCCTTATCCTGAGCTTTAGGCATCCCCTTTTTCTTCTTTTCCTTTTTTTGTTAAAGAGTGAGTACAACTTCTCTCTTCATATTGACTTCTTGAAAAATTTCTCATGTGTTGAATTTTCTTGCCTATTCCCTACCCCAGGGCCTTTTTTGAGGGCAGGTGTCATTTAGAGCCCTGCAGTCCTTGTGACTCGTAAGCAACCATTAGCACTGGGTTTAAAGCTGCTGTTGTGGGAAACAGCCACAAGGCGGCAGCATTATTACGTTCTCAACTCTTGCTACTAGGGCAACATAGTCTTCCACGAGGTAGTGTTCCGAGGTTGTAAACTAGAGTGGAATGTGCTGGGACAAGCCCCCAGAACTATATATCTCCTTACATATGTTTGTTTTTTAAATTTAATTTCTATTTCTTATCGGAGTAAATTTGATTAGAGTGTTTTGATTGTCTGGCTGTACAGAATCTGCTCAATGATTCACACATATGTCTGTTCATCTTCGGATCCTGTTAGCATGTATGGAATTACAGAATGTATATTTTAAAGGTATTGTGATTATATAATTTATATAGTTTATATGTTTTTTGTTTATATACATTTAACAAACATTACTATATGTATGTTAACGCCATAGTCCTAATTTCCCCATCCTCCCACCTTTCATTTTGGCTAACCATTAGTTTATTTGATAAGTCTGTGAGTGTCTTTTTTTGTGGAAATATGTTCATTGGTAGCAATCTTAGGATAACATGTATAAATGATATCATCGGATATTTGTCATACCTTTTTGACTTACTTAACCTTATATGATTATTTCTAGGCTCAACTGTAGTCCTGAACACGGCATTGTTTATTTTTTTTCCGAGGCTACTATTCCATTCTGTCCATATACCATTTCTTTTTGTCCATTCATCTGTTTATGGATCTTTTCTTGCTTCCATTTCTTGGCTATTTCAATATTGCTGCAGTGCACATTTGCCTGCCTCTGTCTTTCCGATTCTGGTCGTCTTAGGTTATAGGCCCAAAAAGTGCCCTGCCGCATCATATGGTAGCTCAGTTTTTACCTTGTAAAGCAGCTCGATTCAGTTTGTGTTAGTGCTGTTACCACTTTACATCCCACCAGCAGCTAGAAGGTACACAGTTCTCTAAAACCCCTTCAGCATTTATAGTTTGTAGACATTTTCCTGATGGTCATTACTGGTGTGAGCTGAAACCTTTTTGAATTTGAATTTGCCTGAGGCTAATAATTCCTTATACTGAGCTTTAGGCATGTCCTTTTTTTTCTTTTCCTTTTTTTTAAAGAGTGAGTACAACTTCCCTCCTCTTATTGACTTCTTGAAAATTTTCTCATGTCTTGAATTTTCTTGCCTATTCCCTACCACAGGGCATTTTTTGAGGGCAGGTGTCATTTAGAGCCCTGCAGTCCTTGTGACTATTAAGCAACAATTGGCACTGGGTATAAAGCTGCTGTTGTGGGAAACAGCCACAAGGCGGCAGCATTATTACGTTCTCAACTCTTGTTACTAGGGCAACAGAGTCTTCCTCTAGGTAGTGTTCCGAGGTTGTAAATTAGAGTGGAATGTGCTGGGAGAAGCCCCGAGAAGTTTATGTCTCCTTACTTATGTTTGTTTTTTAAATTTAATTTCTATTTCTTATCAGAGTAAATTTGATTAGAGTGTTTTGATTGTCTGCTGTACAGAATCGGCTCAATGATTCATACATATGTCTGTTCATCTTCGGATCCTGTTAGCATGTATGTGATTACAGAATGTATATTTTAAAGGTATTGGTGATTATATAATTCATATAGTTTATCTGTTATATGTTTATATACATTTAACATACATTAGTATATGTATGTAAACGCCATAGTCCTAATTTACCCAACCTCCCACCTTTCATTTTGGCTAACCATTAGTTTATTTGATAAGTCTGTGAGTGTCTTTTTTGTGGAAATATGTTCATTGGTAGCAATCTTAGGATAACATGTATAAATGATATCACAGGATATTTGTCATACCCTTTTTTTTTAATTAATAGCTACTTTATTTATTTATCTATTTATTTAGCTCTGTTGGGTCTTCGTTTCGTGCGAGGGCTTTCTCTAGTTGCGGCAAGCAGGGGCCACTCTTCATTGCGGTGCGCGGGCCTCTCACTATCGTGGCCCCTCCCGTTGCGGGGCACAGTCTCCAGATGCGCAGGCTCAGCAGTTGTGGCTCACGGTCCCAGTTGCTCCGTGGCACGTGGGATCCTCCCAGACCAGGGCTCGAACCCGCGTCCCCTGCATTAGCAGGCAGATTCTCAACCACTGCGCCACCAGGGAAGCCCCTGTCATGCCCTTTTGACTTACTTAACCTTATATGATTATTTCTAGGCTCAACTGTAGTCCTGAAAACGGCATTGTTCATTTTGTTCCCGAGGCTTCTATTCCATTTGGTACGTATACCACTTCGTCTTTGTCCATTCATCTGTTTATGGACCTTTTTTTGCTTCCATGTCTTGGCTATATCAATGTTGTTGCAGTTCACATTTGCCTGCCTCTGTCTTTCCGATTCTGGTGGTCTTAGGTTATAGGCCCAAAAGGTGCCCTGCCGCATCATATGGTAGCTCAATTTTTACCTTTGTAGCAGCTCCATTCAGTTTTCGTTAGTGCTGTTACCACTTTACATCCCACCAGCAGCTAGAAGGTACACATTTTTCTAAAACCCCTTAAGCATTTATAGTTTGTAGTCTTTTTGCTGATGGTCATGACTGGTGTGAGCTGAAACCTTTTTGAATTTGAATTTGCATGTGGCTAATAATTCCTTATACTGATCTTTAAGCATATCCTTTTTTTTCTTTTCCTTTTTTTGATAAAGAGTGAGTACAACTTCCCTCTTCATATTGACTTCTTGAAAAATTTCTCATGTGTTGAATTTTCTTGCCTATTCCCCACTCCAGGGCATTTCTTGAGGGCAGGTGTCATTTAGAGCCCTGCAATCCTTGTGACTATGAAGCAACCATTAGCAGTGGGTTTAAAGCTGCTGTTGTGGGAAACAGCCACAAGGCAGCAGCATTATTACGTTCTCAATTCTTGTTACTAGGGCAACAGAGTCTTCCTGGAGGTAGTGTTCCGAGGTTGTAAATTAGAGTGGAATGTGCTGGGACAAGCCCCCAGAACTTCATGTCTCCTTACTTATGTTTGTTTTTTAAATTTAATTTCTATTTCTTATCGGAGTAAATTTGATTAGAGTGTTTTGATTGTCTGGCTGTACAGAATCTGCTCAATGATTCATACATATGTCTGTTCATCTTCGGATCCTGTTAGCATGTATGTAATTACAGAATGTATATTTTAAAGGTATTGTGATTATATAATTTATATAGTTTATATGTTATTTGTTTATATACATTTAACAAACATTACTATATGTATGTTAACGCCATAGTCCTAATTTACCCATCCTCCCACCTTTCATTTTGGCTAACCATTAGTTTATTTGATAAGTCTGTGAGTGTCTTTTTCTGTGGAAATATGTTCATTGGTAGCAATCTTAGGATAACATGTATAAATGATATCATAGGATATTTGTCATACCCTTTTGACTTACTTAACCTTATATGATGATTTCTAGGCTCAACTGTAGTCCTGAACACGGCATTGTTTATTTTTTTTCCGAGGCTACTATTCCATTCTGTCCATATACCACTTCTTTTTGTCCATTCATCTGTTTATGGATCTTTTTTTGCTTCCATTTCTTGGCTATTTCAATTTTGTTGCAGTGCACATTTGCCTGCCTCTGTCTTTCCGATTCTGGTCGTCTTAGGTTATAGGCCCAAAAGGTGCCCTGCCGCATCATATGGTAGCTCAGTTTTTACCTTGTAAAGCAGCTCGATTCAGTTTGCGTTAGTGCTGTTACCACTTTAGATCCCACCAGAGCTAGGAGGTACAGAGTTCTCTAAAACCCCTTCAGCATTTATAGTTTGTAGACTTTTTGCTGATGGCCATTTGACTGGTGTGAGCTGAAACCTTTTTGGAGGTTGGATAGGCATGTGGCTAATAATTCCTTATACTGAGCTTTAGACATCCCCTTTTTCTTCTTTTCCTTTTTTTGTTAAAGTGTGAATACAACTTCCCTCTTCATATTGACTTTTTGAAAAATTTCTCATGTGTTGAATTTTCTTGCCTATTCCCTACCCCAGGGCCTTTTTTGAGGGCAGGTGTCATTTAGAGCACTGCAGTCCTTGTGACTCGTAAGCAACCATTAGCACTGGGTTTAAAGCTGCTGTTTTGGGAAACAGCCACAAGGCGGCAGCATTATTACGTTCTCAACTCTTGTTACTAGGGCAACAGAGTCGTCCTGGAGGTAGTGGTCCGAGGTTGTAAACTAGAGTGGAATGTGCTGGGACAAGCCCCCAGAACATTATGTCTCCTTAATTATGTTTGTTTTTTTAAATTTAATTTCTATTTCTTATCGGAGTAAATTTGATTAGAGTGTTTTGATTGTCTGGCTGTACAGAATCGGCTCAATGATTCATACATATGTCTGTTCATTTTCGGATCCTGTTAGCATGTATGTGATTACACAATGTATATTTTAAAGGTATTGGTGATTATATAATTCATATAGTTTATCTGTTATATGTTTATATACATTTAACATATATTAGTATATTTATGTAAACGCCATAGTCCTAATTTACCCATCCTCCCACCTTTCATTTTGGCTAACCATTAGTTTATTTGATAAGTCTGTGAGTGTCTTTTTTTGTGGAAATATGTTCATTGGTAGCAATCTTAGGATAACATGTATAAATGATATCATAGAATATTTGTCATACCCTTTCTTTTTAATTAATAGCTACTTTATTTATTTATTTATTTATCTATTTATTTAGCTGTGTTGGGTCTTCGTTTCGTGCGAGGGCTTTCTCTAGTTGCGGCAAGCGGGAGCCACTCTTCATTGCGGTGCGCGGGCCTTTCACTATCGTGGCACCTCCTGTTGCGGTTCACAGGCTCCAGATGCGCAGACTCAGCAGTTGTGGCTCACGGTCCCAGTTGCTCCGTGGCACGTGGGATCCTCCCAGACCAGGGCTCGAACCCGCGTCCCCTGCATTAGCAGGCAGATTCTCAACCACTGCGCCACCAGGGAAGCCCCTGTCATACCCTTTTGACTTATTTAACCTTATATGATTATTTCTAGGCTCAACTGTAGTCCTGAAAACGGCATTGTTCATTTTGTTCCCGAGGCTACTATTCCATTTGGTACGTATACCACTTCGTCTTTGTCCATTCATCTGTTTATGGACCTTTTTTTTGATTCCATGTCTTGGCTACTTCAATATTGCTGCAGTGCACATTTGCCTGCCTCTGTCTTTCCGATTCTGGTGGTCTTAGTTAATAGGCTCAAAAGGTGCCCTGTCGCATCATATGGTAGCTCAGTTTTTACCTTGTAAAGCAGCTCCATTCCGTTTTTGTTAGTGCTGTTACCACTTTAGATCCCACCAGAGCTAGGAGGTACAGAGTTCTCTAAAACCCCTTCTGCATTTATAGTTTGTGGACTTTTTGCTGATGGCCATTTGACCTGTGTGAGCTGAAACCTTTTTGGAGGTTGGATAGGCATGTGGCTAATAATTCCTTATCCTGAGCTTTAGGCATCCCCTTTTTCTTCTTTTCCTTTTTTTGTTAAAGAGTGAGTACAACTTCTCTCTTCATATTGACTTCTTGAAAAATTTCTCATGTGTTGAATTTTCTTGCCTATTCCCTACCCCAGGGCCTTTTTTGAGGGCAGGTGTCATTTAGAGCCCTGCAGTCCTTGTGACTCGTAAGCAACCATTAGCACTGGGTTTAAAGCTGCTGTTGTGGGAAACAGCCACAAGGCGGCAGCATTATTACGTTCTCAACTCTTGTTACTAGGGCAACAGAGTCTTCCTGGAGGTAGTGTTCCGAGGTTGTAAACTAGAGTGGAATGTGCTGGGACAAGCCCCCAGAACTTTATGTCTCCTTACTTATGTTTGTTTTTAAAATTTAATTTCTATTTCTTATCGGAGTAAATTTGATTAGAGTGTTTTGATTGTCTGGCTGTACAGAATCTGCTCAATGATTCATACATATGTCTGTTCATCTTTGGATCCTGTTAGCATGTATGTGATTACAGAATGTATATTTTAAAGGTATTGTGATTATATAATTTATATAGTTTATATGTTATATGTTTATATACATTTAACAAACATTACTATATGTATGTTAACGCCTTAGTCCTAATTTCCCCATCCTCCCACCTTTCATTTTGGCTAACCATTAGTTTATTTGATAAGTCTGTGAGTATCTTTTTTTGTGGAAATATGTTCATTTGTAGCAATCTTAGGATAACATGTATAAATGATATCATAGGATATTTGTCATACCCTTTTTTTTAATTAATAGCTACTTTATTTATTTACTTATCTATTTATTTAGCTGTGTTGGGTCTTCGTTTCATGCGAGGGCTTTCTCTAGTTGCGGCAAGCGGGGGCCACTCTTCATTGCGGTGCACGGGCCTCTCACTATCGAGTCCCCTCCCGTTGCGGGGCACTGTCTCCAGATTCGCAGGCTCAGCAGTTGTGGCTCATGGTCCCAGTTGCTCCGTGGCACGTGGGATCCTCCCAGACCAGGGCTCGAACCCGCGTCCCCTGCATTAGCAGGCAGATTCTCAACCACTGCGCCACCAGGGAAGCCCCTGTCATACCCTTTTGACTTACTTAACCTTATATGATTATTTCTAGGCACAACTGTAATCCTGAAAGCAGCATTGTTCATTTTGTTCCCGAGGCTTCTATTCCATTTGGTACGTATACCACTTCGTCTTTGTCCATTAATCTGTCTATGGACCTTTTTTTGCTTCCATGTCTTGGCTATATCAATGTTGTTGCAGTTCACATTTCCCTGCCTCTGTCTTTCCGATTCTGGTGGTCTTAGGTTATAGGCCCAAAAGGTGCCCTGCCGCATCATATGGTAGCTCAATTTTTACCTTTGTAGCAGCTCCATTCAGTTTTCGTTAGTGCTGTTACCACTTTACATCCCACAAGCAGCTAAAAGGTACACAGTTCTCTAAAACCCCTTAAACATTTATAGTTTGTAGTCTTTTTGCTGATGGTCATGACTCGTGTGAGCTGAAACCTTTTTGAATTTGATTTGCATGTGGCTAATAATTCCTTATACGGAGCTTTTAGCATGTCCTTTTTTTTCTTTTCATTTTTTAAAAGAGTGAGTACAACTTCCCTCCTCTTATTGACTTCTTGAAAATTTTCTCATGTCTTGAATTTTCTTGCCTATTCCCTACCCTAGGGCCTTTTTTGAGGGCAGGTGTCATTTAGAGCCCTGCAGTCCTTGTGACTCTTAAGCAACCATTAGCACTGGGTTTAAAGCTGCTGTTGTGGGAAACAGCCACAAGGCGGCAGCATTATTACCTTCTCAACTCTTGTTACTAGGGCAACAGAGTCTTCCTAGAGGTAGTGTTCCGAGGTTGTAAATTAGAGTGGAATGTGCTGGGACAAGCCCCCAGAACTTTATGTCTCCTTACTTATGTTTGTTTTTTAAATTTAATTTCTATTTCTTATCGGAGTAAATTTGATTAGAGTGTTTTGATTGTCTGCTGACAGAATCTGCTCAATGATTCATACATATGTCTGTTCATCTTCGGATCCTGTTAGCATGTATGTGATTACAGAATGTATATTTTAAAGGTATTGGTGATTATATAATTCATATAGTTTATCTGTTATATGTTTATATACATTTAACATACATTAGTATATGTATGTAAACGCCATAGTCCTAATTTACCCAACCTCCCACCTTTCATTTTGGCTAACCATTAGTTTATTTGATAAGTCTGTGAGTGTCTTTTTTTGTGGAAATATGTTCATTGGTAGCAATCTTAGGATAACATGTATAAATGATATCATAGGATATTTGTCATACCCTTGTGACTTACTTAACCCTATATGATTATTTGTAGGCTCAACTGTAGTCCTGAAAACGGCATTGTTCATTTTGTTCGCGAGGCCACTATTCCATTTGGTACGTATAACATTTGGTCTTTGTCCATTCATCTGTTTATGGACCTTTTTTTTGCTTGTATGTCTTGGCTATTTCAATATTGCTGCAGTGCACATTTGCCTGCCTCTGTCTTTCCGATTCTGGTGGTCTTAGTGAATAGGCTCAAAAGGTGCCGTGTCGCCTCATATGGTAGCTCAGTTTTTACCTTGTAAAGCAGCTCCATTCCGTTTTTGTTAGTGCTGTTACCACTTTAGATCCCACCAGAGCTAGGAGGTACAGAGTTCTCTAAAACCCCTTCTGCATTTATAGTTTGTGGACTTTTTGCTGATGGCCATTTGACCTGTGTGAGCTGAAACCTTTTTGGAGGTTGGATAGGCATGTGGCTAATAATTCCTTATCCTGAGCTTTAGGCATCCCCTTTTTCTTCTTTTCCTTTTTTTGTTAAAGAGTGAGTACAACTTCTCTCTTCATATTGACTTCTTGAAAAATTTCTCATGTGTTGAATTTTCTTGCCTATTCCCTACCCCAGGGCCTTTTTTGAGGGCAGGTGTCATTTAGAGCCCTGCAGTCCTTGTGACTCGTAAGCAACCATTAGCACTGGGTTTAAAGCTGCTGTTGTGGGAAACAGCCACAAGGCGGCAGCATTATTACGTTCTCAACTCTTGCTACTAGGGCAACATAGTCTTCCACGAGGTAGTGTTCCGAGGTTGTAAACTAGAGTGGAATGTGCTGGGACAAGCCCCCAGAACTATATATCTCCTTACATATGTTTGTTTTTTAAATTTAATTTCTATTTCTTATCGGAGTAAATTTGATTAGAGTGTTTTGATTGTCTGGCTGTACAGAATCTGCTCAATGATTCACACATATGTCTGTTCATCTTCGGATCCTGTTAGCATGTATGGAATTACAGAATGTATATTTTAAAGGTATTGTGATTATATAATTTATATAGTTTATATGTTTTTTGTTTATATACATTTAACAAACATTACTATATGTATGTTAACGCCATAGTCCTAATTTATCCATCCTCCCACCTTTCATTTTGGCTAACCATTAGTTTATTTGATAAGTCTGTGAGTGTCTTTTTTTGTGGAAATATGTTCATTGGTAGCAATCTTAGGATAACATGTATAAATGATATCATCGGATATTTGTCATACCTTTTTGACTTACTTAACCTTATATGATTATTTCTAGGCTCAACTGTAGTCCTGAACACGGCATTGTTTATTTTTTTTCCGAGGCTACTATTCCATTCTGTCCATATACCATTTCTTTTTGTCCATTCATCTGTTTATGGATCTTTTCTTGCTTCCATTTCTTGGCTATTTCAATATTGCTGCAGTGCACATTTGCCTGCCTCTGTCTTTCCGATTCTGGTCGTCTTAGGTTATAGGCCCAAAAAGTGCCCTGCCGCATCATATGGTAGCTCAGTTTTTCCCTTGTAAAGCAGCTCGATTCAGTTTGCGTTAGTGCTGTTACCACTTTACATCCCACCAGCAGCTAGAAGGTACACAGTTCTCTAAAACCCCTTCAGCATTTATAGTTTGTAGACTTTTTGCTGATGGTCATGACTGGTGTGAGCTGAAACCTTTTTGAATTTGAATTTGCCTGTGGCTAATAATTCCTTATACTGAGCTTTAGGCATGTCCTTTTTTTTCTTTTCCTTTTTTTTAAAGAGTGAGTACAACTTCCCTCCTCTTATTGACTTCTTGAAAATTTTCTCATGTCTTGAATTTTCTTGCCTATTCCCTACCGCAGGGCATTTTTTGAGGGCAGGTGTCATTTAGAGCCCTGCAGTCCTTGTGACTATTAAGCAACAATTGGCACTGGGTATAAAGCTGCTGTTGTGGGAAACAGCCACAAGGCGGCAGCATTATTACGTTCTCAACTCTTGTTACTAGGGCAACAGAGTCTTCCTCTAGGTAGTGTTCCGAGGTTGTAAATTAGAGTGGAATGTGCTGGGAGAAGCCCCGAGAAGTTTATGTATCCTTACTTATGTTTGTTTTTTAAATTTAATTTCTATTTCTTATCGGAGTAAATTTGATTAGAGTGTTTTGATTGTCTGCTGTACAGAATCGGCTCAATGATTCATACATATGTCTGTTCATCTTCGGATCCTGTTAGCATGTATGTGATTACAGAATGTATATTTTAAAGGTATTGGTGATTATATAATTCATATAGTTTATCTGTTATATGTTTATATACATTTAACATACATTAGTATATGTATGTAAACGCCATAGTCCTAATTTACCCAACCTCCCACCTTTCATTTTGGCTAACCATTAGTTTATTTGATAAGTCTGTGAGTGTCTTTTTTGTGGAAATATGTTCATTGGTAGCAATCTTAGGATAACATGTATAAATGATATCACAGGATATTTGTCATACCCTTTTTTTTTAATTAATAGCTACTTTATTTATTTATCTATTTATTTAGCTCTGTTGGGTCTTCGTTTCGTGCGAGGGCTTTCTCTAGTTGCGGCAAGCAGGGGCCACTCTTCATTGCGGTGCGCGGGCCTCTCACTATCGTGGCCCCTCCCGTTGCGGGGCACAGTCTCCAGATGCGCAGGCTCAGCAGTTGTGGCTCACGGTCCCAGTTGCTCCGTGGCACGTGGGATCCTCCCAGACCAGGGCTCGAACCCGCGTCCCCTGCATTAGCAGGCAGATTCTCAACCACTGCGCCACCAGGGAAGCCCCTGTCATGCCCTTTTGACTTACTTAACCTTATATGATTATTTCTAGGCTCAACTGTAGTCCTGAAAACGGCATTGTTCATTTTGTTCCCGAGGCTTCTATTCCATTTGGTACGTATACCACTTCGTCTTTGTCCATTCATCTGTTTATGGACCTTTTTTTGCTTCCATGTCTTGGCTATATCAATGTTGTTGCAGTTCACATTTGCCTGCCTCTGTCTTTCCGATTCTGGTGGTCTTAGGTTATAGGCCCAAAAGGTGCCCTGCCGCATCATATGGTAGCTCAATTTTTACCTTTGTAGCAGCTCCATTCAGTTTTCGTTAGTGCTGTTACCACTTTACATCCCACCAGCAGCTAGAAGGTACACATTTTTCTAAAACCCCTTAAGCATTTATACTTTGTAGTCTTTTTGCTGATGGTCATGACTGGTGTGAGCTGAAACCTTTTTGAATTTGAATTTGCATGTGGCTAATAATTCCTTATACTGATCTTTAAGCATATCCTTTTTTTTCTTTTCCTTTTTTTGATAAAGAGTGAGTACAACTTCCCTCTTCATATTGACTTCTTGAAAAATTTCGCATGTGTTGAATTTTCTTGCCTATTCCCCACTCCAGGGCATTTCTTGAGGGCAGGTGTCATTTAGCGCCCTGCAATCCTTGTGACTATGAAGCAACCATTAGCAGTGGGTTTAAAGCTGCTGTTGTGGGAAACAGCCACAAGGCAGCAGCATTATTACGTTCTCAATTCTTGTTACTAGGGCAACAGAGTCTTCCTGGAGGTAGTGTTCCGAGGTTGTAAATTAGAGTGGAATGTGCTGGGACAAGCCCCCAGAACTTCATGTCTCCTTACTTATGTTTGTTTTTTAAATTTAATTTCTATTTCTTATCGGAGTAAATTTGATTAGAGTGTTTTGATTGTCTGGCTGTACAGAATCTGCTCAATGATTCATACATATGTCTGTTCATCTTCGGATCCTGTTAGCATGTATGTAATTACAGAATGTATATTTTAAAGGTATTGTGATTATATAATTTATATAGTTTATATGTTATTTGTTTATATACATTTAACAAACATTACTATATGTATGTTAACGCCATAGTCCTAATTTACCCATCCTCCCACCTTTCATTTTGGCTAACCATTAGTTTATTTGATAAGTCTGTGAGTGTCTTTTTCTGTGGAAATATGTTCATTGGTAGCAATCTTAGGATAACATGTATAAATGATATCATAGGATATTTGTCATACCCTTTTGACTTACTTAACCTTATATGATGATTTCTAGGCTCAACTGTAGTCCTGAACACGGCATTGTTTATTTTTTTTCCGAGGCTACTATTCCATTCTGTCCATATACCACTTCTTTTTGTCCATTCATCTGTTTATGGATCTTTTTTTGCTTCCATTTCTTGGCTATTTCAATATTGTTGCAGTGCACATTTGCCTGCCTCTGTCTCTCCGATTCTGGTCGTCTTAGGTTATAGGCCCAAAAGGTGCCCTGCCGCATCATATGGTAGCTCAGTTTTTACCTTGTAAAGCAGCTCGATTCAGTTTGCGTTAGTGCTGTTACCACTTTAGATCCCACCAGAGCTAGGAGGTACAGAGTTCTCTAAAACCCCTTCAGCATTTATAGTTTGTAGACTTTTTGCTGATGGCCATTTGACTGGTGTGAGCTGAAACCTTTTTGGAGGTTGGATAGGCATGTGGCTAATAATTCCTTATACTGAGCTTTAGACATCCCCTTTTTCTTCTTTTCCTTTTTTTGTTAAAGAGTGAATACAACTTCCCTCTTCATATTGACTTTTTGAAAAATTTCTCAAGTGTTGAATTTTCTTGCCTATTCCCTACCCCAGGGCCTTTTTTGAGGGCAGGTGTCATTTAGAGCACTGCAGTCCTTGTGACTCGTAAGCAACCATTAGCACTGGGTTTAAAGCTGCTGTTTTGGGAAACAGCCACAAGGCGGCAGCATTATTACGTTCTCAACTCTTGTTACTAGGGCAACAGAGTCTTCCTGGAGGTAGTGTTCCGAGGTTGTAAACTAGAGTGGAATGTGCTGGGACAAGCCCCCAGAACATTATGTCTCCTTAATTATGTTTGTTTTTTTTTAATTTAATTTCTATTTCTTATCGGAGTAAATTTGATTAGAGTGTTTTGATTGTCTGGCTGTACAGAATCGGCTCAATGATTCATACATATGTCTGTTCATTTTCGGATCCTGTTAGCATGTATGTGATTACACAATGTATATTTTAAAGGTATTGGTGATTATATAATTCATATAGTTTATCTGTTATATGTTTATATACATTTAACATATATTAGTATATTTATGTAAACGCCATAGTCCTAATTTACCCATCCTCCCACCTTTCATTTTGGCTAACCATTAGTTTATTTGATAAGTCTGTGAGTGTCTTTTTTTGTGGAAATATGTTCATTGGTAGCAATCTTAGGATAACATGTATAAATGATATCATAGAATATTTGTCATACCCTTTTTTTTAAATTAATAGCTACTTTATTTATTTATTTATCTATTTATTTAGCTGTGTTGGGTCTTCGTTTCGTGCGAGGGCTTTCTCTAGTTGCGGCAAGCGGGAGCCACTCTTCATTGCGGTGCGCGGGCCTTTCACTATCGTGGCCCCTCCCGTTGCGGGTCACAGGCTCCAGATGCGCAGACTCAGCAGTTGTGGCTCACGGTCCCAGTTGCTCCGTGGCACGTGGGAACCTCCCAGACCAGGGCTCGAACCCGCGTCCCCTGCATTAGCAGGCAGATTCTCAACCACTGCGCCACCAGGGAAGCCCCTGTCATACCCTTTTGACTTATTTAACCTTATATGATTATTTCTAGGCTCAACTGTAGTCCTGAAAACGGCATTGTTCATTTTGTTCCCGAGGCTTCTATTCCATTTGGTACGTATACCACTTCGTCTTTGTGCATTCATCTGTTTATGGACCTTTTTTTTGATTCCATGTCTTGGCTACTTCAATATTGCTGCAGTGCACATTTGCCTGCCTCTGTCTTTCCGATTCTGGTGGTCTTAGTTAATAGGCTCAAAAGGTGCCCTGTCGCATCATATGGTAGCTCAGTTTTTACCTTGTAAAGCAGCTCCATTCCGTTTTTGTTAGTGCTGTTACCACTTTAGATCCCACCAGAGCTAGGAGGTACAGAGTTCTCTAAAACCCCTTCAGCATTTATAGTTTGTAGACTTTTTGCTGATGGCCATTTGACTGGTGTGAGCTGAAACCTTTTTGGAGGTTGGATAGGCATGTGGCTAATAATTCCTTATACTGAGCTTTAGACATCCCCTTTTTCTTCTTTTCCTTTTTTTGTTAAAGAGTGAATACAACTTCCCTCTTTATATTGACTTTTTGAAAAATTTCTCATGTGTTGAATTTTCTTGCCTATTCCCTACCCCAGGGCCTTTTTTGAGGGCAGGTGTCATTTAGAGCACTGCAGTCCTTGTGACTCGTAAGCAACCATTAGCACTGGGTTTAAAGCTGCTGTTTTGGGAAACAGCCACAAGGCGGCAGCATTATTACGTTCTCAACTCTTGTTACTAGGGCAACAGAGTCTTCCTGGAGGTAGTGGTCCGAGGTTGTAAACTAGAGTGGAATGTGCTGGGACAAGCCCCCAGAACATTATGTCTCCTTAATTATGTTTGTTTTTTTTAATTTAATTTCTATTTCTTATCGGAGTAAATTTGATTAGAGTGTTTTGATTGTCTGGCTGTACAGAATCGGCTCAATGATTCATACATATGTCTGTTCATTTTCGGATCCTGTTAGCATGTATGTGATTACACAATGTATATTTTAAAGGTATTGGTGATTATATAATTCATATAGTTTATCTGTTATATGTTTATATACATTTAACATATATTAGTATATTTATGTAAACGCCATAGTCCTAATTTACCCATCCTCCCACCTTTCATTTTGGCTAACCATTAGTTTATTTCATAAGTCTGTGAGTGTCTTTTTTTGTGGAAATATGTTCATTGGTAGCAATCTTAGGATAACATGTATAAATGATATCATAGAATATTTGTCATACCCTTTTTTTTTAATTAATAGCTACTTTATTTATTTATTTATTTATCTATTTATTTAGCTGTGTTGGGTCTTCGTTTCGTGCGAGGGCTTTCTCTAGTTGCGGCAAGCGGGAGCCACTCTTCATTGCGGTGCGCGGGCCTTTCACTATCGTGGCCCCTCCCGTTGCGGGTCACAGGCTCCAGATGCGCAGGCTCAGCAGTTGTGGCTCACGGTCCCAGTTGCTCCGTGGCACGTGGGATCCTCCCAGACCAGGGCTCGAACCCGCGTCCCCTGCATTAGCAGGCAGATTCTCAACCACTGCGCCACCAGGGAAGCCCCTGTCATACCCTTTTGACTTATTTAACCTTATATGATTATTTCTAGGCTCAACTGTAGTCCTGAAAACGGCATTGTTCATTTTGTTCCCGAGGCTTCTATTCCATTTGGTACGTATACCACTTCGTCTTTGTGCATTCATCTGTTTATGGACCTTTTTTTTGATTCCATGTCTTGGCTACTTCAATATTGCTGCAGTGCACATTTGCCTGCCTGTCTTTCCGATTCTGGTGGTCTTAGTTAATAGGCTCAAAAGGTGCCCTGTCGCATCATATGGTAGCTCAGTTTTTACCTTGTAAAGCAGCTCCATTCCGTTTTTGTTAGTGCTGTTACCACTTTAGATCCCACCAGAGCTAGGAGGTACAGAGTTCTCTAAAACCCCTTCTGCATTTATAGTTTGTGGACTTTTTGCTGATGGCCATTTGACCTGTGTGAGCTGAAACCTTTTTGGAGGTTGGATAGGCATGTGGCTAATAATTCCTTATCCTGAGCTTTAGGCATCCCCTTTTTCTTCTTTTCCTTTTTTTGTTAAAGAGTGAGTACAACTTCTCTCTTCATATTGACTTCTTGAAAAATTTCTCATGTGTTGAATTTTCTTGCCTATTCCCTACCCCAGGGCCTTTTTTGAGGGCAGGTGTCATTTAGAGCCCTGCAGTCCTTGTGACTCGTAAGCAACCATTAGCACTGGGTTTAAAGCTGCTGTTGTGGGAAACAGCCACAAGGCGGCAGCATTATTACGTTCTCAACTCTTGCTACTAGGGCAACATAGTCTTCCACGAGGTAGTGTTCCGAGGTTGTAAACTAGAGTGGAATGTGCTGGGACAAGCCCCCAGAACTATATATCTCCTTACATATGTTTGTTTTTTAAATTTAATTTCTATTTCTTATCGGAGTAAATTTGATTAGAGTGTTTTGATTGTCTGGCTGTACAGAATCTGCTCAATGATTCACACATATGTCTGTTCATCTTCGGATCCTGTTAGCATGTATGGAATTACAGAATGTATATTTTAAAGGTATTGTGATTATATAATTTATATAGTTTATATGTTTTTTGTTTATATACATTTAACAAACATTACTATATGTATGTTAACGCCATAGTCCTAATTTCCCCATCCTCCCACCTTTCATTTTGGCTAACCATTAGTTTATTTGATAAGTCTGTGAGTGTCTTTTTTTGTGGAAATATGTTCATTGGTAGCAATCTTAGGATAACATGTATAAATGATATCATCGGATATTTGTCATACCTTTTTGACTTACTTAACCTTATATGATTATTTCTAGGCTCAACTGTAGTCCTGAACACGGCATTGTTTATTTTTTTTCCGAGGCTACTATTCCATTCTGTCCATATACCATTTCTTTTTGTCCATTCATCTGTTTATGGATCTTTTCTTGCTTCCATTTCTTGGCTATTTCAATATTGCTGCAGTGCACATTTGCCTGCCTCTGTCTTTCCGATTCTGGTCGTCTTAGGTTATAGGCCCAAAAAGTGCCCTGCCGCATCATATGGTAGCTCAGTTTTTCCCTTGTAAAGCAGCTCGATTCAGTTTGCGTTAGTGCTGTTACCACTTTACATCCCACCAGCAGCTAGAAGGTACACAGTTCTCTAAAACCACTTCAGCATTTATAGTTTGTAGACTTTTTGCTGATGGTCATGACTGGTGTGAGCTGAAACCTTTTTGAATTTGAATTTGCCTGTGGCTAATAATTCCTTATACTGAGCTTTAGGCATGTCCTTTTTTTTCTTTTCCTTTTTTTTAAAGAGTGAGTACAACTTCCCTCCTCTTATTGACTTCTTGAAAATTTTCTCATGTCTTGAATTTTCTTGCCTATTCCCTACCGCAGGGCATTTTTTGAGGGCAGGTGTCATTTAGAGCCCTGCAGTCCTTGTGACTATTAAGCAACAATTGGCACTGGGTATAAAGCTGCTGTTGTGGGAAACAGCCACAAGGCGGCAGCATTATTACGTTCTCAACTCTTGTTACTAGGGCAACAGAGTCTTCCTCTAGGTAGTGTTCCGAGGTTGTAAATTAGAGTGGAATGTGCTGGGAGAAGCCCCGAGAAGTTTATGTATCCTTACTTATGTTTGTTTTTTAAATTTAATTTCTATTTCTTATCGGAGTAAATTTGATTAGAGTGTTTTGATTGTCTGCTGTACAGAATCGGCTCAATGATTCATACATATGTCTGTTCATCTTCGGATCCTGTTAGCATGTATGTGATTACAGAATGTATATTTTAAAGGTATTGGTGATTATATAATTCATATAGTTTATCTGTTATATGTTTATATACATTTAACATACATTAGTATATGTATGTAAACGCCATAGTCCTAATTTACCCAACCTCCCACCTTTCATTTTGGCTAACCATTAGTTTATTTGATAAGTCTGTGAGTGTCTTTTTTGTGGAAATATGTTCATTGGTAGCAATCTTAGGATAACATGTATAAATGATATCACAGGATATTTGTCATACCCTTTTTTTTTAATTAATAGCTACTTTATTTATTTATCTATTTATTTAGCTCTGTTGGGTCTTCGTTTCGTGCGAGGGCTTTCTCTAGTTGCGGCAAGCAGGGGCCACTCTTCATTGCGGTGCGCGGGCCTCTCACTATCGTGGCCCCTCCCGTTGCGGGGCACAGTCTCCAGATGCGCAGGCTCAGCAGTTGTGGCTCACGGTCCCAGTTGCTCCGTGGCACGTGGGATCCTCCCAGACCAGGGCTCGAACCCGCGTCCCCTGCATTAGCAGGCAGATTCTCAACCACTGCGCCACCAGGGAAGCCCCTGTCATGCCCTTTTGACTTACTTAACCTTATATGATTATTTCTAGGCTCAACTGTAGTCCTGAAAACGGCATTGTTCATTTTGTTCCCGAGGCTTCTATTCCATTTGGTACGTATACCACTTCGTCTTTGTCCATTCATCTGTTTATGGACCTTTTTTTGCTTCCATGTCTTGGCTATATCAATGTTGTTGCAGTTCACATTTGCCTGCCTCTGTCTTTCCGATTCTGGTGGTCTTAGGTTATAGGCCCAAAAGGTGCCCTGCCGCATCATATGGTAGCTCAATTTTTACCTTTGTAGCAGCTCCATTCAGTTTTCGTTAGTGCTGTTACCACTTTACATCCCACCAGCAGCTAGAAGGTACACATTTTTCTAAAACCCCTTAAGCATTTATAGTTTGTAGTCTTTTTGCTGATGGTCATGACTGGTGTGAGCTGAAACCTTTTTGAATTTGAATTTGCATGTGGCTAATAATTCCTTATACTGATCTTTAAGCATATCCTTTTTTTTCTTTTCCTTTTTTTGATAAAGAGTGAGTACAACTTCCCTCTTCATATTGACTTCTTGAAAAATTTCGCATGTGTTGAATTTTCTTGCCTATTCCCCACTCCAGGGCATTTCTTGAGGGCAGGTGTCATTTAGAGCCCTGCAATCCTTGTGACTATGAAGCAACCATTAGCAGTGGGTTTAAAGCTGCTGTTGTGGGAAACAGCCACAAGGCAGCAGCATTATTACGTTCTCAATTCTTGTTACTAGGGCAACAGAGTCTTCCTGGAGGTAGTGTTCCGAGGTTGTAAATTAGAGTGGAATGTGCTGGGACAAGCCCCCAGAACTTCATGTCTCCTTACTTATGTTTGTTTTTTAAATTTAATTTCTATTTCTTATCGGAGTAAATTTGATTAGAGTGTTTTGATTGTCTGGCTGTACAGAATCTGCTCAATGATTCATACATATGTCTGTTCATCTTCGGATCCTGTTAGCATGTATGTAATTACAGAATGTATATTTTAAAGGTATTGTGATTATATAATTTATATAGTTTATATGTTATTTGTTTATATACATTTAACAAACATTACTATATGTATGTTAACGCCATAGTCCTAATTTACCCATCCTCCCACCTTTCATTTTGGCTAACCATTAGTTTATTTGATAAGTCTGTGAGTGTCTTTTTCTGTGGAAATATGTTCATTGGTAGCAATCTTAGGATAACATGTATAAATGATATCATAGGATATTTGTCATACCCTTTTGACTTACTTAACCTTATATGATGATTTCTAGGCTCAACTGTAGTCCTGAACACGGCATTGTTTATTTTTTTTCCGAGGCTACTATTCCATTCTGTCCATATACCACTTCTTTTTGTCCATTCATCTGTTTATGGATCTTTTTTTGCTTCCATTTCTTGGCTATTTCAATATTGTTGCAGTGCACATTTGCCTGCCTCTGTCTCTCCGATTCTGGTCGTCTTAGGTTATAGGCCCAAAAGGTGCCCTGCCGCATCATATGGTAGCTCAGTTTTTACCTTGTAAAGCAGCTCGATTCAGTTTGCGTTAGTGCTGTTACCACTTTAGATCCCACCAGAGCTAGGAGGTACAGAGTTCTCTAAAACCCCTTCAGCATTTATAGTTTGTAGACTTTTTGCTGATGGCCATTTGACTGGTGTGAGCTGAAACCTTTTTGGAGGTTGGATAGGCATGTGGCTAATAATTCCTTATACTGAGCTTTAGACATCCCCTTTTTCTTCTTTTCCTTTTTTTGTTAAAGAGTGAATACAACTTCCCTCTTCATATTGACTTTTTGAAAAATTTCTCATGTGTTGAATTTTCTTGCCTATTCCCTACCCCAGGGCCTTTTTTGAGGGCAGGTGTCATTTAGAGCACTGCAGTCCTTGTGACTCGTAAGCAACCATTAGCACTGGGTTTAAAGCTGCTGTTTTGGGAAACAGCCACAAGGCGGCAGCATTATTACGTTCTCAACTCTTGTTACTAGGGCAACAGAGTCTTCCTGGAGGTAGTGTTCCGAGGTTGTAAACTAGAGTGGAATGTGCTGGGACAAGCCCCCAGAACATTATGTCTCCTTAATTATGTTTGTTTTTTTAAATTTAATTTCTATTTCTTATCGGAGTAAATTTGATTAGAGTGTTTTGATTGTCTGGCTGTACAGAATCGGCTCAATGATTCATACATATGTCTGTTCATTTTCGGATCCTGTTAGCATGTATGTGATTACACAATGTATATTTTAAAGGTATTGGTGATTATATAATTCATATAGTTTATCTGTTATATGTTTATATACATTTAACATATATTAGTATATTTATGTAAACGCCATAGTCCTAATTTACCCATCCTCCCACCTTTCATTTTGGCTAACCATTAGTTTATTTGATAAGTCTGTGAGTGTCTTTTTTTGTGGAAATATGTTCATTGGTAGCAATCTTAGGATAACATGTATAAATGATATCATAGAATATTTGTCATACCCTTTTTTTTAAATTAATAGCTACTTTATTTATTTATTTATCTATTTATTTAGCTGTGTTGGGTCTTCGTTTCGTGCGAGGGCTTTCTCTAGTTGCGGCAAGCGGGAGCCACTCTTCATTGCGGTGCGCGGGCCTTTCACTATCGTGGCCCCTCCCGTTGCGGGTCACAGGCTCCAGATGCGCAGACTCAGCAGTTGTGGCTCACGGTCCCAGTTGCTCCGTGGCACGTGGGATCCTCCCAGACCAGGGCTCGAACCCGCGTCCCCTGCATTAGCAGGCAGATTCTCAACCACTGCGCCACCAGGGAAGCCCCTGTCATACCCTTTTGACTTATTTAACCTTATATGATTATTTCTAGGCTCAACTGTAGTCCTGAAAACGGCATTGTTCATTTTGTTCCCGAGGCTTCTATTCCATTTGGTACGTATACCACTTCGTCTTTGTGCATTCATCTGTTTATGGACCTTTTTTTTGATTCCATGTCTTGGCTACTTCAATATTGCTGCAGTGCACATTTGCCTGCCTCTGTCTTTCCGATTCTGGTGGTCTTAGTTAATAGGCTCAAAAGGTGCCCTGTCGCATCATATGGTAGCTCAGTTTTTACCTTGTAAAGCAGCTGCATTCCGTTTTTGTTAGTGCTGTTACCACTTTAGATCCCACCAGAGCTAGGAGGTACAGAGTTCTCTAAAACCCCTTCAGCATTTATAGTTTGTAGACTTTTTGCTGATGGCCATTTGACTGGTGTGAGCTGAAACCTTTTTGGAGGTTGGATAGGCATGTGGCTAATAATTCCTTATACTGAGCTTTAGACATCCCCTTTTTCTTCTTTTCCTTTTTTTGTTAAAGAGTGAATACAACTTCCCTCTTTATATTGACTTTTTGAAAAATTTCTCATGTGTTGAATTTTCTTGCCTATTCCCTACCCCAGGGCCTTTTTTGAGGGCAGGTGTCATTTAGAGCACTGCAGTCCTTGTGACTCGTAAGCAACCATTAGCACTGGGTTTAAAGCTGCTGTTTTGGGAAACAGCCACAAGGCGGCAGCATTATTACGTTCTCAACTCTTGTTACTAGGGCAACAGAGTCTTCCTGGAGGTAGTGGTCCGAGGTTGTAAACTAGAGTGGAATGTGCTGGGACAAGCCCCCAGAACATTATGTCTCCTTAATTATGTTTGTTTTTTTAAATTTAATTTCTATTTCTTATCGGAGTAAATTTGATTAGAGTGTTTTGATTGTCTGGCTGTACAGAATCGGCTCAATGATTCATACATATGTCTGTTCATTTTCGGATCCTGTTAGCATGTATGTGATTACACAATGTATATTTTAAAGGTATTGGTGATTATATAATTCATATAGTTTATCTGTTATATGTTTATATACATTTAACATATATTAGTATATTTATGTAAACGCCATAGTCCTAATTTACCCATCCTCCCACCTTTCATTTTGGCTAACCATTAGTTTATTTCATAAGTCTGTGAGTGTCTTTTTTTGTGGAAATATGTTCATTGGTAGCAATCTTAGGATAACATGTATAAATGATATCATAGAATATTTGTCATACCCTTTTTTTTTAATTAATAGCTACTTTATTTATTTATTTATTTATCTATTTATTTAGCTGTGTTGGGTCTTCGTTTCGTGCGAGGGCTTTCTCTAGTTGCGGCAAGCGGGAGCCACTCTTCATTGCGGTGCGCGGGCCTTTCACTATCGTGGCCCCTCCCGTTGCGGGTCACAGGCTCCAGATGCGCAGGCTCAGCAGTTGTGGCTCACGGTCCCAGTTGCTCCGTGGCACGTGGGATCCTCCCAGACCAGGGCTCGAACCCGCGTCCCCTGCATTAGCAGGCAGATTCTCAACCACTGCGCCACCAGGGAAGCCCCTGTCATACCCTTTTGACTTATTTAACCTTATATGATTATTTCTAGGCTCAACTGTAGTCCTGAAAACGGCATTGTTCATTTTGTTCCCGAGGCTTCTATTCCATTTGGTACATATACCACTTCGTCTTTCTGCATTCATCTGTTTATGGACCTTTTTTTTGATTCCATGTCTTGGCTACTTCAATATTGCTGCAGTGCACATTTGCCTGCCTGTCTTTCCGATTCTGGTGGTCTTAGTTAATAGGCTCAAAAGGTGCCCTGTCGCATCATATGGTAGCTCAGTTTTTACCTTGTAAAGCAGCTCCATTCCGTTTTTGTTAGTGCTGTTACCACTTTAGATCCCACCAGAGCTAGGAGGTACAGAGTTCTCTAAAACCCCTTCAGCATTTATAGTTTGTAGACTTTTTGCTGATGGCCATTTGAGTGGTGTGAGCTGAAACCTTTTTGGAGGTTGGATAGGCATGTGGCTAATAATTCCTTATCCTGAGCTTTAGGCATCCCCTTTTTCTTCTTTTCCTTTTTTTGTTAAAGAGTGAGTACAACTTCTCTCTTCATATTGACTTCTTGAAAAATTTCTCATGTGTTGAATTTTCTTGCCTATTCCCTACCCCAGGGCCTTTTTTGAGGGCAGGTGTCATTTAGAGCCCTGCAGTCCTTGTGACTCGTAAGCAACCATTAGCACTGGGTTTAAAGCTGCTGTTGTGGGAAACAGCCACAAGGCGGCAGCATTATTACGTTCTCAACTCTTGCTACTAGGGCAACATAGTCTTCCACGAGGTAGTGTTCCGAGGTTGTAAACTAGAGTGGAATGTGCTGGGACAAGCCCCCAGAACTATATATCTCCTTACATATGTTTGTTTTTTAAATTTAATTTCTATTTCTTATCGGAGTAAATTTGATTAGAGTGTTTTGATTGTCTGGCTGTACAGAATCTGCTCAATGATTCACACATATGTCTGTTCATCTTCGGATCCTGTTAGCATGTATGGAATTACAGAATGTATATTTTAAAGGTATTGTGATTATATAATTTATATAGTTTATATGTTTTTTGTTTATATACATTTAACAAACATTACTATATGTATGTTAACGCCATAGTCCTAATTTCCCCATCCTCCCACCTTTCATTTTGGCTAACCATTAGTTTATTTGATAAGTCTGTGAGTGTCTTTTTTTGTGGAAATATGTTCATTGGTAGCAATCTTAGGATAACATGTATAAATGATATCATCGTATATTTGTCATACCTTTTTGACTTACTTAACCTTATATGATTATTTCTAGGCTCAACTGTAGTCCTGAACACGGCATTGTTTATTTTTTTTCCGAGGCTACTATTCCATTCTGTCCATATACCATTTCTTTTTGTCCATTCATCTGTTTATGGATCTTTTCTTGCTTCCATTTCTTGGCTATTTCAATATTGCTGCAGTGCACATTTGCCTGCCTCTGTCTTTCCGATTCTGGTCGTCTTAGGTTATAGGCCCAAAAAGTGCCCTGCCGCATCATATGGTAGCTCAGTTTTTACCTTGTAAAGCAGCTCGATTCAGTTTGCGTTAGTGCTGTTACCACTTTACATCCCACCAGCAGCTAGAAGGTACACAGTTCTCTAAAACCCCTTCAGCATTTATAGTTTGTAGACTTTTTGCTGATGGTCATGACTGGTGTGAGCTGAAACCTTTTTGAATTTGAATTTGCCTGTGGCTAATAATTCCTTATACTGAGCTTTAGGCATGTCCTTTTTTTTCTTTTCCTTTTTTTTAAAGAGTGAGTACAACTTCCCTCCTCTTATTGACTTCTTGAAAATTTTCTCCTGTCTTGAATTTTCTTGCCTATTCCCTACCGCAGGGCATTTTTTGAGGGCAGGTGTCATTTAGAGCCCTGCAGTCCTTGTGACTATTAAGCAACAATTGGCACTGGGTATAAAGCTGCTGTTGTGGGAAACAGCCACAAGGCGGCAGCATTATTACGTTCTCAACTCTTGTTACTAGGGCAACAGAGTCTTCCTCTAGGTAGTGTTCCGAGGTTGTAAATTAGAGTGGAATGTGCTGGGAGAAGCCCCGAGAAGTTTATGTCTCCTTACTTATGTTTGTTTTTTAAATTTAATTTCTATTTCTTATCGGAGTAAATTTGATTAGAGTGTTTTGATTGTCTGCTGTACAGAATCGGCTCAATGATTCATACATATGTCTGTTCATCTTCGGATCCTGTTAGCATGTATGTGATTACAGAATGTATATTTTAAAGGTATTGGTGATTATATAATTCATATAGTTTATCTGTTATATGTTTATATACATTTAACATACATTAGTATATGTATGTAAACGCCATAGTCCTAATTTACCCAACCTCCCACCTTTCATTTTGGCTAACCATTAGTTTATTTGATAAGTCTGTGAGTGTCTTTTTTGTGGAAATATGTTCATTGGTAGCAATCTTAGGATAACATGTATAAATGATATCACAGGATATTTGTCATACCCTTTTTTTTTAATTAATAGCTACTTTATTTATTTATTTATCTATTTATTTAGCTCTGTTGGGTCTTCGTTTCGTGCGAGGGCTTTCTCTAGTTGCGGCAAGCAGGGGCCACTCTTCATTGCGGTGCGCGGGCCTCTCACTATCGTGGCCCCTCCCGTTGCGGGGCACAGTCTCCAGATGCGCAGGCTCAGCAGTTGTGGCTCACGGTCCCAGTTGCTCCGTGGCACGTGGGATCCTCCCAGACCAGGGCTCGAACCCGCGTCCCCTGCATTAGCAGGCAGATTCTCAACCACTGCGCCACCAGGGAAGCCCCTGTCATGCCCTTTTGACTTACTTAACCTTATATGATTATTTCTAGGCTCAACTGTAGTGCTGAAAACGGCATTGTTCATTTTGTTCCCGAGGTTTCTATTCCATTTGGTACGTATACCACTTCGTCTTTGTCCATTCATCTGTTTATGGACCTTTTTTTGCTTCCATGTCTTGGCTATATCAATGTTGTTGCAGTTCACATTTGCCTGCCTCTGTCTTTCCGATTCTGGTGGTCTTAGGTTATAGGCCCAAAAGGTGCCCTGCCGCATCATATGGTAGCTCAATTTTTACCTTTGTAGCAGCTCCATTCAGTTTTCGTTAGTGCTGTTACCACTTTACATCCCACCAGCAGCTAGAAGGTACACATTTTTCTAAAACCCCTTAAGCATTTATAGTTTGTAGTCTTTTTGCTAATGGTCATTACTGGTGTGAGCTGAAACCTTTTTGAATTTGAATTTGCATGTGGCTAATAATTCCTTATACTGATCTTTAAGCATATCCTTTTTTTTCTTTTCCTTTTTTTGATAAAGAGTGAGTACAACTTCCCTCTTCATATTGACTTCTTGAAAAATTTCGCATGTGTTGAATTTTCTTGCCTATTCCCCACTCCAGGGCATTTCTTGAGGGCAGGTGTCATTTAGCGCCCTGCAATCCTTGTGACTATGAAGCAACCATTAGCAGTGGGTTTAAAGCTGCTGTTGTGGGAAACAGCCACAAGGCAGCAGCATTATTACGTTCTCAATTCTTGTTACTAGGGCAACAGAGTCTTCCTGGAGGTAGTGTTCCGAGGTTGTAAATTAGAGTGGAATGTGCTGGGACAAGCCCCCAGAACTTCATGTCTCCTTACTTATGTTTGTTTTTTAAATTTAATTTCTATTTCTTATCGGAGTAAATTTGATTAGAGTGTTTTGATTGTCTGGCTGTACAGAATCTGCTCAATGATTCACACATATGTCTGTTCATCTTCGGATCCTGTTAGCATGTATGGAATTACAGAATGTATATTTTAAAGGTATTGTGATTATATAATTTATATAGTTTATATGTTTTTTGTTTATATACATTTAACAAACATTACTATATGTATGTTAACGCCATAGTCCTAATTTATCCATCCTCCCACCTTTCATTTTGGCTAACCATTAGTTTATTTGATAAGTCTGTGAGTGTCTTTTTTTGTGGAAATATGTTCATTGGTAGCAATCTTAGGATAACATGTATAAATGATATCATCGTATATTTGTCATACCTTTTTGACTTACTTAACCTTATATGATTATTTCTAGGCTCAACTGTAGTCCTGAACACGGCATTGTTTATTTTTTTTCCGAGGCTACTATTCCATTCTGTCCATATACCATTTCTTTTTGTCCATTCATCTGTTTATGGATCTTTTCTTGCTTCCATTTCTTGGCTATTTCAATATTGCTGCAGTGCACATTTGCCTGCCTCTGTCTTTCCGATTCTGGTCGTCTTAGGTTATAGGCCCAAAAAGTGCCCTGCCGCATCATATGGTAGCTCAGTTTTTCCCTTGTAAAGCAGCTCGATTCAGTTTGCGTTAGTGCTGTTACCACTTTACATCCCACCAGCAGCTAGAAGGTACACAGTTCTCTAAAACCCCTTCAGCATTTATAGTTTGTAGACTTTTTGCTGATGGTCATGACTGGTGTGAGCTGAAACCTTTTTGAATTTGAATTTGCCTGTGGCTAATAATTCCTTATACTGAGCTTTAGGCATGTCCTTTTTTTTCTTTTCCTTTTTTTTAAAGAGTGAGTACAACTTCCCTCCTCTTATTGACTTCTTGAAAATTTTCTCATGTCTTGAATTTTCTTGCCTATTCCCTACCGCAGGGCATTTTTTGAGGGCAGGTGTCATTTAGAGCCCTGCAGTCCTTGTGACTATTAAGCAACAATTGGCACTGGGTATAAAGCTGCTGTTGTGGGAAACAGCCACAAGGCGGCAGCATTATTACGTTCTCAACTCTTGTTACTAGGGCAACAGAGTCTTCCTCTAGGTAGTGTTCCGAGGTTGTAAATTAGAGTGGAATGTGCTGGGAGAAGCCCCGAGAAGTTTATGTCTCCTTACTTATGTTTGTTTTTTAAATTTAATTTCTATTTCTTATCGGAGTAAATTTGATTAGAGTGTTTTGATTGTCTGCTGACAGAATCTGCTCAATGATTCATACATATGTCTGTTCATCTTCGGATCCTGTTAGCATGTATGTGATTACAGAATGTATATTTTAAAGGTATTGGTGATTATATAATTCATATAGTTTATCTGTTATATGTTTATATACATTTAACATACATTAGTATATGTATGTAAACGCCATAGTCCTAATTTACCCAACCTCCCACCTTTCATTTTGGCTAACCATTAGTTTATTTGATAAGTCTGTGAGTGTCTTTTTTTGTGGAAATATGTTCATTGGTAGCAATCTTAGGATAACATGTATAAATGATATCATAGGATATTTGTCATACCCTTGTGACTTACTTAACCCTATATGATTATTTGTAGGCTCAACTGTAGTCCTGAAAACGGCATTGTTCATTTTGTTCGCGAGGCCACTATTCCATTTGGTACGTATAACATTTGGTCTTTGTCCATTCATCTGTTTATGGACCTTTTTTTTGCTTGTATGTCTTGGCTATTTCAATATTGCTGCAGTGCACATTTGCCTGCCTCTGTCTTTCCGATTCTGGTGGTCTTAGTGAATAGGCTCAAAAGGTGCCGTGTCGCATCATATGGTAGCTCAGTTTTTACCTTGTAAAGCAGCTCCATTCCGTTTTTGTTAGTGCTGTTACCACTTTAGATCCCACCAGAGCTAGGAGGTACAGAGTTCTCTAAAACCCCTTCTGCATTTATAGTTTGTGGACTTTTTGCTGATGGCCATTTGACCTGTGTGAGCTGAAACCTTTTTGGAGGTTGGATAGGCATGTGGCTAATAATTCCTTATCCTGAGCTTTAGGCATCCCCTTTTTCTTCTTTTCCTTTTTTTGTTAAAGAGTGAGTACAACTTCTCTCTTCATATTGACTTCTTGAAAAATTTCTCATGTGTTGAATTTTCTTGCCTATTCCCTACCCCAGGGCCTTTTTTGAGGGCAGGTGTCATTTAGAGCCCTGCAGTCCTTGTGACTCGTAAGCAACCATTAGCACTGGGTTTAAAGCTGCTGTTGTGGGAAACAGCCACAAGGCGGCAGCATTATTACGTTCTCAACTCTTGCTACTAGGGCAACATAGTCTTCCACGAGGTAGTGTTCCAAGGTTGTAAACTAGAGTGGAATGTGCTGGGACAAGCCCCCAGAACTATATATCTCCTTACATATGTTTGTTTTTTAAATTTAATTTCTATTTCTTATCGGAGTAAATTTGATTAGAGTGTTTTGATTGTCTGGCTGTACAGAATCTGCTCAATGATTCACACATATGTCTGTTCATCTTCGGATCCTGTTAGCATGTATGGAATTACAGAATGTATATTTTAAAGGTATTGTGATTATATAATTTATATAGTTTATATGTTTTTTGTTTATATACATTTAACAAACATTACTATATGTATGTTAACGCCATAGTCCTAATTTATCCATCCTCCCACCTTTCATTTTGGCTAACCATTAGTTTATTTGATAAGTCTGTGAGTGTCTTTTTTTGTGGAAATATGTTCATTGGTAGCAATCTTAGGATAACATGTATAAATGATATCATCGGATATTTGTCATACCTTTTTGACTTACTTAACCTTATATGATTATTTCTAGGCTCAACTGTAGTCCTGAACACGGCATTGTTTATTTTTTTTCCGAGGCTACTATTCCATTCTGTCCATATACCATTTCTTTTTGTCCATTCATCTGTTTATGGATCTTTTCTTGCTTCCATTTCTTGGCTATTTCAATATTGCTGCAGTGCACATTTGCCTGCCTCTGTCTTTCCGATTCTGGTCGTCTTAGGTTATAGGCCCAAAAAGTGCCCTGCCGCATCATATGGTAGCTCAGTTTTTCCCTTGTAAAGCAGCTCGATTCAGTTTGCGTTAGTGCTGTTACCACTTTACATCCCACCAGCAGCTAGAAGGTACACAGTTCTCTAAAACCCCTTCAGCATTTATAGTTTGTAGACTTTTTGCTGATGGTCATGACTGGTGTGAGCTGAAACCTTTTTGAATTTGAATTTGCCTGTGGCTAATAATTCCTTATACTGAGCTTTAGGCATGTCCTTTTTTTTCTTTTCCTTTTTTTTAAAGAGTGAGTACAACTTCCCTCCTCTTATTGACTTCTTGAAAATTTTCTCATGTCTTGAATTTTCTTGCCTATTCCCTACCGCAGGGCATTTTTTGAGGGCAGGTGTCATTTAGAGCCCTGCAGTCCTTGTGACTATTAAGCAACAATTGGCACTGGGTATAAAGCTGCTGTTGTGGGAAACAGCCACAAGGCGGCAGCATTATTACGTTCTCAACTCTTGTTACTAGGGCAACAGAGTCTTCCTCTAGGTAGTGTTCCGAGGTTGTAAATTAGAGTGGAATGTGCTGGGAGAAGCCCCGAGAAGTTTATGTATCCTTACTTATGTTTGTTTTTTAAATTTAATTTCTATTTCTTATCGGAGTAAATTTGATTAGAGTGTTTTGATTGTCTGCTGTACAGAATCGGCTCAATGATTCATACATATGTCTGTTCATCTTCGGATCCTGTTAGCATGTATGTGATTACAGAATGTATATTTTAAAGGTATTGGTGATTATATAATTCATATAGTTTATCTGTTATATGTTTATATACATTTAACATACATTAGTATATGTATGTAAACGCCATAGTCCTAATTTACCCAACCTCCCACCTTTCATTTTGGCTAACCATTAGTTTATTTGATAAGTCTGTGAGTGTCTTTTTTGTGGAAATATGTTCATTGGTAGCAATCTTAGGATAACATGTATAAATGATATCACAGGATATTTGTCATACCCTTTTTTTTTAATTAATAGCTACTTTATTTATTTATCTATTTATTTAGCTCTGTTGGGTCTTCGTTTCGTGCGAGGGCTTTCTCTAGTTGCGGCAAGCAGGGGCCACTCTTCATTGCGGTGCGCGGGCCTCTCACTATCGTGGCCCCTCCCGTTGCGGGGCACAGTCTCCAGATGCGCAGGCTCAGCAGTTGTGGCTCACGGTCCCAGTTGCTCCGTGGGACGTGGGATCCTCCCAGACCAGGGCTCGAACCCGCGTCCCCTGCATTAGCAGGCAGATTCTCAACCACTGCGCCACCAGGGAAGCCCCTGTCATGCCCTTTTGACTTACTTAACCTTATATGATTATTTCTAGGCTCAACTGTAGTCCTGAAAACGGCATTGTTCATTTTGTTCCCGAGGCTTCTATTCCATTTGGTACGTATACCACTTCGTCTTTGTCCATTCATCTGTTTATGGACCTTTTTTTGCTTCCATGTCTTGGCTATATCAATGTTGTTGCAGTTCACATTTGCCTGCCTCTGTCTTTCCGATTCTGGTGGTCTTAGGTTATAGGCCCAAAAGGTGCCCTGCCGCATCATATGGTAGCTCAATTTTTACCTTTGTAGCAGCTCCATTCAGTTTTCGTTAGTGCTGTTACCACTTTACATCCCACCAGCAGCTAGAAGGTACACATTTTTCTAAAACCCCTTAAGCATTTATACTTTGTAGTCTTTTTGCTGATGGTCATGACTGGTGTGAGCTGAAACCTTTTTGAATTTGAATTTGCATGTGGCTAATAATTCCTTATACTGATCTTTAAGCATATCCTTTTTTTTCTTTTCCTTTTTTTGATAAAGAGTGAGTACAACTTCCCTCTTCATATTGACTTCTTGAAAAATTTCGCATGTGTTGAATTTTCTTGCCTATTCCCCACTCCAGGGCATTTCTTGAGGGCAGGTGTCATTTAGCGCCCTGCAATCCTTGTGACTATGAAGCAACCATTAGCAGTGGGTTTAAAGCTGCTGTTGTGGGAAACAGCCACAAGGCAGCAGCATTATTACGTTCTCAATTCTTGTTACTAGGGCAACAGAGTCTTCCTGGAGGTAGTGTTCCGAGGTTGTAAATTAGAGTGGAATGTGCTGGGACAAGCCCCCAGAACTTCATGTCTCCTTACTTATGTTTGTTTTTTAAATTTAATTTCTATTTCTTATCGGAGTAAATTTGATTAGAGTGTTTTGATTGTCTGGCTGTACAGAATCTGCTCAATGATTCATACATATGTCTGTTCATCTTCGGATCCTGTTAGCATGTATGTAATTACAGAATGTATATTTTAAAGGTATTGTGATTATATAATTTATATAGTTTATATGTTATTTGTTTATATACATTTAACAAACATTACTATATGTATGTTAACGCCATAGTCCTAATTTACCCATCCTCCCACCTTTCATTTTGGCTAACCATTAGTTTATTTGATAAGTCTGTGAGTGTCTTTTTCTGTGGAAATATGTTCATTGGTAGCAATCTTAGGATAACATGTATAAATGATATCATAGGATATTTGTCATACCCTTTTGACTTACTTAACCTTATATGATGATTTCTAGGCTCAACTGTAGTCCTGAACACGGCATTGTTTATTTTTTTTCCGAGGCTACTATTCCATTCTGTCCATATACCACTTCTTTTTGTCCATTCATCTGTTTATGGATCTTTTTTTGCTTCCATTTCTTGGCTATTTCAATATTGTTGCAGTGCACATTTGCCTGCCTCTGTCTCTCCGATTCTGGTCGTCTTAGGTTATAGGCCCAAAAGGTGCCCTGCCGCATCATATGGTAGCTCAGTTTTTACCTTGTAAAGCAGCTCGATTCAGTTTGCGTTAGTGCTGTTACCACTTTAGATCCCACCAGAGCTAGGAGGTACAGAGTTCTCTAAAACCCCTTCAGCATTTATAGTTTGTAGACTTTTTGCTGATGGCCATTTGACTGGTGTGAGCTGAAACCTTTTTGGAGGTTGGATAGGCATGTGGCTAATAATTCCTTATACTGAGCTTTAGACATCCCCTTTTTCTTCTTTTCCTTTTTTTGTTAAAGAGTGAATACATCTTCCCTCTTCATATTGACTTTTTGAAAAATTTCTCAAGTGTTGAATTTTCTTGCCTATTCCCTACCCCAGGGCCTTTTTTGAGGGCAGGTGTCATTTAGAGCACTGCAGTCCTTGTGACTCGTAAGCAACCATTAGCACTGGGTTTAAAGCTGCTGTTTTGGGAAACAGCCACAAGGCGGCAGCATTATTACGTTCTCAACTCTTGTTACTAGGGCAACAGAGTCTTCCTGGAGGTAGTGTTCCGAGGTTGTAAACTAGAGTGGAATGTGCTGGGACAAGCCCCCAGAACATTATGTCTCCTTAATTATGTTTGTTTTTTTTAATTTAATTTCTATTTCTTATCGGAGTAAATTTGATTAGAGTGTTTTGATTGTCTGGCTGTACAGAATCGGCTCAATGATTCATACATATGTCTGTTCATTTTCGGATCCTGTTAGCATGTATGTGATTACACAATGTATATTTTAAAGGTATTGGTGATTATATAATTCATATAGTTTATCTGTTATATGTTTATATACATTTAACATATATTAGTATATTTATGTAAACGCCATAGTCCTAATTTACCCATCCTCCCACCTTTCATTTTGGCTAACCATTAGTTTATTTGATAAGTCTGTGAGTGTCTTTTTTTGTGGAAATATGTTCATTGGTAGCAATCTTAGGATAACATGTATAAATGATATCATAGAATATTTGTCATACCCTTTTTTTTAAATTAATAGCTACTTTATTTATTTATTTATCTATTTATTTAGCTGTGTTGGGTCTTCGTTTCGTGCGAGGGCTTTCTCTAGTTGCGGCAAGCGGGAGCCACTCTTCATTGCGGTGCGCAGGCCTTTCACTATCGTGGCCCCTCCCGTTGCGGGTCACAGGCTCCAGATGCGCAGACTCAGCAGTTGTGGCTCACGGTCCCAGTTGCTCCGTGGCACGTGGGAACCTCCCAGACCAGGGCTCGAACCCGCGTCCCCTGCATTAGCAGGCAGATTCTCAACCACTGCGCCACCAGGGAAGCCCCTGTCATACCCTTTTGACTTATTTAACCTTATATGATTATTTCTAGGCTCAACTGTAGTCCTGAAAACGGCATTGTTCATTTTGTTCCCGAGGCTTCTATTCCATTTGGTACGTATACCACTTCGTCTTTGTGCATTCATCTGTTTATGGACCTTTTTTTTGATTCCATGTCTTGGCTACTTCAATATTGCTGCAGTGCACATTTGCCTGCCTCTGTCTTTCCGATTCTGGTGGTCTTAGTTAATAGGCTCAAAAGGTGCCCTGTCGCATCATATGGTAGCTCAGTTTTTACCTTGTAAAGCAGCTCCATTCCGTTTTTGTTAGTGCTGTTACCACTTTAGATCCCACCAGAGCTAGGAGGTACAGAGTTCTCTAAAACCCCTTCAGCATTTATAGTTTGTAGACTTTTTGCTGATGGCCATTTGACTGGTGTGAGCTGAAACCTTTTTGGAGGTTGGATAGGCATGTGGCTAATAATTCCTTATACTGAGCTTTAGACATCCCCTTTTTCTTCTTTTCCTTTTTTTGTTAAAGAGTGAATACAACTTCCCTCTTTATATTGACTTTTTGAAAAATTTCTCATGTGTTGAATTTTCTTGCCTATTCCCTACCCCAGGGCCTTTTTTGAGGGCAGGTGTCATTTAGAGCACTGCAGTCCTTGTGACTCGTAAGCAACCATTAGCACTGGGTTTAAAGCTGCTGTTTTGGGAAACAGCCACAAGGCGGCAGCATTATTACGTTCTCAACTCTTGTTACTAGGGCAACAGAGTCTTCCTGGAGGTAGTGGTCCGAGGTTGTAAACTAGAGTGGAATGTGCTGGGACAAGCCCCCAGAACATTATGTCTCCTTAATTATGTTTGTTTTTTTAAATTTAATTTCTATTTCTTATCGGAGTAAATTTGATTAGAGTGTTTTGATTGTCTGGCTGTACAGAATCGGCTCAATGATTCATACATATGTCTGTTCATTTTCGGATCCTGTTAGCATGTATGTGATTACACAATGTATATTTTAAAGGTATTGGTGATTATATAATTCATATAGTTTATCTGTTATATGTTTATATACATTTAACATATATTAGTATATTTATGTAAACGCCATAGTCCTAATTTACCCATCCTCCCACCTTTCATTTTGGCTAACCATTAGTTTATTTCATAAGTCTGTGAGTGTCTTTTTTTGTGGAAATATGTTCATTGGTAGCAATCTTAGGATAACATGTATAAATGATATCATAGAATATTTGTCATACCCTTTTTTTTTAATTAATAGCTACTTTATTTATTTATTTATTTATCTATTTATTTAGCTGTGTTGGGTCTTCGTTTCGTGCGAGGGCTTTCTCTAGTTGCGGCAAGCGGGAGCCACTCTTCATTGCGGTGCGCGGGCCTTTCACTATCGTGGCCCCTCCCGTTGCGGGTCACAGGCTCCAGATGCGCAGGCTCAGCAGTTGTGGCTCACGGTCCCAGTTGCTCCGTGGCACGTGGGATCCTCCCAGACCAGGGCTCGAACCCGCGTCCCCTGCATTAGCAGGCAGATTCTCAACCACTGCGCCACCAGGGAAGCCCCTGTCATACCCTTTTGACTTATTTAACCTTATATGATTATTTCTAGGCTCAACTGTAGTCCTGAAAACGGCATTGTTCATTTTGTTCCCGAGGCTTCTATTCCATTTGGTACGTATACCACTTCGTCTTTGTGCATTCATCTGTTTATGGACCTTTTTTTTGATTCCATGTCTTGGCTACTTCAATATTGCTGCAGTGCACATTTGCCTGCCTGTCTTTCCGATTCTGGTGGTCTTAGTTAATAGGCTCAAAAGGTGCCCTGTCGCATCATATGGTAGCTCAGTTTTTACCTTGTAAAGCAGCTCCATTCCGTTTTTGTTAGTGCTGTTACCACTTTAGATCCCACCAGAGCTAGGAGGTACAGAGTTCTCTAAAACCCCTTCTGCATTTATAGTTTGTGGACTTTTTGCTGATGGCCATTTGACCTGTGTGAGCTGAAACCTTTTTGGAGGTTGGATAGGCATGTGGCTAATAATTCCTTATCCTGAGCTTTAGGCATCCCCTTTTTCTTCTTTTCCTTTTTTTGTTAAAGAGTGAGTACAACTTCTCTCTTCATATTGACTTCTTGAAAAATTTCTCATGTGTTGAATTTTCTTGCCTATTCCCTACCCCAGGGCCTTTTTTGAGGGCAGGTGTCATTTAGAGCCCTGCAGTCCTTGTGACTCGTAAGCAACCATTAGCACTGGGTTTAAAGCTGCTGTTGTGGGAAACAGCCACAAGGCGGCAGCATTATTACGTTCTCAACTCTTGCTACTAGGGCAACATAGTCTTCCACGAGGTAGTGTTCCGAGGTTGTAAACTAGAGTGGAATGTGCTGGGACAAGCCCCCAGAACTATATATCTCCTTACATATGTTTGTTTTTTAAATTTAATTTCTATTTCTTATCGGAGTAAATTTGATTAGAGTGTTTTGATTGTCTGGCTGTACAGAATCTGCTCAATGATTCACACATATGTCTGTTCATCTTCGGATCCTGTTAGCATGTATGGAATTACAGAATGTATATTTTAAAGGTATTGTGATTATATAATTTATATAGTTTATATGTTTTTTGTTTATATACATTTAACAAACATTACTATATGTATGTTAACGCCATAGTCCTAATTTCCCCATCCTCCCACCTTTCATTTTGGCTAACCATTAGTTTATTTGATAAGTCTGTGAGTGTCTTTTTTTGTGGAAATATGTTCATTGGTAGCAATCTTAGGATAACATGTATAAATGATATCATCGGATATTTGTCATACCTTTTTGACTTACTTAACCTTATATGATTATTTCTAGGCTCAACTGTAGTCCTGAACACGGCATTGTTTATTTTTTTTCCGAGGCTACTATTCCATTCTGTCCATATACCATTTCTTTTTGTCCATTCATCTGTTTATGGATCTTTTCTTGCTTCCATTTCTTGGCTATTTCAATATTGCTGCAGTGCACATTTGCCTGCCTCTGTCTTTCCGATTCTGGTCGTCTTAGGTTATAGGCCCAAAAAGTGCCCTGCCGCATCATATGGTAGCTCAGTTTTTCCCTTGTAAAGCAGCTCGATTCAGTTTGCGTTAGTGCTGTTACCACTTTACATCCCACCAGCAGCTAGAAGGTACACAGTTCTCTAAAACCCCTTCAGCATTTATAGTTTGTAGACTTTTTGCTGATGGTCATGACTGGTGTGAGCTGAAACCTTTTTGAATTTGAATTTGCCTGTGGCTAATAATTCCTTATACTGAGCTTTAGGCATGTCCTTTTTTTTCTTTTCCTTTTTTTTAAAGAGTGAGTACAACTTCCCTCCTCTTATTGACTTCTTGAAAATTTTCTCATGTCTTGAATTTTCTTGCCTATTCCCTACCGCAGGGCATTTTTTGAGGGCAGGTGTCATTTAGAGCCCTGCAGTCCTTGTGACTATTAAGCAACAATTGGCACTGGGTATAAAGCTGCTGTTGTGGGAAACAGCCACAAGGCGGCAGCATTATTACGTTCTCAACTCTTGTTACTAGGGCAACAGAGTCTTCCTCTAGGTAGTGTTCCGAGGTTGTAAATTAGAGTGGAATGTGCTGGGAGAAGCCCCGAGAAGTTTATGTATCCTTACTTATGTTTGTTTTTTAAATTTAATTTCTATTTCTTATCGGAGTAAATTTGATTAGAGTGTTTTGATTGTCTGCTGTACAGAATCGGCTCAATGATTCATACATATGTCTGTTCATCTTCGGATCCTGTTAGCATGTATGTGATTACAGAATGTATATTTTAAAGGTATTGGTGATTATATAATTCATATAGTTTATCTGTTATATGTTTATATACATTTAACATACATTAGTATATGTATGTAAACGCCATAGTCCTAATTTACCCAACCTCCCACCTTTCATTTTGGCTAACCATTAGTTTATTTGATAAGTCTGTGAGTGTCTTTTTTGTGGAAATATGTTCATTGGTAGCAATCTTAGGATAACATGTATAAATGATATCACAGGATATTTGTCATACCCTTTTTTTTTAATTAATAGCTACTTTATTTATTTATCTATTTATTTAGCTCTGTTGGGTCTTCGTTTCGTGCGAGGGCTTTCTCTAGTTGCGGCAAGCAGGGGCCACTCTTCATTGCGGTGCGCGGGCCTCTCACTATCGTGGCCCCTCCCGTTGCGGGGCACAGTCTCCAGATGCGCAGGCTCAGCAGTTGTGGCTCACGGTCCCAGTTGCTCCGTGGCACGTGGGATCCTCCCAGACCAGGGCTCGAACCCGCGTCCCCTGCATTAGCAGGCAGATTCTCAACCACTGCGCCACCAGGGAAGCCCCTGTCATGCCCTTTTGACTTACTTAACCTTATATGATTATTTCTAGGCTCAACTGTAGTCCTGAAAACGGCATTGTTCATTTTGTTCCCGAGGCTTCTATTCCATTTGGTACGTATACCACTTCGTCTTTGTCCATTCATCTGTTTATGGACCTTTTTTTGCTTCCATGTCTTGGCTATATCAATGTTGTTGCAGTTCACATTTGCCTGCCTCTGTCTTTCCGATTCTGGTGGTCTTAGGTTATAGGCCCAAAAGGTGCCCTGCCGCATCATATGGTAGCTCAATTTTTACCTTTGTAGCAGCTCCATTCAGTTTTCGTTAGTGCTGTTACCACTTTACATCCCACCAGCAGCTAGAAGGTACACATTTTTCTAAAACCCCTTAAGCATTTATAGTTTGTAGTCTTTTTGCTGATGGTCATGACTGGTGTGAGCTGAAACCTTTTTGAATTTGAATTTGCATGTGGCTAATAATTCCTTATACTGATCTTTAAGCATATCCTTTTTTTTCTTTTCCTTTTTTTGATAAAGAGTGAGTACAACTTCCCTCTTCATATTGACTTCTTGAAAAATTTCGCATGTGTTGAATTTTCTTGCCTATTCCCCACTCCAGGGCATTTCTTGAGGGCAGGTGTCATTTAGAGCCCTGCAATCCTTGTGACTATGAAGCAACCATTAGCAGTGGGTTTAAAGCTGCTGTTGTGGGAAACAGCCACAAGGCAGCAGCATTATTACGTTCTCAATTCTTGTTACTAGGGCAACAGAGTCTTCCTGGAGGTAGTGTTCCGAGGTTGTAAATTAGAGTGGAATGTGCTGGGACAAGCCCCCAGAACTTCATGTCTCCTTACTTATGTTTGTTTTTTAAATTTAATTTCTATTTCTTATCGGAGTAAATTTGATTAGAGTGTTTTGATTGTCTGGCTGTACAGAATCTGCTCAATGATTCATACATATGTCTGTTCATCTTCGGATCCTGTTAGCATGTATGTAATTACAGAATGTATATTTTAAAGGTATTGTGATTATATAATTTATATAGTTTATATGTTATTTGTTTATATACATTTAACAAACATTACTATATGTATGTTAACGCCATAGTCCTAATTTACCCATCCTCCCACCTTTCATTTTGGCTAACCATTAGTTTATTTGATAAGTCTGTGAGTGTCTTTTTCTGTGGAAATATGTTCATTGGTAGCAATCTTAGGATAACATGTATAAATGATATCATAGGATATTTGTCATACCCTTTTGACTTACTTAACCTTATATGATGATTTCTAGGCTCAACTGTAGTCCTGAACACGGCATTGTTTATTTTTTTTCCGAGGCTACTATTCCATTCTGTCCATATACCACTTCTTTTTGTCCATTCATCTGTTTATGGATCTTTTTTTGCTTCCATTTCTTGGCTATTTCAATATTGTTGCAGTGCACATTTGCCTGCCTCTGTCTCTCCGATTCTGGTCGTCTTAGGTTATAGGCCCAAAAGGTGCCCTGCCGCATCATATGGTAGCTCAGTTTTTCCCTTGTAAAGCAGCTCGATTCAGTTTGCGTTAGTGCTGTTACCACTTTAGATCCCACCAGAGCTAGGAGGTACAGAGTTCTCTAAAACCCCTTCAGCATTTATAGTTTGTAGACTTTTTGCTGATGGCCATTTGACTGGTGTGAGCTGAAACCTTTTTGGAGGTTGGATAGGCATGTGGCTAATAATTCCTTATACTGAGCTTTAGACATCCCCTTTTTCTTCTTTTCCTTTTTTTGTTAAAGAGTGAATACAACTTCCCTCTTCATATTGACTTTTTGAAAAATTTCTCATGTGTTGAATTTTCTTGCCTATTCCCTACCCCAGGGCCTTTTTTGAGGGCAGGTGTCATTTAGAGCACTGCAGTCCTTGTGACTCGTAAGCAACCATTAGCACTGGGTTTAAAGCTGCTGTTTTGGGAAACAGCCACAAGGCGGCAGCATTATTACGTTCTCAACTCTTGTTACTAGGGCAACAGAGTCTTCCTGGAGGTAGTGTTCCGAGGTTGTAAACTAGAGTGGAATGTGCTGGGACAAGCCCCCAGAACATTATGTCTCCTTAATTATGTTTGTTTTTTTTAATTTAATTTCTATTTCTTATCGGAGTAAATTTGATTAGAGTGTTTTGATTGTCTGGCTGTACAGAATCGGCTCAATGATTCATACATATGTCTGTTCATTTTCGGATCCTGTTAGCATGTATGTGATTACACAATGTATATTTTAAAGGTATTGGTGATTATATAATTCATATAGTTTATCTGTTATATGTTTATATACATTTAACATATATTAGTATATTTATGTAAACGCCATAGTCCTAATTTACCCATCCTCCCACCTTTCATTTTGGCTAACCATTAGTTTATTTGATAAGTCTGTGAGTGTCTTTTTTTGTGGAAATATGTTCATTGGTAGCAATCTTAGGATAACATGTATAAATGATATCATAGAATATTTGTCATACCCTTTTTTTTAAATTAATAGCTACTTTATTTATTTATTTATCTATTTATTTAGCTGTGTTGGGTCTTCGTTTCGTGCGAGGGCTTTCTCTAGTTGCGGCAAGCGGGAGCCACTCTTCATTGCGGTGCGCGGGCCTTTCACTATCGTGGCCCCTCCCGTTGCGGGTCACAGGCTCCAGATGCGCAGACTCAGCAGTTGTGGCTCACGGTCCCAGTTGCTCCGTGGCACGTGGGAACCTCCCAGACCAGGGCTCGAACCCGCGTCCCCTGCATTAGCAGGCAGATTCTCAACCACTGCGCCACCAGGGAAGCCCCTGTCATACCCTTTTGACTTATTTAACCTTATATGATTATTTCTAGGCTCAACTGTAGTCCTGAAAACGGCATTGTTCATTTTGTTCCCGAGGCTTCTATTCCATTTGGTACGTATACCACTTCGTCTTTGTGCATTCATCTGTTTATGGACCTTTTTTTTGATTCCATGTCTTGGCTACTTCAATATTGCTGCAGTGCACATTTGCCTGCCTCTGTCTTTCCGATTCTGGTGGTCTTAGTTAATAGGCTCAAAAGGTGCCCTGTCGCATCATATGGTAGCTCAGTTTTTACCTTGTAAAGCAGCTGCATTCCGTTTTTGTTAGTGCTGTTACCACTTTAGATCCCACCAGAGCTAGGAGGTACAGAGTTCTCTAAAACCCCTTCAGCATTTATAGTTTGTAGACTTTTTGCTGATGGCCATTTGACTGGTGTGAGCTGAAACCTTTTTGGAGGTTGGATAGGCATGTGGCTAATAATTCCTTATACTGAGCTTTAGACATCCCCTTTTTCTTCTTTTCCTTTTTTTGTTAAAGAGTGAATACAACTTCCCTCTTTATATTGACTTTTTGAAAAATTTCTCATGTGTTGAATTTTCTTGCCTATTCCCTACCCCAGGGCCTTTTTTGAGGGCAGGTGTCATTTAGAGCACTGCAGTCCTTGTGACTCGTAAGCAACCATTAGCACTGGGTTTAAAGCTGCTGTTTTGGGAAACAGCCACAAGGCGGCAGCATTATTACGTTCTCAACTCTTGTTACTAGGGCAACAGAGTCTTCCTGGAGGTAGTGGTCCGAGGTTGTAAACTAGAGTGGAATGTGCTGGGACAAGCCCCCAGAACATTATGTCTCCTTAATTATGTTTGTTTTTTTAAATTTAATTTCTATTTCTTATCGGAGTAAATTTGATTAGAGTGTTTTGATTGTCTGGCTGTACAGAATCGGCTCAATGATTCATACATATGTCTGTTCATTTTCGGATCCTGTTAGCATGTATGTGATTACACAATGTATATTTTAAAGGTATTGGTGATTATATAATTCATATAGTTTATCTGTTATATGTTTATATACATTTAACATATATTAGTATATTTATGTAAACGCCATAGTCCTAATTTACCCATCCTCCCACCTTTCATTTTGGCTAACCATTAGTTTATTTCATAAGTCTGTGAGTGTCTTTTTTTGTGGAAATATGTTCATTGGTAGCAATCTTAGGATAACATGTATAAATGATATCATAGAATATTTGTCATACCCTTTTTTTTTAATTAATAGCTACTTTATTTATTTATTTATTTATCTATTTATTTAGCTGTGTTGGGTCTTCGTTTCGTGCGAGGGCTTTCTCTAGTTGCGGCAAGCGGGAGCCACTCTTCATTGCGGTGCGCGGGCCTTTCACTATCGTGGCCCCTCCCGTTGCGGGTCACAGGCTCCAGATGCGCAGGCTCAGCAGTTGTGGCTCACGGTCCCAGTTGCTCCGTGGCACGTGGGATCCTCCCAGACCAGGGCTCGAACCCGCGTCCCCTGCATTAGCAGGCAGATTCTCAACCACTGCGCCACCAGGGAAGCCCCTGTCATACCCTTTTGACTTATTTAACCTTATATGATTATTTCTAGGCTCAACTGTAGTCCTGAAAACGGCATTGTTCATTTTGTTCCCGAGGCTTCTATTCCATTTGGTACATATACCACTTCGTCTTTGTGCATTCATCTGTTTATGGACCTTTTTTTTGATTCCATGTCTTGGCTACTTCAATATTGCTGCAGTGCACATTTGCCTGCCTGTCTTTCCGATTCTGGTGGTCTTAGTTAATAGGCTCAAAAGGTGCCCTGTCGCATCATATGGTAGCTCAGTTTTTACCTTGTAAAGCAGCTCCATTCCGTTTTTGTTAGTGCTGTTACCACTTTAGATCCCACCAGAGCTAGGAGGTACAGAGTTCTCTAAAACCCCTTCAGCATTTATAGTTTGTAGACTTTTTGCTGATGGCCATTTGAGTGGTGTGAGCTGAAATCTTTTTGGAGGTTGGATAGGCATGTGGCTAATAATTCCTTATCCTGAGCTTTAGGCATCCCCTTTTTCTTCTTTTCCTTTTTTTGTTAAAGAGTGAGTACAACTTCTCTCTTCATATTGACTTCTTGAAAAATTTCTCATGTGTTGAATTTTCTTGCCTATTCCCTACCCCAGGGCCTTTTTTGAGGGCAGGTGTCATTTAGAGCCCTGCAGTCCTTGTGACTCGTAAGCAACCATTAGCACTGGGTTTAAAGCTGCTGTTGTGGGAAACAGCCACAAGGCGGCAGCATTATTACGTTCTCAACTCTTGCTACTAGGGCAACATAGTCTTCCACGAGGTAGTGTTCCGAGGTTGTAAACTAGAGTGGAATGTGCTGGGACAAGCCCCCAGAACTATATATCTCCTTACATATGTTTGTTTTTTAAATTTAATTTCTATTTCTTATCGGAGTAAATTTGATTAGAGTGTTTTGATTGTCTGGCTGTACAGAATCTGCTCAATGATTCACACATATGTCTGTTCATCTTCGGATCCTGTTAGCATGTATGGAATTACAGAATGTATATTTTAAAGGTATTGTGATTATATAATTTATATAGTTTATATGTTTTTTGTTTATATACATTTAACAAACATTACTATATGTATGTTAACGCCATAGTCCTAATTTCCCCATCCTCCCACCTTTCATTTTGGCTAACCATTAGTTTATTTGATAAGTCTGTGAGTGTCTTTTTTTGTGGAAATATGTTCATTGGTAGCAATCTTAGGATAACATGTATAAATGATATCATCGGATATTTGTCATACCTTTTTGACTTACTTAACCTTATATGATTATTTCTAGGCTCAACTGTAGTCCTGAACACGGCATTGTTTATTTTTTTTCCGAGGCTACTATTCCATTCTGTCCATATACCATTTCTTTTTGTCCATTCATCTGTTTATGGATCTTTTCTTGCTTCCATTTCTTGGCTATTTCAATATTGCTGCAGTGCACATTTGCCTGCCTCTGTCTTTCCGATTCTGGTCGTCTTAGGTTATAGGCCCAAAAAGTGCCCTGCCGCATCATATGGTAGCTCAGTTTTTACCTTGTAAAGCAGCTCGATTCAGTTTGTGTTAGTGCTGTTACCACTTTACATCCCACCAGCAGCTAGAAGGTACACAGTTCTCTAAAACCCCTTCAGCATTTATAGTTTGTAGACATTTTCCTGATGGTCATTACTGGTGTGAGCTGAAACCTTTTTGAATTTGAATTTGCCTGTGGCTAATAATTCCTTATACTGAGCTTTAGGCATGTCCTTTTTTTTCTTTTCCTTTTTTTTAAAGAGTGAGTACAACTTCCCTCCTCTTATTGACTTCTTGAAAATTTTCTCCTGTCTTGAATTTTCTTGCCTATTCCCTACCGCAGGGCATTTTTTGAGGGCAGGTGTCATTTAGAGCCCTGCAGTCCTTGTGACTATTAAGCAACAATTGGCACTGGGTATAAAGCTGCTGTTGTGGGAAACAGCCACAAGGCGGCAGCATTATTACGTTCTCAACTCTTGTTACTAGGGCAACAGAGTCTTCCTCTAGGTAGTGTTCCGAGGTTGTAAATTAGAGTGGAATGTGCTGGGAGAAGCCCCGAGAAGTTTATGTCTCCTTACTTATGTTTGTTTTTTAAATTTAATTTCTATTTCTTATCGGAGTAAATTTGATTAGAGTGTTTTGATTGTCTGCTGTACAGAATCGGCTCAATGATTCATACATATGTCTGTTCATCTTCGGATCCTGTTAGCATGTATGTGATTACAGAATGTATATTTTAAAGGTATTGGTGATTATATAATTCATATAGTTTATCTGTTATATGTTTATATACATTTAACATACATTAGTATATGTATGTAAACGCCATAGTCCTAATTTACCCAACCTCCCACCTTTCATTTTGGCTAACCATTAGTTTATTTGATAAGTCTGTGAGTGTCTTTTTTGTGGAAATATGTTCATTGGTAGCAATCTTAGGATAACATGTATAAATGATATCACAGGATATTTGTCATACCCTTTTTTTTTAATTAATAGCTACTTTATTTATTTATTTATCTATTTATTTAGCTCTGTTGGGTCTTCGTTTCGTGCGAGGGCTTTCTCTAGTTGCGGCAAGCAGGGGCCACTCTTCATTGCGGTGCGCGGGCCTCTCACTATCGTGGCCCCTCCCGTTGCGGGGCACAGTCTCCAGATGCGCAGGCTCAGCAGTTGTGGCTCACGGTCCCAGTTGCTCCGTGGCACGTGGGATCCTCCCAGACCAGGGCTCGAACCCGCGTCCCCTGCATTAGCAGGCAGATTCTCAACCACTGCGCCACCAGGGAAGCCCCTGTCATGCCCTTTTGACTTACTTAACCTTATATGATTATTTCTAGGCTCAACTGTAGTGCTGAAAACGGCATTGTTCATTTTGTTCCCGAGGCTTCTATTCCATTTGGTACGTATACCACTTCGTCTTTGTCCATTCATCTGTTTATGGACCTTTTTTTGCTTCCATGTCTTGGCTATATCAATGTTGTTGCAGTTCACATTTGCCTGCCTCTGTCTTTCCGATTCTGGTGGTCTTAGGTTATAGGCCCAAAAGGTGCCCTGCCGCATCATATGGTAGCTCAATTTTTACCTTTGTAGCAGCTCCATTCAGTTTTCGTTAGTGCTGTTACCACTTTACATCCCACCAGCAGCTAGAAGGTACACATTTTTCTAAAACCCCTTAAGCATTTATAGTTTGTAGTCTTTTTGCTGATGGTCATGACTGGTGTGAGCTGAAACCTTTTTGAATTTGAATTTGCATGTGGCTAATAATTCCTTATACTGATCTTTAAGCATATCCTTTTTTTTCTTTTCCTTTTTTTGATAAAGAGTGAGTACAACTTCCCTCTTCATATTGACTTCTTGAAAAATTTCGCATGTGTTGAATTTTCTTGCCTATTCCCCACTCCAGGGCATTTCTTGAGGGCAGGTGTCATTTAGCGCCCTGCAATCCTTGTGACTATGAAGCAACCATTAGCAGTGGGTTTAAAGCTGCTGTTGTGGGAAACAGCCACAAGGCAGCAGCATTATTACGTTCTCAATTCTTGTTACTAGGGCAACAGAGTCTTCCTGGAGGTAGTGTTCCGAGGTTGTAAATTAGAGTGGAATGTGCTGGGACAAGCCCCCAGAACTTCATGTCTCCTTACTTATGTTTGTTTTTTAAATTTAATTTCTATTTCTTATCGGAGTAAATTTGATTAGAGTGTTTTGATTGTCTGGCTGTACAGAATCTGCTCAATGATTCACACATATGTCTGTTCATCTTCGGATCCTGTTAGCATGTATGGAATTACAGAATGTATATTTTAAAGGTATTGTGATTATATAATTTATATAGTTTATATGTTTTTTGTTTATATACATTTAACAAACATTACTATATGTATGTTAACGCCATAGTCCTAATTTATCCATCCTCCCACCTTTCATTTTGGCTAACCATTAGTTTATTTGATAAGTCTGTGAGTGTCTTTTTTTGTGGAAATATGTTCATTGGTAGCAATCTTAGGATAACATGTATAAATGATATCATCGTATATTTGTCATACCTTTTTGACTTACTTAACCTTATATGATTATTTCTAGGCTCAACTGTAGTCCTGAACACGGCATTGTTTATTTTTTTTCCGAGGCTACTATTCCATTCTGTCCATATACCATTTCTTTTTGTCCATTCATCTGTTTATGGATCTTTTCTTGCTTCCATTTCTTGGCTATTTCAATATTGCTGCAGTGCACATTTGCCTGCCTCTGTCTTTCCGATTCTGGTCGTCTTAGGTTATAGGCCCAAAAAGTGCCCTGCCGCATCATATGGTAGCTCAGTTTTTCCCTTGTAAAGCAGCTCGATTCAGTTTGCGTTAGTGCTGTTACCACTTTACATCCCACCAGCAGCTAGAAGGTACACAGTTCTCTAAAACCCCTTCAGCATTTATAGTTTGTAGACTTTTTGCTGATGGTCATGACTGGTGTGAGCTGAAACCTTTTTGAATTTGAATTTGCCTGTGGCTAATAATTCCTTATACTGAGCTTTAGGCATGTCCTTTTTTTTCTTTTCCTTTTTTTTAAAGAGTGAGTACAACTTCCCTCCTCTTATTGACTTCTTGAAAATTTTCTCATGTCTTGAATTTTCTTGCCTATTCCCTACCGCAGGGCATTTTTTGAGGGCAGGTGTCATTTAGAGCCCTGCAGTCCTTGTGACTATTAAGCAACAATTGGCACTGGGTATAAAGCTGCTGTTGTGGGAAACAGCCACAAGGCGGCAGCATTATTACGTTCTCAACTCTTGTTACTAGGGCAACAGAGTCTTCCTCTAGGTAGTGTTCCGAGGTTGTAAATTAGAGTGGAATGTGCTGGGAGAAGCCCCGAGAAGTTTATGTCTCCTTACTTATGTTTGTTTTTTAAATTTAATTTCTATTTCTTATCGGAGTAAATTTGATTAGAGTGTTTTGATTGTCTGCTGTACAGAATCGGCTCAATGATTCATACATATGTCTGTTCATCTTCGGATCCTGTTAGCATGTATGTGATTACAGAATGTATATTTTAAAGGTATTGGTGATTATATAATTCATATAGTTTATCTGTTATATGTTTATATACATTTAACATACATTAGTATATGTATGTAAACGCCATAGTCCTAATTTACCCAACCTCCCACCTTTCATTTTGGCTAACCATTAGTTTATTTGATAAGTCTGTGAGTGTCTTTTTTGTGGAAATATGTTCATTGGTAGCAATCTTAGGATAACATGTATAAATGATATCACAGGATATTTGTCATACCCTTTTTTTTTAATTAATAGCTACTTTATTTATTTATCTATTTATTTAGCTCTGTTGGGTCTTCGTTTCGTGCGAGGGCTTTCTCTAGTTGCGGCAAGCAGGGGCCACTCTTCATTGCGGTGCGCGGGCCTCTCACTATCGTGGCCCCTCCCGTTGCGGGGCACAGTCTCCAGATGCGCAGGCTCAGCAGTTGTGGCTCACGGTCCCAGTTGCTCCGTGGCACGTGGGATCCTCCCAGACCAGGGCTCGAACCCGCGTCCCCTGCATTAGCAGGCAGATTCTCAACCACTGCGCCACCAGGGAAGCCCCTGTCATGCCCTTTTGACTTACTTAACCTTATATGATTATTTCTAGGCTCAACTGTAGTCCTGAAAACGGCATTGTTCATTTTGTTCCCGAGGCTTCTATTCCATTTGGTACGTATACCACTTCGTCTTTGTCCATTCATCTGTTTATGGACCTTTTTTTGCTTCCATGTCTTGGCTATATCAATGTTGTTGCAGTTCACATTTGCCTGCCTCTGTCTTTCCGATTCTGGTGGTCTTAGGTTATAGGCCCAAAAGGTGCCCTGCCGCATCATATGGTAGCTCAATTTTTACCTTTGTAGCAGCTCCATTCAGTTTTCGTTAGTGCTGTTACCACTTTACATCCCACCAGCAGCTAGAAGGTACACATTTTTCTAAAACCCCTTAAGCATTTATACTTTGTAGTCTTTTTGCTGATGGTCATGACTGGTGTGAGCTGAAACCTTTTTGAATTTGAATTTGCATGTGGCTAATAATTCCTTATACTGATCTTTAAGCATATCCTTTTTTTTCTTTTCCTTTTTTTGATAAAGAGTGAGTACAACTTCCCTCTTCATATTGACTTCTTGAAAAATTTCGCATGTGTTGAATTTTCTTGCCTATTCCCCACTCCAGGGCATTTCTTGAGGGCAGGTGTCATTTAGCGCCCTGCAATCCTTGTGACTATGAAGCAACCATTAGCAGTGGGTTTAAAGCTGCTGTTGTGGGAAACAGCCACAAGGCAGCAGCATTATTACGTTCTCAATTCTTGTTACTAGGGCAACAGAGTCTTCCTGGAGGTAGTGTTCCGAGGTTGTAAATTAGAGTGGAATGTGCTGGGACAAGCCCCCAGAACTTCATGTCTCCTTACTTATGTTTGTTTTTTAAATTTAATTTCTATTTCTTATCGGAGTAAATTTGATTAGAGTGTTTTGATTGTCTGGCTGTACAGAATCTGCTCAATGATTCATACATATGTCTGTTCATCTTCGGATCCTGTTAGCATGTATGTAATTACAGAATGTATATTTTAAAGGTATTGTGATTATATAATTTATATAGTTTATATGTTATTTGTTTATATACATTTAACAAACATTACTATATGTATGTTAACGCCATAGTCCTAATTTACCCATCCTCCCACCTTTCATTTTGGCTAACCATTAGTTTATTTGATAAGTCTGTGAGTGTCTTTTTCTGTGGAAATATGTTCATTGGTAGCAATCTTAGGATAACATGTATAAATGATATCATAGGATATTTGTCATACCCTTTTGACTTACTTAACCTTATATGATGATTTCTAGGCTCAACTGTAGTCCTGAACACGGCATTGTTTATTTTTTTTCCGAGGCTACTATTCCATTCTGTCCATATACCACTTCTTTTTGTCCATTCATCTGTTTATGGATCTTTTTTTGCTTCCATTTCTTGGCTATTTCAATATTGTTGCAGTGCACATTTGCCTGCCTCTGTCTCTCCGATTCTGGTCGTCTTAGGTTATAGGCCCAAAAGGTGCCCTGCCGCATCATATGGTAGCTCAGTTTTTACCTTGTAAAGCAGCTCGATTCAGTTTGCGTTAGTGCTGTTACCACTTTAGATCCCACCAGAGCTAGGAGGTACAGAGTTCTCTAAAACCCCTTCAGCATTTATAGTTTGTAGACTTTTTGCTGATGGCCATTTGACTGGTGTGAGCTGAAACCTTTTTGGAGGTTGGATAGGCATGTGGCTAATAATTCCTTATACTGAGCTTTAGACATCCCCTTTTTCTTCTTTTCCTTTTTTTGTTAAAGAGTGAATACAACTTCCCTCTTCATATTGACTTTTTGAAAAATTTCTCAAGTGTTGAATTTTCTTGCCTATTCCCTACCCCAGGGCCTTTTTTGAGGGCAGGTGTCATTTAGAGCACTGCAGTCCTTGTGACTCGTAAGCAACCATTAGCACTGGGTTTAAAGCTGCTGTTTTGGGAAACAGCCACAAGGCGGCAGCATTATTACGTTCTCAACTCTTGTTACTAGGGCAACAGAGTCTTCCTGGAGGTAGTGTTCCGAGGTTGTAAACTAGAGTGGAATGTGCTGGGACAAGCCCCCAGAACATTATGTCTCCTTAATTATGTTTGTTTTTTTTAATTTAATTTCTATTTCTTATCGGAGTAAATTTGATTAGAGTGTTTTGATTGTCTGGCTGTACAGAATCGGCTCAATGATTCATACATATGTCTGTTCATTTTCGGATCCTGTTAGCATGTATGTGATTACACAATGTATATTTTAAAGGTATTGGTGATTATATAATTCATATAGTTTATCTGTTATATGTTTATATACATTTAACATATATTAGTATATTTATGTAAACGCCATAGTCCTAATTTACCCATCCTCCCACCTTTCATTTTGGCTAACCATTAGTTTATTTGATAAGTCTGTGAGTGTCTTTTTTTGTGGAAATATGTTCATTGGTAGCAATCTTAGGATAACATGTATAAATGATATCATAGAATATTTGTCATACCCTTTTTTTTAAATTAATAGCTACTTTATTTATTTATTTATCTATTTATTTAGCTGTGTTGGGTCTTCGTTTCGTGCGAGGGCTTTCTCTAGTTGCGGCAAGCGGGAGCCACTCTTCATTGCGGTGCGCGGGCCTTTCACTATCGTGGCCCCTCCCGTTGCGGGTCACAGGCTCCAGATGCGCAGACTCAGCAGTTGTGGCTCACGGTCCCAGTTGCTCCGTGGCACGTGGGAACCTCCCAGACCAGGGCTCGAACCCGCGTCCCCTGCATTAGCAGGCAGATTCTCAACCACTGCGCCACCAGGGAAGCCCCTGTCATACCCTTTTGACTTATTTAACCTTATATGATTATTTCTAGGCTCAACTGTAGTCCTGAAAACGGCATTGTTCATTTTGTTCCCGAGGCTTCTATTCCATTTGGTACGTATACCACTTCGTCTTTGTGCATTCATCTGTTTATGGACCTTTTTTTTGATTCCATGTCTTGGCTACTTCAATATTGCTGCAGTGCACATTTGCCTGCCTCTGTCTTTCCGATTCTGGTGGTCTTAGTTAATAGGCTCAAAAGGTGCCCTGTCGCATCATATGGTAGCTCAGTTTTTACCTTGTAAAGCAGCTCCATTCCGTTTTTGTTAGTGCTGTTACCACTTTAGATCCCACCAGAGCTAGGAGGTACAGAGTTCTCTAAAACCCCTTCAGCATTTATAGTTTGTAGACTTTTTGCTGATGGCCATTTGACTGGTGTGAGCTGAAACCTTTTTGGAGGTTGGATAGGCATGTGGCTAATAATTCCTTATACTGAGCTTTAGACATCCCCTTTTTCTTCTTTTCCTTTTTTTGTTAAAGAGTGAATACAACTTCCCTCTTTATATTGACTTTTTGAAAAATTTCTCATGTGTTGAATTTTCTTGCCTATTCCCTACCCCAGGGCCTTTTTTGAGGGCAGGTGTCATTTAGAGCACTGCAGTCCTTGTGACTCGTAAGCAACCATTAGCACTGGGTTTAAAGCTGCTGTTTTGGGAAACAGCCACAAGGCGGCAGCATTATTACGTTCTCAACTCTTGTTACTAGGGCAACAGAGTCTTCCTGGAGGTAGTGGTCCGAGGTTGTAAACTAGAGTGGAATGTGCTGGGACAAGCCCCCAGAACATTATGTCTCCTTAATTATGTTTGTTTTTTTAAATTTAATTTCTATTTCTTATCGGAGTAAATTTGATTAGAGTGTTTTGATTGTCTGGCTGTACAGAATCGGCTCAATGATTCATACATATGTCTGTTCATTTTCGGATCCTGTTAGCATGTATGTGATTACACAATGTATATTTTAAAGGTATTGGTGATTATATAATTCATATAGTTTATCTGTTATATGTTTATATACATTTAACATATATTAGTATATTTATGTAAACGCCATAGTCCTAATTTACCCAACCTCCCACCTTTCATTTTGGCTAACCATTAGTTTATTTCATAAGTCTGTGAGTGTCTTTTTTTGTGGAAATATGTTCATTGGTAGCAATCTTAGGATAACATGTATAAATGATATCATAGAATATTTGTCATACCCTTTTTTTAAATTAATAGCTACTTTATTTATTTATTTATTTATCTATTTATTTAGCTGTGTTGGGTCTTCGTTTCGTGCGAGGGCTTTCTCTAGTTGCGGCAAGCGGGAGCCACTCTTCATTGCGGTGCGCGGGCCTTTCACTATCGTGGCCCCTCCCGTTGCGGGTCACAGGCTCCAGATGCGCAGGCTCAGCAGTTGTGGCTCACGGTCCCAGTTGCTCCGTGGCACGTGGGATCCTCCCAGACCAGGGCTCGAACCCGCGTCCCCTGCATTAGCAGGCAGATTCTCAACCACTGCGCCACCAGGGAAGCCCCTGTCATACCCTTTTGACTTATTTAACCTTATATGATTATTTCTAGGCTCAACTGTAGTCCTGAAAACGGCATTGTTCATTTTGTTCCCGAGGCTTCTATTCCATTTGGTACGTATACCACTTCGTCTTTGTGCATTCATCTGTTTATGGACCTTTTTTTTGATTCCATGTCTTGGCTACTTCAATATTGCTGCAGTGCATATTTGCCTGCCTCTGTCTTTCCGATTCTGGTGGTCTTAGTTAATAGGCTCAAAAGGTGCCCTGTCGCATCATATGGTAGCTCAGTTTTTACCTTGTAAAGCAGCTCCATTCCGTTTTTGTTAGTGCTGTTACCACTTTAGATCCCACCAGAGCTAGGAGGTACAGAGTTCTCTAAAACCCCTTCTGCATTTATAGTTTGTGGACTTTTTGCTGATGGCCATTTGACCTGTGTGAGCTGAAACCTTTTTGGAGGTTGGATAGGCATGTGGCTAATAATTCCTTATCCTGAGCTTTAGGCATCCCCTTTTTCTTCTTTTCCTTTTTTTGTTAAAGAGTGAGTACAACTTCTCTCTTCATATTGACTTCTTGAAAAATTTCTCATGTGTTGAATTTTCTTGCCTATTCCCTACCCCAGGGCCTTTTTTGAGGGCAGGTGTCATTTAGAGCCCTGCAGTCCTTGTGACTCGTAAGCAACCATTAGCACTGGGTTTAAAGCTGCTGTTGTGGGAAACAGCCACAAGGCGGCAGCATTATTACGTTCTCAACTCTTGCTACTAGGGCAACATAGTCTTCCACGAGGTAGTGTTCCGAGGTTGTAAACTAGAGTGGAATGTGCTGGGACAAGCCCCCAGAACTATATATCTCCTTACATATGTTTGTTTTTTAAATTTAATTTCTATTTCTTATCGGAGTAAATTTGATTAGAGTGTTTTGATTGTCTGGCTGTACAGAATCTGCTCAATGATTCACACATATGTCTGTTCATCTTCGGATCCTGTTAGCATGTATGGAATTACAGAATGTATATTTTAAAGGTATTGTGATTATATAATTTATATAGTTTATATGTTTTTTGTTTATATACATTTAACAAACATTACTATATGTATGTTAACGCCATAGTCCTAATTTCCCCATCCTCCCACCTTTCATTTTGGCTAACCATTAGTTTATTTGATAAGTCTGTGAGTGTCTTTTTTTGTGGAAATATGTTCATTGGTAGCAATCTTAGGATAACATGTATAAATGATATCATCGGATATTTGTCATACCTTTTTGACTTACTTAACCTTATATGATTATTTCTAGGCTCAACTGTAGTCCTGAACACGGCATTGTTTATTTTTTTTCCGAGGCTACTATTCCATTCTGTCCATATACCATTTCTTTTTGTCCATTCATCTGTTTATGGATCTTTTCTTGCTTCCATTTCTTGGCTATTTCAATATTGCTGCAGTGCACATTTGCCTGCCTCTGTCTTTCCGATTCTGGTCGTCTTAGGTTATAGGCCCAAAAAGTGCCCTGCCGCATCATATGGTAGCTCAGTTTTTACCTTGTAAAGCAGCTCGATTCAGTTTGTGTTAGTGCTGTTACCACTTTACATCCCACCAGCAGCTAGAAGGTACACAGTTCTCTAAAACCCCTTCAGCATTTATAGTTTGTAGACATTTTCCTGATGGTCATTACTGGTGTGAGCTGAAACCTTTTTGAATTTGAATTTGCCTGTGGCTAATAATTCCTTATACTGAGCTTTAGGCATGTCCTTTTTTTTCTTTTCCTTTTTTTTAAAGAGTGAGTACAACTTCCCTCCTCTTATTGACTTCTTGAAAATTTTCTCATGTCTTGAATTTTCTTGCCTATTCCCTACCGCAGGGCATTTTTTGAGGGCAGGTGTCATTTAGAGCCCTGCAGTCCTTGTGACTATTAAGCAACAATTGGCACTGGGTATAAAGCTGCTGTTGTGGGAAACAGCCACAAGGCGGCAGCATTATTACGTTCTCAACTCTTGTTACTAGGGCAACAGAGTCTTCCTCTAGGTAGTGTTCCGAGGTTGTAAATTAGAGTGGAATGTGCTGGGAGAAGCCCCGAGAAGTTTATGTCTCCTTACTTATGTTTGTTTTTTAAATTTAATTTCTATTTCTTATCAGAGTAAATTTGATTAGAGTGTTTTGATTGTCTGCTGTACAGAATCGGCTCAATGATTCATACATATGTCTGTTCATCTTCGGATCCTGTTAGCATGTATGTGATTACAGAATGTATATTTTAAAGGTATTGGTGATTATATAATTCATATAGTTTATCTGTTATATGTTTATATACATTTAACATACATTAGTATATGTATGTAAACGCCATAGTCCTAATTTACCCAACCTCCCACCTTTCATTTTGGCTAACCATTAGTTTATTTGATAAGTCTGTGAGTGTCTTTTTTGTGGAAATATGTTCATTGGTAGCAATCTTAGGATAACATGTATAAATGATATCACAGGATATTTGTCATACCCTTTTTTTTTAATTAATAGCTACTTTATTTATTTATTTATTTATTTAGCTCTGTTGGGTCTTCGTTTCGTGCGAGGGCTTTCTCTAGTTGCGGCAAGCAGGGGCCACTCTTCATTGCGGTGCGCGGGCCTCTCACTATCGTGGCCCCTCCCGTTGCGGGGCACAGTCTCCAGATGCGCAGGCTCAGCAGTTGTGGCTCACGGTCCCAGTTGCTCCGTGGCACGTGGGATCCTCCCAGACCAGGGCTCGAACCCGCGTCCCCTGCATTAGCAGGCAGATTCTCAACCACTGCGCCACCAGCGAAGCCCCTGTCATGCCCTTTTGACTTACTTAACCTTATATGATTATTTCTAGGCTCAACTGTAGTCCTGAAAACGGCATTGTTCATTTTGTTCCCGAGGCTTCTATTCCATTTGGTACGTATACCACTTCGTCTTTGTCCATTCATCTGTTTATGGACCTTTTTTTGCTTCCATGTCTTGGCTATATCAATGTTGTTGCAGTTCACATTTGCCTGCCTCTGTCTTTCCGATTCTGGTGGTCTTAGGTTATAGGCCCAAAAGGTGCCCTGCCGCATCATATGGTAGCTCAATTTTTACCTTTGTAGCAGCTCCATTCAGTTTTCGTTAGTGCTGTTACCACTTTACATCCCACCAGCAGCTAGAAGGTACACATTTTTCTAAAACCCCTTAAGCATTTATACTTTGTAGTCTTTTTGCTGATGGTCATGACTGGTGTGAGCTGAAACCTTTTTGAATTTGAATTTGCATGTGGCTAATAATTCCTTATACTGATCTTTAAGCATATCCTTTTTTTTCTTTTCCTTTTTTTGATAAAGAGTGAGTACAACTTCCCTCTTCATATTGACTTCTTGAAAAATTTCGCATGTGTTGAATTTTCTTGCCTATTCCCCACTCCAGGGCATTTCTTGAGGGCAGGTGTCATTTAGCGCCCTGCAATCCTTGTGACTATGAAGCAACCATTAGCAGTGGGTTTAAAGCTGCTGTTGTGGGAAACAGCCACAAGGCAGCAGCATTATTACGTTCTCAATTCTTGTTACTAGGGCAACAGAGTCTTCCTGGAGGTAGTGTTCCGAGGTTGTAAATTAGAGTGGAATGTGCTGGGACAAGCCCCCAGAACTTCATGTCTCCTTACTTATGTTTGTTTTTTAAATTTAATTTCTATTTCTTATCGGAGTAAATTTGATTAGAGTGTTTTGATTGTCTGGCTGTACAGAATCTGCTCAATGATTCATACATATGTCTGTTCATCTTCGGATCCTGTTAGCATGTATGTAATTACAGAATGTATATTTTAAAGGTATTGTGATTATATAATTTATATAGTTTATATGTTATTTGTTTATATACATTTAACAAACATTACTATATGTATGTTAACGCCATAGTCCTAATTTACCCATCCTCCCACCTTTCATTTTGGCTAACCATTAGTTTATTTGATAAGTCTGTGAGTGTCTTTTTCTGTGGAAATATGTTCATTGGTAGCAATCTTAGGATAACATGTATAAATGATATCATAGGATATTTGTCATACCCTTTTGACTTACTTAACCTTATATGATGATTTCTAGGCTCAACTGTAGTCCTGAACACGGCATTGTTTATTTTTTTTCCGAGGCTACTATTCCATTCTGTCCATATACCACTTCTTTTTGTCCATTCATCTGTTTATGGATCTTTTTTTGCTTCCATTTCTTGGCTATTTCAATATTGTTGCAGTGCACATTTGCCTGCCTCTGTCTCTCCGATTCTGGTCGTCTTAGGTTATAGGCCCAAAAGGTGCCCTGCCGCATCATATGGTAGCTCAGTTTTTACCTTGTAAAGCAGCTCGATTCAGTTTGCGTTAGTGCTGTTACCACTTTAGATCCCACCAGAGCTAGGGGGTACAGAGTTCTCTAAAACCCCTTCAGCATTTATAGTTTGTAGACTTTTTGCTGATGGCCATTTGACTGGTGTGAGCTGAAACGTTTTTGGAGGTTGGATAGGCATGTGGCTAATAATTCCTTATACTGAGCTTTAGACATCCCCTTTTTCTTCTTTTCCTTTTTTTGTTAAAGAGTGAATACAACTTCCCTCTTCATATTGACTTTTTGAAAAATTTCTCAAGTGTTGAATTTTCTTGCCTATTCCCTACCCCAGGGCCTTTTTTGAGGGCAGGTGTCATTTAGAGCACTGCAGTCCTTGTGACTCGTAAGCAACCATTAGCACTGGGTTTAAAGCTGCTGTTTTGGGAAACAGCCACAAGGCGGCAGCATTATTACGTTCTCAACTCTTGTTACTAGGGCAACAGAGTCTTCCTGGAGGTAGTGTTCCGAGGTTGTAAACTAGAGTGGAATGTGCTGGGACAAGCCCCCAGAACATTATGTCTCCTTAATTATGTTTGTTTTTTTTAATTTAATTTCTATTTCTTATCGGAGTAAATTTGATTAGAGTGTTTTGATTGTCTGGCTGTACAGAATCGGCTCAATGATTCATACATATGTCTGTTCATTTTCGGATCCTGTTAGCATGTATGTGATTACACAATGTATATTTTAAAGGTATTGGTGATTATATAATTCATATAGTTTATCTGTTATATGTTTATATACATTTAACATATATTAGTATATTTATGTAAACGCCATAGTCCTAATTTACCCATCCTCCCACCTTTCATTTTGGCTAACCATTAGTTTATTTGATAAGTCTGTGAGTGTCTTTTTTTGTGGAAATATGTTCATTGGTAGCAATCTTAGGATAACATGTATAAATGATATCATAGAATATTTGTCATACCCTTTTTTTAAAATTAATAGCTACTTTATTTATTTATTTATCTATTTATTTAGCTGTGTTGGGTCTTCGTTTCGTGCGAGGGCTTTCTCTAGTTGCGGCAAGCGGGAGCCACTCTTCATTGCGGTGCGCGGGCCTTTCACTATCGTGGCCCCTCCCGTTGCGGGTCACAGGCTCCAGATGCGCAGACTCAGCAGTTGTGGCTCACGGTCCCAGTTGCTCCGTGGCACGTGGGAACCTCCCAGACCAGGGCTCGAACCCGCGTCCCCTGCATTAGCAGGCAGATTCTCAACCACTGCGCCACCAGGGAAGCCCCTGTCATACCCTTTTGACTTATTTAACCTTATATGATTATTTCTAGGCTCAACTGTAGTCCTGAAAACGGCATTGTTCATTTTGTTCCCGAGGCTTCTATTCCATTTGGTACGTATACCACTTCGTCTTTGTGCATTCATCTGTTTATGGACCTTTTTTTTGATTCCATGTCTTGGCTACTTCAATATTGCTGCAGTGCACATTTGCCTGCCTCTGTCTTTCCGATTCTGGTGGTCTTAGTTAATAGGCTCAAAAGGTGCCCTGTCGCATCATATGGTAGCTCAGTTTTTACCTTGTAAAGCAGCTCCATTCCGTTTTTGTTAGTGCTGTTACCACTTTAGATCCCACCAGAGCTAGGAGGTACAGAGTTCTCTAAAACCCCTTCAGCATTTATAGTTTGTAGACTTTTTGCTGATGGCCATTTGACTGGTGTGAGCTGAAACCTTTTTGGAGGTTGGATAGGCATGTGGCTAATAATTCCTTATACTGAGCTTTAGACATCCCCTTTTTCTTCTTTTCCTTTTTTTGTTAAAGAGTGAATACAACTTCCCTCTTTATATTGACTTTTTGAAAAATTTCTCATGTGTTGAATTTTCTTGCCTATTCCCTACCCCAGGGCCTTTTTTGAGGGCAGGTGTCATTTAGAGCACTGCAGTCCTTGTGACTCGTAAGCAACCATTAGCACTGGGTTTAAAGCTGCTGTTTTGGGAAACAGCCACAAGGCGGCAGCATTATTACGTTCTCAACTCTTGTTACTAGGGCAACAGAGTCTTCCTGGAGGTAGTGGTCCGAGGTTGTAAACTAGAGTGGAATGTGCTGGGACAAGCCCCCAGAACATTATGTCTCCTTAATTATGTTTGTTTTTTTTAATTTAATTTCTATTTCTTATCGGAGTAAATTTGATTAGAGTGTTTTGATTGTCTGGCTGTACAGAATCGGCTCAATGATTCATACATATGTCTGTTCATTTTCGGATCCTGTTAGCATGTATGTGATTACACAATGTATATTTTAAAGGTATTGGTGATTATATAATTCATATAGTTTATCTGTTATATGTTTATATACATTTAACATATATTAGTATATTTATGTAAACGCCATAGTCCTAATTTACCCATCCTCCCACCTTTCATTTTGGCTAACCATTAGTTTATTTCATAAGTCTGTGAGTGTCTTTTTTTGTGGAAATATGTTCATTGGTAGCAATCTTAGGATAACATGTATAAATGATATCATAGAATATTTGTCATACCCTTTTTTTAAATTAATAGCTACTTTATTTATTTATTTATTTATCTATTTATTTAGCTGTGTTGGGTCTTCGTTTCGTGCGAGGGCTTTCTCTAGTTGCGGCAAGCGGGAGCCACTCTTCATTGCGGTGCGCGGGCCTTTCACTATCGTGGCCCCTCCCGTTGCGGGTCACAGGCTCCAGATGCGCAGGCTCAGCAGTTGTGGCTCACGGTCCCAGTTGCTCCGTGGCACGTGGGATCCTCCCAGACCAGGGCTCGAACCCGCGTCCCCTGCATTAGCAGGCAGATTCTCAACCACTGCGCCACCAGGGAAGCCCCTGTCATACCCTTTTGACTTATTTAACCTTATATGATTATTTCTAGGCTCAACTGTAGTCCTGAAAACGGCATTGTTCATTTTGTTCCCGAGGCTTCTATTCCATTTGGTACGTATACCACTTCGTCTTTGTGCATTCATCTGTTTATGGACCTTTTTTTTGATTCCATGTCTTGGCTACTTCAATATTGCTGCAGTGCACATTTGCCTGCCTCTGTCTTTCCGATTCTGGTGGTCTTAGTGAATAGGCTCAAAAGGTGCCCTGTCGCATCATATGGTAGCTCAGTTTTTACCTTGTAAAGCAGCTCCATTCCGTTTTTGTTAGTGCTGTTACCACTTTAGATCCCACCAGAGCTAGGAGGTACAGAGTTCTCTAAAACCCCTTCTGCATTTATAGTTTGTGGACTTTTTGCTGATGGCCATTTGACCTGTGTGAGCTGAAACCTTTTTGGAGGTTGGATAGGCATGTGGCTAATAATTCCTTATCCTGAGCTTTAGGCATCCCCTTTTTCTTCTTTTCCTTTTTTTGTTAAAGAGTGAGTACAACTTCTCTCTTCATATTGACTTCTTGAAAAATTTCTCATGTGTTGAATTTTCTTGCCTATTCCCTACCCCAGGGCCTTTTTTGAGGGCAGGTGTCATTTAGAGCCCTGCAGTCCTTGTGACTCGTAAGCAACCATTAGCACTGGGTTTAAAGCTGCTGTTGTGGGAAACAGCCACAAGGCGGCAGCATTATTACCTTCTCAACTCTTGCTACTAGGGCAACATAGTCTTCCACGAGGTAGTGTTCCGAGGTTGTAAACTAGAGTGGAATGTGCTGGGACAAGCCCCCAGAACTATATATCTCCTTACATATGTTTGTTTTTTAAATTTAATTTCTATTTCTTATCGGAGTAAATTTGATTAGAGTGTTTTGATTGTCTGGCTGTACAGAATCTGCTCAATGATTCACACATATGTCTGTTCATCTTCGGATCCTGTTAGCATGTATGGAATTACAGAATGTATATTTTAAAGGTATTGTGATTATATAATTTATATAGTTTATATGTTTTTTGTTTATATACATTTAACAAACATTACTATATGTATGTTAACGCCATAGTCCTAATTTCCCCATCCTCCCACCTTTCATTTTGGCTAACCATTAGTTTATTTGATAAGTCTGTGAGTGTCTTTTTTTGTGGAAATATGTTCATTGGTAGCAATCTTAGGATAACATGTATAAATGATATCATCGGATATTTGTCATACCTTTTTGACTTACTTAACCTTATATGATTATTTCTAGGCTCAACTGTAGTCCTGAACACGGCATTGTTTATTTTTTTTCCGAGGCTACTATTCCATTCTGTCCATATACCATTTCTTTTTGTCCATTCATCTGTTTATGGATCTTTTCTTGCTTCCATTTCTTGGCTATTTCAATATTGCTGCAGTGCACATTTGCCTGCCTCTGTCTTTCCGATTCTGGTCGTCTTAGGTTATAGGCCCAAAAAGTGCCCTGCCGCATCATATGGTAGCTCAGTTTTTCCCTTGTAAAGCAGCTCGATTCAGTTTGTGTTAGTGCTGTTACCACTTTACATCCCACCAGCAGCTAGAAGGTACACAGTTCTCTAAAACCCCTTCAGCATTTATAGTTTGTAGACATTTTCCTGATGGTCATGACTGGTGTGAGCTGAAACCTTTTTGAATTTGAATTTGCCTGTGGCTAATAATTCCTTATACTGAGCTTTAGGCATGTCCTTTTTTTTCTTTTCCTTTTTTTTAAAGAGTGAGTACAACTTCCCTCCTCTTATTGACTTCTTGAAAATTTTCTCATGTCTTGAATTTTCTTGCCTATTCCCTACCGCAGGGCATTTTTTGAGGGCAGGTGTCATTTAGAGCCCTGCAGTCCTTGTGACTATTAAGCAACAATTGGCACTGGGTATAAAGCTGCTGTTGTGGGAAACAGCCACAAGGCGGCAGCATTATTACGTTCTCAACTCTTGTTACTAGGGCAACAGAGTCTTCCTCTAGGTAGTGTTCCGAGGTTGTAAATTAGAGTGGAATGTGCTGGGAGAAGCCCCGAGAAGTTTATGTCTCCTTACTTATGTTTGTTTTTTAAATTTAATTTCTATTTCTTATCAGAGTAAATTTGATTAGAGTGTTTTGATTGTCTGCTGTACAGAATCGGCTCAATGATTCATACATATGTCTGTTCATCTTCGGATCCTGTTAGCATGTATGTGATTACAGAATGTATATTTTAAAGGTATTGGTGATTATATAATTCATATAGTTTATCTGTTATATGTTTATATACATTTAACATACATTAGTATATGTATGTAAACGCCATAGTCCTAATTTACCCAACCTCCCACCTTTCATTTTGGCTAACCATTAGTTTATTTGATAAGTCTGTGAGTGTCTTTTTTGTGGAAATATGTTCATTGGTAGCAATCTTAGGATAACATGTATAAATGATATCACAGGATATTTGTCATACCCTTTTTTTTTAATTAATAGCTACTTTATTTATTTATTTATTTATTTAGCTCTGTTGGGTCTTCGTTTCGTGCGAGGGCTTTCTCTAGTTGCGGCAAGCAGGGGCCACTCTTCATTGCGGTGCGCGGGCCTCTCACTATCGTGGCCCCTCCCGTTGCGGGGCACAGTCTCCAGATGCGCAGGCTCAGCAGTTGTGGCTCACGGTCCCAGTTGCTCCGTGGCACGTGGGATCCTCCCAGACCAGGGCTCGAACCCGCGTCCCCTGCATTAGCAGGCAGATTCTCAACCACTGCGCCACCAGGGAAGCCCCTGTCATGCCCTTTTGACTTACTTAACCTTATATGATTATTTCTAGGCTCAACTGTAGTCCTGAAAACGGCATTGTTCATTTTGTTCCCGAGGCTTCTATTCCATTTGGTACGTATACCACTTCGTCTTTGTCCATTCATCTGTTTATGGACCTTTTTTTGCTTCCATGTCTTGGCTATATCAATGTTGTTGCAGTTCACATTTGCCTGCCTCTGTCTTTCCGATTCTGGTGGTCTTAGGTTATAGGCCCAAAAGGTGCCCTGCCGCATCATATGGTAGCTCAATTTTTACCTTTGTAGCAGCTCCATTCAGTTTTCGTTAGTGCTGTTACCACTTTACATCCCACCAGCAGCTAGAAGGTACACATTTTTCTAAAACCCCTTAAGCATTTATAGTTTGTAGTCTTTTTGCTGATGGTCATGACTGGTGTGAGCTGAAACCTTTTTGAATTTGAATTTGCATGTGGCTAATAATTCCTTATACTGATCTTTAAGCATATCCTTTTTTTTCTTTTCCTTTTTTTGATAAAGAGTGAGTACAACTTCCCTCTTCATATTGACTTCTTGAAAAATTTCTCATGTGTTGAATTTTCTTGCCTATTCCCCACTACAGGGCATTTCTTGAGGGCAGGTGTCATTTAGAGCCCTGCAATCCTTGTGACTATGAAGCAACCATTAGCAGTGGGTTTAAAGCTGCTGTTGTGGGAAACAGCCACAAGGCAGCAGCATTATTACGTTCTCAATTCTTGTTACTAGGGCAACAGAGTCTTCCTGGAGGTAGTGTTCCGAGGTTGTAAATTAGAGTGGAATGTGCTGGGACAAGCCCCCAGAACTTCATGTCTCCTTACTTATGTTTGTTTTTTAAATTTAATTTCTATTTCTTATCGGAGTAAATTTGATTAGAGTGTTTTGATTGTCTGGCTGTACAGAATCTGCTCAATGATTCATACATATGTCTGTTCATCTTCGGATCCTGTTAGCATGTATGTAATTACAGAATGTATATTTTAAAGGTATTGTGATTATATAATTTATATAGTTTATATGTTATTTGTTTATATACATTTAACAAACATTACTATATGTATGTTAACGCCATAGTCCTAATTTACCCATCCTCCCACCTTTCATTTTGGCTAACCATTAGTTTATTTGATAAGTCTGTGAGTGTCTTTTTCTGTGGAAATATGTTCATTGGTAGCAATCTTAGGATAACATGTATAAATGATATCATAGGATATTTGTCATACCCTTTTGACTTACTTAACCTTATATGATGATTTCTAGGCTCAACTGTAGTCCTGAACACGGCATTGTTTATTTTTTTTCCGAGGCTACTATTCCATTCTGTCCATATACCACTTCTTTTTGTCCATTCATCTGTTTATGGATCTTTTTTTGCTTCCATTTCTTGGCTATTTCAATTTTGTTGCAGTGCACATTTGCCTGCCTCTGTCTTTCCGATTCTGGTCGTCTTAGGTTATAGGCCCAAAAGGTGCCCTGCCGCATCATATGGTAGCTCAGTTTTTACCTTGTAAAGCAGCTCGATTCAGTTTGCGTTAGTGCTGTTACCACTTTAGATCCCACCAGAGCTAGGAGGTACAGAGTTCTCTAAAACCCCTTCAGCATTTATAGTTTGTAGACTTTTTGCTGATGGCCATTTGACTGGTGTGAGCTGAAACCTTTTTGGAGGTTGGATAGGCATGTGGCTAATAATTCCTTATACTGAGCTTTAGACATCCCCTTTTTCTTCTTTTCCTTTTTTTGTTAAAGTGTGAATACAACTTCCCTCTTCATATTGACTTTTTGAAAAATTTCTCATGTGTTGAATTTTCTTGCCTATTCCCTACCCCAGGGCCTTTTTTGAGGGCAGGTGTCATTTAGAGCACTGCAGTCCTTGTGACTCGTAAGCAACCATTAGCACTGGGTTTAAAGCTGCTGTTTGGGGAAACAGCCACAAGGCGGCAGCATTATTACGTTCTCAACTCTTGTTACTAGGGCAACAGAGTCGTCCTGGAGGTAGTGGTCCGAGGTTGTAAACTAGAGTGGAATGTGCTGGGACAAGCCCCCAGAACATTATGTCTCCTTAATTATGTTTGTTTTTTTAAATTTAATTTCTATTTCTTATCGGAGTAAATTTGATTAGAGTGTTTTGATTGTCTGGCTGTACAGAATCGGCTCAATGATTCATACATATGTCTGTTCATTTTCGGATCCTGTTAGCATGTATGTGATTACACAATGTATATTTTAAAGGTATTGGTGATTATATAATTCATATAGTTTATCTGTTATATGTTTATATACATTTAACATATATTAGTATATTTATGTAAACGCCATAGTCCTAATTTACCCATCCTCCCACCTTTCATTTTGGCTAACCATTAGTTTATTTGATAAGTCTGTGAGTGTCTTTTTTTGTGGAAATATGTTCATTGGTAGCAATCTTAGGATAACATGTATAAATGATATCATAGAATATTTGTCATACCCTTTCTTTTTAATTAATAGCTACTTTATTTATTTATTTATTTATCTATTTATTTAGCTGTGTTGGGTCTTCGTTTCGTGCGAGGGCTTTCTCTAGTTGCGGCAAGCGGGAGCCACTCTTCATTGCGGTGCGCGGGCCTTTCACTATCGTGGCACCTCCTGTTGCGGGTCACAGGCTCCAGATGCGCAGACTCAGCAGTTGTGGCTCACGGTCCCAGTTGCTCCGTGGCACGTGGGATCCTCCCAGACCAGGGCTCGAACCCGCGTCCCCTGCATTAGCAGGCAGATTCTCAACCACTGCGCCACCAGGGAAGCCCCTGTCATACCCTTTTGACTTATTTAACCTTATATGATTATTTCTAGGCTCAACTGTAGTCCTGAAAACGGCATTGTTCATTTTGTTCCCGAGGCTACTATTCCATTTGGTACGTATACCACTTCGTCTTTGTCCATTCATCTGTTTATGGACCTTTTTTTTGATTCCATGTCTTGGCTACTTCAATATTGCTGCAGTGCACATTTGCCTGCCTCTGTCTTTCCGATTCTGGTGGTCTTAGTTAATAGGCTCAAAAGGTGCCCTGTCGCATCATATGGTAGCTCAGTTTTTACCTTGTAAAGCAGCTCCATTCCGTTTTTGTTAGTGCTGTTACCACTTTAGATCCCACCAGAGCTAGGAGGTACAGAGTTCTCTAAAACCCCTTCTGCATTTATAGTTTGTGGACTTTTTGCTGATGGCCATTTGACCTGTGTGAGCTGAAACCTTTTTGGAGGTTGGATAGGCATGTGGCTAATAATTCCTTATCCTGAGCTTTAGGCATCCCCTTTTTCTTCTTTTCCTTTTTTTGTTAAAGAGTGAGTACAACTTCTCTCTTCATATTGACTTCTTGAAAAATTTCTCATGTGTTGAATTTTCTTGCCTATTCCCTACCCCAGGGCCTTTTTTGAGGGCAGGTGTCATTTAGAGCCCTGCAGTCCTTGTGACTCGTAAGCAACCATTAGCACTGGGTTTAAAGCTGCTGTTGTGGGAAACAGCCACAAGGCGGCAGCATTATTACGTTCTCAACTCTTGGTACTAGGGCAACAGAGTCTTCCTGGAGGTAGTGTTCCGAGGTTGTAAACTAGAGTGGAATGTGCTGGGACAAGCCCCCAGAACTTTATGTCTCCTTACTTATGTTTGTTTTTAAAATTTAATTTCTATTTCTTATCGGAGTAAATTTGATTAGAGTGTTTTGATTGTCTGGCTGTACAGAATCTGCTCAATGATTCATACATATGTCTGTTCATCTTTGGATCCTGTTAGCATGTATGTGATTACAGAATGTATATTTTAAAGGTATTGTGATTATATAATTTATATAGTTTATATGTTATATGTTTATATACATTTAACAAACATTACTATATGTATGTTAACGCCTTAGTCCTAATTTCCCCATCCTCCCACCTTTCATTTTGGCTAACCATTAGTTTATTTGATAAGTCTGTGAGTATCTTTTTTTGTGGAAATATGTTCATTTGTAGCAATCTTAGGATAACATGTATAAATGATATCATAGGATATTTGTCATACCCTTTTTTTAATTAATAGCTACTTTATTTATTTACTTATCTATTTATTTAGCTGTGTTGGGTCTTCGTTTCATGCGAGGGCTTTCTCTAGTTGCGGCAAGCGGGGGCCACTCTTCATTGCGGTGCACGGGCCTCTCACTATCGAGGCCCCTCCCGTTGCGGGGCACTGTCTCCAGATGCGCAGGCTCAGCAGTTGTGGCTCATGGTCCCAGTTGCTCCGTGGCACGTGGGATCCTCCCAGACCAGGGCTCGAACCCGCGTCCCCTGCATTAGCAGGCAGATTCTCAACCACTGCGCCACCAGGGAAGCCCCTGTCATACCCTTTTGACTTACTTAACCTTATATGATTATTTCTAGGCACAACTGTAATCCTGAAAGCAGCATTGTTCATTTTGTTCCCGAGGCTTCTATTCCATTTGGTACGTATACCACTTCGTCTTTGTCCATTAATCTGTCTATGGACCTTTTTTTGCTTCCATGTCTTGGCTATATCAATGTTGTTGCAGTTCACATTTCCCTGCCTCTGTCTTTCCGATTCTGGTGGTCTTAGGTTATAGGCCCAAAAGGTGCCCTGCCGCATCATATGGTAGCTCAATTTTTACCTTTGTAGCAGCTCCATTCAGTTTTCGTTAGTGCTGTTACCACTTTACATCCCACAAGCAGCTAAAAGGTACACAGTTCTCTAAAACCCCTTAAACATTTATAGTTTGTAGTCTTTTTGCTGATGGTCATGACTCGTGTGAGCTGAAACCTTTTTGAATTTGATTTGCATGTGGCTAATAATTCCTTATACGGAGCTTTTAGCATGTCCTTTTTTTTCTTTTCATTTTTTAAAAGAGTGAGTACAACTTCCCTCCTCTTATTGACTTCTTGAAAATTTTCTCATGTCTTGAATTTTCTTGCCTATTCCCTACCCTAGGGCCTTTTTTGAGGGCAGGTGTCATTTAGAGCCCTGCAGTCCTTGTGACTCTTAAGCAACCATTAGCACTGGGTTTAAAGCTGCTGTTGTGGGAAACAGCCACAAGGCGGCAGCATTATTACCTTCTCAACTCTTGTTACTAGGGCAACAGAGTCTTCCTAGAGGTAGTGTTCCGAGGTTGTAAATTAGAGTGGAATGTGCTGGGACAAGCCCCCAGAACTTTATGTCTCCTTACTTATGTTTGTTTTTTAAATTTAATTTCTATTTCTTATCGGAGTAAATTTGATTAGAGTGTTTTGATTGTCTGCTGACAGAATCTGCTCAATGATTCATACATATGTCTGTTCATCTTCGGATCCTGTTAGCATGTATGTGATTACAGAATGTATATTTTAAAGGTATTGGTGATTATATAATTCATATAGTTTATCTGTTATATGTTTATATACATTTAACATACATTAGTATATGTATGTAAACGCCATAGTCCTAATTTACCCAACCTCCCACCTTTCATTTTGGCTAACCATTAGTTTATTTGATAAGTCTGTGAGTGTCTTTTTTTGTGGAAATATGTTCATTGGTAGCAATCTTAGGATAACATGTATAAATGATATCATAGGATATTTGTCATACCCTTGTGACTTACTTAACCCTATATGATTATTTGTAGGCTCAACTGTAGTCCTGAAAACGGCATTGTTCATTTTGTTCGCGAGGCCACTATTCCATTTGGTACGTATAACATTTGGTCTTTGTCCATTCATCTGTTTATGGACCTTTTTTTTGCTTGTATGTCTTGGCTATTTCAATATTGCTGCAGTGCACATTTGCCTGCCTCTGTCTTTCCGATTCTGGTGGTCTTAGTGAATAGGCTCAAAAGGTGCCGTGTCGCATCATATGGTAGCTCAGTTTTTACCTTGTAAAGCAGCTCCATTCCGTTTTTGTTAGTGCTGTTACCACTTTAGATCCCACCAGAGCTAGGAGGTACAGAGTTCTCTAAAACCCCTTCTGCATTTATAGTTTGTGGACTTTTTGCTGATGGCCATTTGACCTGTGTGAGCTGAAACCTTTTTGGAGGTTGGATAGGCATGTGGCTAATAATTCCTTATCCTGAGCTTTAGGCATCCCCTTTTTCTTCTTTTCCTTTTTTTGTTAAAGAGTGAGTACAACTTCTCTCTTCATATTGACTTCTTGAAAAATTTCTCATGTGTTGAATTTTCTTGCCTATTCCCTACCCCAGGGCCTTTTTTGAGGGCAGGTGTCATTTAGAGCCCTGCAGTCCTTGTGACTCGTAAGCAACCATTAGCACTGGGTTTAAAGCTGCTGTTGTGGGAAACAGCCACAAGGCGGCAGCATTATTACGTTCTCAACTCTTGCTACTAGGGCAACATAGTCTTCCACGAGGTAGTGTTCCGAGGTTGTAAACTAGAGTGGAATGTGCTGGGACAAGCCCCCAGAACTATATATCTCCTTACATATGTTTGTTTTTTAAATTTAATTTCTATTTCTTATCGGAGTAAATTTGATTAGAGTGTTTTGATTGTCTGGCTGTACAGAATCTGCTCAATGATTCACACATATGTCTGTTCATCTTCGGATCCTGTTAGCATGTATGGAATTACAGAATGTATATTTTAAAGGTATTGTGATTATATAATTTATATAGTTTATATGTTTTTTGTTTATATACATTTAACAAACATTACTATATGTATGTTAACGCCATAGTCCTAATTTCCCCATCCTCCCACCTTTCATTTTGGCTAACCATTAGTTTATTTGATAAGTCTGTGAGTGTCTTTTTTTGTGGAAATATGTTCATTGGTAGCAATCTTAGGATAACATGTATAAATGATATCATCGGATATTTGTCATACCTTTTTGACTTACTTAACCTTATATGATTATTTCTAGGCTCAACTGTAGTCCTGAACACGGCATTGTTTATTTTTTTTCCGAGGCTACTATTCCATTCTGTCCATATACCATTTCTTTTTGTCCATTCATCTGTTTATGGATCTTTTCTTGCTTCCATTTCTTGGCTATTTCAATATTGCTGCAGTGCACATTTGCCTGCCTCTGTCTTTCCGATTCTGGTCGTCTTAGGTTATAGGCCCAAAAAGTGCCCTGCCGCATCATATGGTAGCTCAGTTTTTCCCTTGTAAAGCAGCTCGATTCAGTTTGTGTTAGTGCTGTTACCACTTTACATCCCACCAGCAGCTAGAAGGTACACAGTTCTCTAAAACCCCTTCAGCATTTATAGTTTGTAGACATTTTCCTGATGGTCATGACTGGTGTGAGCTGAAACCTTTTTGAATTTGAATTTGCCTGTGGCTAATAATTCCTTATACTGAGCTTTAGGCATGTCCTTTTTTTTCTTTTCCTTTTTTTTAAAGAGTGAGTACAACTTCCCTCCTCTTATTGACTTCTTGAAAATTTTCTCATGTCTTGAATTTTCTTGCCTATTCCCTACCGCAGGGCATTTTTTGAGGGCAGGTGTCATTTAGAGCCCTGCAGTCCTTGTGACTATTAAGCAACAATTGGCACTGGGTATAAAGCTGCTGTTGTGGGAAACAGCCACAAGGCGGCAGCATTATTACGTTCTCAACTCTTGTTACTAGGGCAACAGAGTCTTCCTCTAGGTAGTGTTCCGAGGTTGTAAATTAGAGTGGAATGTGCTGGGAGAAGCCCCGAGAAGTTTATGTCTCCTTACTTATGTTTGTTTTTTTAATTTAATTTCTATTTCTTATCAGAGTAAATTTGATTAGAGTGTTTTGATTGTCTGCTGTACAGAATCGGCTCAATGATTCATACATATGTCTGTTCATCTTCGGATCCTGTTAGCATGTATGTGATTACAGAATGTATATTTTAAAGGTATTGGTGATTATATAATTCATATAGTTTATCTGTTATATGTTTATATACATTTAACATACATTAGTATATGTATGTAAACGCCATAGTCCTAATTTACCCAACCTCCCACCTTTCATTTTGGCTAACCATTAGTTTATTTGATAAGTCTGTGAGTGTCTTTTTTGTGGAAATATGTTCATTGGTAGCAATCTTAGGATAACATGTATAAATGATATCACAGGATATTTGTCATACCCTTTTTTTTTAATTAATAGCTACTTTATTTATTTATTTATTTATTTAGCTCTGTTGGGTCTTCGTTTCGTGCGAGGGCTTTCTCTAGTTGCGGCAAGCAGGGGCCACTCTTCATTGCGGTGCGCGGGCCTCTCACTATCGTGGCCCCTCCCGTTGCGGGGCACAGTCTCCAGATGCGCAGGCTCAGCAGTTGTGGCTCACGGTCCCAGTTGCTCCGTGGCACGTGGGATCCTCCCAGACCAGGGCTCGAACCCGCGTCCCCTGCATTAGCAGGCAGATTCTCAACCACTGCGCCACCAGGGAAGCCCCTGTCATGCCCTTTTGACTTACTTAACCTTATATGATTATTTCTAGGCTCAACTGTAGTCCTGAAAACGGCATTGTTCATTTTGTTCCCGAGGCTTCTATTCCATTTGGTACGTATACCACTTCGTCTTTGTCCATTCATCTGTTTATGGACCTTTTTTTGCTTCCATGTCTTGGCTATATCAATGTTGTTGCAGTTCACATTTGCCTGCCTCTGTCTTTCCGATTCTGGTGGTCTTAGGTTATAGGCCCAAAAGGTGCCCTGCCGCATCATATGGTAGCTCAATTTTTACCTTTGTAGCAGCTCCATTCAGTTTTCGTTAGTGCTGTTACCACTTTACATCCCACCAGCAGCTAGAAGGTACACATTTTTCTAAAACCCCTTAAGCATTTATAGTTTGTAGTCTTTTTGCTGATGGTCATGACTGGTGTGAGCTGAAACCTTTTTGAATTTGAATTTGCATGTGGCTAATAATTCCTTATACTGATCTTTAAGCATATCCTTTTTTTTCTTTTCCTTTTTTTGATAAAGAGTGAGTACAACTTCCCTCTTCATATTGACTTCTTGAAAAATTTCTCATGTGTTGAATTTTCTTGCCTATTCCCCACTACAGGGCATTTCTTGAGGGCAGGTGTCATTTAGAGCCCTGCAATCCTTGTGACTATGAAGCAACCATTAGCAGTGGGTTTAAAGCTGCTGTTGTGGGAAACAGCCACAAGGCAGCAGCATTATTACGTTCTCAATTCTTGTTACTAGGGCAACAGAGTCTTCCTGGAGGTAGTGTTCCGAGGTTGTAAATTAGAGTGGAATGTGCTGGGACAAGCCCCCAGAACTTCATGTCTCCTTACTTATGTTTGTTTTTTAAATTTAATTTCTATTTCTTATCGGAGTAAATTTGATTAGAGTGTTTTGATTGTCTGGCTGTACAGAATCTGCTCAATGATTCATACATATGTCTGTTCATCTTCGGATCCTGTTAGCATGTATGTAATTACAGAATGTATATTTTAAAGGTATTGTGATTATATAATTTATATAGTTTATATGTTATTTGTTTATATACATTTAACAAACATTACTATATGTATGTTAACGCCATAGTCCTAATTTACCCATCCTCCCACCTTTCATTTTGGCTAACCATTAGTTTATTTGATAAGTCTGTGAGTGTCTTTTTCTGTGGAAATATGTTCATTGGTAGCAATCTTAGGATAACATGTATAAATGATATCATAGGATATTTGTCATACCCTTTTGACTTACTTAACCTTATATGATGATTTCTAGGCTCAACTGTAGTCCTGAACACGGCATTGTTTATTTTTTTTCCGAGGCTACTATTCCATTCTGTCCATATACCACTTCTTTTTGTCCATTCATCTGTTTATGGATCTTTTTTTGCTTCCATTTCTTGGCTATTTCAATATTGTTGCAGTGCACATTTGCCTGCCTCTGTCTCTCCGATTCTGGTCGTCTTAGGTTATAGGCCCAAAAGGTGCCCTGCCGCATCATATGGTAGCTCAGTTTTTACCTTGTAAAGCAGCTCGATTCAGTTTGCGTTAGTGCTGTTACCACTTTAGATCCCACCAGAGCTAGGAGGTACAGAGTTCTCTAAAACCCCTTCAGCATTTATAGTTTGTAGACTTTTTGCTGATGGCCATTTGACTGGTGTGAGCTGAAACCTTTTTGGAGGTTGGATAGGCATGTGGCTAATAATTCCTTATACTGAGCTTTAGACATCCCCTTTTTCTTCTTTTCCTTTTTTTGTTAAAGAGTGAATACAACTTCCCTCTTCATATTGACTTTTTGAAAAATTTCTCAAGTGTTGAATTTTCTTGCCTATTCCCTACCCCAGGGCCTTTTTTGAGGGCAGGTGTCATTTAGAGCACTGCAGTCCTTGTGACTCGTAAGCAACCATTAGCACTGGGTTTAAAGCTGCTGTTTTGGGAAACAGCCACAAGGCGGCAGCATTATTACGTTCTCAACTCTTGTTACTAGGGCAACAGAGTCTTCCTGGAGGTAGTGTTCCGAGGTTGTAAACTAGAGTGGAATGTGCTGGGACAAGCCCCCAGAACATTATGTCTCCTTAATTATGTTTGTTTTTTTTAATTTAATTTCTATTTCTTATCGGAGTAAATTTGATTAGAGTGTTTTGATTGTCTGGCTGTACAGAATCGGCTCAATGATTCATACATATGTCTGTTCATTTTCGGATCCTGTTAGCATGTATGTGATTACACAATGTATATTTTAAAGGTATTGGTGATTATATAATTCATATAGTTTATCTGTTATATGTTTATATACATTTAACATATATTAGTATATTTATGTAAACGCCATAGTCCTAATTTACCCATCCTCCCACCTTTCATTTTGGCTAACCATTAGTTTATTTGATAAGTCTGTGAGTGTCTTTTTTTGTGGAAATATGTTCATTGGTAGCAATCTTAGGATAACATGTATAAATGATATCATAGAATATTTGTCATACCCTTTTTTTTAAATTAATAGCTACTTTATTTATTTATTTATCTATTTATTTAGCTGTGTTGGGTCTTCGTTTCGTGCGAGGGCTTTCTCTAGTTGCGGCAAGCGGGAGCCACTCTTCATTGCGGTGCGCGGGCCTTTCACTATCGTGGCCCCTCCCGTTGCGGGTCACAGGCTCCAGATGCGCAGACTCAGCAGTTGTGGCTCACGGTCCCAGTTGCTCCGTGGCACGTGGGAACCTCCCAGACCAGGGCTCGAACCCGCGTCCCCTGCATTAGCAGGCAGATTCTCAACCACTGCGCCACCAGGGAAGCCCCTGTCATACCCTTTTGACTTATTTAACCTTATATGATTATTTCTAGGCTCAACTGTAGTCCTGAAAACGGCATTGTTCATTTTGTTCCCGAGGCTTCTATTCCATTTGGTACGTATACCACTTCGTCTTTGTGCATTCATCTGTTTATGGACCTTTTTTTTGATTCCATGTCTTGGCTACTTCAATATTGCTGCAGTGCACATTTGCCTGCCTCTGTCTTTCCGATTCTGGTGGTCTTAGTTAATAGGCTCAAAAGGTGCCCTGTCGCATCATATGGTAGCTCAGTTTTTACCTTGTAAAGCAGCTCCATTCCGTTTTTGTTAGTGCTGTTACCACTTTAGATCCCACCAGAGCTAGGAGGTACAGAGTTCTCTAAAACCCCTTCAGCATTTATAGTTTGTAGACTTTTTGCTGATGGCCATTTGACTGGTGTGAGCTGAAACCTTTTTGGAGGTTGGATAGGCATGTGGCTAATAATTCCTTATACTGAGCTTTAGACATCCCCTTTTTCTTCTTTTCCTTTTTTTGTTAAAGAGTGAATACAACTTCCCTCTTTATATTGACTTTTTGAAAAATTTCTCATGTGTTGAATTTTCTTGCCTATTCCCTACCCCAGGGCCTTTTTTGAGGGCAGGTGTCATTTAGAGCACTGCAGTCCTTGTGACTCGTAAGCAACCATTAGCACTGGGTTTAAAGCTGCTGTTTTGGGAAACAGCCACAAGGCGGCAGCATTATTACGTTCTCAACTCTTGTTACTAGGGCAACAGAGTCTTCCTGGAGGTAGTGGTCCGAGGTTGTAAACTAGAGTGGAATGTGCTGGGACAAGCCCCCAGAACATTATGTCTCCTTAATTATGTTTGTTTTTTTAAATTTAATTTCTATTTCTTATCGGAGTAAATTTGATTAGAGTGTTTTGATTGTCTGGCTGTACAGAATCGGCTCAATGATTCATACATATGTCTGTTCATTTTCGGATCCTGTTAGCATGTATGTGATTACACAATGTATATTTTAAAGGTATTGGTGATTATATAATTCATATAGTTTATCTGTTATATGTTTATATACATTTAACATATATTAGTATATTTATGTAAACGCCATAGTCCTAATTTACCCATCCTCCCACCTTTCATTTTGGCTAACCATTAGTTTATTTCATAAGTCTGTGAGTGTCTTTTTTTGTGGAAATATGTTCATTGGTAGCAATCTTAGGATAACATGTATAAATGATATCATAGAATATTTGTCATACCCTTTTTTTTTAATTAATAGCTACTTTATTTATTTATTTATTTATCTATTTATTTAGCTGTGTTGGGTCTTCGTTTCGTGCGAGGGCTTTCTCTAGTTGCGGCAAGCGGGAGCCACTCTTCATTGCGGTGCGCGGGCCTTTCACTATCGTGGCCCCTCCCGTTGCGGGTCACAGGCTCCAGATGCGCAGGCTCAGCAGTTGTGGCTCACGGTCCCAGTTGCTCCGTGGCACGTGGGATCCTCCCAGACCAGGGCTCGAACCCGCGTCCCCTGCATTAGCAGGCAGATTCTCAACCACTGCGCCACCAGGGAAGCCCCTGTCATACCCTTTTGACTTATTTAACCTTATATGATTATTTCTAGGCTCAACTGTAGTCCTGAAAACGGCATTGTTCATTTTGTTCCCGAGGCTTCTATTCCATTTGGTACGTATACCACTTCGTCTTTGTGCATTCATCTGTTTATGGACCTTTTTTTTGATTCCATGTCTTGGCTACTTCAATATTGCTGCAGTGCACATTTGCCTGCCTGTCTTTCCGATTCTGGTGGTCTTAGTTAATAGGCTCAAAAGGTGCCCTGTCGCATCATATGGTAGCTCAGTTTTTACCTTGTAAAGCAGCTCCATTCCGTTTTTGTTAGTGCTGTTACCACTTTAGATCCCACCAGAGCTAGGAGGTACAGAGTTCTCTAAAACCCCTTCTGCATTTATAGTTTGTGGACTTTTTGCTGATGGCCATTTGACCTGTGTGAGCTGAAACCTTTTTGGAGGTTGGATAGGCATGTGGCTAATAATTCCTTATCCTGAGCTTTAGGCATCCCCTTTTTCTTCTTTTCCTTTTTTTGTTAAAGAGTGAGTACAACTTCTCTCTTCATATTGACTTCTTGAAAAATTTCTCATGTGTTGAATTTTCTTGCCTATTCCCTACCCCAGGGCCTTTTTTGAGGGCAGGTGTCATTTAGAGCCCTGCAGTCCTTGTGACTCGTAAGCAACCATTAGCACTGGGTTTAAAGCTGCTGTTGTGGGAAACAGCCACAAGGCGGCAGCATTATTACGTTCTCAACTCTTGCTACTAGGGCAACATAGTCTTCCACGAGGTAGTGTTCCGAGGTTGTAAACTAGAGTGGAATGTGCTGGGACAAGCCCCCAGAACTATATATCTCCTTACATATGTTTGTTTTTTAAATTTAATTTCTATTTCTTATCGGAGTAAATTTGATTAGAGTGTTTTGATTGTCTGGCTGTACAGAATCTGCTCAATGATTCACACATATGTCTGTTCATCTTCGGATCCTGTTAGCATGTATGGAATTACAGAATGTATATTTTAAAGGTATTGTGATTATATAATTTATATAGTTTATATGTTTTTTGTTTATATACATTTAACAAACATTACTATATGTATGTTAACGCCATAGTCCTAATTTCCCCATCCTCCCACCTTTCATTTTGGCTAACCATTAGTTTATTTGATAAGTCTGTGAGTGTCTTTTTTTGTGGAAATATGTTCATTGGTAGCAATCTTAGGATAACATGTATAAATGATATCATCGTATATTTGTCATACCTTTTTGACTTACTTAACCTTATATGATTATTTCTAGGCTCAACTGTAGTCCTGAACACGGCATTGTTTATTTTTTTTCCGAGGCTACTATTCCATTCTGTCCATATACCATTTCTTTTTGTCCATTCATCTGTTTATGGATCTTTTCTTGCTTCCATTTCTTGGCTATTTCAATATTGCTGCAGTGCACATTTGCCTGCCTCTGTCTTTCCGATTCTGGTCGTCTTAGGTTATAGGCCCAAAAAGTGCCCTGCCGCATCATATGGTAGCTCAGTTTTTCCCTTGTAAAGCAGCTCGATTCAGTTTGCGTTAGTGCTGTTACCACTTTACATCCCACCAGCAGCTAGAAGGTACACAGTTCTCTAAAACCCCTTCAGCATTTATAGTTTGTAGACTTTTTGCTGATGGTCATGACTGGTGTGAGCTGAAACCTTTTTGAATTTGAATTTGCCTGTGGCTAATAATTCCTTATACTGAGCTTTAGGCGTGTCCTTTTTTTTCTTTTCCTTTTTTTTAAAGAGTGAGTACAACTTCCCTCCTCTTATTGACTTCTTGAAAATTTTCTCATGTCTTGAATTTTCTTGCCTATTCCCTACCGCAGGGCATTTTTTGAGGGCAGGTGTCATTTAGAGCCCTGCAGTCCTTGTGACTATTAAGCAACAATTGGCACTGGGTATAAAGCTGCTGTTGTGGGAAACAGCCACAAGGCGGCAGCATTATTACGTTCTCAACTCTTGTTACTAGGGCAACAGAGTCTTCCTCTAGGTAGTGTTCCGAGGTTGTAAATTAGAGTGGAATGTGCTGGGAGAAGCCCCGAGAAGTTTATGTCTCCTTACTTATGTTTGTTTTTTAAATTTAATTTCTATTTCTTATCGGAGTAAATTTGATTAGAGTGTTTTGATTGTCTGCTGTACAGAATCAGCTCAATGATTCATACATATGTCTGTTCATCTTCGGATCCTGTTAGCATGTATGTGATTACAGAATGTATATTTTAAAGGTATTGGTGATTATATAATTCATATAGTTTATCTGTTATATGTTTATATACATTTAACATACATTAGTATATGTATGTAAACGCCATAGTCCTAATTTACCCAACCTCCCACCTTTCATTTTGGCTAACCATTAGTTTATTTGATAAGTCTGTGAGTGTCTTTTTTGTGGAAATATGTTCATTGGTAGCAATCTTAGGATAACATGTATAAATGATATCACAGGATATTTGTCATACCCTTTTTTTTTAATTAATAGCTACTTTATTTATTTATCTATTTATTTAGCTCTGTTGGGTCTTCGTTTCGTGCGAGGGCTTTCTCTAGTTGCGGCAAGCAGGGGCCACTCTTCATTGCGGTGCGCGGGCCTCTCACTATCGTGGCCCCTCCCGTTGCGGGGCACAGTCTCCAGATGCGCAGGCTCAGCAGTTGTGGCTCACGGTCCCAGTTGCTCCGTGGCACGTGGGATCCTCCCAGACCAGGGCTCGAACCCGCGTCCCCTGCATTAGCAGGCAGATTCTCAACCACTGCGCCACCAGGGAAGCCCCTGTCATGCCCTTTTGACTTACTTAACCTTATATGATTATTTCTAGGCTCAACTGTAGTCCTGAAAACGGCATTGTTCATTTTGTTCCCGAGGCTTCTATTCCATTTGGTACGTATACCACTTCGTCTTTGTCCATTCATCTGTTTATGGACCTTTTTTTGCTTCCATGTCTTGGCTATATCAATGTTGTTGCAGTTCACATTTGCCTGCCTCTGTCTTTCCGATTCTGGTGGTCTTAGGTTATAGGCCCAAAAGGTGCCCTGCCGCATCATATGGTAGCTCAATTTTTACCTTTGTAGCAGCTCCATTCAGTTTTCGTTAGTGCTGTTACCACTTTACATCCCACCAGCAGCTAGAAGGTACACATTTTTCTAAAACCCCTTAAGCATTTATAGTTTGTAGTCTTTTTGCTGATGGTCATGACTGGTGTGAGCTGAAACCTTTTTGAATTTGAATTTGCATGTGGCTAATAATTCCTTATACTGATCTTTAAGCATATCCTTTTTTTTCTTTTCCTTTTTTTGATAAAGAGTGAGTACAACTTCCCTCTTCATATTGACTTCTTGAAAAATTTCTCATGTGTTGAATTTTCTTGCCTATTCCCCACTACAGGGCATTTCTTGAGGGCAGGTGTCATTTAGAGCCCTGCAATCCTTGTGACTATGAAGCAACCATTAGCAGTGGGTTTAAAGCTGCTGTTGTGGGAAACAGCCACAAGGCAGCAGCATTATTACGTTCTCAATTCTTGTTACTAGGGCAACAGAGTCTTCCTGGAGGTAGTGTTCCGAGGTTGTAAATTAGAGTGGAATGTGCTGGGACAAGCCCCCAGAACTTCATGTCTCCTTACTTATGTTTGTTTTTTAAATTTAATTTCTATTTCTTATCGGAGTAAATTTGATTAGAGTGTTTTGATTGTCTGGCTGTACAGAATCTGCTCAATGATTCATACATATGTCTGTTCATCTTCGGATCCTGTTAGCATGTATGTAATTACAGAATGTATATTTTAAAGGTATTGTGATTATATAATTTATATAGTTTATATGTTATTTGTTTATATACATTTAACAAACATTACTATATGTATGTTAACGCCATAGTCCTAATTTACCCATCCTCCCACCTTTCATTTTGGCTAACCATTAGTTTATTTGATAAGTCTGTGAGTGTCTTTTTCTGTGGAAATATGTTCATTGGTAGCAATCTTAGGATAACATGTATAAATGATATCATAGGATATTTGTCATACCCTTTTGACTTACTTAACCTTATATGATGATTTCTAGGCTCAACTGTAGTCCTGAACACGGCATTGTTTATTTTTTTTCCGAGGCTACTATTCCATTCTGTCCATATACCACTTCTTTTTGTCCATTCATCTGTTTATGGATCTTTTTTTGCTTCCATTTCTTGGCTATTTCAATTTTGTTGCAGTGCACATTTGCCTGCCTCTGTCTTTCCGATTCTGGTCGTCTTAGGTTATAGGCCCAAAAGGTGCCCTGCCGCATCATATGGTAGCTCAGTTTTTACCTTGTAAAGCAGCTCGATTCAGTTTGCGTTAGTGCTGTTACCACTTTAGATCCCACCAGAGCTAGGAGGTACAGAGTTCTCTAAAACCCCTTCAGCATTTATAGTTTGTAGACTTTTTGCTGATGGCCATTTGACTGGTGTGAGCTGAAACCTTTTTGGAGGTTGGATAGGCATGTGGCTAATAATTCCTTATACTGAGCTTTAGACATCCCCTTTTTCTTCTTTTCCTTTTTTTGTTAAAGTGTGAATACAACTTCCCTCTTCATATTGACTTTTTGAAAAATTTCTCATGTGTTGAATTTTCTTGCCTATTCCCTACCCCAGGGCCTTTTTTGAGGGCAGGTGTCATTTAGAGCACTGCAGTCCTTGTGACTCGTAAGCAACCATTAGCACTGGGTTTAAAGCTGCTGTTTGGGGAAACAGCCACAAGGCGGCAGCATTATTACGTTCTCAACTCTTGTTACTAGGGCAACAGAGTCGTCCTGGAGGTAGTGGTCCGAGGTTGTAAACTAGAGTGGAATGTGCTGGGACAAGCCCCCAGAACATTATGTCTCCTTAATTATGTTTGTTTTTTTAAATTTAATTTCTATTTCTTATCGGAGTAAATTTGATTAGAGTGTTTTGATTGTCTGGCTGTACAGAATCGGCTCAATGATTCATACATATGTCTGTTCATTTTCGGATCCTGTTAGCATGTATGTGATTACACAATGTATATTTTAAAGGTATTGGTGATTATATAATTCATATAGTTTATCTGTTATATGTTTATATACATTTAACATATATTAGTATATTTATGTAAACGCCATAGTCCTAATTTACCCATCCTCCCACCTTTCATTTTGGCTAACCATTAGTTTATTTGATAAGTCTGTGAGTGTCTTTTTTTGTGGAAATATGTTCATTGGTAGCAATCTTAGGATAACATGTATAAATGATATCATAGAATATTTGTCATACCCTTTCTTTTTAATTAATAGCTACTTTATTTATTTATTTATTTATCTATTTATTTAGCTGTGTTGGGTCTTCGTTTCGTGCGAGGGCTTTCTCTAGTTGCGGCAAGCGGGAGCCACTCTTCATTGCGGTGCGCGGGCCTTTCACTATCGTGGCACCTCCTGTTGCGGGTCACAGGCTCCAGATGCGCAGACTCAGCAGTTGTGGCTCACGGTCCCAGTTGCTCCGTGGCACGTGGGATCCTCCCAGACCAGGGCTCGAACCCGCGTCCCCTGCATTAGCAGGCAGATTCTCAACCACTGCGCCACCAGGGAAGCCCCTGTCATACCCTTTTGACTTATTTAACCTTATATGATTATTTCTAGGCTCAACTGTAGTCCTGAAAACGGCATTGTTCATTTTGTTCCCGAGGCTACTATTCCATTTGGTACGTATACCACTTCGTCTTTGTCCATTCATCTGTTTATGGACCTTTTTTTTGATTCCATGTCTTGGCTACTTCAATATTGCTGCAGTGCACATTTGCCTGCCTCTGTCTTTCCGATTCTGGTGGTCTTAGTTAATAGGCTCAAAAGGTGCCCTGTCGCATCATATGGTAGCTCAGTTTTTACCTTGTAAAGCAGCTCCATTCCGTTTTTGTTAGTGCTGTTACCACTTTAGATCCCACCAGAGCTAGGAGGTACAGAGTTCTCTAAAACCCCTTCTGCATTTATAGTTTGTGGACTTTTTGCTGATGGCCATTTGACCTGTGTGAGCTGAAACCTTTTTGGAGGTTGGATAGGCATGTGGCTAATAATTCCTTATCCTGAGCTTTAGGCATCCCCTTTTTCTTCTTTTCCTTTTTTTGTTAAAGAGTGAGTACAACTTCTCTCTTCATATTGACTTCTTGAAAAATTTCTCATGTGTTGAATTTTCTTGCCTATTCCCTACCCCAGGGCCTTTTTTGAGGGCAGGTGTCATTTAGAGCCCTGCAGTCCTTGTGACTCGTAAGCAACCATTAGCACTGGGTTTAAAGCTGCTGTTGTGGGAAACAGCCACAAGGCGGCAGCATTATTACGTTCTCAACTCTTGGTACTAGGGCAACAGAGTCTTCCTGGAGGTAGTGTTCCGAGGTTGTAAACTAGAGTGGAATGTGCTGGGACAAGCCCCCAGAACTTTATGTCTCCTTACTTATGTTTGTTTTTAAAATTTAATTTCTATTTCTTATCGGAGTAAATTTGATTAGAGTGTTTTGATTGTCTGGCTGTACAGAATCTGCTCAATGATTCATACATATGTCTGTTCATCTTTGGATCCTGTTAGCATGTATGTGATTACAGAATGTATATTTTAAAGGTATTGTGATTATATAATTTATATAGTTTATATGTTATATGTTTATATACATTTAACAAACATTACTATATGTATGTTAACGCCTTAGTCCTAATTTCCCCATCCTCCCACCTTTCATTTTGGCTAACCATTAGTTTATTTGATAAGTCTGTGAGTATCTTTTTTTGTGGAAATATGTTCATTTGTAGCAATCTTAGGATAACATGTATAAATGATATCATAGGATATTTGTCATACCCTTTTTTTAATTAATAGCTACTTTATTTATTTACTTATCTATTTATTTAGCTGTGTTGGGTCTTCGTTTCATGCGAGGGCTTTCTCTAGTTGCGGCAAGCGGGGGCCACTCTTCATTGCGGTGCACGGGCCTCTCACTATCGAGGCCCCTCCCGTTGCGGGGCACTGTCTCCAGATGCGCAGGCTCAGCAGTTGTGGCTCATGGTCCCAGTTGCTCCGTGGCACGTGGGATCCTCCCAGACCAGGGCTCGAACCCGCGTCCCCTGCATTAGCAGGCAGATTCTCAACCACTGCGCCACCAGGGAAGCCCCTGTCATACCCTTTTGACTTACTTAACCTTATATGATTATTTCTAGGCACAACTGTAATCCTGAAAGCAGCATTGTTCATTTTGTTCCCGAGGCTTCTATTCCATTTGGTACGTATACCACTTCGTCTTTGTCCATTAATCTGTCTATGGACCTTTTTTTGCTTCCATGTCTTGGCTATATCAATGTTGTTGCAGTTCACATTTCCCTGCCTCTGTCTTTCCGATTCTGGTGGTCTTAGGTTATAGGCCCAAAAGGTGCCCTGCCGCATCATATGGTAGCTCAATTTTTACCTTTGTAGCAGCTCCATTCAGTTTTCGTTAGTGCTGTTACCACTTTACATCCCACAAGCAGCTAAAAGGTACACAGTTCTCTAAAACCCCTTAAACATTTATAGTTTGTAGTCTTTTTGCTGATGGTCATGACTCGTGTGAGCTGAAACCTTTTTGAATTTGATTTGCATGTGGCTAATAATTCCTTATACGGAGCTTTTAGCATGTCCTTTTTTTTCTTTTCATTTTTTAAAAGAGTGAGTACAACTTCCCTCCTCTTATTGACTTCTTGAAAATTTTCTCATGTCTTGAATTTTCTTGCCTATTCCCTACCCTAGGGCCTTTTTTGAGGGCAGGTGTCATTTAGAGCCCTGCAGTCCTTGTGACTCTTAAGCAACCATTAGCACTGGGTTTAAAGCTGCTGTTGTGGGAAACAGCCACAAGGCGGCAGCATTATTACCTTCTCAACTCTTGTTACTAGGGCAACAGAGTCTTCCTAGAGGTAGTGTTCCGAGGTTGTAAATTAGAGTGGAATGTGCTGGGACAAGCCCCCAGAACTTTATGTCTCCTTACTTATGTTTGTTTTTTAAATTTAATTTCTATTTCTTATCGGAGTAAATTTGATTAGAGTGTTTTGATTGTCTGCTGACAGAATCTGCTCAATGATTCATACATATGTCTGTTCATCTTCGGATCCTGTTAGCATGTATGTGATTACAGAATGTATATTTTAAAGGTATTGGTGATTATATAATTCATATAGTTTATCTGTTATATGTTTATATACATTTAACATACATTAGTATATGTATGTAAACGCCATAGTCCTAATTTACCCAACCTCCCACCTTTCATTTTGGCTAACCATTAGTTTATTTGATAAGTCTGTGAGTGTCTTTTTTTGTGGAAATATGTTCATTGGTAGCAATCTTAGGATAACATGTATAAATGATATCATAGGATATTTGTCATACCCTTGTGACTTACTTAACCCTATATGATTATTTGTAGGCTCAACTGTAGTCCTGAAAACGGCATTGTTCATTTTGTTCGCGAGGCCACTATTCCATTTGGTACGTATAACATTTGGTCTTTGTCCATTCATCTGTTTATGGACCTTTTTTTTGCTTGTATGTCTTGGCTATTTCAATATTGCTGCAGTGCACATTTGCCTGCCTCTGTCTTTCCGATTCTGGTGGTCTTAGTGAATAGGCTCAAAAGGTGCCGTGTCGCATCATATGGTAGCTCAGTTTTTACCTTGTAAAGCAGCTCCATTCCGTTTTTGTTAGTGCTGTTACCACTTTAGATCCCACCAGAGCTAGGAGGTACAGAGTTCTCTAAAACCCCTTCTGCATTTATAGTTTGTGGACTTTTTGCTGATGGCCATTTGACCTGTGTGAGCTGAAACCTTTTTGGAGGTTGGATAGGCATGTGGCTAATAATTCCTTATCCTGAGCTTTAGGCATCCCCTTTTTCTTCTTTTCCTTTTTTTGTTAAAGAGTGAGTACAACTTCTCTCTTCATATTGACTTCTTGAAAAATTTCTCATGTGTTGAATTTTCTTGCCTATTCCCTACCCCAGGGCCTTTTTTGAGGGCAGGTGTCATTTAGAGCCCTGCAGTCCTTGTGACTCGTAAGCAACCATTAGCACTGGGTTTAAAGCTGCTGTTGTGGGAAACAGCCACAAGGCGGCAGCATTATTACGTTCTCAACTCTTGCTACTAGGGCAACATAGTCTTCCACGAGGTAGTGTTCCGAGGTTGTAAACTAGAGTGGAATGTGCTGGGACAAGCCCCCAGAACTATATATCTCCTTACATATGTTTGTTTTTTAAATTTAATTTCTATTTCTTATCGGAGTAAATTTGATTAGAGTGTTTTGATTGTCTGGCTGTACAGAATCTGCTCAATGATTCACACATATGTCTGTTCATCTTCGGATCCTGTTAGCATGTATGGAATTACAGAATGTATATTTTAAAGGTATTGTGATTATATAATTTATATAGTTTATATGTTTTTTGTTTATATACATTTAACAAACATTACTATATGTATGTTAACGCCATAGTCCTAATTTCCCCATCCTCCCACCTTTCATTTTGGCTAACCATTAGTTTATTTGATAAGTCTGTGAGTGTCTTTTTTTGTGGAAATATGTTCATTGGTAGCAATCTTAGGATAACATGTATAAATGATATCATCGGATATTTGTCATACCTTTTTGACTTACTTAACCTTATATGATTATTTCTAGGCTCAACTGTAGTCCTGAACACGGCATTGTTTATTTTTTTTCCGAGGCTACTATTCCATTCTGTCCATATACCATTTCTTTTTGTCCATTCATCTGTTTATGGATCTTTTCTTGCTTCCATTTCTTGGCTATTTCAATATTGCTGCAGTGCACATTTGCCTGCCTCTGTCTTTCCGATTCTGGTCGTCTTAGGTTATAGGCCCAAAAAGTGCCCTGCCGCATCATATGGTAGCTCAGTTTTTCCCTTGTAAAGCAGCTCGATTCAGTTTGTGTTAGTGCTGTTACCACTTTACATCCCACCAGCAGCTAGAAGGTACACAGTTCTCTAAAACCCCTTCAGCATTTATAGTTTGTAGACATTTTCCTGATGGTCATGACTGGTGTGAGCTGAAACCTTTTTGAATTTGAATTTGCCTGTGGCTAATAATTCCTTATACTGAGCTTTAGGCATGTCCTTTTTTTTCTTTTCCTTTTTTTTAAAGAGTGAGTACAACTTCCCTCCTCTTATTGACTTCTTGAAAATTTTCTCATGTCTTGAATTTTCTTGCCTATTCCCTACCGCAGGGCATTTTTTGAGGGCAGGTGTCATTTAGAGCCCTGCAGTCCTTGTGACTATTAAGCAACAATTGGCACTGGGTATAAAGCTGCTGTTGTGGGAAACAGCCACAAGGCGGCAGCATTATTACGTTCTCAACTCTTGTTACTAGGGCAACAGAGTCTTCCTCTAGGTAGTGTTCCGAGGTTGTAAATTAGAGTGGAATGTGCTGGGAGAAGCCCCGAGAAGTTTATGTCTCCTTACTTATGTTTGTTTTTTTAATTTAATTTCTATTTCTTATCAGAGTAAATTTGATTAGAGTGTTTTGATTGTCTGCTGTACAGAATCGGCTCAATGATTCATACATATGTCTGTTCATCTTCGGATCCTGTTAGCATGTATGTGATTACAGAATGTATATTTTAAAGGTATTGGTGATTATATAATTCATATAGTTTATCTGTTATATGTTTATATACATTTAACATACATTAGTATATGTATGTAAACGCCATAGTCCTAATTTACCCAACCTCCCACCTTTCATTTTGGCTAACCATTAGTTTATTTGATAAGTCTGTGAGTGTCTTTTTTGTGGAAATATGTTCATTGGTAGCAATCTTAGGATAACATGTATAAATGATATCACAGGATATTTGTCATACCCTTTTTTTTTAATTAATAGCTACTTTATTTATTTATTTATTTATTTAGCTCTGTTGGGTCTTCGTTTCGTGCGAGGGCTTTCTCTAGTTGCGGCAAGCAGGGGCCACTCTTCATTGCGGTGCGCGGGCCTCTCACTATCGTGGCCCCTCCCGTTGCGGGGCACAGTCTCCAGATGCGCAGGCTCAGCAGTTGTGGCTCACGGTCCCAGTTGCTCCGTGGCACGTGGGATCCTCCCAGACCAGGGCTCGAACCCGCGTCCCCTGCATTAGCAGGCAGATTCTCAACCACTGCGCCACCAGGGAAGCCCCTGTCATGCCCTTTTGACTTACTTAACCTTATATGATTATTTCTAGGCTCAACTGTAGTCCTGAAAACGGCATTGTTCATTTTGTTCCCGAGGCTTCTATTCCATTTGGTACGTATACCACTTCGTCTTTGTCCATTCATCTGTTTATGGACCTTTTTTTGCTTCCATGTCTTGGCTATATCAATGTTGTTGCAGTTCACATTTGCCTGCCTCTGTCTTTCCGATTCTGGTGGTCTTAGGTTATAGGCCCAAAAGGTGCCCTGCCGCATCATATGGTAGCTCAATTTTTACCTTTGTAGCAGCTCCATTCAGTTTTCGTTAGTGCTGTTACCACTTTACATCCCACCAGCAGCTAGAAGGTACACATTTTTCTAAAACCCCTTAAGCATTTATAGTTTGTAGTCTTTTTGCTGATGGTCATGACTGGTGTGAGCTGAAACCTTTTTGAATTTGAATTTGCATGTGGCTAATAATTCCTTATACTGATCTTTAAGCATATCCTTTTTTTTCTTTTCCTTTTTTTGATAAAGAGTGAGTACAACTTCCCTCTTCATATTGACTTCTTGAAAAATTTCTCATGTGTTGAATTTTCTTGCCTATTCCCCACTACAGGGCATTTCTTGAGGGCAGGTGTCATTTAGAGCCCTGCAATCCTTGTGACTATGAAGCAACCATTAGCAGTGGGTTTAAAGCTGCTGTTGTGGGAAACAGCCACAAGGCAGCAGCATTATTACGTTCTCAATTCTTGTTACTAGGGCAACAGAGTCTTCCTGGAGGTAGTGTTCCGAGGTTGTAAATTAGAGTGGAATGTGCTGGGACAAGCCCCCAGAACTTCATGTCTCCTTACTTATGTTTGTTTTTTAAATTTAATTTCTATTTCTTATCGGAGTAAATTTGATTAGAGTGTTTTGATTGTCTGGCTGTACAGAATCTGCTCAATGATTCATACATATGTCTGTTCATCTTCGGATCCTGTTAGCATGTATGTAATTACAGAATGTATATTTTAAAGGTATTGTGATTATATAATTTATATAGTTTATATGTTATTTGTTTATATACATTTAACAAACATTACTATATGTATGTTAACGCCATAGTCCTAATTTACCCATCCTCCCACCTTTCATTTTGGCTAACCATTAGTTTATTTGATAAGTCTGTGAGTGTCTTTTTCTGTGGAAATATGTTCATTGGTAGCAATCTTAGGATAACATGTATAAATGATATCATAGGATATTTGTCATACCCTTTTGACTTACTTAACCTTATATGATGATTTCTAGGCTCAACTGTAGTCCTGAACACGGCATTGTTTATTTTTTTTCCGAGGCTACTATTCCATTCTGTCCATATACCACTTCTTTTTGTCCATTCATCTGTTTATGGATCTTTTTTTGCTTCCATTTCTTGGCTATTTCAATATTGTTGCAGTGCACATTTGCCTGCCTCTGTCTCTCCGATTCTGGTCGTCTTAGGTTATAGGCCCAAAAGGTGCCCTGCCGCATCATATGGTAGCTCAGTTTTTACCTTGTAAAGCAGCTCGATTCAGTTTGCGTTAGTGCTGTTACCACTTTAGATCCCACCAGAGCTAGGAGGTACAGAGTTCTCTAAAACCCCTTCAGCATTTATAGTTTGTAGACTTTTTGCTGATGGCCATTTGACTGGTGTGAGCTGAAACCTTTTTGGAGGTTGGATAGGCATGTGGCTAATAATTCCTTATACTGAGCTTTAGACATCCCCTTTTTCTTCTTTTCCTTTTTTTGTTAAAGAGTGAATACAACTTCCCTCTTCATATTGACTTTTTGAAAAATTTCTCAAGTGTTGAATTTTCTTGCCTATTCCCTACCCCAGGGCCTTTTTTGAGGGCAGGTGTCATTTAGAGCACTGCAGTCCTTGTGACTCGTAAGCAACCATTAGCACTGGGTTTAAAGCTGCTGTTTTGGGAAACAGCCACAAGGCGGCAGCATTATTACGTTCTCAACTCTTGTTACTAGGGCAACAGAGTCTTCCTGGAGGTAGTGTTCCGAGGTTGTAAACTAGAGTGGAATGTGCTGGGACAAGCCCCCAGAACATTATGTCTCCTTAATTATGTTTGTTTTTTTTAATTTAATTTCTATTTCTTATCGGAGTAAATTTGATTAGAGTGTTTTGATTGTCTGGCTGTACAGAATCGGCTCAATGATTCATACATATGTCTGTTCATTTTCGGATCCTGTTAGCATGTATGTGATTACACAATGTATATTTTAAAGGTATTGGTGATTATATAATTCATATAGTTTATCTGTTATATGTTTATATACATTTAACATATATTAGTATATTTATGTAAACGCCATAGTCCTAATTTACCCATCCTCCCACCTTTCATTTTGGCTAACCATTAGTTTATTTGATAAGTCTGTGAGTGTCTTTTTTTGTGGAAATATGTTCATTGGTAGCAATCTTAGGATAACATGTATAAATGATATCATAGAATATTTGTCATACCCTTTTTTTTAAATTAATAGCTACTTTATTTATTTATTTATCTATTTATTTAGCTGTGTTGGGTCTTCGTTTCGTGCGAGGGCTTTCTCTAGTTGCGGCAAGCGGGAGCCACTCTTCATTGCGGTGCGCGGGCCTTTCACTATCGTGGCCCCTCCCGTTGCGGGTCACAGGCTCCAGATGCGCAGACTCAGCAGTTGTGGCTCACGGTCCCAGTTGCTCCGTGGCACGTGGGAACCTCCCAGACCAGGGCTCGAACCCGCGTCCCCTGCATTAGCAGGCAGATTCTCAACCACTGCGCCACCAGGGAAGCCCCTGTCATACCCTTTTGACTTATTTAACCTTATATGATTATTTCTAGGCTCAACTGTAGTCCTGAAAACGGCATTGTTCATTTTGTTCCCGAGGCTTCTATTCCATTTGGTACGTATACCACTTCGTCTTTGTGCATTCATCTGTTTATGGACCTTTTTTTTGATTCCATGTCTTGGCTACTTCAATATTGCTGCAGTGCACATTTGCCTGCCTCTGTCTTTCCGATTCTGGTGGTCTTAGTTAATAGGCTCAAAAGGTGCCCTGTCGCATCATATGGTAGCTCAGTTTTTACCTTGTAAAGCAGCTCCATTCCGTTTTTGTTAGTGCTGTTACCACTTTAGATCCCACCAGAGCTAGGAGGTACAGAGTTCTCTAAAACCCCTTCAGCATTTATAGTTTGTAGACTTTTTGCTGATGGCCATTTGACTGGTGTGAGCTGAAACCTTTTTGGAGGTTGGATAGGCATGTGGCTAATAATTCCTTATACTGAGCTTTAGACATCCCCTTTTTCTTCTTTTCCTTTTTTTGTTAAAGAGTGAATACAACTTCCCTCTTTATATTGACTTTTTGAAAAATTTCTCATGTGTTGAATTTTCTTGCCTATTCCCTACCCCAGGGCCTTTTTTGAGGGCAGGTGTCATTTAGAGCACTGCAGTCCTTGTGACTCGTAAGCAACCATTAGCACTGGGTTTAAAGCTGCTGTTTTGGGAAACAGCCACAAGGCGGCAGCATTATTACGTTCTCAACTCTTGTTACTAGGGCAACAGAGTCTTCCTGGAGGTAGTGGTCCGAGGTTGTAAACTAGAGTGGAATGTGCTGGGACAAGCCCCCAGAACATTATGTCTCCTTAATTATGTTTGTTTTTTTAAATTTAATTTCTATTTCTTATCGGAGTAAATTTGATTAGAGTGTTTTGATTGTCTGGCTGTACAGAATCGGCTCAATGATTCATACATATGTCTGTTCATTTTCGGATCCTGTTAGCATGTATGTGATTACACAATGTATATTTTAAAGGTATTGGTGATTATATAATTCATATAGTTTATCTGTTATATGTTTATATACATTTAACATATATTAGTATATTTATGTAAACGCCATAGTCCTAATTTACCCATCCTCCCACCTTTCATTTTGGCTAACCATTAGTTTATTTCATAAGTCTGTGAGTGTCTTTTTTTGTGGAAATATGTTCATTGGTAGCAATCTTAGGATAACATGTATAAATGATATCATAGAATATTTGTCATACCCTTTTTTTTTAATTAATAGCTACTTTATTTATTTATTTATTTATCTATTTATTTAGCTGTGTTGGGTCTTCGTTTCGTGCGAGGGCTTTCTCTAGTTGCGGCAAGCGGGAGCCACTCTTCATTGCGGTGCGCGGGCCTTTCACTATCGTGGCCCCTCCCGTTGCGGGTCACAGGCTCCAGATGCGCAGGCTCAGCAGTTGTGGCTCACGGTCCCAGTTGCTCCGTGGCACGTGGGATCCTCCCAGACCAGGGCTCGAACCCGCGTCCCCTGCATTAGCAGGCAGATTCTCAACCACTGCGCCACCAGGGAAGCCCCTGTCATACCCTTTTGACTTATTTAACCTTATATGATTATTTCTAGGCTCAACTGTAGTCCTGAAAACGGCATTGTTCATTTTGTTCCCGAGGCTTCTATTCCATTTGGTACGTATACCACTTCGTCTTTGTGCATTCATCTGTTTATGGACCTTTTTTTTGATTCCATGTCTTGGCTACTTCAATATTGCTGCAGTGCACATTTGCCTGCCTGTCTTTCCGATTCTGGTGGTCTTAGTTAATAGGCTCAAAAGGTGCCCTGTCGCATCATATGGTAGCTCAGTTTTTACCTTGTAAAGCAGCTCCATTCCGTTTTTGTTAGTGCTGTTACCACTTTAGATCCCACCAGAGCTAGGAGGTACAGAGTTCTCTAAAACCCCTTCTGCATTTATAGTTTGTGGACTTTTTGCTGATGGCCATTTGACCTGTGTGAGCTGAAACCTTTTTGGAGGTTGGATAGGCATGTGGCTAATAATTCCTTATCCTGAGCTTTAGGCATCCCCTTTTTCTTCTTTTCCTTTTTTTGTTAAAGAGTGAGTACAACTTCTCTCTTCATATTGACTTCTTGAAAAATTTCTCATGTGTTGAATTTTCTTGCCTATTCCCTACCCCAGGGCCTTTTTTGAGGGCAGGTGTCATTTAGAGCCCTGCAGTCCTTGTGACTCGTAAGCAACCATTAGCACTGGGTTTAAAGCTGCTGTTGTGGGAAACAGCCACAAGGCGGCAGCATTATTACGTTCTCAACTCTTGCTACTAGGGCAACATAGTCTTCCACGAGGTAGTGTTCCGAGGTTGTAAACTAGAGTGGAATGTGCTGGGACAAGCCCCCAGAACTATATATCTCCTTACATATGTTTGTTTTTTAAATTTAATTTCTATTTCTTATCGGAGTAAATTTGATTAGAGTGTTTTGATTGTCTGGCTGTACAGAATCTGCTCAATGATTCACACATATGTCTGTTCATCTTCGGATCCTGTTAGCATGTATGGAATTACAGAATGTATATTTTAAAGGTATTGTGATTATATAATTTATATAGTTTATATGTTTTTTGTTTATATACATTTAACAAACATTACTATATGTATGTTAACGCCATAGTCCTAATTTCCCCATCCTCCCACCTTTCATTTTGGCTAACCATTAGTTTATTTGATAAGTCTGTGAGTGTCTTTTTTTGTGGAAATATGTTCATTGGTAGCAATCTTAGGATAACATGTATAAATGATATCATCGTATATTTGTCATACCTTTTTGACTTACTTAACCTTATATGATTATTTCTAGGCTCAACTGTAGTCCTGAACACGGCATTGTTTATTTTTTTTCCGAGGCTACTATTCCATTCTGTCCATATACCATTTCTTTTTGTCCATTCATCTGTTTATGGATCTTTTCTTGCTTCCATTTCTTGGCTATTTCAATATTGCTGCAGTGCACATTTGCCTGCCTCTGTCTTTCCGATTCTGGTCGTCTTAGGTTATAGGCCCAAAAAGTGCCCTGCCGCATCATATGGTAGCTCAGTTTTTCCCTTGTAAAGCAGCTCGATTCAGTTTGCGTTAGTGCTGTTACCACTTTACATCCCACCAGCAGCTAGAAGGTACACAGTTCTCTAAAACCCCTTCAGCATTTATAGTTTGTAGACTTTTTGCTGATGGTCATGACTGGTGTGAGCTGAAACCTTTTTGAATTTGAATTTGCCTGTGGCTAATAATTCCTTATACTGAGCTTTAGGCGTGTCCTTTTTTTTCTTTTCCTTTTTTTTAAAGAGTGAGTACAACTTCCCTCCTCTTATTGACTTCTTGAAAATTTTCTCATGTCTTGAATTTTCTTGCCTATTCCCTACCGCAGGGCATTTTTTGAGGGCAGGTGTCATTTAGAGCCCTGCAGTCCTTGTGACTATTAAGCAACAATTGGCACTGGGTATAAAGCTGCTGTTGTGGGAAACAGCCACAAGGCGGCAGCATTATTACGTTCTCAACTCTTGTTACTAGGGCAACAGAGTCTTCCTCTAGGTAGTGTTCCGAGGTTGTAAATTAGAGTGGAATGTGCTGGGAGAAGCCCCGAGAAGTTTATGTCTCCTTACTTATGTTTGTTTTTTAAATTTAATTTCTATTTCTTATCGGAGTAAATTTGATTAGAGTGTTTTGATTGTCTGCTGTACAGAATCAGCTCAATGATTCATACATATGTCTGTTCATCTTCGGATCCTGTTAGCATGTATGTGATTACAGAATGTATATTTTAAAGGTATTGGTGATTATATAATTCATATAGTTTATCTGTTATATGTTTATATACATTTAACATACATTAGTATATGTATGTAAACGCCATAGTCCTAATTTACCCAACCTCCCACCTTTCATTTTGGCTAACCATTAGTTTATTTGATAAGTCTGTGAGTGTCTTTTTTGTGGAAATATGTTCATTGGTAGCAATCTTAGGATAACATGTATAAATGATATCACAGGATATTTGTCATACCCTTTTTTTTTAATTAATAGCTACTTTATTTATTTATCTATTTATTTAGCTCTGTTGGGTCTTCGTTTCGTGCGAGGGCTTTCTCTAGTTGCGGCAAGCAGGGGCCACTCTTCATTGCGGTGCGCGGGCCTCTCACTATCGTGGCCCCTCCCGTTGCGGGGCACAGTCTCCAGATGCGCAGGCTCAGCAGTTGTGGCTCACGGTCCCAGTTGCTCCGTGGCACGTGGGATCCTCCCAGACCAGGGCTCGAACCCGCGTCCCCTGCATTAGCAGGCAGATTCTCAACCACTGCGCCACCAGGGAAGCCCCTGTCATGCCCTTTTGACTTACTTAACCTTATATGATTATTTCTAGGCTCAACTGTAGTCCTGAAAACGGCATTGTTCATTTTGTTCCCGAGGCTTCTATTCCATTTGGTACGTATACCACTTCGTCTTTGTCCATTCATCTGTTTATGGACCTTTTTTTGCTTCCATGTCTTGGCTATATCAATGTTGTTGCAGTTCACATTTGCCTGCCTCTGTCTTTCCGATTCTGGTGGTCTTAGGTTATAGGCCCAAAAGGTGCCCTGCCGCATCATATGGTAGCTCAATTTTTACCTTTGTAGCAGCTCCATTCAGTTTTCGTTAGTGCTGTTACCACTTTACATCCCACCAGCAGCTAGAAGGTACACATTTTTCTAAAACCCCTTAAGCATTTATAGTTTGTAGTCTTTTTGCTGATGGTCATGACTGGTGTGAGCTGAAACCTTTTTGAATTTGAATTTGCATGTGGCTAATAATTCCTTATACTGATCTTTAAGCATATCCTTTTTTTTCTTTTCCTTTTTTTGATAAAGAGTGAGTACAACTTCCCTCTTCATATTGACTTCTTGAAAAATTTCTCATGTGTTGAATTTTCTTGCCTATTCCCCACTACAGGGCATTTCTTGAGGGCAGGTGTCATTTAGAGCCCTGCAATCCTTGTGACTATGAAGCAACCATTAGCAGTGGGTTTAAAGCTGCTGTTGTGGGAAACAGCCACAAGGCAGCAGCATTATTACGTTCTCAATTCTTGTTACTAGGGCAACAGAGTCTTCCTGGAGGTAGTGTTCCGAGGTTGTAAATTAGAGTGGAATGTGCTGGGACAAGCCCCCAGAACTTCATGTCTCCTTACTTATGTTTGTTTTTTAAATTTAATTTCTATTTCTTATCGGAGTAAATTTGATTAGAGTGTTTTGATTGTCTGGCTGTACAGAATCTGCTCAATGATTCATACATATGTCTGTTCATCTTCGGATCCTGTTAGCATGTATGTAATTACAGAATGTATATTTTAAAGGTATTGTGATTATATAATTTATATAGTTTATATGTTATTTGTTTATATACATTTAACAAACATTACTATATGTATGTTAACGCCATAGTCCTAATTTACCCATCCTCCCACCTTTCATTTTGGCTAACCATTAGTTTATTTGATAAGTCTGTGAGTGTCTTTTTCTGTGGAAATATGTTCATTGGTAGCAATCTTAGGATAACATGTATAAATGATATCATAGGATATTTGTCATACCCTTTTGACTTACTTAACCTTATATGATGATTTCTAGGCTCAACTGTAGTCCTGAACACGGCATTGTTTATTTTTTTTCCGAGGCTACTATTCCATTCTGTCCATATACCACTTCTTTTTGTCCATTCATCTGTTTATGGATCTTTTTTTGCTTCCATTTCTTGGCTATTTCAATTTTGTTGCAGTGCACATTTGCCTGCCTCTGTCTTTCCGATTCTGGTCGTCTTAGGTTATAGGCCCAAAAGGTGCCCTGCCGCATCATATGGTAGCTCAGTTTTTACCTTGTAAAGCAGCTCGATTCAGTTTGCGTTAGTGCTGTTACCACTTTAGATCCCACCAGAGCTAGGAGGTACAGAGTTCTCTAAAACCCCTTCAGCATTTATAGTTTGTAGACTTTTTGCTGATGGCCATTTGACTGGTGTGAGCTGAAACCTTTTTGGAGGTTGGATAGGCATGTGGCTAATAATTCCTTATACTGAGCTTTAGACATCCCCTTTTTCTTCTTTTCCTTTTTTTGTTAAAGTGTGAATACAACTTCCCTCTTCATATTGACTTTTTGAAAAATTTCTCATGTGTTGAATTTTCTTGCCTATTCCCTACCCCAGGGCCTTTTTTGAGGGCAGGTGTCATTTAGAGCACTGCAGTCCTTGTGACTCGTAAGCAACCATTAGCACTGGGTTTAAAGCTGCTGTTTTGGGAAACAGCCACAAGGCGGCAGCATTATTACGTTCTCAACTCTTGTTACTAGGGCAACAGAGTCGTCCTGGAGGTAGTGGTCCGAGGTTGTAAACTAGAGTGGAATGTGCTGGGACAAGCCCCCAGAACATTATGTCTCCTTAATTATGTTTGTTTTTTTAAATTTAATTTCTATTTCTTATCGGAGTAAATTTGATTAGAGTGTTTTGATTGTCTGGCTGTACAGAATCGGCTCAATGATTCATACATATGTCTGTTCATTTTCGGATCCTGTTAGCATGTATGTGATTACACAATGTATATTTTAAAGGTATTGGTGATTATATAATTCATATAGTTTATCTGTTATATGTTTATATACATTTAACATATATTAGTATATTTATGTAAACGCCATAGTCCTAATTTACCCATCCTCCCACCTTTCATTTTGGCTAACCATTAGTTTATTTGATAAGTCTGTGAGTGTCTTTTTTTGTGGAAATATGTTCATTGGTAGCAATCTTAGGATAACATGTATAAATGATATCATAGAATATTTGTCATACCCTTTCTTTTTAATTAATAGCTACTTTATTTATTTATTTATTTATCTATTTATTTAGCTGTGTTGGGTCTTCGTTTCGTGCGAGGGCTTTCTCTAGTTGCGGCAAGCGGGAGCCACTCTTCATTGCGGTGTGCGGGCCTTTCACTATCGTGGCACCTCCTGTTGCGGGTCACAGGCTCCAGATGCGCAGACTCAGCAGTTGTGGCTCACGGTCCCAGTTGCTCCGTGGCACGTGGGATCCTCCCAGACCAGGGCTCGAACCCGCGTCCCCTGCATTAGCAGGCAGATTCTCAACCACTGCGCCACCAGGGAAGCCCCTGTCATACCCTTTTGACTTATTTAACCTTATATGATTATTTCTAGGCTCAACTGTAGTCCTGAAAATGGCATTGTTCATTTTGTTCCCGAGGCTACTATTCCATTTGGTACGTATACCACTTCGTCTTTGTCCATTCATCTGTTTATGGACCTTTTTTTTGATTCCATGTCTTGGCTACTTCAATATTGCTGCAGTGCACATTTGCCTGCCTCTGTCTTTCCGATTCTGGTGGTCTTAGTTAATAGGCTCAAAAGGTGCCCTGTCGCATCATATGGTAGCTCAGTTTTTACCTTGTAAAGCAGCTCCATTCCGTTTTTGTTAGTGCTGTTACCACTTTAGATCCCACCAGAGCTAGGAGGTACAGAGTTCTCTAAAACCCCTTCTGCATTTATAGTTTGTGGACTTTTTGCTGATGGCCATTTGACCTGTGTGAGCTGAAACCTTTTTGGAGGTTGGATAGGCATGTGGCTAATAATTCCTTATCCTGAGCTTTAGGCATCCCCTTTTTCTTCTTTTCCTTTTTTTGTTAAAGAGTGAGTACAACTTCTCTCTTCATATTGACTTCTTGAAAAATTTCTCATGTGTTGAATTTTCTTGCCTATTCCCTACCCCAGGGCCTTTTTTGAGGGCAGGTGTCATTTAGAGCCCTGCAGTCCTTGTGACTCGTAAGCAACCATTAGCACTGGGTTTAAAGCTGCTGTTGTGGGAAACAGCCACAAGGCGGCAGCATTATTACGTTCTCAACTCTTGGTACTAGGGCAACAGAGTCTTCCTGGAGGTAGTGTTCCGAGGTTGTAAACTAGAGTGGAATGTGCTGGGACAAGCCCCCAGAACTTTATGTCTCCTTACTTATGTTTGTTTTTAAAATTTAATTTCTATTTCTTATCGGAGTAAATTTGATTAGAGTGTTTTGATTGTCTGGCTGTACAGAATCTGCTCAATGATTCATACATATGTCTGTTCATCTTTGGATCCTGTTAGCATGTATGTGATTACAGAATGTATATTTTAAAGGTATTGTGATTATATAATTTATATAGTTTATATGTTATATGTTTATATACATTTAACAAACATTACTATATGTATGTTAACGCCTTAGTCCTAATTTCCCCATCCTCCCACCTTTCATTTTGGCTAACCATTAGTTTATTTGATAAGTCTGTGAGTATCTTTTTTTGTGGAAATATGTTCATTGGTAGCAATCTTAGGATAACATGTATAAATGATATCATAGGATATTTGTCATACCCTTTTTTTTAATTAATAGCTACTTTATTTATTTACTTATCTATTTATTTAGCTGTATTGGGTCTTCGTTTCATGCGAGGGCTTTCTCTAGTTGCGGCAAGCGGGGGCCACTCTTCATTGCGGTGCACGGGCCTCTCACTATCGAGGCCCCTCCCGTTGCGGGGCACTGTCTCCAGATGCGCAGGCTCAGCAGTTGTGGCTCATGGTCCCAGTTGCTCCGTGGCACGTGGGATCCTCCCAGACCAGGGCTCGAACCCGCGTCCCCTGCATTAGCAGGCAGATTCTCAACCACTGCGCCACCAGGGAAGCCCCTGTCATACCCTTTTGACTTACTTAACCTTATATGATTATTTCTAGGCACAACTGTAATCCTGAAAGCAGCATTGTTCATTTTGTTCCCGAGGCTTCTATTCCATTTGGTACGTATACCACTTCGTCTTTGTCCATTAATCTGTCTATGGACCTTTTTTTGCTTCCATGTCTTGGCTATATCAATGTTGTTGCAGTTCACATTTCCCTGCCTCTGTCTTTCCGATTCTGGTGGTCTTAGGTTATAGGCCCAAAAGGTGCCCTGCCGCATCATATGGTAGCTCAATTTTTACCTTTGTAGCAGCTCCATTCAGTTTTCGTTAGTGCTGTTACCACTTTACATCCCACAAGCAGCTAAAAGGTACACAGTTCTCTAAAACCCCTTAAACATTTATAGTTTGTAGTCTTTTTGCTGATGGTCATGACTCGTGTGAGCTGAAACCTTTTTGAATTTGATTTGCATGTGGCTAATAATTCCTTATCCTGAGCTTTAGGCATCCCCTTTTTCTTCTTTTCGTTTTTTTGTTAAAGAGTGAGTACAACTTCTCTCTTCATATTGACTTCTTGAAAAATTTCTCATGTGTTGAATTTTCTTGCCTATTCCCTACCCCAGGGCCTTTTTTGAGGGCAGGTGTCATTTAGAGCCCTGCAGTCCTTGTGACTCGTAAGCAACCATTAGCACTGGGTTTAAAGCTGCTGTTGTGGGAAACAGCCACAAGGCGGCAGCATTATTACGTTCTCAACTCTTGCTACTAGGGCAACATAGTCTTCCACGAGGTAGTGTTCCGAGGTTGTAAACTAGAGTGGAATGTGCTGGGACAAGCCCCCAGAACTATATATCTCCTTACATATGTTTGTTTTTTAAATTTAATTTCTATTTCTTATCGGAGTAAATTTGATTAGAGTGTTTTGATTGTCTGGCTGTACAGAATCTGCTCAATGATTCACACATATGTCTGTTCATCTTCGGATCCTGTTAGCATGTATGGAATTACAGAATGTATATTTTAAAGGTATTGTGATTATATAATTTATATAGTTTATATGTTTTTTGTTTATATACATTTAACAAACATTACTATATGTATGTTAACGCCATAGTCCTAATTTCCCCATCCTCCCACCTTTCATTTTGGCTAACCATTAGTTTATTTGATAAGTCTGTGAGTGTCTTTTTTTGTGGAAATATGTTCATTGGTAGCAATCTTAGGATAACATGTATAAATGATATCATCGTATATTTGTCATACCTTTTTGACTTACTTAACCTTAAATGATTATTTCTAGGCTCAACTGTAGTCCTGAACACGGCATTGTTTATTTTTTTTCCGAGGCTACTATTCCATTCTGTCCATATACCATTTCTTTTTGTCCATTCATCTGTTTATGGATCTTTTCTTGCTTCCATTTCTTGGCTATTTCAATATTGCTGCAGTGCACATTTGCCTGCCTCTGTCTTTCCGATTCTGGTCGTCTTAGGTTATAGGCCCAAAAAGTGCCCTGCCGCATCATATGGTAGCTCAGTTTTTACCTTGTAAAGCAGCTCGATTCAGTTTGCGTTAGTGCTGTTACCACTTTACATCCCACCAGCAGCTAGAAGGTACACAGTTCTCTAAAACCCCTTCAGCATTTATAGTTTGTAGACTTTTTGCTGATGGTCATGACTGGTGTGAGCTGAAACCTTTTTGAATTTGAATTTGCCTGTGGCTAATAATTCCTTATACTGAGCTTTAGGCATGTCCTTTTTTTTCTTTTCCTTTTTTTTAAAGAGTGAGTACAACTTCCCTCCTCTTATTGACTTCTTGAAAATTTTCTCATGTCTTGAATTTTCTTGCCTATTCCCTACCGCAGGGCATTTTTTGAGGGCAGGTGTCATTTAGAGCCCTGCAGTCCTTGTGACTATTAAGCAACAATTGGCACTGGGTATAAAGCTGCTGTTGTGGGAAACAGCCACAAGGCGGCAGCATTATTACGTTCTCAACTCTTGTTACTAGGGCAACAGAGTCTTCCTCTAGGTAGTGTTCCGAGGTTGTAAATTAGAGTGGAATGTGCTGGGAGAAGCCCCGAGAAGTTTATGTCTCCTTACTTATGTTTGTTTTTTAAATTTAATTTCTATTTCTTATCGGAGTAAATTTGATTAGAGTGTTTTGATTGTCTGCTGTACAGAATCGGCTCAATGATTCATACATATGTCTGTTCATCTTCGGATCCTGTTAGCATGTATGTGATTACAGAATGTATATTTTAAAGGTATTGGTGATTATATAATTCATATAGTTTATCTGTTATATGTTTATATACATTTAACATACATTAGTATATGTATGTAAACGCCATAGTCCTAATTTACCCAACCTCCCACCTTTCATTTTGGCTAACCATTAGTTTATTTGATAAGTCTGTGAGTGTCTTTTTTGTGGAAATATGTTCATTGGTAGCAATCTTAGGATAACATGTATAAATGATATCACAGGATATTTGTCATACCCTTTTTTTTTAATTAATAGCTACTTTATTTATTTATTTATCTATTTATTTAGCTCTGTTGGGTCTTCGTTTCGTGCGAGGGCTTTCTCTAGTTGCGGCAAGCAGGGGCCACTCTTCATTGCGGTGCGCGGGCCTCTCACTATCGTGGCCCCTCCCGTTGCGGGGCACAGTCTCCAGATGCGCAGGCTCAGCAGTTGTGGCTCACGGTCCCAGTTGCTCCGTGGCACGTGGGATCCTCCCAGACCAGGGCTCGAACCCGCGTCCCCTGCATTAGCAGGCAGATTCTCAACCACTGCGCCACCAGGGAAGCCCCTGTCATGCCCTTTTGACTTACTTAACCTTATATGATTATTTCTAGGCTCAACTGTAGTGCTGAAAACGGCATTGTTCATTTTGTTCCCGAGGCTTCTATTCCATTTGGTACGTATACCACTTCGTCTTTGTCCATTCATCTGTTTATGGACCTTTTTTTGCTTCCATGTCTTGGCTATATCAATGTTGTTGCAGTTCACATTTGCCTGCCTCTGTCTTTCCGATTCTGGTGGTCTTAGGTTATAGGCCCAAAAGGTGCCCTGCCGCATCATATGGTAGCTCAATTTTTACCTTTGTAGCAGCTCCATTCAGTTTTCGTTAGTGCTGTTACCACTTTACATCCCACCAGCAGCTAGAAGGTACACATTTTTCTAAAACCCCTTAAGCATTTATAGTTTGTAGTCTTTTTGCTAATGGTCATTACTGGTGTGAGCTGAAACCTTTTTGAATTTGAATTTGCATGTGGCTAATAATTCCTTATACTGATCTTTAAGCATATCCTTTTTTTTCTTTTCCTTTTTTTGATAAAGAGTGAGTACAACTTCCCTCTTCATATTGACTTCTTGAAAAATTTCGCATGTGTTGAATTTTCTTGCCTATTCCCCACTCCAGGGCATTTCTTGAGGGCAGGTGTCATTTAGCGCCCTGCAATCCTTGTGACTATGAAGCAACCATTAGCAGTGGGTTTAAAGCTGCTGTTGTGGGAAACAGCCACAAGGCAGCAGCATTATTACGTTCTCAATTCTTGTTACTAGGGCAACAGAGTCTTCCTGGAGGTAGTGTTCCGAGGTTGTAAATTAGAGTGGAATGTGCTGGGACAAGCCCCCAGAACTTCATGTCTCCTTACTTATGTTTGTTTTTTAAATTTAATTTCTATTTCTTATCGGAGTAAATTTGATTAGAGTGTTTTGATTGTCTGGCTGTACAGAATCTGCTCAATGATTCACACATATGTCTGTTCATCTTCGGATCCTGTTAGCATGTATGGAATTACAGAATGTATATTTTAAAGGTATTGTGATTATATAATTTATATAGTTTATATGTTTTTTGTTTATATACATTTAACAAACATTACTATATGTATGTTAACGCCATAGTCCTAATTTATCCATCCTCCCACCTTTCATTTTGGCTAACCATTAGTTTATTTGATAAGTCTGTGAGTGTCTTTTTTTGTGGAAATATGTTCATTGGTAGCAATCTTAGGATAACATGTATAAATGATATCATCGTATATTTGTCATACCTTTTTGACTTACTTAACCTTATATGATTATTTCTAGGCTCAACTGTAGTCCTGAACACGGCATTGTTTATTTTTTTTCCGAGGCTACTATTCCATTCTGTCCATATACCATTTCTTTTTGTCCATTCATCTGTTTATGGATCTTTTCTTGCTTCCATTTCTTGGCTATTTCAATATTGCTGCAGTGCACATTTGCCTGCCTCTGTCTTTCCGATTCTGGTCGTCTTAGGTTATAGGCCCAAAAAGTGCCCTGCCGCATCATATGGTAGCTCAGTTTTTCCCTTGTAAAGCAGCTCGATTCAGTTTGCGTTAGTGCTGTTACCACTTTACATCCCACCAGCAGCTAGAAGGTACACAGTTCTCTAAAACCCCTTCAGCATTTATAGTTTGTAGACTTTTTGCTGATGGTCATGACTGGTGTGAGCTGAAACCTTTTTGAATTTGAATTTGCCTGTGGCTAATAATTCCTTATACTGAGCTTTAGGCATGTCCTTTTTTTTCTTTTCCTTTTTTTTAAAGAGTGAGTACAACTTCCCTCCTCTTATTGACTTCTTGAAAATTTTCTCATGTCTTGAATTTTCTTGCCTATTCCCTACCGCAGGGCATTTTTTGAGGGCAGGTGTCATTTAGAGCCCTGCAGTCCTTGTGACTATTAAGCAACAATTGGCACTGGGTATAAAGCTGCTGTTGTGGGAAACAGCCACAAGGCGGCAGCATTATTACGTTCTCAACTCTTGTTACTAGGGCAACAGAGTCTTCCTCTAGGTAGTGTTCCGAGGTTGTAAATTAGAGTGGAATGTGCTGGGAGAAGCCCCGAGAAGTTTATGTCTCCTTACTTATGTTTGTTTTTTAAATTTAATTTCTATTTCTTATCGGAGTAAATTTGATTAGAGTGTTTTGATTGTCTGCTGTACAGAATCGGCTCAATGATTCATACATATGTCTGTTCATCTTCGGATCCTGTTAGCATGTATGTGATTACAGAACGTATATTTTAAAGGTATTGGTGATTATATAATTCATATAGTTTATCTGTTATATGTTTATATACATTTAACATACATTAGTATATGTATGTAAACGCCATAGTCCTAATTTACCCAACCTCCCACCTTTCATTTTGGCTAACCATTAGTTTATTTGATAAGTCTGTGAGTGTCTTTTTTGTGGAAATATGTTCATTGGTAGCAATCTTAGGATAACATGTATAAATGATATCACAGGATATTTGTCATACCCTTTTTTTTTAATTAATAGCTACTTTATTTATTTATCTATTTATTTAGCTCTGTTGGGTCTTCGTTTCGTGCGAGGGCTTTCTCTAGTTGCGGCAAGCAGGGGCCACTCTTCATTGCGGTGCGCGGGCCTCTCACTATCGTGGCCCCTCCCGTTGCGGGGCACAGTCTCCAGATGCGCAGGCTCAGCAGTTGTGGCTCACGGTCCCAGTTGCTCCGTGGCACGTGGGATCCTCCCAGACCAGGGCTCGAACCCGCGTCCCCTGCATTAGCAGGCAGATTCTCAACCACTGCGCCACCAGGGAAGCCCCTGTCATGCCCTTTTGACTTACTTAACCTTATATGATTATTTCTAGGCTCAACTGTAGTCCTGAAAACGGCATTGTTCATTTTGTTCCCGAGGCTTCTATTCCATTTGGTACGTATACCACTTCGTCTTTGTCCATTCATCTGTTTATGGACCTTTTTTTGCTTCCATGTCTTGGCTATATCAATGTTGTTGCAGTTCACATTTGCCTGCCTCTGTCTTTCCGATTCTGGTGGTCTTAGGTTATAGGCCCAAAAGGTGCCCTGCCGCATCATATGGTAGCTCAATTTTTACCTTTGTAGCAGCTCCATTCAGTTTTCGTTAGTGCTGTTACCACTTTACATCCCACCAGCAGCTAGAAGGTACACATTTTTCTAAAACCCCTTAAGCATTTATACTTTGTAGTCTTTTTGCTGATGGTCATGACTGGTGTGAGCTGAAACCTTTTTGAATTTGAATTTGCATGTGGCTAATAATTCCTTATACTGATCTTTAAGCATATCCTTTTTTTTCTTTTCCTTTTTTTGATAAAGAGTGAGTACAACTTCCCTCTTCATATTGACTTCTTGAAAAATTTCGCATGTGTTGAATTTTCTTGCCTATTCCCCACTCCAGGGCATTTCTTGAGGGCAGGTGTCATTTAGCGCCCTGCAATCCTTGTGACTATGAAGCAACCATTAGCAGTGGGTTTAAAGCTGCTGTTGTGGGAAACAGCCACAAGGCAGCAGCATTATTACGTTCTCAATTCTTGTTACTAGGGCAACAGAGTCTTCCTGGAGGTAGTGTTCCGAGGTTGTAAATTAGAGTGGAATGTGCTGGGACAAGCCCCCAGAACTTCATGTCTCCTTACTTATGTTTGTTTTTTAAATTTAATTTCTATTTCTTATCGGAGTAAATTTGATTAGAGTGTTTTGATTGTCTGGCTGTACAGAATCTGCTCAATGATTCATACATATGTCTGTTCATCTTCGGATCCTGTTAGCATGTATGTAATTACAGAATGTATATTTTAAAGGTATTGTGATTATATAATTTATATAGTTTATATGTTATTTGTTTATATACATTTAACAAACATTACTATATGTATGTTAACGCCATAGTCCTAATTTACCCATCCTCCCACCTTTCATTTTGGCTAACCATTAGTTTATTTGATAAGTCTGTGAGTGTCTTTTTCTGTGGAAATATGTTCATTGGTAGCAATCTTAGGATAACATGTATAAATGATATCATAGGATATTTGTCATACCCTTTTGACTTACTTAACCTTATATGATGATTTCTAGGCTCAACTGTAGTCCTGAACACGGCATTGTTTATTTTTTTTCCGAGGCTACTATTCCATTCTGTCCATATACCACTTCTTTTTGTCCATTCATCTGTTTATGGATCTTTTTTTGCTTCCATTTCTTGGCTATTTCAATATTGTTGCAGTGCACATTTGCCTGCCTCTGTCTCTCCGATTCTGGTCGTCTTAGGTTATAGGCCCAAAAGGTGCCCTGCCGCATCATATGGTAGCTCAGTTTTTACCTTGTAAAGCAGCTCGATTCAGTTTGCGTTAGTGCTGTTACCACTTTAGATCCCACCAGAGCTAGGAGGTACAGAGTTCTCTAAAATCCCTTCAGCATTTATAGTTTGTAGACTTTTTGCTGATGGCCATTTGACTGGTGTGAGCTGAAACCTTTTTGGAGGTTGGATAGGCATGTGGCTAATAATTCCTTATACTGAGCTTTAGACATCCCCTTTTTCTTCTTTTCCTTTTTTTGTTAAAGAGTGAATACAACTTCCCTCTTCATATTGACTTTTTGAAAAATTTCTCAAGTGTTGAATTTTCTTGCCTATTCCCTACCCCAGGGCCTTTTTTGAGGGCAGGTGTCATTTAGAGCACTGCAGTCCTTGTGACTCGTAAGCAACCATTAGCACTGGGTTTAAAGCTGCTGTTTTGGGAAACAGCCACAAGGCGGCAGCATTATTACGTTCTCAACTCTTGTTACTAGGGCAACAGAGTCTTCCTGGAGGTAGTGTTCCGAGGTTGTAAACTAGAGTGGAATGTGCTGGGACAAGCCCCCAGAACATTATGTCTCCTTAATTATGTTTGTTTTTTTTAATTTAATTTCTATTTCTTATCGGAGTAAATTTGATTAGAGTGTTTTGATTGTCTGGCTGTACAGAATCGGCTCAATGATTCATACATATGTCTGTTCATTTTCGGATCCTGTTAGCATGTATGTGATTACACAATGTATATTTTAAAGGTATTGGTGATTATATAATTCATATAGTTTATCTGTTATATGTTTATATACATTTAACATATATTAGTATATTTATGTAAACGCCATAGTCCTAATTTACCCATCCTCCCACCTTTCATTTTGGCTAACCATTAGTTTATTTGATAAGTCTGTGAGTGTCTTTTTTTGTGGAAATATGTTCATTGGTAGCAATCTTAGGATAACATGTATAAATGATATCATAGAATATTTGTCATACCCTTTTTTTTAAATTAATAGCTACTTTATTTATTTATTTATCTATTTATTTAGCTGTGTTGGGTCTTCGTTTCGTGCGAGGGCTTTCTCTAGTTGCGGCAAGCGGGAGCCACTCTTCATTGCGGTGCGCGGGCCTTTCACTATCGTGGCCCCTCCCGTTGCGGGTCACAGGCTCCAGATGCGCAGACTCAGCAGTTGTGGCTCACGGTCCCAGTTGCTCCGTGGCACGTGGGAACCTCCCAGACCAGGGCTCGAACCCGCGTCCCCTGCATTAGCAGGCAGATTCTCAACCACTGCGCCACCAGGGAAGCCCCTGTCATACCCTTTTGACTTATTTAACCTTATATGATTATTTCTAGGCTCAACTGTAGTCCTGAAAACGGCATTGTTCATTTTGTTCCCGAGGTTTCTATTCCATTTGGTACGTATACCACTTCGTCTTTGTGCATTCATCTGTTTATGGACCTTTTTTTTGATTCCATGTCTTGGCTACTTCAATATTGCTGCAGTGCACATTTGCCTGCCTCTGTCTTTCCGATTCTGGTGGTCTTAGTTAATAGGCTCAAAAGGTGCCCTGTCGCATCATATGGTAGCTCAGTTTTTACCTTGTAAAGCAGCTCCATTCCGTTTTTGTTAGTGCTGTTACCACTTTAGATCCCACCAGAGCTAGGAGGTACAGAGTTCTCTAAAACCCCTTCAGCATTTATAGTTTGTAGACTTTTTGCTGATGGCCATTTGACTGGTGTGAGCTGAAACCTTTTTGGAGGTTGGATAGGCATGTGGCTAATAATTCCTTATACTGAGCTTTAGACATCCCCTTTTTCTTCTTTTCCTTTTTTTGTTAAAGAGTGAATACAACTTCCCTCTTTATATTGACTTTTTGAAAAATTTCTCATGTGTTGAATTTTCTTGCCTATTCCCTACCCCAGGGCCTTTTTTGAGGGCAGGTGTCATTTAGAGCCCTGCAGTCCTTGTGACTCGTAAGCAACCATTAGCACTGGGTTTAAAGCTGCTGTTTTGGGAAACAGCCACAAGGCGGCAGCATTATTACGTTCTCAACTCTTGTTACTAGGGCAACAGAGTCTTCCTGGAGGTAGTGGTCCGAGGTTGTAAACTAGAGTGGAATGTGCTGGGACAAGCCCCCAGAACATTATGTCTCCTTAATTATGTTTGTTTTTTTAAATTTAATTTCTATTTCTTATCGGAGTAAATTTGATTAGAGTGTTTTGATTGTCTGGCTGTACAGAATCGGCTCAATGATTCATACATATGTCTGTTCATTTTCGGATCCTGTTAGCATGTATGTGATTACACAATGTATATTTTAAAGGTATTGGTGATTATATAATTCATATAGTTTATCTGTTATATGTTTATATACATTTAACATATATTAGTATATTTATGTAAACGCCATAGTCCTAATTTACCCATCCTCCCACCTTTCATTTTGGCTAACCATTAGTTTATTTCATAAGTCTGTGAGTGTCTTTTTTTGTGGAAATATGTTCATTGGTAGCAATCTTAGGATAACATGTATAAATGATATCATAGAATATTTGTCATACCCTTGTGACTTACTTAACCCTATATGATTATTTGTAGGCTCAACTGTAGTCCTGAAAACGGCATTGTTCATTTTGTTCGCGAGGCCACTATTCCATTTGGTACGTATAACATTTGGTCTTTGTCCATTCATCTGTTTATGGACCTTTTTTTTGCTTGTATGTCTTGGCTATTTCAATATTGCTGCAGTGCACATTTGCCTGCCTCTGTCTTTCCGATTCTGGTGGTCTTAGTGAATAGGCTCAAAAGGTGCCGTGTCGCATCATATGGTAGCTCAGTTTTTACCTTGTAAAGCAGCTCCATTCCGTTTTTGTTAGTGCTGTTACCACTTTAGATCCCACCAGAGCTAGGAGGTACAGAGTTCTCTAAAACCCCTTCTGCATTTATAGTTTGTGGACTTTTTGCTGATGGCCATTTGACCTGTGTGAGCTGAAACCTTTTTGGAGGTTGGATAGGCATGTGGCTAATAATTCCTTATCCTGAGCTTTAGGCATCCCCTTTTTCTTCTTTTCCTTTTTTTGTTAAAGAGTGAGTACAACTTCTCTCTTCATATTGACTTCTTGAAAAATTTCTCATGTGTTGAATTTTCTTGCCTATTCCCTACCCCAGGGCCTTTTTTGAGGGCAGGTGTCATTTAGAGCCCTGCAGTCCTTGTGACTCGTAAGCAACCATTAGCACTGGGTTTAAAGCTGCTGTTGTGGGAAACAGCCACAAGGCGGCAGCATTATTACGTTCTCAACTCTTGCTACTAGGGCAACATAGTCTTCCACGAGGTAGTGTTCCGAGGTTGTAAACTAGAGTGGAATGTGCTGGGACAAGCCCCCAGAACTATATATCTCCTTACATATGTTTGTTTTTTAAATTTAATTTCTATTTCTTATCGGAGTAAATTTGATTAGAGTGTTTTGATTGTCTGGCTGTACAGAATCTGCTCAATGATTCACACATATGTCTGTTCATCTTCGGATCCTGTTAGCATGTATGGAATTACAGAATGTATATTTTAAAGGTATTGTGATTATATAATTTATATAGTTTATATGTTTTTTGTTTATATACATTTAACAAACATTACTATATGTATGTTAACGCCATAGTCCTAATTTATCCATCCTCCCACCTTTCATTTTGGCTAACCATTAGTTTATTTGATAAGTCTGTGAGTGTCTTTTTTTGTGGAAATATGTTCATTGGTAGCAATCTTAGGATAACATGTATAAATGATATCATCGGATATTTGTCATACCTTTTTGACTTACTTAACCTTATATGATTATTTCTAGGCTCAACTGTAGTCCTGAACACGGCATTGTTTATTTTTTTTCCGAGGCTACTATTCCATTCTGTCCATATACCATTTCTTTTTGTCCATTCATCTGTTTATGGATCTTTTCTTGCTTCCATTTCTTGGCTATTTCAATATTGCTGCAGTGCACATTTGCCTGCCTCTGTCTTTCCGATTCTGGTCGTCTTAGGTTATAGGCCCAAAAAGTGCCCTGCCGCATCATATGGTAGCTCAGTTTTTCCCTTGTAAAGCAGCTCGATTCAGTTTGCGTTAGTGCTGTTACCACTTTACATCCCACCAGCAGCTAGAAGGTACACAGTTCTCTAAAACCCCTTCAGCATTTATAGTTTGTAGACTTTTTGCTGATGGTCATGACTGGTGTGAGCTGAAACCTTTTTGAATTTGAATTTGCCTGTGGCTAATAATTCCTTATACTGAGCTTTAGGCATGTCCTTTTTTTTCTTTTCCTTTTTTTTAAAGAGTGAGTACAACTTCCCTCCTCTTATTGACTTCTTGAAAATTTTCTCATGTCTTGAATTTTCTTGCCTATTCCCTACCGCAGGGCATTTTTTGAGGGCAGGTGTCATTTAGAGCCCTGCAGTCCTTGTGACTATTAAGCAACAATTGGCACTGGGTATAAAGCTGCTGTTGTGGGAAACAGCCACAAGGCGGCAGCATTATTACGTTCTCAACTCTTGTTACTAGGGCAACAGAGTCTTCCTCTAGGTAGTGTTCCGAGGTTGTAAATTAGAGTGGAATGTGCTGGGAGAAGCCCCGAGAAGTTTATGTCTCCTTACTTATGTTTGTTTTTTAAATTTAATTTCTATTTCTTATCGGAGTAAATTTGATTAGAGTGTTTTGATTGTCTGCTGTACAGAATCGGCTCAATGATTCATACATATGTCTGTTCATCTTCGGATCCTGTTAGCATGTATGTGATTACAGAATGTATATTTTAAAGGTATTGGTGATTATATAATTCATATAGTTTATCTGTTATATGTTTATATACATTTAACATACATTAGTATATGTATGTAAACGCCATAGTCCTAATTTACCCAACCTCCCACCTTTCATTTTGGCTAACCATTAGTTTATTTGATAAGTCTGTGAGTGTCTTTTTTGTGGAAATATGTTCATTGGTAGCAATCTTAGGATAACATGTATAAATGATATCACAGGATATTTGTCATACCCTTTTTTTTTAATTAATAGCTACTTTATTTATTTACTTATCTATTTATTTAGCTCTGTTGGGTCTTCGTTTCGTGCGAGGGCTTTCTCTAGTTGCGGCAAGCAGGGGCCACTCTTCATTGCGGTGCGCGGGCCTCTCACTATCGTGGCCCCTCCCGTTGCGGGGCACAGTCTCCAGATGCGCAGGCTCAGCAGTTGTGGCTCACGGTCCCAGTTGCTCCGTGGCACGTGGGATCCTCCCAGACCAGGGCTCGAACCCGCGTCCCCTGCATTAGCAGGCAGATTCTCAACCACTGCGCCACCAGGGAAGCCCCTGTCATGCCCTTTTGACTTACTTAACCTTATATGATTATTTCTAGGCTCAACTGTAGTCCTGAAAACGGCATTGTTCATTTTGTTCCCGAGGCTTCTATTCCATTTGGTACGTATACCACTTCGTCTTTGTCCATTCATCTGTTTATGGACCTTTTTTTGCTTCCATGTCTTGGCTATATCAATGTTGTTGCAGTTCACATTTGCCTGCCTCTGTCTTTCCGATTCTGGTGGTCTTAGGTTATAGGCCCAAAAGGTGTCCTGCCGCATCATATGGTAGCTCAATTTTTACCTTTGTAGCAGCTCCATTCAGTTTTCGTTAGTGCTGTTACCACTTTACATCCCACCAGCAGCTAGAAGGTACACATTTTTCTAAAACCCCTTAAGCATTTATAGTTTGTAGTCTTTTTGCTAATGGTCATTACTGGTGTGAGCTGAAACCTTTTTGAATTTGAATTTGCATGTGGCTAATAATTCCTTATACTGATCTTTAAGCATATCCTTTTTTTTCTTTTCCTTTTTTTGATAAAGAGTGAGTACAACTTCCCTCTTCATATTGACTTCTTGAAAAATTTCGCATGTGTTGAATTTTCTTGCCTATTCCCCACTCCAGGGCATTTCTTGAGGGCAGGTGTCATTTAGCGCCCTGCAATCCTTGTGACTATGAAGCAACCATTAGCAGTGGGTTTAAAGCTGCTGTTGTGGGAAACAGCCACAAGGCAGCAGCATTATTACGTTCTCAATTCTTGTTACTAGGGCAACAGAGTCTTCCTGGAGGTAGTGTTCCGAGGTTGTAAATTAGAGTGGAATGTGCTGGGACAAGCCCCCAGAACTTCATGTCTCCTTACTTATGTTTGTTTTTTAAATTTAATTTCTATTTCTTATCGGAGTAAATTTGATTAGAGTGTTTTGATTGTCTGGCTGTACAGAATCTGCTCAATGATTCACACATATGTCTGTTCATCTTCGGATCCTGTTAGCATGTATGGAATTACAGAATGTATATTTTAAAGGTATTGTGATTATATAATTTATATAGTTTATATGTTTTTTGTTTATATACATTTAACAAACATTACTATATGTATGTTAACGCCATAGTCCTAATTTATCCATCCTCCCACCTTTCATTTTGGCTAACCATTAGTTTATTTGATAAGTCTGTGAGTGTCTTTTTTTGTGGAAATATGTTCATTGGTAGCAATCTTAGGATAACATGTATAAATGATATCATCGTATATTTGTCATACCTTTTTGACTTACCTAACCTTATATGATTATTTCTAGGCTCAACTGTAGTCCTGAACACGGCATTGTTTATTTTTTTTCCGAGGCTACTATTCCATTCTGTCCATATACCATTTCTTTTTGTCCATTCATCTGTTTATGGATCTTTTCTTGCTTCCATTTCTTGGCTATTTCAATATTGCTGCAGTGCACATTTGCCTGCCTCTGTCTTTCCGATTCTGGTCGTCTTAGGTTATAGGCCCAAAAAGTGCCCTGCCGCATCATATGGTAGCTCAGTTTTTCCCTTGTAAAGCAGCTCGATTCAGTTTGCGTTAGTGCTGTTACCACTTTACATCCCACCAGCAGCTAGAAGGTACACAGTTCTCTAAAACCCCTTCAGCATTTATAGTTTGTAGACTTTTTGCTGATGGTCATGACTGGTGTGAGCTGAAACCTTTTTGAATTTGAATTTGCCTGTGGCTAATAATTCCTTATACTGAGCTTTAGGCATGTCCTTTTTTTTCTTTTCCTTTTTTTTAAAGAGTGAGTACAACTTCCCTCCTCTTATTGACTTCTTGAAAATTTTCTCATGTCTTGAATTTTCTTGCCTATTCCCTACCGCAGGGCATTTTTTGAGGGCAGGTGTCATTTAGAGCCCTGCAGTCCTTGTGACTATTAAGCAACAATTGGCACTGGGTATAAAGCTGCTGTTGTGGGAAACAGCCACAAGGCGGCAGCATTATTACGTTCTCAACTCTTGTTACTAGGGCAACAGAGTCTTCCTCTAGGTAGTGTTCCGAGGTTGTAAATTAGAGTGGAATGTGCTGGGAGAAGCCCCGAGAAGTTTATGTCTCCTTACTTATGTTTGTTTTTTAAATTTAATTTCTATTTCTTATCGGAGTAAATTTGATTAGAGTGTTTTGATTGTCTGCTGTACAGAATCGGCTCAATGATTCATACATATGTCTGTTCATCTTCGGATCCTGTTAGCATGTATGTGATTACAGAATGTATATTTTAAAGGTATTGGTGATTATATAATTCATATAGTTTATCTGTTATATGTTTATATACATTTAACATACATTAGTATATGTATGTAAACGCCATAGTCCTAATTTACCCAACCTCCCACCTTTCATTTTGGCTAACCATTAGTTTATTTGATAAGTCTGTGAGTGTCTTTTTTGTGGAAATATGTTCATTGGTAGCAATCTTAGGATAACATGTATAAATGATATCACAGGATATTTGTCATACCCTTTTTTTTTAATTAATAGCTACTTTATTTATTTATCTATTTATTTAGCTCTGTTGGGTCTTCGTTTCGTGCGAGGGCTTTCTCTAGTTGCGGCAAGCAGGGGCCACTCTTCATTGCGGTGCGCGGGCCTCTCACTATCGTGGCCCCTCCCGTTGCGGGGCACAGTCTCCAGATGCGCAGGCTCAGCAGTTGTGGCTCACGGTCCCAGTTGCTCCGTGGCACGTGGGATCCTCCCAGACCAGGGCTCGAACCCGCGTCCCCTGCATTAGCAGGCAGATTCTCAACCACTGCGCCACCAGGGAAGCCCCTGTCATACCCTTTTGACTTACTTAACCTTATATGATTATTTCTAGGCACAACTGTAATCCTGAAAGCAGCATTGTTCATTTTGTTCCCGAGGCTTCTATTCCATTTGGTACGTATACCACTTCGTCTTTGTCCATTAATCTGTCTATGGACCTTTTTTTGCTTCCATGTCTTGGCTATATCAATGTTGTTGCAGTTCACATTTCCCTGCCTCTGTCTTTCCGATTCTGGTGGTCTTAGGTTATAGGCCCAAAAGGTGCCCTGCCGCATCATATGGTAGCTCAATTTTTACCTTTGTAGCAGCTCCATTCAGTTTTCGTTAGTGCTGTTACCACTTTACATCCCACAAGCAGCTAAAAGGTACACAGTTCTCTAAAACCCCTTAAACATTTATAGTTTGTAGTCTTTTTGCTGATGGTCATGACTCGTGTGAGCTGAAACCTTTTTGAATTTGATTTGCATGTGGCTAATAATTCCTTATACGGAGCTTTTAGCATGTCCTTTTTTTTCTTTTCATTTTTTAAAAGAGTGAGTACAACTTCCCTCCTCTTATTGACTTCTTGAAAATTTTCTCATGTCTTGAATTTTCTTGCCTATTCCCTACCCTAGGGCCTTTTTTGAGGGCAGGTGTCATTTAGAGCCCTGCAGTCCTTGTGACTCTTAAGCAACCATTAGCACTGGGTTTAAAGCTGCTGTTGTGGGAAACAGCCACAAGGCGGCAGCATTATTACCTTCTCAACTCTTGTTACTAGGGCAACAGAGTCTTCCTAGAGGTAGTGTTCCGAGGTTGTAAATTAGAGTGGAATGTGCTGGGACAAGCCCCCAGAACTTTATGTCTCCTTACTTATGTTTGTTTTTTAAATTTAATTTCTATTTCTTATCGGAGTAAATTTGATTAGAGTGTTTTGATTGTCTGCTGACAGAATCTGCTCAATGATTCATACATATGTCTGTTCATCTTCGGATCCTGTTAGCATGTATGTGATTACAGAATGTATATTTTAAAGGTATTGGTGATTATATAATTCATATAGTTTATCTGTTATATGTTTATATACATTTAACATACATTAGTATATGTATGTAAACGCCATAGTCCTAATTTACCCAACCTCCCACCTTTCATTTTGGCTAACCATTAGTTTATTTGATAAGTCTGTGAGTGTCTTTTTTTGTGGAAATATGTTCATTGGTAGCAATCTTAGGATAACATGTATAAATGATATCATAGGATATTTGTCATACCCTTGTGACTTACTTAACCCTATATGATTATTTGTAGGCTCAACTGTAGTCCTGAAAACGGCATTGTTCATTTTGTTCGCGAGGCCACTATTCCATTTGGTACGTATAACATTTGGTCTTTGTCCATTCATCTGTTTATGGACCTTTTTTTTGCTTGTATGTCTTGGCTATTTCAATATTGCTGCAGTGCACATTTGCCTGCCTCTGTCTTTCCGATTCTGGTGGTCTTAGTGAATAGGCTCAAAAGGTGCCGTGTCGCATCATATGGTAGCTCAGTTTTTACCTTGTAAAGCAGCTCCATTCCGTTTTTGTTAGTGCTGTTACCACTTTAGATCCCACCAGAGCTAGGAGGTACAGAGTTCTCTAAAACCCCTTCTGCATTTATAGTTTGTGGACTTTTTGCTGATGGCCATTTGACCTGTGTGAGCTGAAACCTTTTTGGAGGTTGGATAGGCATGTGGCTAATAATTCCTTATCCTGAGCTTTAGGCATCCCCTTTTTCTTCTTTTCCTTTTTTTGTTAAAGAGTGAGTACAACTTCTCTCTTCATATTGACTTCTTGAAAAATTTCTCATGTGTTGAATTTTCTTGCCTATTCCCTACCCCAGGGCCTTTTTTGAGGGCAGGTGTCATTTAGAGCCCTGCAGTCCTTGTGACTCGTAAGCAACCATTAGCACTGGGTTTAAAGCTGCTGTTGTGGGAAACAGCCACAAGGCGGCAGCATTATTACGTTCTCAACTCTTGCTACTAGGGCAACATAGTCTTCCACGAGGTAGTGTTCCGAGGTTGTAAACTAGAGTGGAATGTGCTGGGACAAGCCCCCAGAACTATATATCTCCTTACATATGTTTGTTTTTTAAATTTAATTTCTATTTCTTATCGGAGTAAATTTGATTAGAGTGTTTTGATTGTCTGGCTGTACAGAATCTGCTCAATGATTCACACATATGTCTGTTCATCTTCGGATCCTGTTAGCATGTATGGAATTACAGAATGTATATTTTAAAGGTATTGTGATTATATAATTTATATAGTTTATATGTTTTTTGTTTATATACATTTAACAAACATTACTATATGTATGTTAACGCCATAGTCCTAATTTATCCATCCTCCCACCTTTCATTTTGGCTAACCATTAGTTTATTTGATAAGTCTGTGAGTGTCTTTTTTTGTGGAAATATGTTCATTGGTAGCAATCTTAGGATAACATGTATAAATGATATCATCGGATATTTGTCATACCTTTTTGACTTACTTAACCTTATATGATTATTTCTAGGCTCAACTGTAGTCCTGAACACGGCATTGTTTATTTTTTTTCCGAGGCTACTATTCCATTCTGTCCATATACCATTTCTTTTTGTCCATTCATCTGTTTATGGATCTTTTCTTGCTTCCATTTCTTGGCTATTTCAATATTGCTGCAGTGCACATTTGCCTGCCTCTGTCTTTCCGATTCTGGTCGTCTTAGGTTATAGGCCCAAAAAGTGCCCTGCCGCATCATATGGTAGCTCAGTTTTTCCCTTGTAAAGCAGCTCGATTCAGTTTGCGTTAGTGCTGTTACCACTTTACATCCCACCAGCAGCTAGAAGGTACACAGTTCTCTAAAACCCCTTCAGCATTTATAGTTTGTAGACTTTTTGCTGATGGTCATGACTGGTGTGAGCTGAAACCTTTTTGAATTTGAATTTGCCTGTGGCTAATAATTCCTTATACTGAGCTTTAGGCATGTCCTTTTTTTTCTTTTCCTTTTTTTTAAAGAGTGAGTACAACTTCCCTCCTCTTATTGACTTCTTGAAAATTTTCTCATGTCTTGAATTTTCTTGCCTATTCCCTACCGCAGGGCATTTTTTGAGGGCAGGTGTCATTTAGAGCCCTGCAGTCCTTGTGACTATTAAGCAACAATTGGCACTGGGTATAAAGCTGCTGTTGTGGGAAACAGCCACAAGGCGGCAGCATTATTACGTTCTCAACTCTTGTTACTAGGGCAACAGAGTCTTCCTCTAGGTAGTGTTCCGAGGTTGTAAATTAGAGTGGAATGTGCTGGGAGAAGCCCCGAGAAGTTTATGTCTCCTTACTTATGTTTGTTTTTTAAATTTAATTTCTATTTCTTATCGGAGTAAATTTGATTAGAGTGTTTTGATTGTCTGCTGTACAGAATCGGCTCAATGATTCATACATATGTCTGTTCATCTTCGGATCCTGTTAGCATGTATGTGATTACAGAATGTATATTTTAAAGGTATTGGTGATTATATAATTCATATAGTTTATCTGTTATATGTTTATATACATTTAACATACATTAGTATATGTATGTAAACGCCATAGTCCTAATTTACCCAACCTCCCACCTTTCATTTTGGCTAACCATTAGTTTATTTGATAAGTCTGTGAGTGTCTTTTTTGTGGAAATATGTTCATTGGTAGCAATCTTAGGATAACATGTATAAATGATATCACAGGATATTTGTCATACCCTTTTTTTTTAATTAATAGCTACTTTATTTATTTATTTATCTATTTATTTAGCTCTGTTGGGTCTTCGTTTCGTGCGAGGGCTTTCTCTAGTTGCGGCAAGCAGGGGCCACTCTTCATTGCGGTGTGCGGGCCTCTCACTATCGTGGCCCCTCCCGTTGCGGGGCACAGTCTCCAGATGCGCAGGCTCAGCAGTTGTGGCTCACGGTCCCAGTTGCTCCGTGGCACGTGGGATCCTCCCAGACCAGGGCTCGAACCCGCGTCCCCTGCATTAGCAGGCAGATTCTCAACCACTGCGCCACCAGGGAAGCCCCTGTCATGCCCTTTTGACTTACTTAACCTTATATGATTATTTCTAGGCTCAACTGTAGTGCTGAAAACGGCATTGTTCATTTTGTTCCCGAGGCTTCTATTCCATTTGGTACGTATACCACTTCGTCTTTGTCCATTCATCTGTTTATGGACCTTTTTTTGCTTCCATGTCTTGGCTATATCAATGTTGTTGCAGTTCACATTTGCCTGCCTCTGTCTTTCCGATTCTGGTGGTCTTAGGTTATAGGCCCAAAAGGTGCCCTGCCGCATCATATGGTAGCTCAATTTTTACCTTTGTAGCAGCTCCATTCAGTTTTCGTTAGTGCTGTTACCACTTTACATCCCACCAGCAGCTAGAAGGTACACATTTTTCTAAAACCCCTTAAGCATTTATAGTTTGTAGTCTTTTTGCTAATGGTCATTACTGGTGTGAGCTGAAACCTTTTTGAATTTGAATTTGCATGTGGCTAATAATTCCTTATACTGATCTTTAAGCATATCCTTTTTTTTCTTTTCCTTTTTTTGATAAAGAGTGAGTACAACTTCCCTCTTCATATTGACTTCTTGAAAAATTTCGCATGTGTTGAATTTTCTTGCCTATTCCCCACTCCAGGGCATTTCTTGAGGGCAGGTGTCATTTAGCGCCCTGCAATCCTTGTGACTATGAAGCAACCATTAGCAGTGGGTTTAAAGCTGCTGTTGTGGGAAACAGCCACAAGGCAGCAGCATTATTACGTTCTCAATTCTTGTTACTAGGGCAACAGAGTCTTCCTGGAGGTAGTGTTCCGAGGTTGTAAATTAGAGTGGAATGTGCTGGGACAAGCCCCCAGAACTTCATGTCTCCTTACTTATGTTTGTTTTTTAAATTTAATTTCTATTTCTTATCGGAGTAAATTTGATTAGAGTGTTTTGATTGTCTGGCTGTACAGAATCTGCTCAATGATTCACACATATGTCTGTTCATCTTCGGATCCTGTTAGCATGTATGGAATTACAGAATGTATATTTTAAAGGTATTGTGATTATATAATTTATATAGTTTATATGTTTTTTGTTTATATACATTTAACAAACATTACTATATGTATGTTAACGCCATAGTCCTAATTTATCCATCCTCCCACCTTTCATTTTGGCTAACCATTAGTTTATTTGATAAGTCTGTGAGTGTCTTTTTTTGTGGAAATATGTTCATTGGTAGCAATCTTAGGATAACATGTATAAATGATATCATCGTATATTTGTCATACCTTTTTGACTTACCTAACCTTATATGATTATTTCTAGGCTCAACTGTAGTCCTGAACACGGCATTGTTTATTTTTTTTCCGAGGCTACTATTCCATTCTGTCCATATACCATTTCTTTTTGTCCATTCATCTGTTTATGGATCTTTTCTTGCTTCCATTTCTTGGCTATTTCAATATTGCTGCAGTGCACATTTGCCTGCCTCTGTCTTTCCGATTCTGGTCGTCTTAGGTTATAGGCCCAAAAAGTGCCCTGCCGCATCATATGGTAGCTCAGTTTTTCCCTTGTAAAGCAGCTCGATTCAGTTTGCGTTAGTGCTGTTACCACTTTACATCCCACCAGCAGCTAGAAGGTACACAGTTCTCTAAAACCCCTTCAGCATTTATAGTTTGTAGACTTTTTGCTGATGGTCATGACTGGTGTGAGCTGAAACCTTTTTGAATTTGAATTTGCCTGTGGCTAATAATTCCTTATACTGAGCTTTAGGCATGTCCTTTTTTTGTTTTCCTTTTTTTTAAAGAGTGAGTACAACTTCCCTCCTCTTATTGACTTCTTGAAAATTTTCTCATGTCTTGAATTTTCTTGCCTATTCCCTACCGCAGGGCATTTTTTGAGGGCAGGTGTCATTTAGAGCCCTGCAGTCCTTGTGACTATTAAGCAACAATTGGCACTGGGTATAAAGCTGCTGTTGTGGGAAACAGCCACAAGGCGGCAGCATTATTACGTTCTCAACTCTTGTTACTAGGGCAACAGAGTCTTCCTCTAGGTAGTGTTCCGAGGTTGTAAATTAGAGTGGAATGTGCTGGGAGAAGCCCCGAGAAGTTTATGTCTCCTTACTTATGTTTGTTTTTTAAATTTAATTTCTATTTCTTATCGGAGTAAATTTGATTAGAGTGTTTTGATTGTCTGCTGTACAGAATCGGCTCAATGATTCATACATATGTCTGTTCATCTTCGGATCCTGTTAGCATGTATGTGATTACAGAATGTATATTTTAAAGGTATTGGTGATTATATAATTCATATAGTTTATCTGTTATATGTTTATATACATTTAACATACATTAGTATATGTATGTAAACGCCATAGTCCTAATTTACCCAACCTCCCACCTTTCATTTTGGCTAACCATTAGTTTATTTGATAAGTCTGTGAGTGTCTTTTTTGTGGAAATATGTTCATTGGTAGCAATCTTAGGATAACATGTATAAATGATATCACAGGATATTTGTCATACCCTTTTTTTTTAATTAATAGCTACTTTATTTATTTATCTATTTATTTAGCTCTGTTGGGTCTTCGTTTCGTGCGAGGGCTTTCTCTAGTTGCGGCAAGCAGGGGCCACTCTTCATTGCGGTGCGCGGGCCTCTCACTATCGTGGCCCCTCCCGTTGCGGGGCACAGTCTCCAGATGCGCAGGCTCAGCAGTTGTGGCTCACGGTCCCAGTTGCTCCGTGGCACGTGGGATCCTCCCAGACCAGGGCTCGAACCCGCGTCCCCTGCATTAGCAGGCAGATTCTCAACCACTGCGCCACCAGGGAAGCCCCTGTCATACCCTTTTGACTTACTTAACCTTATATGATTATTTCTAGGCACAACTGTAATCCTGAAAGCAGCATTGTTCATTTTGTTCCCGAGGCTTCTATTCCATTTGGTACGTATACCACTTCGTCTTTGTCCATTAATCTGTCTATGGACCTTTTTTTGCTTCCATGTCTTGGCTATATCAATGTTGTTGCAGTTCACATTTCCCTGCCTCTGTCTTTCCGATTCTGGTGGTCTTAGGTTATAGGCCCAAAAGGTGCCCTGCCGCATCATATGGTAGCTCAATTTTTACCTTTGTAGCAGCTCCATTCAGTTTTCGTTAGTGCTGTTACCACTTTACATCCCACAAGCAGCTAAAAGGTACACAGTTCTCTAAAACCCCTTAAACATTTATAGTTTGTAGTCTTTTTGCTGATGGTCATGACTCGTGTGAGCTGAAACCTTTTTGAATTTGATTTGCATGTGGCTAATAATTCCTTATACGGAGCTTTTAGCATGTCCTTTTTTTTCTTTTCATTTTTTAAAAGAGTGAGTACAACTTCCCTCCTCTTATTGACTTCTTGAAAATTTTCTCATGTCTTGAATTTTCTTGCCTATTCCCTACCCTAGGGCCTTTTTTGAGGGCAGGTGTCATTTAGAGCCCTGCAGTCCTTGTGACTCTTAAGCAACCATTAGCACTGGGTTTAAAGCTGCTGTTGTGGGAAACAGCCACAAGGCGGCAGCATTATTACCTTCTCAACTCTTGTTACTAGGGCAACAGAGTCTTCCTAGAGGTAGTGTTCCGAGGTTGTAAATTAGAGTGGAATGTGCTGGGACAAGCCCCCAGAACTTTATGTCTCCTTACTTATGTTTGTTTTTTAAATTTAATTTCTATTTCTTATCGGAGTAAATTTGATTAGAGTGTTTTGATTGTCTGCTGACAGAATCTGCTCAATGATTCATACATATGTCTGTTCATCTTCGGATCCTGTTAGCATGTATGTGATTACAGAATGTATATTTTAAAGGTATTGGTGATTATATAATTCATATAGTTTATCTGTTATATGTTTATATACATTTAACATACATTAGTATATGTATGTAAACGCCATAGTCCTAATTTACCCAACCTCCCACCTTTCATTTTGGCTAACCATTAGTTTATTTGATAAGTCTGTGAGTGTCTTTTTTTGTGGAAATATGTTCATTGGTAGCAATCTTAGGATAACATGTATAAATGATATCATAGGATATTTGTCATACCCTTGTGACTTACTTAACCCTATATGATTATTTGTAGGCTCAACTGTAGTCCTGAAAACGGCATTGTTCATTTTGTTCGCGAGGCCACTATTCCATTTGGTACGTATAACATTTGGTCTTTGTCCATTCATCTGTTTATGGACCTTTTTTTTGCTTGTATGTCTTGGCTATTTCAATATTGCTGCAGTGCACATTTGCCTGCCTCTGTCTTTCCGATTCTGGTGGTCTTAGTGAATAGGCTCAAAAGGTGCCGTGTCGCATCATATGGTAGCTCAGTTTTTACCTTGTAAAGCAGCTCCATTCCGTTTTTGTTAGTGCTGTTACCACTTTAGATCCCACCAGAGCTAGGAGGTACAGAGTTCTCTAAAACCCCTTCTGCATTTATAGTTTGTGGACTTTTTGCTGATGGCCATTTGACCTGTGTGAGCTGAAACCTTTTTGGAGGTTGGATAGGCATGTGGCTAATAATTCCTTATCCTGAGCTTTAGGCATCCCCTTTTTCTTCTTTTCCTTTTTTTGTTAAAGAGTGAGTACAACTTCTCTCTTCATATTGACTTCTTGAAAAATTTCTCATGTGTTGAATTTTCTTGCCTATTCCCTACCCCAGGGCCTTTTTTGAGGGCAGGTGTCATTTAGAGCCCTGCAGTCCTTGTGACTCGTAAGCAACCATTAGCACTGGGTTTAAAGCTGCTGTTGTGGGAAACAGCCACAAGGCGGCAGCATTATTACGTTCTCAACTCTTGCTACTAGGGCAACATAGTCTTCCACGAGGTAGTGTTCCGAGGTTGTAAACTAGAGTGGAATGTGCTGGGACAAGCCCCCAGAACTATATATCTCCTTACATATGTTTGTTTTTTAAATTTAATTTCTATTTCTTATCGGAGTAAATTTGATTAGAGTGTTTTGATTGTCTGGCTGTACAGAATCTGCTCAATGATTCACACATATGTCTGTTCATCTTCGGATCCTGTTAGCATGTATGGAATTACAGAATGTATATTTTAAAGGTATTGTGATTATATAATTTATATAGTTTATATGTTTTTTGTTTATATACATTTAACAAACATTACTATATGTATGTTAACGCCATAGTCCTAATTTATCCATCCTCCCACCTTTCATTTTGGCTAACCATTAGTTTATTTGATAAGTCTGTGAGTGTCTTTTTTTGTGGAAATATGTTCATTGGTAGCAATCTTAGGATAACATGTATAAATGATATCATCGGATATTTGTCATACCTTTTTGACTTACTTAACCTTATATGATTATTTCTAGGCTCAACTGTAGTCCTGAACACGGCATTGTTTATTTTTTTTCCGAGGCTACTATTCCATTCTGTCCATATACCATTTCTTTTTGTCCATTCATCTGTTTATGGATCTTTTCTTGCTTCCATTTCTTGGCTATTTCAATATTGCTGCAGTGCACATTTGCCTGCCTCTGTCTTTCCGATTCTGGTCGTCTTAGGTTATAGGCCCAAAAAGTGCCCTGCCGCATCATATGGTAGCTCAGTTTTTCCCTTGTAAAGCAGCTCGATTCAGTTTGCGTTAGTGCTGTTACCACTTTACATCCCACCAGCAGCTAGAAGGTACACAGTTCTCTAAAACCCCTTCAGCATTTATAGTTTGTAGACTTTTTGCTGATGGTCATGACTGGTGTGAGCTGAAACCTTTTTGAATTTGAATTTGCCTGTGGCTAATAATTCCTTATACTGAGCTTTAGGCATGTCCTTTTTTTTCTTTTCCTTTTTTTTAAAGAGTGAGTACAACTTCCCTCCTCTTATTGACTTCTTGAAAATTTTCTCATGTCTTGAATTTTCTTGCCTATTCCCTACCGCAGGGCATTTTTTGAGGGCAGGTGTCATTTAGAGCCCTGCAGTCCTTGTGACTATTAAGCAACAATTGGCACTGGGTATAAAGCTGCTGTTGTGGGAAACAGCCACAAGGCGGCAGCATTATTACGTTCTCAACTCTTGTTACTAGGGCAACAGAGTCTTCCTCTAGGTAGTGTTCCGAGGTTGTAAATTAGAGTGGAATGTGCTGGGAGAAGCCCCGAGAAGTTTATGTCTCCTTACTTATGTTTGTTTTTTAAATTTAATTTCTATTTCTTATCGGAGTAAATTTGATTAGAGTGTTTTGATTGTCTGCTGTACAGAATCGGCTCAATGATTCATACATATGTCTGTTCATCTTCGGATCCTGTTAGCATGTATGTGATTACAGAATGTATATTTTAAAGGTATTGGTGATTATATAATTCATATAGTTTATCTGTTATATGTTTATATACATTTAACATACATTAGTATATGTATGTAAACGCCATAGTCCTAATTTACCCAACCTCCCACCTTTCATTTTGGCTAACCATTAGTTTATTTGATAAGTCTGTGAGTGTCTTTTTTGTGGAAATATGTTCATTGGTAGCAATCTTAGGATAACATGTATAAATGATATCACAGGATATTTGTCATACCCTTTTTTTTTAATTAATAGCTACTTTATTTATTTATTTATCTATTTATTTAGCTCTGTTGGGTCTTCGTTTCGTGCGAGGGCTTTCTCTAGTTGCGGCAAGCAGGGGCCACTCTTCATTGCGGTGCGCGGGCCTCTCACTATCGTGGCCCCTCCCGTTGCGGGGCACAGTCTCCAGATGCGCAGGCTCAGCAGTTGTGGCTCACGGTCCCAGTTGCTCCGTGGCACGTGGGATCCTCCCAGACCAGGGCTCGAACCCGCGTCCCCTGCATTAGCAGGCAGATTCTCAACCACTGCGCCACCAGGGAAGCCCCTGTCATGCCCTTTTGACTTACTTAACCTTATATGATTATTTCTAGGCTCAACTGTAGTGCTGAAAACGGCATTGTTCATTTTGTTCCCGAGGCTTCTATTCCATTTGGTACGTATACCACTTCGTCTTTGTCCATTCATCTGTTTATGGACCTTTTTTTCTTCCATGTCTTGGCTATATCAATGTTGTTGCAGTTCACATTTGCCTGCCTCTGTCTTTCCGATTCTGGTGGTCTTAGGTTATAGGCCCAAAAGGTGCCCTGCCGCATCATATGGTAGCTCAATTTTTACCTTTGTAGCAGCTCCATTCAGTTTTCGTTAGTGCTGTTACCACTTTACATCCCACCAGCAGCTAGAAGGTACACATTTTTCTAAAACCCCTTAAGCATTTATAGTTTGTAGTCTTTTTGCTAATGGTCATTACTGGTGTGAGCTGAAACCTTTTTGAATTTGAATTTGCATGTGGCTAATAATTCCTTATACTGATCTTTAAGCATATCCTTTTTTTTCTTTTCCTTTTTTTGATAAAGAGTGAGTACAACTTCCCTCTTCATATTGACTTCTTGAAAAATTTCGCATGTGTTGAATTTTCTTGCCTATTCCCCACTCCAGGGCATTTCTTGAGGGCAGGTGTCATTTAGCGCCCTGCAATCCTTGTGACTATGAAGCAACCATTAGCAGTGGGTTTAAAGCTGCTGTTGTGGGAAACAGCCACAAGGCAGCAGCATTATTACGTTCTCAATTCTTGTTACTAGGGCAACAGAGTCTTCCTGGAGGTAGTGTTCCGAGGTTGTAAATTAGAGTGGAATGTGCTGGGACAAGCCCCCAGAACTTCATGTCTCCTTACTTATGTTTGTTTTTTAAATTTAATTTCTATTTCTTATCGGAGTAAATTTGATTAGAGTGTTTTGATTGTCTGGCTGTACAGAATCTGCTCAATGATTCACACATATGTCTGTTCATCTTCGGATCCTGTTAGCATGTATGGAATTACAGAATGTATATTTTAAAGGTATTGTGATTATATAATTTATATAGTTTATATGTTTTTTGTTTATATACATTTAACAAACATTACTATATGTATGTTAACGCCATAGTCCTAATTTATCCATCCTCCCACCTTTCATTTTGGCTAACCATTAGTTTATTTGATAAGTCTGTGAGTGTCTTTTTTTGTGGAAATATGTTCATTGGTAGCAATCTTAGGATAACATGTATAAATGATATCATCGTATATTTGTCATACCTTTTTGACTTACCTAACCTTATATGATTATTTCTAGGCTCAACTGTAGTCCTGAACACGGCATTGTTTATTTTTTTTCCGAGGCTACTATTCCATTCTGTCCATATACCATTTCTTTTTGTCCATTCATCTGTTTATGGATCTTTTCTTGCTTCCATTTCTTGGCTATTTCAATATTGCTGCAGTGCACATTTGCCTGCCTCTGTCTTTCCGATTCTGGTCGTCTTAGGTTATAGGCCCAAAAAGTGCCCTGCCGCATCATATGGTAGCTCAGTTTTTCCCTTGTAAAGCAGCTCGATTCAGTTTGCGTTAGTGCTGTTACCACTTTACATCCCACCAGCAGCTAGAAGGTACACAGTTCTCTAAAACCCCTTCAGCATTTATAGTTTGTAGACTTTTTGCTGATGGTCATGACTGGTGTGAGCTGAAACCTTTTTGAATTTGAATTTGCCTGTGGCTAATAATTCCTTATACTGAGCTTTAGGCATGTCCTTTTTTTTCTTTTCCTTTTTTTTAAAGAGTGAGTACAACTTCCCTCCTCTTATTGACTTCTTGAAAATTTTCTCATGTCTTGAATTTTCTTGCCTATTCCCTACCGCAGGGCATTTTTTGAGGGCAGGTGTCATTTAGAGCCCTGCAGTCCTTGTGACTATTAAGCAACAATTGGCACTGGGTATAAAGCTGCTGTTGTGGGAAACAGCCACAAGGCGGCAGCATTATTACGTTCTCAACTCTTGTTACTAGGGCAACAGAGTCTTCCTCTAGGTAGTGTTCCGAGGTTGTAAATTAGAGTGGAATGTGCTGGGAGAAGCCCCGAGAAGTTTATGTCTCCTTACTTATGTTTGTTTTTTAAATTTAATTTCTATTTCTTATCGGAGTAAATTTGATTAGAGTGTTTTGATTGTCTGCTGTACAGAATCGGCTCAATGATTCATACATATGTCTGTTCATCTTCGGATCCTGTTAGCATGTATGTGATTACAGAATGTATATTTTAAAGGTATTGGTGATTATATAATTCATATAGTTTATCTGTTATATGTTTATATACATTTAACATACATTAGTATATGTATGTAAACGCCATAGTCCTAATTTACCCAACCTCCCACCTTTCATTTTGGCTAACCATTAGTTTATTTGATAAGTCTGTGAGTGTCTTTTTTGTGGAAATATGTTCATTGGTAGCAATCTTAGGATAACATGTATAAATGATATCACAGGATATTTGTCATACCCTTTTTTTTTAATTAATAGCTACTTTATTTATTTATCTATTTATTTAGCTCTGTTGGGTCTTCGTTTCGTGCGAGGGCTTTCTCTAGTTGCGGCAAGCAGGGGCCACTCTTCATTGCGGTGCGCGGGCCTCTCACTATCGTGGCCCCTCCCGTTGCGGGGCACAGTCTCCAGATGCGCAGGCTCAGCAGTTGTGGCTCACGGTCCCAGTTGCTCCGTGGCACGTGGGATCCTCCCAGACCAGGGCTCGAACCCGCGTCCCCTGCATTAGCAGGCAGATTCTCAACCACTGCGCCACCAGGGAAGCCCCTGTCATGCCCTTTTGACTTACTTAACCTTATATGATTATTTCTAGGCTCAACTGTAGTCCTGAAAACGGCATTGTTCATTTTGTTCCCGAGGCTTCTATTCCATTTGGTACGTATACCACTTCGTCTTTGTCCATTCATCTGTTTATGGACCTTTTTTTGCTTCCATGTCTTGGCTATATCAATGTTGTTGCAGTTCACATTTGCCTGCCTCTGTCTTTCCGATTCTGGTGGTCTTAGGTTATAGGCCCAAAAGGTGCCCTGCCGCATCATATGGTAGCTCAATTTTTACCTTTGTAGCAGCTCCATTCAGTTTTCGTTAGTGCTGTTACCACTTTACATCCCACCAGCAGCTAGAAGGTACACATTTTTCTAAAACCCCTTAAGCATTTATACTTTGTAGTCTTTTTGCTGATGGTCATGACTGGTGTGAGCTGAAACCTTTTTGAATTTGAATTTGCATGTGGCTAATAATTCCTTATACTGATCTTTAAGCATATCCTTTTTTTTCTTTTCCTTTTTTTGATAAAGAGTGAGTACAACTTCCCTCTTCATATTGACTTCTTGAAAAATTTCGCATGTGTTGAATTTTCTTGCCTATTCCCCACTCCAGGGCATTTCTTGAGGGCAGGTGTCATTTAGCGCCCTGCAATCCTTGTGACTATGAAGCAACCATTAGCAGTGGGTTTAAAGCTGCTGTTGTGGGAAACAGCCACAAGGCAGCAGCATTATTACGTTCTCAATTCTTGTTACTAGGGCAACAGAGTCTTCCTGGAGGTAGTGTTCCGAGGTTGTAAATTAGAGTGGAATGTGCTGGGACAAGCCCCCAGAACTTTATGTCTCCTTACTTATGTTTGTTTTTTAAATTTAATTTCTATTTCTTATCGGAGTAAATTTGATTAGAGTGTTTTGATTGTCTGGCTGTACAGAATCTGCTCAATGATTCATACATATGTCTGTTCATCTTCGGATCCTGTTAGCATGTATGTAATTACAGAATGTATATTTTAAAGGTATTGTGATTATATAATTTATATAGTTTATATGTTATTTGTTTATATACATTTAACAAACATTACTATATGTATGTTAACGCCATAGTCCTAATTTACCCATCCTCCCACCTTTCATTTTGGCTAACCATTAGTTTATTTGATAAGTCTGTGAGTGTCTTTTTCTGTGGAAATATGTTCATTGGTAGCAATCTTAGGATAACATGTATAAATGATATCATAGGATATTTGTCATACCCTTTTGACTTACTTAACCTTATATGATGATTTCTAGGCTCAACTGTAGTCCTGAACACGGCATTGTTTATTTTTTTTCCGAGGCTACTATTCCATTCTGTCCATATACCACTTCTTTTTGTCCATTCATCTGTTTATGGATCTTTTTTTGCTTCCATTTCTTGGCTATTTCAATATTGTTGCAGTGCACATTTGCCTGCCTCTGTCTCTCCGATTCTGGTCGTCTTAGGTTATAGGCCCAAAAGGTGCCCTGCCGCATCATATGGTAGCTCAGTTTTTACCTTGTAAAGCAGCTCGATTCAGTTTGCGTTAGTGCTGTTACCACTTTAGATCCCACCAGAGCTAGGAGGTACAGAGTTCTCTAAAACCCCTTCAGCATTTATAGTTTGTAGACTTTTTGCTGATGGCCATTTGACTGGTGTGAGCTGAAACCTTTTTGGAGGTTGGATAGGCATGTGGCTAATAATTCCTTATACTGAGCTTTAGACATCCCCTTTTTCTTCTTTTCCTTTTTTTGTTAAAGAGTGAATACAACTTCCCTCTTCATATTGACTTTTTGAAAAATTTCTCAAGTGTTGAATTTTCTTGCCTATTCCCTACCCCAGGGCCTTTTTTGAGGGCAGGTGTCATTTAGAGCACTGCAGTCCTTGTGACTCGTAAGCAACCATTAGCACTGGGTTTAAAGCTGCTGTTTTGGGAAACAGCCACAAGGCGGCAGCATTATTACGTTCTCAACTCTTGTTACTAGGGCAACAGAGTCTTCCTGGAGGTAGTGTTCCGAGGTTGTAAACTAGAGTGGAATGTGCTGGGACAAGCCCCCAGAACATTATGTCTCCTTAATTATGTTTGTTTTTTTTAATTTAATTTCTATTTCTTATCGGAGTAAATTTGATTAGAGTGTTTTGATTGTCTGGCTGTACAGAATCGGCTCAATGATTCATACATATGTCTGTTCATTTTCGGATCCTGTTAGCATGTATGTGATTACACAATGTATATTTTAAAGGTATTGGTGATTATATAATTCATATAGTTTATCTGTTATATGTTTATATACATTTAACATATATTAGTATATTTATGTAAACGCCATAGTCCTAATTTACCCATCCTCCCACCTTTCATTTTGGCTAACCATTAGTTTATTTGATAAGTCTGTGAGTGTCTTTTTTTGTGGAAATATGTTCATTGGTAGCAATCTTAGGATAACATGTATAAATGATATCATAGAATATTTGTCATACCCTTTTTTTTAAATTAATAGCTACTTTATTTATTTATTTATCTATTTATTTAGCTGTGTTGGGTCTTCGTTTCGTGCGAGGGCTTTCTCTAGTTGCGGCAAGCGGGAGCCACTCTTCATTGCGGTGCGCGGGCCTTTCACTATCGTGGCCCCTCCCGTTGCGGGTCACAGGCTCCAGATGCGCAGACTCAGCAGTTGTGGCTCACGGTCCCAGTTGCTCCGTGGCACGTGGGAACCTCCCAGACCAGGGCTCGAACCCGCGTCCCCTGCATTAGCAGGCAGATTCTCAACCACTGCGCCACCAGGGAAGCCCCTGTCATACCCTTTTGACTTATTTAACCTTATATGATTATTTCTAGGCTCAACTGTAGTCCTGAAAACGGCATTGTTCATTTTGTTCCCGAGGCTTCTATTCCATTTGGTACGTATACCACTTCGTCTTTGTCCATTCATCTGTTTATGGACCTTTTTTTTGATTCCATGTCTTGGCTACTTCAATATTGCTGCAGTGCACATTTGCCTGCCTCTGTCTTTCCGATTCTGGTGGTCTTAGTTAATAGGCTCAAAAGGTGCCCTGTCGCATCATATGGTAGCTCAGTTTTTACCTTGTAAAGCAGCTCCATTCCGTTTTTGTTAGTGCTGTTACCACTTTAGATCCCACCAGAGCTAGGAGGTACAGAGTTCTCTAAAACCCCTTCAGCATTTATAGTTTGTAGACTTTTTGCTGATGGCCATTTGACTGGTGTGAGCTGAAACCTTTTTGGAGGTTGGATAGGCATGTGGCTAATAATTCCTTATACTGAGCTTTAGACATCCCCTTTTTCTTCTTTTCCTTTTTTTGTTAAAGAGTGAATACAACTTCCCTCTTTATATTGACTTTTTGAAAAATTTCTCATGTGTTGAATTTTCTTGCCTATTCCCTACCCCAGGGCCTTTTTTGAGGGCAGGTGTCATTTAGAGCACTGCAGTCCTTGTGACTCGTAAGCAACCATTAGCACTGGGTTTAAAGCTGCTGTTTTGGGAAACAGCCACAAGGCGGCAGCATTATTACGTTCTCAACTCTTGTTACTAGGGCAACAGAGTCTTCCTGGAGGTAGTGGTCCGAGGTTGTAAACTAGAGTGGAATGTGCTGGGACAAGCCCCCAGAACATTATGTCTCCTTAATTATGTTTGTTTTTTTAAATTTAATTTCTATTTCTTATCGGAGTAAATTTGATTAGAGTGTTTTGATTGTCTGGCTGTACAGAATCGGCTCAATGATTCATACATATGTCTGTTCATTTTCGGATCCTGTTAGCATGTATGTGATTACACAATGTATATTTTAAAGGTATTGGTGATTATATAATTCATATAGTTTATCTGTTATATGTTTATATACATTTAACATATATTAGTATATTTATGTAAACGCCATAGTCCTAATTTACCCATCCTCCCACCTTTCATTTTGGCTAACCATTAGTTTATTTCATAAGTCTGTGAGTGTCTTTTTTTGTGGAAATATGTTCATTGGTAGCAATCTTAGGATAACATGTATAAATGATATCATAGAATATTTGTCATACCCTTTTTTTAAATTAATAGCTACTTTATTTATTTATTTATTTATCTATTTATTTAGCTGTGTTGGGTCTTCGTTTCGTGCGAGGGCTTTCTCTAGTTGCGGCAAGCGGGAGCCACTCTTCATTGCGGTGCGCGGGCCTTTCACTATCGTGGCCCCTCCCGTTGCGGGTCACAGGCTCCAGATGCGCAGGCTCAGCAGTTGTGGCTCACGGTCCCAGTTGCTCCGTGGCACGTGGGATCCTCCCAGACCAGGGCTCGAACCCGCGTCCCCTGCATTAGCAGGCAGATTCTCAACCACTGCGCCACCAGGGAAGCCCCTGTCATACCCTTTTGACTTATTTAACCTTATATGATTATTTCTAGGCTCAACTGTAGTCCTGAAAACGGCATTGTTCATTTTGTTCCCGAGGCTTCTATTCCATTTGGTACGTATACCACTTCGTCTTTGTGCATTCATCTGTTTATGGACCTTTTTTTTGATTCCATGTCTTGGCTACTTCAATATTGCTGCAGTGCACATTTGCCTGCCTCTGTCTTTCCGATTCTGGTGGTCTTAGTTAATAGGCTCAAAAGGTGCCCTGTCGCATCATATGGTAGCTCAGTTTTTACCTTGTAAAGCAGCTCCATTCCGTTTTTGTTAGTGCTGTTACCACTTTAGATCCCACCAGAGCTAGGAGGTACAGAGTTCTCTAAAACCCCTTCTGCATTTATAGTTTGTGGACTTTTTGCTGATGGCCATTTGACCTGTGTGAGCTGAAACCTTTTTGGAGGTTGGATAGGCATGTGGCTAATAATTCCTTATCCTGAGCTTTAGGCATCCCCTTTTTCTTCTTTTCCTTTTTTTGTTAAAGAGTGAGTACAACTTCTCTCTTCATATTGACTTCTTGAAAAATTTCTCATGTGTTGAATTTTCTTGCCTATTCCCTACCCCAGGGCCTTTTTTGAGGGCAGGTGTCATTTAGAGCCCTGCAGTCCTTGTGACTCGTAAGCAACCATTAGCACTGGGTTTAAAGCTGCTGTTGTGGGAAACAGCCACAAGGCGGCAGCATTATTACGTTCTCAACTCTTGCTACTAGGGCAACATAGTCTTCCACGAGGTAGTGTTCCGAGGTTGTAAACTAGAGTGGAATGTGCTGGGACAAGCCCCCAGAACTATATATCTCCTTACATATGTTTGTTTTTTAAATTTAATTTCTATTTCTTATCGGAGTAAATTTGATTAGAGTGTTTTGATTGTCTGGCTGTACAGAATCTGCTCAATGATTCACACATATGTCTGTTCATCTTCGGATCCTGTTAGCATGTATGGAATTACAGAATGTATATTTTAAAGGTATTGTGATTATATAATTTATATAGTTTATATGTTTTTTGTTTATATACATTTAACAAACATTACTATATGTATGTTAACGCCATAGTCCTAATTTCCCCATCCTCCCACCTTTCATTTTGGCTAACCATTAGTTTATTTGATAAGTCTGTGAGTGTCTTTTTTTGTGGAAATATGTTCATTGGTAGCAATCTTAGGATAACATGTATAAATGATATCATCGGATATTTGTCATACCTTTTTGACTTACTTAACCTTATATGATTATTTCTAGGCTCAACTGTAGTCCTGAACACGGCATTGTTTATTTTTTTTCCGAGGCTACTATTCCATTCTGTCCATATACCATTTCTTTTTGTCCATTCATCTGTTTATGGATCTTTTCTTGCTTCCATTTCTTGGCTATTTCAATATTGCTGCAGTGCACATTTGCCTGCCTCTGTCTTTCCGATTCTGGTCGTCTTAGGTTATAGGCCCAAAAAGTGCCCTGCCGCATCATATGGTAGCTCAGTTTTTCCCTTGTAAAGCAGCTCGATTCAGTTTGTGTTAGTGCTGTTACCACTTTACATCCCACCAGCAGCTAGAAGGTACACAGTTCTCTAAAACCCCTTCAGCATTTATAGTTTGTAGACTTTTTGCTGATGGTCATGACTGGTGTGAGCTGAAACCTTTTTGAATTTGAATTTGCCTGTGGCTAATAATTCCTTATACTGAGCTTTAGGCATGTCCTTTTTTTTCTTTTCCTTTTTTTTAAAGAGTGAGTACAACTTCCCTCCTCTTATTGACTTCTTGAAAATTTTCTCATGTCTTGAATTTTCTTGCCTATTCCCTACCGCAGGGCATTTTTTGAGGGCAGGTGTCATTTAGAGCCCTGCAGTCCTTGTGACTATTAAGCAACAATTGGCACTGGGTATAAAGCTGCTGTTGTGGGAAACAGCCACAAGGCGGCAGCATTATTACGTTCTCAACTCTTGTTACTAGGGCAACAGAGTCTTCCTCTAGGTAGTGTTCCGAGGTTGTAAATTAGAGTGGAATGTGCTGGGAGAAGCCCCGAGAAGTTTATGTCTCCTTACTTATGTTTGTTTTTTAAATTTAATTTCTATTTCTTATCGGAGTAAATTTGATTAGAGTGTTTTGATTGTCTGCTGTACAGAATCGGCTCAATGATTCATACATATGTCTGTTCATCTTCGGATCCTGTTAGCATGTATGTGATTACAGAATGTATATTTTAAAGGTATTGGTGATTATATAATTCATATAGTTTATCTGTTATATGTTTATATACATTTAACATACATTAGTATATGTATGTAAACGCCATAGTCCTAATTTACCCAACCTCCCACCTTTCATTTTGGCTAACCATTAGTTTATTTGATAAGTCTGTGAGTGTCTTTTTTGTGGAAATATGTTCATTGGTAGCAATCTTAGGATAACATGTATAAATGATATCACAGGATATTTGTCATACCCTTTTTTTTTAATTAATAGCTACTTTATTTATTTATTTATTTATTTAGCTCTGTTGGGTCTTCGTTTCGTGCGAGGGCTTTCTCTAGTTGCGGCAAGCAGGGGCCACTCTTCATTGCGGTGCGCGGGCCTCTCACTATCGTGGCCCCTCCCGTTGCGGGGCACAGTCTCCAGATGCGCAGGCTCAGCAGTTGTGGCTCACGGTCCCAGTTGCTCCGTGGCACGTGGGATCCTCCCAGACCAGGGCTCGAACCCGCGTCCCCTGCATTAGCAGGCAGATTCTCAACCACTGCGCCACCAGGGAAGCCCCTGTCATGCCCTTTTGACTTACTTAACCTTATATGATTATTTCTAGGCTCAACTGTAGTCCTGAAAACGGCATTGTTCATTTTGTTCCCGAGGCTTCTATTCCATTTGGTACGTATACCACTTCGTCTTTGTCCATTCATCTGTTTATGGACCTTTTTTTGCTTCCATGTCTTGGCTATATCAATGTTGTTGCAGTTCACATTTGCCTGCCTCTGTCTTTCCGATTCTGGTGGTCTTAGGTTATAGGCCCAAAAGGTGCCCTGCCGCATCATATGGTAGCTCAATTTTTACCTTTGTAGCAGCTCCATTCAGTTTTCGTTAGTGCTGTTACCACTTTACATCCCACCAGCAGCTAGAAGGTACACATTTTTCTAAAACCCCTTAAGCATTTATAGTTTGTAGTCTTTTTGCTGATGGTCATGACTGGTGTGAGCTGAAACCTTTTTGAATTTGAATTTGCATGTGGCTAATAATTCCTTATACTGATCTTTAAGCATATCCTTTTTTTTCTTTTCCTTTTTTTGATAAAGAGTGAGTACAACTTCCCTCTTCATATTGACTTCTTGAAAAATTTCTCATGTGTTGAATTTTCTTGCCTATTCCCCACTACAGGGCATTTCTTGAGGGCAGGTGTCATTTAGAGCCCTGCAATCCTTGTGACTATGAAGCAACCATTAGCAGTGGGTTTAAAGCTGCTGTTGTGGGAAACAGCCACAAGGCAGCAGCATTATTACGTTCTCAATTCTTGTTACTAGGGCAACAGAGTCTTCCTGGAGGTAGTGTTCCGAGGTTGTAAATTAGAGTGGAATGTGCTGGGACAAGCCCCCAGAACTTCATGTCTCCTTACTTATGTTTGTTTTTTAAATTTAATTTCTATTTCTTATCGGAGTAAATTTGATTAGAGTGTTTTGATTGTCTGGCTGTACAGAATCTGCTCAATGATTCATACATATGTCTGTTCATCTTCGGATCCTGTTAGCATGTATGTAATTACAGAATGTATATTTTAAAGGTATTGTGATTATATAATTTATATAGTTTATATGTTATTTGTTTATATACATTTAACAAACATTACTATATGTATGTTAACGCCATAGTCCTAATTTACCCATCCTCCCACCTTTCATTTTGGCTAACCATTAGTTTATTTGATAAGTCTGTGAGTGTCTTTTTTTGTGGAAATATGTTCATTGGTAGCAATCTTAGGATAACATGTATAAATGATATCATAGGATATTTGTCATACCCTTTTGACTTACTTAACCTTATATGATGATTTCTAGGCTCAACTGTAGTCCTGAACACGGCATTGTTTATTTTTTTTCCGAGGCTACTATTCCATTCTGTCCATATACCACTTCTTTTTGTCCATTCATCTGTTTATGGATCTTTTTTTGCTTCCATTTCTTGGCTATTTCAATTTTGTTGCAGTGCACATTTGCCTGCCTCTGTCTTTCCGATTCTGGTCGTCTTAGGTTATAGGCCCAAAAGGTGCCCTGCAGCATCATATGGTAGCTCAGTTTTTACCTTGTAAAGCAGCTCGATTCAGTTTGCGTTAGTGCTGTTACCACTTTAGATCCCACCAGAGCTAGGAGGTACAGAGTTCTCTAAAACCCCTTCAGCATTTATAGTTTGTAGACTTTTTGCTGATGGCCATTTGACTGGTGTGAGCTGAAACCTTTTTGGAGGTTGGATAGGCATGTGGCTAATAATTCCTTATACTGAGCTTTAGACATCCCCTTTTTCTTCTTTTCCTTTTTTTGTTAAAGTGTGAATACAACTTCCCTCTTCATATTGACTTTTTGAAAAATTTCTCATGTGTTGAATTTTCTTGCCTATTCCCTACCCCAGGGCCTTTTTTGAGGGCAGGTGTCATTTAGAGCACTGCAGTCCTTGTGACTCGTAAGCAACCATTAGCACTGGGTTTAAAGCTGCTGTTTTGGGAAACAGCCACAAGGCGGCAGCATTATTACGTTCTCAACTCTTGTTACTAGGGCAACAGAGTCGTCCTGGAGGTAGTGGTCCGAGGTTGTAAACTAGAGTGGAATGTGCTGGGACAAGCCCCCAGAACATTATGTCTCCTTAATTATGTTTGTTTTTTTAAATTTAATTTCTATTTCTTATCGGAGTAAATTTGATTAGAGTGTTTTGATTGTCTGGCTGTACAGAATCGGCTCAATGATTCATACATATGTCTGTTCATTTTCGGATCCTGTTAGCATGTATGTGATTACACAATGTATATTTTAAAGGTATTGGTGATTATATAATTCATATAGTTTATCTGTTATATGTTTATATACATTTAACATATATTAGTATATTTATGTAAACGCCATAGTCCTAATTTACCCATCCTCCCACCTTTCATTTTGGCTAACCATTAGTTTATTTGATAAGTCTGTGAGTGTCTTTTTTTGTGGAAATATGTTCATTGGTAGCAATCTTAGGATAACATGTATAAATGATATCATAGAATATTTGTCATACCCTTTCTTTTTAATTAATAGCTACTTTATTTATTTATTTATTTATCTATTTATTTAGCTGTGTTGGGTCTTCGTTTCGTGCGAGGGCTTTCTCTAGTTGCGGCAAGCGGGAGCCACTCTTCATTGCGGTGCGCGGGCCTTTCACTATCGTGGCACCTCCTGTTGCGGGTCACAGGCTCCAGATGCGCAGACTCAGCAGTTGTGGCTCACGGTCCCAGTTGCTCCGTGGCACGTGGGATCCTCCCAGACCAGGGCTCGAACCCGCGTCCCCTGCATTAGCAGGCAGATTCTCAACCACTGCGCCACCAGGGAAGCCCCTGTCATACCCTTTTGACTTATTTAACCTTATATGATTATTTCTAGGCTCAACTGTAGTCCTGAAAACGGCATTGTTCATTTTGTTCCCGAGGCTACTATTCCATTTGGTACGTATACCACTTCGTCTTTGTCCATTCATCTGTTTATGGACCTTTTTTTTGATTCCATGTCTTGGCTACTTCAATATTGCTGCAGTGCACATTTGCCTGCCTCTGTCTTTCCGATTCTGGTGGTCTTAGTTAATAGGCTCAAAAGGTGCCCTGTCGCATCATATGGTAGCTCAGTTTTTACCTTGTAAAGCAGCTCCATTCCGTTTTTGTTAGTGCTGTTACCACTTTAGATCCCACCAGAGCTAGGAGGTACAGAGTTCTCTAAAACCCCTTCTGCATTTATAGTTTGTGGACTTTTTGCTGATGGCCATTTGACCTGTGTGAGCTGAAACCTTTTTGGAGGTTGGATAGGCATGTGGCTAATAATTCCTTATCCTGAGCTTTAGGCATCCCCTTTTTCTTCTTTTCCTTTTTTTGTTAAAGAGTGAGTACAACTTCTCTCTTCATATTGACTTCTTGAAAAATTTCTCATGTGTTGAATTTTCTTGCCTATTCCCTACCCCAGGGCCTTTTTTGAGGGCAGGTGTCATTTAGAGCCCTGCAGTCCTTGTGACTCGTAAGCAACCATTAGCACTGGGTTTAAAGCTGCTGTTGTGGGAAACAGCCACAAGGCGGCAGCATTATTACGTTCTCAACTCTTGGTACTAGGGCAACAGAGTCTTCCTGGAGGTAGTGTTCCGAGGTTGTAAACTAGAGTGGAATGTGCTGGGACAAGCCCCCAGAACTTTATGTCTCCTTACTTATGTTTGTTTTTAAAATTTAATTTCTATTTCTTATCGGAGTAAATTTGATTAGAGTGTTTTGATTGTCTGGCTGTACAGAATCTGCTCAATGATTCATACATATGTCTGTTCATCTTTGGATCCTGTTAGCATGTATGTGATTACAGAATGTATATTTTAAAGGTATTGTGATTATATAATTTATATAGTTTATATGTTATATGTTTATATACATTTAACAAACATTACTATATGTATGTTAACGCCTTAGTCCTAATTTCCCCATCCTCCCACCTTTCATTTTGGCTAACCATTAGTTTATTTGATAAGTCTGTGAGTATCTTTTTTTGTGGAAATATGTTCATTTGTAGCAATCTTAGGATAACATGTATAAATGATATCATAGGATATTTGTCATACCCTTTTTTTTAATTAATAGCTACTTTATTTATTTACTTATCTATTTATTTAGCTGTGTTGGGTCTTCGTTTCATGCGAGGGCTTTCTCTAGTTGCGGCAAGCGGGGGCCACTCTTCATTGCGGTGCACGGGCCTCTCACTATCGAGGCCCCTCCCGTTGCGGGGCACTGTCTCCAGATGCGCAGGCTCAGCAGTTGTGGCTCATGGTCCCAGTTGCTCCGTGGCACGTGGGATCCTCCCAGACCAGGGCTCGAACCCGCGTCCCCTGCATTAGCAGGCAGATTCTCAACCACTGCGCCACCAGGGAAGCCCCTGTCATACCCTTTTGACTTACTTAACCTTATATGATTATTTCTAGGCACAACTGTAATCCTGAAAGCAGCATTGTTCATTTTGTTCCCGAGGCTTCTATTCCATTTGGTACGTATACCACTTCGTCTTTGTCCATTAATCTGTCTATGGACCTTTTTTTGCTTCCATGTCTTGGCTATATCAATGTTGTTGCAGTTCACATTTCCCTGCCTCTGTCTTTCCGATTCTGGTGGTCTTAGGTTATAGGCCCAAAAGGTGCCCTGCCGCATCATATGGTAGCTCAATTTTTACCTTTGTAGCAGCTCCATTCAGTTTTCGTTAGTGCTGTTACCACTTTACATCCCACAAGCAGCTAAAAGGTACACAGTTCTCTAAAACCCCTTAAACATTTATAGTTTGTAGTCTTTTTGCTGATGGTCATGACTCGTGTGAGCTGAAACCTTTTTGAATTTGATTTGCATGTGGCTAATAATTCCTTATACGGAGCTTTTAGCATGTCCCTTTTTTTCTTTTCATTTTTTAAAAGAGTGAGTACAACTTCCCTCCTCTTATTGACTTCTTGAAAATTTTCTCATGTCTTGAATTTTCTTGCCTATTCCCTACCCTAGGGCCTTTTTTGAGGGCAGGTGTCATTTAGAGCCCTGCAGTCCTTGTGACTCTTAAGCAACCATTAGCACTGGGTTTAAAGCTGCTGTTGTGGGAAACAGCCACAAGGCGGCAGCATTATTACCTTCTCAACTCTTGTTACTAGGGCAACAGAGTCTTCCTAGAGGTAGTGTTCCGAGGTTGTAAATTAGAGTGGAATGTGCTGGGACAAGCCCCCAGAACTTTATGTCTCCTTACTTATGTTTGTTTTTTAAATTTAATTTCTATTTCTTATCGGAGTAAATTTGATTAGAGTGTTTTGATTGTCTGCTGACAGAATCTGCTCAATGATTCATACATATGTCTGTTCATCTTCGGATCCTGTTAGCATGTATGTGATTACAGAATGTATATTTTAAAGGTATTGGTGATTATATAATTCATATAGTTTATCTGTTATATGTTTATATACATTTAACATACATTAGTATATGTATGTAAACGCCATAGTCCTAATTTACCCAACCTCCCACCTTTCATTTTGGCTAACCATTAGTTTATTTGATAAGTCTGTGAGTGTCTTTTTTTGTGGAAATATGTTCATTGGTAGCAATCTTAGGATAACATGTATAAATGATATCATAGGATATTTGTCATACCCTTGTGACTTACTTAACCCTATATGATTATTTGTAGGCTCAACTGTAGTCCTGAAAACGGCATTGTTCATTTTGTTCGCGAGGCCACTATTCCATTTGGTACGTATAACATTTGGTCTTTGTCCATTCATCTGTTTATGGACCTTTTTTTTGCTTGTATGTCTTGGCTATTTCATTATTGCTGCAGTGCACATTTGCCTGCCTCTGTCTTTCCGATTCTGGTGGTCTTAGTGAATAGGCTCAAAAGGTGCCGTGTCGCATCATATGGTAGCTCAGTTTTTACCTTGTAAAGCAGCTCCATTCCGTTTTTGTTAGTGCTGTTACCACTTTAGATCCCACCAGAGCTAGGAGGTACAGAGTTCTCTAAAACCCCTTCTGCATTTATAGTTTGTGGACTTTTTGCTGATGGCCATTTGACCTGTGTGAGCTGAAACCTTTTTGGAGGTTGGATAGGCATGTGGCTAATAATTCCTTATCCTGAGCTTTAGGCATCCCCTTTTTCTTCTTTTCCTTTTTTTGTTAAAGAGTGAGTACAACTTCTCTCTTCATATTGACTTCTTGAAAAATTTCTCATGTGTTGAATTTTCTTGCCTATTCCCTACCCCAGGGCCTTTTTTGAGGGCAGGTGTCATTTAGAGCCCTGCAGTCCTTGTGACTCGTAAGCAACCATTAGCACTGGGTTTAAAGCTGCTGTTGTGGGAAACAGCCACAAGGCGGCAGCATTATTACGTTCTCAACTCTTGCTACTAGGGCAACATAGTCTTCCACGAGGTAGTGTTCCGAGGTTGTAAACTAGAGTGGAATGTGCTGGGACAAGCCCCCAGAACTATATATCTCCTTACATATGTTTGTTTTTTAAATTTAATTTCTATTTCTTATCGGAGTAAATTTGATTAGAGTGTTTTGATTGTCTGGCTGTACAGAATCTGCTCAATGATTCACACATATGTCTGTTCATCTTCGGATCCTGTTAGCATGTATGGAATTACAGAATGTATATTTTAAAGGTATTGTGATTATATAATTTATATAGTTTATATGTTTTTTGTTTATATACATTTAACAAACATTACTATATGTATGTTAACGCCATAGTCCTAATTTCCCCATCCTCCCACCTTTCATTTTGGCTAACCATTAGTTTATTTGATAAGTCTGTGAGTGTCTTTTTTTGTGGAAATATGTTCATTGGTAGCAATCTTAGGATAACATGTATAAATGATATCATCGGATATTTGTCATACCTTTTTGACTTACTTAACCTTATATGATTATTTCTAGGCTCAACTGTAGTCCTGAACACGGCATTGTTTATTGTTTTTCCGAGGCTACTATTCCATTCTGTCCATATACCATTTCTTTTTGTCCATTCATCTGTTTATGGATCTTTTCTTGCTTCCATTTCTTGGCTATTTCAATATTGCTGCAGTGCACATTTCCCTGCCTCTGTCTTTCCGATTCTGGTCGTCTTAGGTTATAGGCCCAAAAAGTGCCCTGCCGCATCATATGGTAGCTCAGTTTTTACCTTGTAAAGCAGCTCGATTCAGTTTGTGTTAGTGCTGTTACCACTTTACATCCCACCAGCAGCTAGAAGGTACACAGTTCTCTAAAACCCCTTCAGCATTTATAGTTTGTAGACATTTTCCTGATGGTCATTACTGGTGTGAGCTGAAACCTTTTTGAATTTGAATTTGCCTGTGGCTAATAATTCCTTATACTGAGCTTTAGGCATGTCCTTTTTTTTCTTTTCCTTTTTTTTAAAGAGTGAGTACAACTTCCCTCCTCTTATTGACTTCTTGAAAATTTTCTCATGTCTTGAATTTTCTTGCCTATTCCCTACCGCAGGGCATTTTTTGAGGGCAGGTGTCATTTAGAGCCCTGCAGTCCTTGTGACTATTAAGCAACAATTGGCACTGGGTATAAAGCTGCTGTTGTGGGAAACAGCCACAAGGCGGCAGCATTATTACGTTCTCAACTCTTGTTACTAGGGCAACAGAGTCTTCCTCTAGGTAGTGTTCCGAGGTTGTAAATTAGAGTGGAATGTGCTGGGAGAAGCCCCGAGAAGTTTATGTCTCCTTACTTATGTTTGTTTTTTAAATTTAATTTCTATTTCTTATCGGAGTAAATTTGATTAGAGTGTTTTGATTGTCTGCTGTACAGAATCGGCTCAATGATTCATACATATGTCTGTTCATCTTCGGATCCTGTTAGCATGTATGTGATTACAGAATGTATATTTTAAAGGTATTGGTGATTATATAATTCATATAGTTTATCTGTTATATGTTTATATACATTTAACATACATTAGTATATGTATGTAAACGCCATAGTCCTAATTTACCCAACCTCCCACCTTTCATTTTGGCTAACCATTAGTTTATTTGATAAGTCTGTGAGTGTCTTTTTTGTGGAAATATGTTCATTGGTAGCAATCTTAGGATAACATGTATAAATGATATCACAGGATATTTGTCATACCCTTTTTTTTTAATTAATAGCTACTTTATTTATTTATTTATTTATTTAGCTCTGTTGGGTCTTCGTTTCGTGCGAGGGCTTTCTCTAGTTGCGGCAAGCAGGGGCCACTCTTCATTGCGGTGCGCGGGCCTCTCACTATCGTGGCCCCTCCCGTTGCGGGGCACAGTCTCCAGATGCGCAGGCTCAGCAGTTGTGGCTCACGGTCCCAGTTGCTCCGTGGCACGTGGGATCCTCCCAGACCAGGGCTCGAACCCGCGTCCCCTGCATTAGCAGGCAGATTCTCAACCACTGCGCCACCAGGGAAGCCCCTGTCATGCCCTTTTGACTTACTTAACCTTATATGATTATTTCTAGGCTCAACTGTAGTCCTGAAAACGGCATTGTTCATTTTGTTCCCGAGGCTTCTATTCCATTTGGTACGTATACCACTTCGTCTTTGTCCATTCATCTGTTTATGGACCTTTTTTTGCTTCCATGTCTTGGCTATATCAATGTTGTTGCAGTTCACATTTGCCTGCCTCTGTCTTTCCGATTCTGGTGGTCTTAGGTTATAGGCCCAAAAGGTGCCCTGCCGCATCATATGGTAGCTCAATTTTTACCTTTGTAGCAGCTCCATTCAGTTTTCGTTAGTGCTGTTACCACTTTACATCCCACCAGCAGCTAGAAGGTACACATTTTTCTAAAACCCCTTAAGCATTTATAGTTTGTAGTCTTTTTGCTGATGGTCATGACTGGTGTGAGCTGAAACCTTTTTGAATTTGAATTTGCATGTGGCTAATAATTCCTTATACTGATCTTTAAGCATATCCTTTTTTTTCTTTTCCTTTTTTTGATAAAGAGTGAGTACAACTTCCCTCTTCATATTGACTTCTTGAAAAATTTCTCATGTGTTGAATTTTCTTGCCTATTCCCCACTACAGGGCATTTCTTGAGGGCAGGTGTCATTTAGAGCCCTGCAATCCTTGTGACTATGAAGCAACCATTAGCAGTGGGTTTAAAGCTGCTGTTGTGGGAAACAGCCACAAGGCAGCAGCATTATTACGTTCTCAATTCTTGTTACTAGGGCAACAGAGTCTTCCTGGAGGTAGTGTTCCGAGGTTGTAAATTAGAGTGGAATGTGCTGGGACAAGCCCCCAGAACTTCATGTCTCCTTACTTATGTTTGTTTTTTAAATTTAATTTCTATTTCTTATCGGAGTAAATTTGATTAGAGTGTTTTGATTGTCTGGCTGTACAGAATCTGCTCAATGATTCATACATATGTCTGTTCATCTTCGGATCCTGTTAGCATGTATGTAATTACAGAATGTATATTTTAAAGGTATTGTGATTATATAATTTATATAGTTTATATGTTATTTGTTTATATACATTTAACAAACATTACTATATGTATGTTAACGCCATAGTCCTAATTTACCCATCCTCCCACCTTTCATTTTGGCTAACCATTAGTTTATTTGATAAGTCTGTGAGTGTCTTTTTTTGTGGAAATATGTTCATTGGTAGCAATCTTAGGATAACATGTATAAATGATATCATAGGATATTTGTCATACCCTTTTGACTTACTTAACCTTATATGATGATTTCTAGGCTCAACTGTAGTCCTGAACACGGCATTGTTTATTTTTTTTCCGAGGCTACTATTCCATTCTGTCCATATACCACTTCTTTTTGTCCATTCATCTGTTTATGGATCTTTTTTTGCTTCCATTTCTTGGCTATTTCAATTTTGTTGCAGTGCACATTTGCCTGCCTCTGTCTTTCCGATTCTGGTCGTCTTAGGTTATAGGCCCAAAAGGTGCCCTGCCGCATCATATGGTAGCTCAGTTTTTACCTTGTAAAGCAGCTCGATTCAGTTTGCGTTAGTGCTGTTACCACTTTAGATCCCACCAGAGCTAGGAGGTACAGAGTTCTCTAAAACCCCTTCAGCATTTATAGTTTGTAGACTTTTTGCTGATGGCCATTTGACTGGTGTGAGCTGAAACCTTTTTGGAGGTTGGATAGGCATGTGGCTAATAATTCCTTATACTGAGCTTTAGACATCCCCTTTTTCTTCTTTTCCTTTTTTTGTTAAAGTGTGAATACAACTTCCCTCTTCATATTGACTTTTTGAAAAATTTCTCATGTGTTGAATTTTCTTGCCTATTCCCTACCCCAGGGCCTTTTTTGAGGGCAGGTGTCATTTAGAGCACTGCAGTCCTTGTGACTCGTAAGCAACCATTAGCACTGGGTTTAAAGCTGCTGTTTTGGGAAACAGCCACAAGGCGGCAGCATTATTACGTTCTCAACTCTTGTTACTAGGGCAACAGAGTCGTCCTGGAGGTAGTGGTCCGAGGTTGTAAACTAGAGTGGAATGTGCTGGGACAAGCCCCCAGAACATTATGTCTCCTTAATTATGTTTGTTTTTTTAAATTTAATTTCTATTTCTTATCGGAGTAAATTTGATTAGAGTGTTTTGATTGTCTGGCTGTACAGAATCGGCTCAATGATTCATACATATGTCTGTTCATTTTCGGATCCTGTTAGCATGTATGTGATTACACAATGTATATTTTAAAGGTATTGGTGATTATATAATTCATATAGTTTATCTGTTATATGTTTATATACATTTAACATATATTAGTATATTTATGTAAACGCCATAGTCCTAATTTACCCATCCTCCCACCTTTCATTTTGGCTAACCATTAGTTTATTTGATAAGTCTGTGAGTGTCTTTTTTTGTGGAAATATGTTCATTGGTAGCAATCTTAGGATAACATGTATAAATGATATCATAGAATATTTGTCATACCCTTTCTTTTTAATTAATAGCTACTTTATTTATTTATTTATTTATCTATTTATTTAGCTGTGTTGGGTCTTCGTTTCGTGCGAGGGCTTTCTCTAGTTGCGGCAAGCGGGAGCCACTCTTCATTGCGGTGCGCGGGCCTTTCACTATCGTGGCACCTCCTGTTGCGGGTCACAGGCTCCAGATGCGCAGACTCAGCAGTTGTGGCTCACGGTCCCAGTTGCTCCGTGGCACGTGGGATCCTCCCAGACCAGGGCTCGAACCCGCGTCCCCTGCATTAGCAGGCAGATTCTCAACCACTGCGCCACCAGGGAAGCCCCTGTCATACCCTTTTGACTTATTTAACCTTATATGATTATTTCTAGGCTCAACTGTAGTCCTGAAAACGGCATTGTTCATTTTGTTCCCGAGGCTACTATTCCATTTGGTACGTATACCACTTCGTCTTTGTCCATTCATCTGTTTATGGACCTTTTTTTTGATTCCATGTCTTGGCTACTTCAATATTGCTGCAGTGCACATTTGCCTGCCTCTGTCTTTCCGATTCTGGTGGTCTTAGTTAATAGGCTCAAAAGGTGCCCTGTCGCATCATATGGTAGCTCAGTTTTTACCTTGTAAAGCAGCTCCATTCCGTTTTTGTTAGTGCTGTTACCACTTTAGATCCCACCAGAGCTAGGAGGTACAGAGTTCTCTAAAACCCCTTCTGCATTTATAGTTTGTGGACTTTTTGCTGATGGCCATTTGACCTGTGTGAGCTGAAACCTTTTTGGAGGTTGGATAGGCATGTGGCTAATAATTCCTTATCCTGAGCTTTAGGCATCCCCTTTTTCTTCTTTTCCTTTTTTTGTTAAAGAGTGAGTACAACTTCTCTCTTCATATTGACTTCTTGAAAAATTTCTCATGTGTTGAATTTTCTTGCCTATTCCCTACCCCAGGGCCTTTTTTGAGGGCAGGTGTCATTTAGAGCCCTGCAGTCCTTGTGACTCGTAAGCAACCATTAGCACTGGGTTTAAAGCTGCTGTTGTGGGAAACAGCCACAAGGCGGCAGCATTATTACGTTCTCAACTCTTGGTACTAGGGCAACAGAGTCTTCCTGGAGGTAGTGTTCCGAGGTTGTAAACTAGAGTGGAATGTGCTGGGACAAGCCCCCAGAACTTTATGTCTCCTTACTTATGTTTGTTTTTAAAATTTAATTTCTATTTCTTATCGGAGTAAATTTGATTAGAGTGTTTTGATTGTCTGGCTGTACAGAATCTGCTCAATGATTCATACATATGTCTGTTCATCTTTGGATCCTGTTAGCATGTATGTGATTACAGAATGTATATTTTAAAGGTATTGTGATTATATAATTTATATAGTTTATATGTTATATGTTTATATACATTTAACAAACATTACTATATGTATGTTAACGCCTTAGTCCTAATTTCCCCATCCTCCCACCTTTCATTTTGGCTAACCATTAGTTTATTTGATAAGTCTGTGAGTATCTTTTATTGTGGAAATATGTTCATTTGTAGCAATCTTAGGATAACATGTATAAATGATATCATAGGATATTTGTCATACCCTTTTTTTTAATTAATAGCTACTTTATTTATTTACTTATCTATTTATTTAGCTGTGTTGGGTCTTCGTTTCATGCGAGGGCTTTCTCTAGTTGCGGCAAGCGGGGGCCACTCTTCATTGCGGTGCACGGGCCTCTCACTATCGAGGCCCCTCCCGTTGCGGGGCACTGTCTCCAGATGCGCAGGCTCAGCAGTTGTGGCTCATGGTCCCAGTTGCTCCGTGGCACGTGGGATCCTCCCAGACCAGGGCTCGAACCCGCGTCCCCTGCATTAGCAGGCAGATTCTCAACCACTGCGCCACCAGGGAAGCCCCTGTCATACCCTTTTGACTTACTTAACCTTATATGATTATTTCTAGGCACAACTGTAATCCTGAAAGCAGCATTGTTCATTTTGTTCCCGAGGCTTCTATTCCATTTGGTACGTATACCACTTCGTCTTTGTCCATTAATCTGTCTATGGACCTTTTTTTGCTTCCATGTCTTGGCTATATCAATGTTGTTGCAGTTCACATTTCCCTGCCTCTGTCTTTCCGATTCTGGTGGTCTTAGGTTATAGGCCCAAAAGGTGCCCTGCCGCATCATATGGTAGCTCAATTTTTACCTTTGTAGCAGCTCCATTCAGTTTTCGTTAGTGCTGTTACCACTTTACATCCCACAAGCAGCTAAAAGGTACACAGTTCTCTAAAACCCCTTAAACATTTATAGTTTGTAGTCTTTTTGCTGATGGTCATGACTCGTGTGAGCTGAAACCTTTTTGAATTTGATTTGCATGTGGCTAATAATTCCTTATACGGAGCTTTTAGCATGTCCTTTTTTTTCTTTTCATTTTTTAAAAGAGTGAGTACAACTTCCCTCCTCTTATTGACTTCTTGAAAATTTTCTCATGTGTTGAATTTTCTTGCCTATTCCCTACCCTAGGGCCTTTTTTGAGGGCAGGTGTCATTTAGAGCCCTGCAGTCCTTGTGACTCTTAAGCAACCATTAGCACTGGGTTTAAAGCTGCTGTTGTGGGAAACAGCCACAAGGCGGCAGCATTATTACCTTCTCAACTCTTGTTACTAGGGCAACAGAGTCTTCCTAGAGGTAGTGTTCCGAGGTTGTAAATTAGAGTGGAATGTGCTGGGACAAGCCCCCAGAACTTTATGTCTCCTTACTTATGTTTGTTTTTTAAATTTAATTTCTATTTCTTATCGGAGTAAATTTGATTAGAGTGTTTTGATTGTCTGCTGACAGAATCTGCTCAATGATTCATACATATGTCTGTTCATCTTCGGATCCTGTTAGCATGTATGTGATTACAGAATGTATATTTTAAAGGTATTGGTGATTATATAATTCATATAGTTTATCTGTTATATGTTTATATACATTTAACATACATTAGTATATGTATGTAAACGCCATAGTCCTAATTTACCCAACCTCCCACCTTTCATTTTGGCTAACCATTAGTTTATTTGATAAGTCTGTGAGTGTCTTTTTTGTGGAAATATGTTCATTGGTAGCAATCTTAGGATAACATGTATAAATGATATCATAGGATATTTGTCATACCCTTGTGACTTACTTAACCCTATATGATTATTTGTAGGCTCAACTGTAGTCCTGAAAACGGCATTGTTCATTTTGTTCGCGAGGCCACTATTCCATTTGGTACGTATAACATTTGGTCTTTGTCCATTCATCTGTTTATGGACCTTTTTTTTGCTTGTATGTCTTGGCTATTTCAATATTGCTGCAGTGCACATTTGCCTGCCTCTGTCTTTCCGATTCTGGTGGTCTTAGTGAATAGGCTCAAAAGGTGCCGTGTCGCATCATATGGTAGCTCAGTTTTTACCTTGTAAAGCAGCTCCATTCCGTTTTTGTTAGTGCTGTTACCACTTTAGATCCCACCAGAGCTAGGAGGTACAGAGTTCTCTAAAACCCCTTCTGCATTTATAGTTTGTGGACTTTTTGCTGATGGCCATTTGACCTGTGTGAGCTGAAACCTTTTTGGAGGTTGGATAGGCATGTGGCTAATAATTCCTTATCCTGAGCTTTAGGCATCCCCTTTTTCTTCTTTTCCTTTTTTTGTTAAAGAGTGAGTACAACTTCTCTCTTCATATTGACTTCTTGAAAAATTTCTCATGTGTTGAATTTTCTTGCCTATTCCCTACCCCAGGGCCTTTTTTGAGGGCAGGTGTCATTTAGAGCCCTGCAGTCCTTGTGACTCGTAAGCAACCATTAGCACTGGGTTTAAAGCTGCTGTTGTGGGAAACAGCCACAAGGCGGCAGCATTATTACGTTCTCAACTCTTGCTACTAGGGCAACATAGTCTTCCACGAGGTAGTGTTCCGAGGTTGTAAACTAGAGTGGAATGTGCTGGGACAAGCCCCCAGAACTATATATCTCCTTACATATGTTTGTTTTTTAAATTTAATTTCTATTTCTTATCGGAGTAAATTTGATTAGAGTGTTTTGATTGTCTGGCTGTACAGAATCTGCTCAATGATTCACACATATGTCTGTTCATCTTCGGATCCTGTTAGCATGTATGGAATTACAGAATGTATATTTTAAAGGTATTGTGATTATATAATTTATATAGTTTATATGTTTTTTGTTTATATACATTTAACAAACATTACTATATGTATGTTAACGCCATAGTCCTAATTTCCCCATCCTCCCACCTTTCATTTTGGCTAACCATTAGTTTATTTGATAAGTCTGTGAGTGTCTTTTTTTGTGGAAATATGTTCATTGGTAGCAATCTTAGGATAACATGTATAAATGATATCATCGGATATTTGTCATACCTTTTTGACTTACTTAACCTTATATGATTATTTCTAGGCTCAACTGTAGTCCTGAACACGGCATTGTTTATTTTTTTTCCGAGGCTACTATTCCATTCTGTCCATATACCATTTCTTTTTGTCCATTCATCTGTTTATGGATCTTTTCTTGCTTCCATTTCTTGGCTATTTCAATATTGCTGCAGTGCACATTTGCCTGCCTCTGTCTTTCCGATTCTGGTCGTCTTAGGTTATAGGCCCAAAAAGTGCCCTGCCGCATCATATGGTAGCTCAGTTTTTCCCTTGTAAAGCAGCTCGATTCAGTTTGCGTTAGTGCTGTTACCACTTTACATCCCACCAGCAGCTAGAAGGTACACAGTTCTCTAAAACCCCTTCAGCATTTATAGTTTGTAGACTTTTTGCTGATGGTCATGACTGGTGTGAGCTGAAACCTTTTTGAATTTGAATTTGCCTGTGGCTAATAATTCCTTATACTGAGCTTTAGGCATGTCCTTTTTTTTCTTTTCCTTTTTTTTAAAGAGTGAGTACAACTTCCCTCCTCTTATTGACTTCTTGAAAATTTTCTCATGTCTTGAATTTTCTTGCCTATTCCCTACCGCAGGGCATTTTTTGAGGGCAGGTGTCATTTAGAGCCCTGCAGTCCTTGTGACTATTAAGCAACAATTGGCACTGGGTATAAAGCTGCTGTTGTGGGAAACAGCCACAAGGCGGCAGCATTATTACGTTCTCAACTCTTGTTACTAGGGCAACAGAGTCTTCCTCTAGGTAGTGTTCCGAGGTTGTAAATTAGAGTGGAATGTGCTGGGAGAAGCCCCGAGAAGTTTATGTCTCCTTACTTATGTTTGTTTTTTAAATTTAATTTCTATTTCTTATCGGAGTAAATTTGATTAGAGTGTTTTGATTGTCTGCTGTACAGAATCGGCTCAATGATTCATACATATGTCTGTTCATCTTCGGATCCTGTTAGCATGTATGTGATTACAGAATGTATATTTTAAAGGTATTGGTGATTATATAATTCATATAGTTTATCTGTTATATGTTTATATACATTTAACATACATTAGTATATGTATGTAAACGCCATAGTCCTAATTTACCCAACCTCCCACCTTTCATTTTGGCTAACCATTAGTTTATTTGATAAGTCTGTGAGTGTCTTTTTTGTGGAAATATGTTCATTGGTAGCAATCTTAGGATAACATGTATAAATGATATCACAGGATATTTGTCATACCCTTTTTTTTTAATTAATAGCTACTTTATTTATTTATCTATTTATTTAGCTCTGTTGGGTCTTCGTTTCGTGCGAGGGCTTTCTCTAGTTGCGGCAAGCAGGGGCCACTCTTCATTGCGGTGCGCGGGCCTCTCACTATCGTGGCCCCTCCCGTTGCGGGGCACAGTCTCCAGATGCGCAGGCTCAGCAGTTGTGGCTCACGGTCCCAGTTGCTCCGTGGCACGTGGGATCCTCCCAGACCAGGGCTCGAACCCGCGTCCCCTGCATTAGCAGGCAGATTCTCAACCACTGCGCCACCAGGGAAGCCCCTGTCATGCCCTTTTGACTTACTTAACCTTATATGATTATTTCTAGGCTCAACTGTAGTCCTGAAAACGGCATTGTTCATTTTGTTCCCGAGGCTTCTATTCCATTTGGTACGTATACCACTTCGTCTTTGTCCATTCATCTGTTTATGGACCTTTTTTTGCTTCCATGTCTTGGCTATATCAATGTTGTTGCAGTTCACATTTGCCTGCCTCTGTCTTTCCGATTCTGGTGGTCTTAGGTTATAGGCCCAAAAGGTGCCCTGCCGCATCATATGGTAGCTCAATTTTTACCTTTGTAGCAGCTCCATTCAGTTTTCGTTAGTGCTGTTACCACTTTACATCCCACCAGCAGCTAGAAGGTACACATTTTTCTAAAACCCCTTAAGCATTTATACTTTGTAGTCTTTTTGCTGATGGTCATGACTGGTGTGAGCTGAAACCTTTTTGAATTTGAATTTGCATGTGGCTAATAATTCCTTATACTGATCTTTAAGCATATCCTTTTTTTTCTTTTCCTTTTTTTGATAAAGAGTGAGTACAACTTCCCTCTTCATATTGACTTCTTGAAAAATTTCGCATGTGTTGAATTTTCTTGCCTATTCCCCACTCCAGGGCATTTCTTGAGGGCAGGTGTCATTTAGCGCCCTGCAATCCTTGTGACTATGAAGCAACCATTAGCAGTGGGTTTAAAGCTGCTGTTGTGGGAAACAGCCACAAGGCAGCAGCATTATTACGTTCTCAATTCTTGTTACTAGGGCAACAGAGTCTTCCTGGAGGTAGTGTTCCGAGGTTGTAAATTAGAGTGGAATGTGCTGGGACAAGCCCCCAGAACTTCATGTCTCCTTACTTATGTTTGTTTTTTAAATTTAATTTCTATTTCTTATCGGAGTAAATTTGATTAGAGTGTTTTGATTGTCTGGCTGTACAGAATCTGCTCAATGATTCATACATATGTCTGTTCATCTTCGGATCCTGTTAGCATGTATGTAATTACAGAATGTATATTTTAAAGGTATTGTGATTATATAATTTATATAGTTTATATGTTATTTGTTTATATACATTTAACAAACATTACTATATGTATGTTAACGCCATAGTCCTAATTTACCCATCCTCCCACCTTTCATTTTGGCTAACCATTAGTTTATTTGATAAGTCTGTGAGTGTCTTTTTCTGTGGAAATATGTTCATTGGTAGCAATCTTAGGATAACATGTATAAATGATATCATAGGATATTTGTCATACCCTTTTGACTTACTTAACCTTATATGATGATTTCTAGGCTCAACTGTAGTCCTGAACACGGCATTGTTTATTTTTTTTCCGAGGCTACTATTCCATTCTGTCCATATACCACTTCTTTTTGTCCATTCATCTGTTTATGGATCTTTTTTTGCTTCCATTTCTTGGCTATTTCAATATTGTTGCAGTGCACATTTGCCTGCCTCTGTCTCTCCGATTCTGGTCGTCTTAGGTTATAGGCCCAAAAGGTGCCCTGCCGCATCATATGGTAGCTCAGTTTTTACCTTGTAAAGCAGCTCGATTCAGTTTGCGTTAGTGCTGTTACCACTTTAGATCCCACCAGAGCTAGGAGGTACAGAGTTCTCTAAAACCCCTTCAGCATTTATAGTTTGTAGACTTTTTGCTGATGGCCATTTGACTGGTGTGAGCTGAAACCTTTTTGGAGGTTGGATAGGCATGTGGCTAATAATTCCTTATACTGAGCTTTAGACATCCCCTTTTTCTTCTTTTCCTTTTTTTGTTAAAGAGTGAATACAACTTCCCTCTTCATATTGACTTTTTGAAAAATTTCTCAAGTGTTGAATTTTCTTGCCTATTCCCTACCCCAGGGCCTTTTTTGAGGGCAGGTGTCATTTAGAGCACTGCAGTCCTTGTGACTCGTAAGCAACCATTAGCACTGGGTTTAAAGCTGCTGTTTTGGGAAACAGCCACAAGGCGGCAGCATTATTACGTTCTCAACTCTTGTTACTAGGGCAACAGAGTCTTCCTGGAGGTAGTGTTCCGAGGTTGTAAACTAGAGTGGAATGTGCTGGGACAAGCCCCCAGAACATTATGTCTCCTTAATTATGTTTGTTTTTTTTAATTTAATTTCTATTTCTTATCGGAGTAAATTTGATTAGAGTGTTTTGATTGTCTGGCTGTACAGAATCGGCTCAATGATTCATACATATGTCTGTTCATTTTCGGATCCTGTTAGCATGTATGTGATTACACAATGTATATTTTAAAGGTATTGGTGATTATATAATTCATATAGTTTATCTGTTATATGTTTATATACATTTAACATATATTAGTATATTTATGTAAACGCCATAGTCCTAATTTACCCATCCTCCCACCTTTCATTTTGGCTAACCATTAGTTTATTTGATAAGTCTGTGAGTGTCTTTTTTTGTGGAAATATGTTCATTGGTAGCAATCTTAGGATAACATGTATAAATGATATCATAGAATATTTGTCATACCCTTTTTTTTAAATTAATAGCTACTTTATTTATTTATTTATCTATTTATTTAGCTGTGTTGGGTCTTCGTTTCGTGCGAGGGCTTTCTCTAGTTGCGGCAAGCGGGAGCCACTCTTCATTGCGGTGCGCGGGCCTTTCACTATCGTGGCCCCTCCCGTTGCGGGTCACAGGCTCCAGATGCGCAGACTCAGCAGTTGTGGCTCACGGTCCCAGTTGCTCCGTGGCACGTGGGATCCTCCCAGACCAGGGCTCGAACCCGCGTCCCCTGCATTAGCAGGCAGATTCTCAACCACTGCGCCACCAGGGAAGCCCCTGTCATACCCTTTTGACTTATTTAACCTTATATGATTATTTCTAGGCTCAACTGTAGTCCTGAAAACGGCATTGTTCATTTTGTTCCCGAGGCTTCTATTCCATTTGGTACGTATACCACTTCGTCTTTGTGCATTCATCTGTTTATGGACCTTTTTTTTGATTCCATGTCTTGGCTACTTCAATATTGCTGCAGTGCACATTTGCCTGCCTCTGTCTTTCCGATTCTGGTGGTCTTAGTTAATAGGCTCAAAAGGTGCCCTGTCGCATCATATGGTAGCTCAGTTTTTACCTTGTAAAGCAGCTCCATTCCGTTTTTGTTAGTGCTGTTACCACTTTAGATCCCACCAGAGCTAGGAGGTACAGAGTTCTCTAAAACCCCTTCAGCATTTATAGTTTGTAGACTTTTTGCTGATGGCCATTTGACTGGTGTGAGCTGAAACCTTTTTGGAGGTTGGATAGGCATGTGGCTAATAATTCCTTATACTGAGCTTTAGACATCCCCTTTTTCTTCTTTTCCTTTTTTTGTTAAAGAGTGAATACAACTTCCCTCTTTATATTGACTTTTTGAAAAATTTCTCATGTGTTGAATTTTCTTGCCTATTCCCTACCCCAGGGCCTTTTTTGAGGGCAGGTGTCATTTAGAGCACTGCAGTCCTTGTGACTCGTAAGCAACCATTAGCACTGGGTTTAAAGCTGCTGTTTTGGGAAACAGCCACAAGGCGGCAGCATTATTACGTTCTCAACTCTTGTTACTAGGGCAACAGAGTCTTCCTGGAGGTAGTGGTCCGAGGTTGTAAACTAGAGTGGAATGTGCTGGGACAAGCCCCCAGAACATTATGTCTCCTTAATTATGTTTGTTTTTTTAAATTTAATTTCTATTTCTTATCGGAGTAAATTTGATTAGAGTGTTTTGATTGTCTGGCTGTACAGAATCGGCTCAATGATTCATACATATGTCTGTTCATTTTCGGATCCTGTTAGCATGTATGTGATTACACAATGTATATTTTAAAGGTATTGGTGATTATATAATTCATATAGTTTATCTGTTATATGTTTATATACATTTAACATATATTAGTATATTTATGTAAACGCCATAGTCCTAATTTACCCATCCTCCCACCTTTCATTTTGGCTAACCATTAGTTTATTTCATAAGTCTGTGAGTGTCTTTTTTTGTGGAAATATGTTCATTGGTAGCAATCTTAGGATAACATGTATAAATGATATCATAGAATATTTGTCATACCCTTTTTTTTTAATTAATAGCTACTTTATTTATTTATTTATTTATCTATTTATTTAGCTGTGTTGGGTCTTCGTTTCGTGCGAGGGCTTTCTCTAGTTGCGGCAAGCGGGAGCCACTCTTCATTGCGGTGCGCGGGCCTTTCACTATCGTGGCCCCTCCCGTTGCGGGTCACAGGCTCCAGATGCGCAGGCTCAGCAGTTGTGGCTCACGGTCCCAGTTGCTCCGTGGCACGTGGGATCCTCCCAGACCAGGGCTCGAACCCGCGTCCCCTGCATTAGCAGGCAGATTCTCAACCACTGCGCCACCAGGGAAGCCCCTGTCATACCCTTTTGACTTATTTAACCTTATATGATTATTTCTAGGCTCAACTGTAGTCCTGAAAACGGCATTGTTCATTTTGTTCCCGAGGCTTCTATTCCATTTGGTACGTATACCACTTCGTCTTTGTGCATTCATCTGTTTATGGACCTTTTTTTTGATTCCATGTCTTGGCTACTTCAATATTGCTGCAGTGCACATTTGCCTGCCTGTCTTTCCGATTCTGGTGGTCTTAGTTAATAGGCTCAAAAGGTGCCCTGTCGCATCATATGGTAGCTCAGTTTTTACCTTGTAAAGCAGCTCCATTCCGTTTTTGTTAGTGCTGTTACCACTTTAGATCCCACCAGAGCTAGGAGGTACAGAGTTCTCTAAAACCCCTTCTGCATTTATAGTTTGTGGACTTTTTGCTGATGGCCATTTGACCTGTGTGAGCTGAAACCTTTTTGGAGGTTGGATAGGCATGTGGCTAATAATTCCTTATCCTGAGCTTTAGGCATCCCCTTTTTCTTCTTTTCCTTTTTTTGTTAAAGAGTGAGTACAACTTCTCTCTTCATATTGACTTCTTGAAAAATTTCTCATGTGTTGAATTTTCTTGCCTATTCCCTACCCCAGGGCCTTTTTTGAGGGCAGGTGTCATTTAGAGCCCTGCAGTCCTTGTGACTCGTAAGCAACCATTAGCACTGGGTTTAAAGCTGCTGTTGTGGGAAACAGCCACAAGGCGGCAGCATTATTACGTTCTCAACTCTTGCTACTAGGGCAACATAGTCTTCCACGAGGTAGTGTTCCGAGGTTGTAAACTAGAGTGGAATGTGCTGGGACAAGCCCCCAGAACTATATATCTCCTTACATATGTTTGTTTTTTAAATTTAATTTCTATTTCTTATCGGAGTATATTTGATTAGAGTGTTTTGATTGTCTGGCTGTACAGAATCTGCTCAATGATTCACACATATGTCTGTTCATCTTCGGATCCTGTTAGCATGTATGGAATTACAGAATGTATATTTTAAAGGTATTGTGATTATATAATTTATATAGTTTATATGTTTTTTGTTTATATACATTTAACAAACATTACTATATGTATGTTAACGCCATAGTCCTAATTTCCCCATCCTCCCACCTTTCATTTTGGCTAACCATTAGTTTATTTGATAAGTCTGTGAGTGTCTTTTTTTGTGGAAATATGTTCATTGGTAGCAATCTTAGGATAACATGTATAAATGATATCATCGGATATTTGTCATACCTTTTTGACTTACTTAACCTTATATGATTATTTCTAGGCTCAACTGTAGTCCTGAACACGGCATTGTTTATTTTTTTTCCGAGGCTACTATTCCATTCTGTCCATATACCATTTCTTTTTGTCCATTCATCTGTTTATGGATCTTTTCTTGCTTCCATTTCTTGGCTATTTCAATATTGCTGCAGTGCACATTTGCCTGCCTCTGTCTTTCCGATTCTGGTCGTCTTAGGTTATAGGCCCAAAAAGTGCCCTGCCGCATCATATGGTAGCTCAGTTTTTCCCTTGTAAAGCAGCTCGATTCAGTTTGCGTTAGTGCTGTTACCACTTTACATCCCACCAGCAGCTAGAAGGTACACAGTTCTCTAAAACCCCTTCAGCATTTATAGTTTGTAGACTTTTTGCTGATGGTCATGACTGGTGTGAGCTGAAACCTTTTTGAATTTGAATTTGCCTGTGGCTAATAATTCCTTATACTGAGCTTTAGGCATGTCCTTTTTTTTCTTTTCCTTTTTTTTAAAGAGTGAGTACAACTTCCCTCCTCTTATTGACTTCTTGAAAATTTTCTCATGTCTTGAATTTTCTTGCCTATTCCCTACCGCAGGGCATTTTTTGAGGGCAGGTGTCATTTAGAGCCCTGCAGTCCTTGTGACTATTAAGCAACAATTGGCACTGGGTATAAAGCTGCTGTTGTGGGAAACAGCCACAAGGCGGCAGCATTATTACGTTCTCAACTCTTGTTACTAGGGCAACAGAGTCTTCCTCTAGGTAGTGTTCCGAGGTTGTAAATTAGAGTGGAATGTGCTGGGAGAAGCCCCGAGAAGTTTATGTCTCCTTACTTATGTTTGTTTTTTAAATTTAATTTCTATTTCTTATCGGAGTAAATTTGATTAGAGTGTTTTGATTGTCTGCTGTACAGAATCGGCTCAATGATTCATACATATGTCTGTTCATCTTCGGATCCTGTTAGCATGTATGTGATTACAGAATGTATATTTTAAAGGTATTGGTGATTATATAATTCATATAGTTTATCTGTTATATGTTTATATACATTTAACATACATTAGTATATGTATGTAAACGCCATAGTCCTAATTTACCCAACCTCCCACCTTTCATTTTGGCTAACCATTAGTTTATTTGATAAGTCTGTGAGTGTCTTTTTTGTGGAAATATGTTCATTGGTAGCAATCTTAGGATAACATGTATAAATGATATCACAGGATATTTGTCATACCCTTTTTTTTTAATTAATAGCTACTTTATTTATTTATTTATCTATTTATTTAGCTCTGTTGGGTCTTCGTTTCGTGCGAGGGCTTTCTCTAGTTGCGGCAAGCAGGGGCCACTCTTCATTGCGGTGCGCGGGCCTCTCACTATCGTGGCCCCTCCCGTTGCGGGGCACAGTCTCCAGATGCGCAGGCTCAGCAGTTGTGGCTCACGGTCCCAGTTGCTCCGTGGCACGTGGGATCCTCCCAGACCAGGGCTCGAACCCGCGTCCCCTGCATTAGCAGGCAGATTCTCAACCACTGCGCCACCAGGGAAGCCCCTGTCATGCCCTTTTGACTTACTTAACCTTATATGATTATTTCTAGGCTCAACTGTAGTCCTGAAAACGGCATTGTTCATTTTGTTCCCGAGGCTTCTATTCCATTTGGTACGTATACCACTTCGTCTTTGTCCATTCATCTGTTTATGGACCTTTTTTTGCTTCCATGTCTTGGCTATATCAATGTTGTTGCAGTTCACATTTGCCTGCCTCTGTCTTTCCGATTCTGGTGGTCTTAGGTTATAGGCCCAAAAGGTGCCCTGCCGCATCATATGGTAGCTCAATTTTTACCTTTGTAGCAGCTCCATTCAGTTTTCGTTAGTGCTGTTACCACTTTACATCCCACCAGCAGCTAGAAGGTACACATTTTTCTAAAACCCCTTAAGCATTTATAGTTTGTAGTCTTTTTGCTGATGGTCATGACTGGTGTGAGCTGAAACCTTTTTGAATTTGAATTTGCATGTGGCTAATAATTCCTTATACTGATCTTTAAGCATATCCTTTTTTTTCTTTTCCTTTTTTTGATAAAGAGTGAGTACAACTTCCCTCTTCATATTGACTTCTTGAAAAATTTCGCATGTGTTGAATTTTCTTGCCTATTCCCCACTCCAGGGCATTTCTTGAGGGCAGGTGTCATTTAGCGCCCTGCAATCCTTGTGACTATGAAGCAACCATTAGCAGTGGGTTTAAAGCTGCTGTTGTGGGAAACAGCCACAAGGCAGCAGCATTATTACGTTCTCAATTCTTGTTACTAGGGCAACAGAGTCTTCCTGGAGGTAGTGTTCCGAGGTTGTAAATTAGAGTGGAATGTGCTGGGACAAGCCCCCAGAACTTCATGTCTCCTTACTTATGTTTGTTTTTTAAATTTAATTTCTATTTCTTATCGGAGTAAATTTGATTAGAGTGTTTTGATTGTCTGGCTGTACAGAATCTGCTCAATGATTCATACATATGTCTGTTCATCTTCGGATCCTGTTAGCATGTATGTAATTACAGAATGTATATTTTAAAGGTATTGTGATTATATAATTTATATAGTTTATATGTTATTTGTTTATATACATTTAACAAACATTACTATATGTATGTTAACGCCATAGTCCTAATTTACCCATCCTCCCACCTTTCATTTTGGCTAACCATTAGTTTATTTGATAAGTCTGTGAGTGTCTTTTTCTGTGGAAATATGTTCATTGGTAGCAATCTTAGGATAACATGTATAAATGATATCATAGGATATTTGTCATACCCTTTTGACTTACTTAACCTTATATGATGATTTCTAGGCTCAACTGTAGTCCTGAACACGGCATTGTTTATTTTTTTTCCGAGGCTACTATTCCATTCTGTCCATATACCACTTCTTTTTGTCCATTCATCTGTTTATGGATCTTTTTTTGCTTCCATTTCTTGGCTATTTCAATATTGTTGCAGTGCACATTTGCCTGCCTCTGTCTCTCCGATTCTGGTCGTCTTAGGTTATAGGCCCAAAAGGTGCCCTGCCGCATCATATGGTAGCTCAGTTTTTACCTTGTAAAGCAGCTCGATTCAGTTTGCGTTAGTGCTGTTACCACTTTAGATCCCACCAGAGCTAGGAGGTACAGAGTTCTCTAAAACCCCTTCAGCATTTATAGTTTGTAGACTTTTTGCTGATGGCCATTTGACTGGTGTGAGCTGAAACCTTTTTGGAGGTTGGATAGGCATGTGGCTAATAATTCCTTATACTGAGCTTTAGACATCCCCTTTTTCTTCTTTTCCTTTTTTTGTTAAAGAGTGAATACAACTTCCCTCTTCATATTGACTTTTTGAAAAATTTCTCATGTGTTGAATTTTCTTGCCTATTCCCTACCCCAGGGCCTTTTTTGAGGGCAGGTGTCATTTAGAGCACTGCAGTCCTTGTGACTCGTAAGCAACCATTAGCACTGGGTTTAAAGCTGCTGTTTTGGGAAACAGCCACAAGGCGGCAGCATTATTACGTTCTCAACTCTTGTTACTAGGGCAACAGAGTCTTCCTGGAGGTAGTGGTCCGAGGTTGTAAACTAGAGTGGAATGTGCTGGGACAAGCCCCCAGAACATTATGTCTCCTTAATTATGTTTGTTTTTTTAAATTTAATTTCTATTTCTTATCGGAGTAAATTTGATTAGAGTGTTTTGATTGTCTGGCTGTACAGAATCGGCTCAATGATTCATACATATGTCTGTTCATTTTCGGATCCTGTTAGCATGTATGTGATTACACAATGTATATTTTAAAGGTATTGGTGATTATATAATTCATATAGTTTATCTGTTATATGTTTATATACATTTAACATATATTAGTATATTTATGTAAACGCCATAGTCCTAATTTACCCATCCTCCCACCTTTCATTTTGGCTAACCATTAGTTTATTTGATAAGTCTGTGAGTGTCTTTTTTTGTGGAAATATGTTCATTGGTAGCAATCTTAGGATAACATGTATAAATGATATCATAGAATATTTGTCATACCCTTTTTTTTAAATTAATAGCTACTTTATTTATTTATTTATCTATTTATTTAGCTGTGTTGGGTCTTCGTTTCGTGCGAGGGCTTTCTCTAGTTGCGGCAAGCGGGAGCCACTCTTCATTGCGGTGCGCGGGCCTTTCACTATCGTGGCCCCTCCCGTTGCGGGTCACAGGCTCCAGATGCGCAGACTCAGCAGTTGTGGCTCACGGTCCCAGTTGCTCCGTGGCACGTGGGAACCTCCCAGACCAGGGCTCGAACCCGCGTCCCCTGCATTAGCAGGCAGATTCTCAACCACTGCGCCACCAGGGAAGCCCCTGTCATACCCTTTTGACTTATTTAACCTTATATGATTATTTCTAGGCTCAACTGTAGTCCTGAAAACGGCATTGTTCATTTTGTTCCCGAGGCTTCTATTCCATTTGGTACGTATACCACTTCGTCTTTGTGCATTCATCTGTTTATGGACCTTTTTTTTGATTCCATGTCTTGGCTACTTCAATATTGCTGCAGTGCACATTTGCCTGCCTCTGTCTTTCCGATTCTGGTGGTCTTAGTTAATAGGCTCAAAAGGTGCCCTGTCGCATCATATGGTAGCTCAGTTTTTACCTTGTAAAGCAGCTGCATTCCGTTTTTGTTAGTGCTGTTACCACTTTAGATCCCACCAGAGCTAGGAGGTACAGAGTTCTCTAAAACCCCTTCAGCATTTATAGTTTGTAGACTTTTTGCTGATGGCCATTTGACTGGTGTGAGCTGAAACCTTTTTGGAGGTTGGATAGGCATGTGGCTAATAATTCCTTATACTGAGCTTTAGACATCCCCTTTTTCTTCTTTTCCTTTTTTTGTTAAAGAGTGAATACAACTTCCCTCTTTATATTGACTTTTTGAAAAATTTCTCATGTGTTGAATTTTCTTGCCTATTCCCTACCCCAGGGCCTTTTTTGAGGGCAGGTGTCATTTAGAGCACTGCAGTCCTTGTGACTCGTAAGCAACCATTAGCACTGGGTTTAAAGCTGCTGTTTTGGGAAACAGCCACAAGGCGGCAGCATTATTACGTTCTCAACTCTTGTTACTAGGGCAACAGAGTCTTCCTGGAGGTAGTGGTCCGAGGTTGTAAACTAGAGTGGAATGTGCTGGGACAAGCCCCCAGAACATTATGTCTCCTTAATTATGTTTGTTTTTTTAAATTTAATTTCTATTTCTTATCGGAGTAAATTTGATTAGAGTGTTTTGATTGTCTGGCTGTACAGAATCGGCTCAATGATTCATACATATGTCTGTTCATTTTCGGATCCTGTTAGCATGTATGTGATTACACAATGTATATTTTAAAGGTATTGGTGATTATATAATTCATATAGTTTATCTGTTATATGTTTATATACATTTAACATATATTAGTATATTTATGTAAACGCCATAGTCCTAATTTACCCATCCTCCCACCTTTCATTTTGGCTAACCATTAGTTTATTTCATAAGTCTGTGAGTGTCTTTTTTTGTGGAAATATGTTCATTGGTAGCAATCTTAGGATAACATGTATAAATGATATCATAGAATATTTGTCATACCCTTTTTTTTTAATTAATAGCTACTTTATTTATTTATTTATTTATCTATTTATTTAGCTGTGTTGGGTCTTCGTTTCGTGCGAGGGCTTTCTCTAGTTGCGGCAAGCGGGAGCCACTCTTCATTGCGGTGCGCGGGCCTTTCACTATCGTGGCCCCTCCCGTTGCGGGTCACAGGCTCCAGATGCGCAGGCTCAGCAGTTGTGGCTCACGGTCCCAGTTGCTCCGTGGCACGTGGGATCCTCCCAGACCAGGGCTCGAACCCGCGTCCCCTGCATTAGCAGGCAGATTCTCAACCACTGCGCCACCAGGGAAGCCCCTGTCATACCCTTTTGACTTATTTAACCTTATATGATTATTTCTAGGCTCAACTGTAGTCCTGAAAACGGCATTGTTCATTTTGTTCCCGAGGCTTCTATTCCATTTGGTACATATACCACTTCGTCTTTGTGCATTCATCTGTTTATGGACCTTTTTTTTGATTCCATGTCTTGGCTACTTCAATATTGCTGCAGTGCACATTTGCCTGCCTGTCTTTCCGATTCTGGTGGTCTTAGTTAATAGGCTCAAAAGGTGCCCTGTCGCATCATATGGTAGCTCAGTTTTTACCTTGTAAAGCAGCTCCATTCCGTTTTTGTTAGTGCTGTTACCACTTTAGATCCCACCAGAGCTAGGAGGTACAGAGTTCTCTAAAACCCCTTCTGCATTTATAGTTTGTGGACTTTTTGCTGATGGCCATTTGACCTGTGTGAGCTGAAACCTTTTTGGAGGTTGGATAGGCATGTGGCTAATAATTCCTTATCCTGAGCTTTAGGCATCCCCTTTTTCTTCTTTTCCTTTTTTTGTTAAAGAGTGAGTACAACTTCTCTCTTCATATTGACTTCTTGAAAAATTTCTCATGTGTTGAATTTTCTTGCCTATTCCCTACCCCAGGGCCTTTTTTGAGGGCAGGTGTCATTTAGAGCCCTGCAGTCCTTGTGACTCGTAAGCAACCATTAGCACTGGGTTTAAAGCTGCTGTTGTGGGAAACAGCCACAAGGCGGCAGCATTATTACGTTCTCAACTCTTGCTACTAGGGCAACATAGTCTTCCACGAGGTAGTGTTCCGAGGTTGTAAACTAGAGTGGAATGTGCTGGGACAAGCCCCCAGAACTATATATCTCCTTACATATGTTTGTTTTTTAAATTTAATTTCTATTTCTTATCGGAGTAAATTTGATTAGAGTGTTTTGATTGTCTGGCTGTACAGAATCTGCTCAATGATTCACACATATGTCTGTTCATCTTCGGATCCTGTTAGCATGTATGGAATTACAGAATGTATATTTTAAAGGTATTGTGATTATATAATTTATATAGTTTATATGTTTTTTGTTTATATACATTTAACAAACATTACTATATGTATGTTAACGCCATAGTCCTAATTTCCCCATCCTCCCACCTTTCATTTTGGCTAACCATTAGTTTATTTGATAAGTCTGTGAGTGTCTTTTTTTGTGGAAATATGTTCATTGGTAGCAATCTTAGGATAACATGTATAAATGATATCATCGTATATTTGTCATACCTTTTTGACTTACTTAACCTTATATGATTATTTCTAGGCTCAACTGTAGTCCTGAACACGGCATTGTTTATTTTTTTTCCGAGGCTACTATTCCATTCTGTCCATATACCATTTCTTTTTGTCCATTCATCTGTTTATGGATCTTTTCTTGCTTCCATTTCTTGGCTATTTCAATATTGCTGCAGTGCACATTTGCCTGCCTCTGTCTTTCCGATTCTGGTCGTCTTAGGTTATAGGCCCAAAAAGTGCCCTGCCACATCATATGGTAGCTCAGTTTTTACCTTGTAAAGCAGCTCGATTCAGTTTGCGTTAGTGCTGTTACCACTTTACATCCCACCAGCAGCTAGAAGGTACACAGTTCTCTAAAACCCCTTCAGCATTTATAGTTTGTAGACTTTTTGCTGATGGTCATGACTGGTGTGAGCTGAAACCTTTTTGAATTTGAATTTGCCTGTGGCTAATAATTCCTTATACTGAGCTTTAGGCATGTCCTTTTTTTTCTTTTCCTTTTTTTTAAAGAGTGAGTACAACTTCCCTCCTCTTATTGACTTCTTGAAAATTTTCTCATGTCTTGAATTTTCTTGCCTATTCCCTACCGCAGGGCATTTTTTGAGGGCAGGTGTCATTTAGAGCCCTGCAGTCCTTGTGACTATTAAGCAACAATTGGCACTGGGTATAAAGCTGCTGTTGTGGGAAACAGCCACAAGGCGGCAGCATTATTACGTTCTCAACTCTTGTTACTAGGGCAACAGAGTCTTCCTCTAGGTAGTGTTCCGAGGTTGTAAATTAGAGTGGAATGTGCTGGGAGAAGCCCCGAGAAGTTTATGTCTCCTTACTTATGTTTGTTTTTTAAATTTAATTTCTATTTCTTATCGGAGTAAATTTGATTAGAGTGTTTTGATTGTCTGCTGTACAGAATCGGCTCAATGATTCATACATATGTCTGTTCATCTTCGGATCCTGTTAGCATGTATGTGATTACAGAATGTATATTTTAAAGGTATTGGTGATTATATAATTCATATAGTTTATCTGTTATATGTTTATATACATTTAACATACATTAGTATATGTATGTAAACGCCATAGTCCTAATTTACCCAACCTCCCACCTTTCATTTTGGCTAACCATTAGTTTATTTGATAAGTCTGTGAGTGTCTTTTTTGTGGAAATATGTTCATTGGTAGCAATCTTAGGATAACATGTATAAATGATATCACAGGATATTTGTCATACCCTTTTTTTTTAATTAATAGCTACTTTATTTATTTATTTATCTATTTATTTAGCTCTGTTGGGTCTTCGTTTCGTGCGAGGGCTTTCTCTAGTTGCGGCAAGCAGGGGCCACTCTTCATTGCGGTGCGCGGGCCTCTCACTATCGTGGCCCCTCCCGTTGCGGGGCACAGTCTCCAGATGCGCAGGCTCAGCAGTTGTGGCTCACGGTCCCAGTTGCTCCGTGGCACGTGGGATCCTCCCAGACCAGGGCTCGAACCCGCGTCCCCTGCATTAGCAGGCAGATTCTCAACCACTGCGCCACCAGGGAAGCCCCTGTCATGCCCTTTTGACTTACTTAACCTTATATGATTATTTCTAGGCTCAACTGTAGTGCTGAAAACGGCATTGTTCATTTTGTTCCCGAGGCTTCTATTCCATTTGGTACGTATACCACTTCGTCTTTGTCCATTCATCTGTTTATGGACCTTTTTTTGCTTCCATGTCTTGGCTATATCAATGTTGTTGCAGTTCACATTTGCCTGCCTCTGTCTTTCCGATTCTGGTGGTCTTAGGTTATAGGCCCAAAAGGTGCCCTGCCGCATCATATGGTAGCTCAATTTTTACCTTTGTAGCAGCTCCATTCAGTTTTCGTTAGTGCTGTTACCACTTTACATCCCACCAGCAGCTAGAAGGTACACATTTTTCTAAAACCCCTTAAGCATTTATAGTTTGTAGTCTTTTTGCTAATGGTCATTACTGGTGTGAGCTGAAACCTTTTTGAATTTGAATTTGCATGTGGCTAATAATTCCTTATACTGATCTTTAAGCATATCCTTTTTTTTCTTTTCCTTTTTTTGATAAAGAGTGAGTACAACTTCCCTCTTCATATTGACTTCTTGAAAAATTTCTCATGTGTTGAATTTTCTTGCCTATTCCCCACTACAGGGCATTTCTTGAGGGCAGGTGTCATTTAGAGCCCTGCAATCCTTGTGACTATGAAGCAACCATTAGCAGTGGGTTTAAAGCTGCTGTTATGGGAAACAGCCACAAGGCAGCAGCATTATTACGTTCTCAATTCTTGTTACTAGGGCAACAGAGTCTTCCTGGAGGTAGTGTTCCGAGGTTGTAAATTAGAGTGGAATGTGCTGGGACAAGCCCCCAGAACTTCATGTCTCCTTACTTATGTTTGTTTTTTAAATTTAATTTCTATTTCTTATCGGAGTAAATTTGATTAGAGTGTTTTGATTGTCTGGCTGTACAGAATCTGCTCAATGATTCATACATATGTCTGTTCATCTTCGGATCCTGTTAGCATGTATGTAATTACAGAATGTATATTTTAAAGGTATTGTGATTATATAATTTATATAGTTTATATGTTATTTGTTTATATACATTTAACAAACATTACTATATGTATGTTAACGCCATAGTCCTAATTTACCCATCCTCCCACCTTTCATTTTGGCTAACCATTAGTTTATTTGATAAGTCTGTGAGTGTCTTTTTCTGTGGAAATATGTTCATTGGTAGCAATCTTAGGATAACATGTATAAATGATATCATAGGATATTTGTCATACCCTTTTGACTTACTTAACCTTATATGATGATTTCTAGGCTCAACTGTAGTCCTGAACACGGCATTGTTTATTTTTTTTCCGAGGCTACTATTCCATTCTGTCCATATACCACTTCTTTTTGTCCATTCATCTGTTTATGGATCTTTTTTTGCTTCCATTTCTTGGCTATTTCAATTTTGTTGCAGTGCACATTTGCCTGCCTCTGTCTTTCCGATTCTGGTCGTCTTAGGTTATAGGCCCAAAAGGTGCCCTGTCGCATCATATGGTAGCTCAGTTTTTACCTTTTAAAGCAGCTCGATTCAGTTTGCGTTAGTGCTGTTACCACTTTAGATCCCACCAGAGCTAGGAGGTACAGAGTTCTCTAAAACCCCTTCAGCATTTATAGTTTGTAGACTTTTTGCTGATGGCCATTTGACTGGTGTGAGCTGAAACCTTTTTGGAGGTTGGATAGGCATGTGGCTAATAATTCCTTATCCTGAGCTTTAGGCATCCCCTTTTTCTTCTTTTCCTTTTTTTGTTAAAGAGTGAGTACAACTTCTCTCTTCATATTGACTTCTTGAAAAATTTCTCATGTGTTGAATTTTCTTGCCTATTCCCTACCCCAGGGCCTTTTTTGAGGGCAGGTGTCATTTAGAGCCCTGCAGTCCTTGTGACTCGTAAGCAACCATTAGCACTGGGTTTAAAGCTGCTGTTGTGGGAAACAGCCACAAGGCGGCAGCATTATTACGTTCTCAACTCTTGCTACTAGGGCAACATAGTCTTCCACGAGGTAGTGTTCCGAGGTTGTAAACTAGAGTGGAATGTGCTGGGACAAGCCCCCAGAACTATATATCTCCTTACATATGTTTGTTTTTTAAATTTAATTTCTATTTCTTATCGGAGTAAATTTGATTAGAGTGTTTTGATTGTCTGGCTGTACAGAATCTGCTCAATGATTCACACATATGTCTGTTCATCTTCGGATCCTGTTAGCATGTATGGAATTACAGAATGTATATTTTAAAGGTATTGTGATTATATAATTTATATAGTTTATATGTTTTTTGTTTATATACATTTAACAAACATTACTATATGTATGTTAACGCCATAGTCCTAATTTATCCATCCTCCCACCTTTCATTTTGGCTAACCATTAGTTTATTTGATAAGTCTGTGAGTGTCTTTTTTTGTGGAAATATGTTCATTGGTAGCAATCTTAGGATAACATGTATAAATGATATCATCGGATATTTGTCATACCTTTTTGACTTACTTAACCTTATATGATTATTTCTAGGCTCAACTGTAGTCCTGAACACGGCATTGTTTATTTTTTTTCCGAGGCTACTATTCCATTCTGTCCATATACCATTTCTTTTTGTCCATTCATCTGTTTATGGATCTTTTCTTGCTTCCATTTCTTGGCTATTTCAATATTGCTGCAGTGCACATTTGCCTGCCTCTGTCTTTCCGATTCTGGTCGTCTTAGGTTATAGGCCCAAAAAGTGCCCTGCCGCATCATATGGTAGCTCAGTTTTTCCCTTGTAAAGCAGCTCGATTCAGTTTGCGTTAGTGCTGTTACCACTTTACATCCCACCAGCAGCTAGAAGGTACACAGTTCTCTAAAACCCCTTCAGCATTTATAGTTTGTAGACTTTTTGCTGATGGTCATGACTGGTGTGAGCTGAAACCTTTTTGAATTTGAATTTGCCTGTGGCTAATAATTCCTTATACTGAGCTTTAGGCATGTCCTTTTTTTTCTTTTCCTTTTTTTTAAAGAGTGAGTACAACTTCCCTCCTCTTATTGACTTCTTGAAAATTTTCTCATGTCTTGAATTTTCTTGCCTATTCCCTACCGCAGGGCATTTTTTGAGGGCAGGTGTCATTTAGAGCCCTGCAGTCCTTGTGACTATTAAGCAACAATTGGCACTGGGTATAAAGCTGCTGTTGTGGGAAACAGCCACAAGGCGGCAGCATTATTACGTTCTCAACTCTTGTTACTAGGGCAACAGAGTCTTCCTCTAGGTAGTGTTCCGAGGTTGTAAATTAGAGTGGAATGTGCTGGGAGAAGCCCCGAGAAGTTTATGTCTCCTTACTTATGTTTGTTTTTTAAATTTAATTTCTATTTCTTATCGGAGTAAATTTGATTAGAGTGTTTTGATTGTCTGCTGTACAGAATCGGCTCAATGATTCATACATATGTCTGTTCATCTTCGGATCCTGTTAGCATGTATGTGATTACAGAATGTATATTTTAAAGGTATTGGTGATTATATAATTCATATAGTTTATCTGTTATATGTTTATATACATTTAACATACATTAGTATATGTATGTAAACGCCATAGTCCTAATTTACCCAACCTCCCACCTTTCATTTTGGCTAACCATTAGTTTATTTGATAAGTCTGTGAGTGTCTTTTTTGTGGAAATATGTTCATTGGTAGCAATCTTAGGATAACATGTATAAATGATATCACAGGATATTTGTCATACCCTTTTTTTTTAATTAATAGCTACTTTATTTATTTATTTATCTATTTATTTAGCTCTGTTGGGTCTTCGTTTCGTGCGAGGGCTTTCTCTAGTTGCGGCAAGCAGGGGCCACTCTTCATTGCGGTGCGCGGGCCTCTCACTATCGTGGCCCCTCCCGTTGCGGGGCACAGTCTCCAGATGCGCAGGCTCAGCAGTTGTGGCTCACGGTCCCAGTTGCTCCGTGGCACGTGGGAACCTCCCAGACCAGGGCTCGAACCCGCGTCCCCTGCATTAGCAGGCAGATTCTCAACCACTGCGCCACCAGGGAAGCCCCTGTCATACCCTTTTGACTTATTTAACCTTATATGATTATTTCTAGGCTCAACTGTAGTCCTGAAAACGGCATTGTTCATTTTGTTCCCGAGGCTTCTATTCCATTTGGTACGTATACCACTTCGTCTTTGTGCATTCATCTGTTTATGGACCTTTTTTTTGATTCCATGTCTTGGCTACTTCAATATTGCTGCAGTGCACATTTGCCTGCCTCTGTCTTTCCGATTCTGGTGGTCTTAGTTAATAGGCTCAAAAGGTGCCCTGTCGCATCATATGGTAGCTCAGTTTTTACCTTGTAAAGCAGCTGCATTCCGTTTTTGTTAGTGCTGTTACCACTTTAGATCCCACCAGAGCTAGGAGGTACAGAGTTCTCTAAAACCCCTTCAGCATTTATAGTTTGTAGACTTTTTGCTGATGGCCATTTGACTGGTGTGAGCTGAAACCTTTTTGGAGGTTGGATAGGCATGTGGCTAATAATTCCTTATACTGAGCTTTAGACATCCCCTTTTTCTTCTTTTCCTTTTTTTGTTAAAGAGTGAATACAACTTCCCTCTTTATATTGACTTTTTGAAAAATTTCTCATGTGTTGAATTTTCTTGCCTATTCCCTACCCCAGGGCCTTTTTTGAGGGCAGGTGTCATTTAGAGCACTGCAGTCCTTGTGACTCGTAAGCAACCATTAGCACTGGGTTTAAAGCTGCTGTTTTGGGAAACAGCCACAAGGCGGCAGCATTATTACGTTCTCAACTCTTGTTACTAGGGCAACAGAGTCTTCCTGGAGGTAGTGGTCCGAGGTTGTAAACTAGAGTGGAATGTGCTGGGACAAGCCCCCAGAACATTATGTCTCCTTAATTATGTTTGTTTTTTTAAATTTAATTTCTATTTCTTATCGGAGTAAATTTGATTAGAGTGTTTTGATTGTCTGGCTGTACAGAATCGGCTCAATGATTCATACATATGTCTGTTCATTTTCGGATCCTGTTAGCATGTATGTGATTACACAATGTATATTTTAAAGGTATTGGTGATTATATAATTCATATAGTTTATCTGTTATATGTTTATATACATTTAACATATATTAGTATATTTATGTAAACGCCATAGTCCTAATTTACCCATCCTCCCACCTTTCATTTTGGCTAACCATTAGTTTATTTCATAAGTCTGTGAGTGTCTTTTTTTGTGGAAATATGTTCATTGGTAGCAATCTTAGGATAACATGTATAAATGATATCATAGAATATTTGTCATACCCTTTTTTTTTAATTAATAGCTACTTTATTTATTTATTTATTTATCTATTTATTTAGCTGTGTTGGGTCTTCGTTTCGTGCGAGGGCTTTCTCTAGTTGCGGCAAGCGGGAGCCACTCTTCATTGCGGTGCGCGGGCCTTTCACTATCGTGGCCCCTCCCGTTGCGGGTCACAGGCTCCAGATGCGCAGGCTCAGCAGTTGTGGCTCACGGTCCCAGTTGCTCCGTGGCACGTGGGATCCTCCCAGACCAGGGCTCGAACCCGCGTCCCCTGCATTAGCAGGCAGATTCTCAACCACTGCGCCACCAGGGAAGCCCCTGTCATACCCTTTTGACTTATTTAACCTTATATGATTATTTCTAGGCTCAACTGTAGTCCTGAAAACGGCATTGTTCATTTTGTTCCCGAGGCTTCTATTCCATTTGGTACATATACCACTTCGTCTTTGTGCATTCATCTGTTTATGGACCTTTTTTTTGATTCCATGTCTTGGCTACTTCAATATTGCTGCAGTGCACATTTGCCTGCCTGTCTTTCCGATTCTGGTGGTCTTAGTTAATAGGCTCAAAAGGTGCCCTGTCGCATCATATGGTAGCTCAGTTTTTACCTTGTAAAGCAGCTCCATTCCGTTTTTGTTAGTGCTGTTACCACTTTAGATCCCACCAGAGCTAGGAGGTACAGAGTTCTCTAAAACCCCTTCTGCATTTATAGTTTGTGGACTTTTTGCTGATGGCCATTTGACCTGTGTGAGCTGAAACCTTTTTGGAGGTTGGATAGGCATGTGGCTAATAATTCCTTATCCTGAGCTTTAGGCATCCCCTTTTTCTTCTTTTCCTTTTTTTGTTAAAGAGTGAGTACAACTTCTCTCTTCATATTGACTTCTTGAAAAATTTCTCATGTGTTGAATTTTCTTGCCTATTCCCTACCCCAGGGCCTTTTTTGAGGGCAGGTGTCATTTAGAGCCCTGCAGTCCTTGTGACTCGTAAGCAACCATTAGCACTGGGTTTAAAGCTGCTGTTGTGGGAAACAGCCACAAGGCGGCAGCATTATTACGTTCTCAACTCTTGCTACTAGGGCAACATAGTCTTCCACGAGGTAGTGTTCCGAGGTTGTAAACTAGAGTGGAATGTGCTGGGACAAGCCCCCAGAACTATATATCTCCTTACATATGTTTGTTTTTTAAATTTAATTTCTATTTCTTATCGGAGTAAATTTGATTAGAGTGTTTTGATTGTCTGGCTGTACAGAATCTGCTCAATGATTCACACATATGTCTGTTCATCTTCGGATCCTGTTAGCATGTATGGAATTACAGAATGTATATTTTAAAGGTATTGTGATTATATAATTTATATAGTTTATATGTTTTTTGTTTATATACATTTAACAAACATTACTATATGTATGTTAACGCCATAGTCCTAATTTCCCCATCCTCCCACCTTTCATTTTGGCTAACCATTAGTTTATTTGATAAGTCTGTGAGTGTCTTTTTTTGTGGAAATATGTTCATTGGTAGCAATCTTAGGATAACATGTATAAATGATATCATCGGATATTTGTCATACCTTTTTGACTTACTTAACCTTATATGATTATTTCTAGGCTCAACTGTAGTCCTGAACACGGCATTGTTTATTTTTTTTCCGAGGCTACTATTCCATTCTGTCCATATACCATTTCTTTTTGTCCATTCATCTGTTTATGGATCTTTTCTTGCTTCCATTTCTTGGCTATTTCAATATTGCTGCAGTGCACATTTGCCTGCCTCTGTCTTTCCGATTCTGGTCGTCTTAGGTTATAGGCCCAAAAAGTGCCCTGCCGCATCATATGGTAGCTCAGTTTTTACCTTGTAAAGCAGCTTGATTCAGTTTGCGTTAGTGCTGTTACCACTTTACATCCCACCAGCAGCTAGAAGGTACACAGTTCTCTAAAACCCCTTCAGCATTTATAGTTTGTAGACTTTTTGCTGATGGTCATGACTGGTGTGAGCTGAAACCTTTTTGAATTTGAATTTGCCTGTGGCTAATAATTCCTTATACTGAGCTTTAGGCATGTCCTTTTTTTTCTTTTCCTTTTTTTTAAAGAGTGAGTACAACTTCCCTCCTCTTATTGACTTCTTGAAAATTTTCTCATGTCTTGAATTTTCTTGCCTATTCCCTACCGCAGGGCATTTTTTGAGGGCAGGTGTCATTTAGAGCCCTGCAGTCCTTGTGACTATTAAGCAACAATTGGCACTGGGTATAAAGCTGCTGTTGTGGGAAACAGCCACAAGGCGGCAGCATTATTACGTTCTCAACTCTTGTTACTAGGGCAACAGAGTCTTCCTCTAGGTAGTGTTCCGAGGTTGTAAATTAGAGTGGAATGTGCTGGGAGAAGCCCCGAGAAGTTTATGTCTCCTTACTTATGTTTGTTTTTTAAATTTAATTTCTATTTCTTATCGGAGTAAATTTGATTAGAGTGTTTTGATTGTCTGCTGTACAGAATCGGCTCAATGATTCATACATATGTCTGTTCATCTTCGGATCCTGTTAGCATGTATGTGATTACAGAATGTATATTTTAAAGGTATTGGTGATTATATAATTCATATAGTTTATCTGTTATATGTTTATATACATTTAACATACATTAGTATATGTATGTAAACGCCATAGTCCTAATTTACCCAACCTCCCACCTTTCATTTTGGCTAACCATTAGTTTATTTGATAAGTCTGTGAGTGTCTTTTTTGTGGAAATATGTTCATTGGTAGCAATCTTAGGATAACATGTATAAATGATATCACAGGATATTTGTCATACCCTTTTTTTTTAATTAATAGCTACTTTATTTATTTATCTATTTATTTAGCTCTGTTGGGTCTTCGTTTCGTGCGAGGGCTTTCTCTAGTTGCGGCAAGCAGGGGCCACTCTTCATTGCGGTGCGCGGGCCTCTCACTATCGTGGCCCCTCCCGTTGCGGGGCACAGTCTCCAGATGCGCAGGCTCAGCAGTTGTGGCTCACGGTCCCAGTTGCTCCGTGGCACGTGGGATCCTCCCAGACCAGGGCTCGAACCCGCGTCCCCTGCATTAGCAGGCAGATTCTCAACCACTGCGCCACCAGGGAAGCCCCTGTCATGCCCTTTTGACTTACTTAACCTTATATGATTATTTCTAGGCTCAACTGTAGTCCTGAAAACGGCATTGTTCATTTTGTTCCCGAGGCTTCTATTCCATTTGGTACGTATACCACTTCGTCTTTGTCCATTCATCTGTTTATGGACCTTTTTTTGCTTCCATGTCTTGGCTATATCAATGTTGTTGCAGTTCACATTTGCCTGCCTCTGTCTTTCCGATTCTGGTGGTCTTAGGTTATAGGCCCAAAAGGTGCCCTGCCGCATCATATGGTAGCTCAATTTTTACCTTTGTAGCAGCTCCATTCAGTTTTCGTTAGTGCTGTTACCACTTTACATCCCACCAGCAGCTAGAAGGTACACATTTTTCTAAAACCCCTTAAGCATTTATACTTTGTAGTCTTTTTGCTGATGGTCATGACTGGTGTGAGCTGAAACCTTTTTGAATTTGAATTTGCATGTGGCTAATAATTCCTTATACTGATCTTTAAGCATATCCTTTTTTTTCTTTTCCTTTTTTTGATAAAGAGTGAGTACAACTTCCCTCTTCATATTGACTTCTTGAAAAATTTCGCATGTGTTGAATTTTCTTGCCTATTCCCCACTCCAGGGCATTTCTTGAGGGCAGGTGTCATTTAGAGCCCTGCAATCCTTGTGACTATGAAGCAACCATTAGCAGTGGGTTTAAAGCTGCTGTTGTGGGAAACAGCCACAAGGCAGCAGCATTATTACGTTCTCAATTCTTGTTACTAGGGCAACAGAGTCTTCCTGGAGGTAGTGTTCCGAGGTTGTAAATTAGAGTGGAATGTGCTGGGACAAGCCCCCAGAACTTCATGTCTCCTTACTTATGTTTGTTTTTTAAATTTAATTTCTATTTCTTATCGGAGTAAATTTGATTAGAGTGTTTTGATTGTCTGGCTGTACAGAATCTGCTCAATGATTCATACATATGTCTGTTCATCTTCGGATCCTGTTAGCATGTATGTAATTACAGAATGTATATTTTAAAGGTATTGTGATTATATAATTTATATAGTTTATATGTTATTTGTTTATATACATTTAACAAACATTACTATATGTATGTTAACGCCATAGTCCTAATTTACCCATCCTCCCACCTTTCATTTTGGCTAACCATTAGTTTATTTGATAAGTCTGTGAGTGTCTTTTTCTGTGGAAATATGTTCATTGGTAGCAATCTTAGGATAACATGTATAAATGATATCATAGGATATTTGTCATACCCTTTTGACTTACTTAACCTTATATGATGATTTCTAGGCTCAATTGTAGTCCTGAACACGGCATTGTTTATTTTTTTTCCGAGGCTACTATTCCATTCTGTCCATATACCACTTCTTTTTGTCCATTCATCTGTTTATGGATCTTTTTTTGCTTCCATTTCTTGGCTATTTCAATATTGTTGCAGTGCACATTTGCCTGCCTCTGTCTCTCCGATTCTGGTCGTCTTAGGTTATAGGCCCAAAAGGTGCCCTGCCGCATCATATGGTAGCTCAGTTTTTACCTTGTAAAGCAGCTCGATTCAGTTTGCGTTAGTGCTGTTACCACTTTAGATCCCACCAGAGCTAGGAGGTACAGAGTTCTCTAAAACCCATTCAGCATTTATAGTTTGTAGACTTTTTGCTGATGGCCATTTGACTGGTGTGAGCTGAAACCTTTTTGGAGGTTGGATAGGCATGTGGCTAATAATTCCTTATACTGAGCTTTAGACATCCCCTTTTTCTTCTTTTCCTTTTTTTGTTAAAGAGTGAATACAACTTCCCTCTTCATATTGACTTTTTGAAAAATTTCTCATGTGTTGAATTTTCTTGCCTATTCCCTACCCCAGGGCCTTTTTTGAGGGCAGGTGTCATTTAGAGCACTGCAGTCCTTGTGACTCGTAAGCAACCATTAGCACTGGGTTTAAAGCTGCTGTTTTGGGAAACAGCCACAAGGCGGCAGCATTATTACGTTCTCAACTCTTGTTACTAGGGCAACAGAGTCTTCCTGGAGGTAGTGTTCCGAGGTTGTAAACTAGAGTGGAATGTGCTGGGACAAGCCCCCAGAACATTATGTCTCCTTAATTATGTTTGTTTTTTTTAATTTAATTTCTATTTCTTATCGGAGTAAATTTGATTAGAGTGTTTTGATTGTCTGGCTGTACAGAATCGGCTCAATGATTCATACATATGTCTGTTCATTTTCGGATCCTGTTAGCATGTATGTGATTACACAATGTATATTTTAAAGGTATTGGTGATTATATAATTCATATAGTTTATCTGTTATATGTTTATATACATTTAACATATATTAGTATATTTATGTAAACGCCATAGTCCTAATTTACCCATCCTCCCACCTTTCATTTTGGCTAACCATTAGTTTATTTGATAAGTCTGTGAGTGTCTTTTTTTGTGGAAATATGTTCATTGGTAGCAATCTTAGGATAACATGTATAAATGATATCATAGAATATTTGTCATACCCTTTTTTTTAAATTAATAGCTACTTTATTTATTTATTTATCTATTTATTTAGCTGTGTTGGGTCTTCGTTTCGTGCGAGGGCTTTCTCTAGTTGCGGCAAGCGGGAGCCACTCTTCATTGCGGTGCGCGGGCCTTTCACTATCGTGGCCCCTCCCGTTGCGGGTCACAGGCTCCAGATGCGCAGACTCAGCAGTTGTGGCTCACGGTCCCAGTTGCTCCGTGGCACGTGGGAACCTCCCAGACCAGGGCTCGAACCCGCGTCCCCTGCATTAGCAGGCAGATTCTCAACCACTGCGCCACCAGGGAAGCCCCTGTCATACCCTTTTGACTTATTTAACCTTATATGATTATTTCTAGGCTCAACTGTAGTCCTGAAAACGGCATTGTTCATTTTGTTCCCGAGGCTTCTATTCCATTTGGTACGTATACCACTTCGTCTTTGTGCATTCATCTGTTTATGGACCTTTTTTTTGATTCCATGTCTTGGCTACTTCAATATTGCTGCAGTGCACATTTGCCTGCCTCTGTCTTTCCGATTCTGGTGGTCTTAGTTAATAGGCTCAAAAGGTGCCCTGTCGCATCATATGGTAGCTCAGTTTTTACCTTGTAAAGCAGCTCCATTCCGTTTTTGTTAGTGCTGTTACCACTTTAGATCCCACCAGAGCTAGGAGGTACAGAGTTCTCTAAAACCCCTTCAGCATTTATAGTTTGTAGACTTTTTGCTGATGGCCATTTGACTGGTGTGAGCTGAAACCTTTTTGGAGGTTGGATAGGCATGTGGCTAATAATTCCTTATACTGAGCTTTAGACATCCCCTTTTTCTTCTTTTCCTTTTTTTGTTAAAGAGTGAATACAACTTCCCTCTTTATATTGACTTTTTGAAAAATTTCTCATGTGTTGAATTTTCTTGCCTATTCCCTACCCCAGGGCCTTTTTTGAGGGCAGGTGTCATTTAGAGCACTGCAGTCCTTGTGACTCGTAAGCAACCATTAGCACTGGGTTTAAAGCTGCTGTTTTGGGAAACAGCCACAAGGCGGCAGCATTATTACGTTCTCAACTCTTGTTACTAGGGCAACAGAGTCTTCCTGGAGGTAGTGGTCCGAGGTTGTAAACTAGAGTGGAATGTGCTGGGACAAGCCCCCAGAACATTATGTCTCCTTAATTATGTTTGTTTTTTTAAATTTAATTTCTATTTCTTATCGGAGTAAATTTGATTAGAGTGTTTTGATTGTCTGGCTGTACAGAATCGGCTCAATGATTCATACATATGTCTGTTCATTTTCGGATCCTGTTAGCATGTATGTGATTACACAATGTATATTTTAAAGGTATTGGTGATTATATAATTCATATAGTTTATCTGTTATATGTTTATATACATTTAACATATATTAGTATATTTATGTAAACGCCATAGTCCTAATTTACCCATCCTCCCACCTTTCATTTTGGCTAACCATTAGTTTATTTCATAAGTCTGTGAGTGTCTTTTTTTGTGGAAATATGTTCATTGGTAGCAATCTTAGGATAACATGTATAAATGATATCATAGAATATTTGTCATACCCTTTTTTTTTAATTAATAGCTACTTTATTTATTTATTTATTTATCTATTTATTTAGCTGTGTTGGGTCTTCGTTTCGTGCGAGGGCTTTCTCTAGTTGCGGCAAGCGGGAGCCACTCTTCATTGCGGTGCGCGGGCCTTTCACTATCGTGGCCCCTCCCGTTGCGGGTCACAGGCTCCAGATGCGCAGGCTCAGCAGTTGTGGCTCACGGTCCCAGTTGCTCCGTGGCACGTGGGATCCTCCCAGACCAGGGCTCGAACCCGCGTCCCCTGCATTAGCAGGCAGATTCTCAACCACTGCGCCACCAGGGAAGCCCCTGTCATACCCTTTTGACTTATTTAACCTTATATGATTATTTCTAGGCTCAACTGTAGTCCTGAAAACGGCATTGTTCATTTTGTTCCCGAGGCTTCTATTCCATTTGGTACATATACCACTTCGTCTTTGTGCATTCATCTGTTTATGGACCTTTTTTTTGATTCCATGTCTTGGCTACTTCAATATTGCTGCAGTGCACATTTGCCTGCCTCTGTCTTTCCGATTCTGGTGGTCTTAGTTAATAGGCTCAAAAGGTGCCCTGTCGCATCATATGGTAGCTCAGTTTTTACCTTGTAAAGCAGCTCCATTCCGTTTTTGTTAGTGCTGTTACCACTTTAGATCCCACCAGAGCTAGGAGGTACAGAGTTCTCTAAAACCCCTTCTGCATTTATAGTTTGTGGACTTTTTGCTGATGGCCATTTGACCTGTGTGAGCTGAAACCTTTTTGGAGGTTGGATAGGCATGTGGCTAATAATTCCTTATCCTGAGCTTTAGGCATCCCCTTTTTCTTCTTTTCCTTTTTTTGTTAAAGAGTGAGTACAACTTCTCTCTTCATATTGACTTCTTGAAAAATTTCTCATGTGTTGAATTTTCTTGCCTATTCCCTACCCCAGGGCCTTTTTTGAGGGCAGGTGTCATTTAGAGCCCTGCAGTCCTTGTGACTCGTAAGCAACCATTAGCACTGGGTTTAAAGCTGCTGTTGTGGGAAACAGCCACAAGGCGGCAGCATTATTACCTTCTCAACTCTTGCTACTAGGGCAACATAGTCTTCCACGAGGTAGTGTTCCGAGGTTGTAAACTAGAGTGGAATGTGCTGGGACAAGCCCCCAGAACTATATATCTCCTTACATATGTTTGTTTTTTAAATTTAATTTCTATTTCTTATCGGAGTAAATTTGATTAGAGTGTTTTGATTGTCTGGCTGTACAGAATCTGCTCAATGATTCACACATATGTCTGTTCATCTTCGGATCCTGTTAGCATGTATGGAATTACAGAATGTATATTTTAAAGGTATTGTGATTATATAATTTATATAGTTTATATGTTTTTTGTTTATATACATTTAACAAACATTACTATATGTATGTTAACGCCATAGTCCTAATTTATCCATCCTCCCACCTTTCATTTTGGCTAACCATTAGTTTATTTGATAAGTCTGTGAGTGTCTTTTTTTGTGGAAATATGTTCATTGGTAGCAATCTTAGGATAACATGTATAAATGATATCATCGTATATTTGTCATACCTTTTTGACTTACTTAACCTTATATGATTATTTCTAGGCTCAACTGTAGTCCTGAACACGGCATTGTTTATTTTTTTTCCGAGGCTACTATTCCATTCTGTCCATATACCATTTCTTTTTGTCCATTCATCTGTTTATGGATCTTTTCTTGCTTCCATTTCTTGGCTATTTCAATATTGCTGCAGTGCACATTTGCCTGCCTCTGTCTTTCCGATTCTGGTCGTCTTAGGTTATAGGCCCAAAAAGTGCCCTGCCGCATCATATGGTAGCTCAGTTTTTCCCTTGTAAAGCAGCTCGATTCAGTTTGCGTTAGTGCTGTTACCACTTTACATCCCACCAGCAGCTAGAAGGTACACAGTTCTCTAAAACCCCTTCAGCATTTATAGTTTGTAGACTTTTTGCTGATGGTCATGACTGGTGTGAGCTGAAACCTTTTTGAATTTGAATTTGCCTGTGGCTAATAATTCCTTATACTGAGCTTTAGGCATGTCCTTTTTTTTCTTTTCCTTTTTTTTAAAGAGTGAGTACAACTTCCCTCCTCTTATTGACTTCTTGAAAATTTTCTCATGTCTTGAATTTTCTTGCCTATTCCCTACCGCAGGGCATTTTTTGAGGGCAGGTGTCATTTAGAGCCCTGCAGTCCTTGTGACTATTAAGCAACAATTGGCACTGGGTATAAAGCTGCTGTTGTGGGAAACAGCCACAAGGCGGCAGCATTATTACGTTCTCAACTCTTGTTACTAGGGCAACAGAGTCTTCCTCTAGGTAGTGTTCCGAGGTTGTAAATTAGAGTGGAATGTGCTGGGAGAAGCCCCGAGAAGTTTATGTCTCCTTACTTATGTTTGTTTTTTAAATTTAATTTCTATTTCTTATCGGAGTAAATTTGATTAGAGTGTTTTGATTGTCTGCTGTACAGAATCGGCTCAATGATTCATACATATGTCTGTTCATCTTCGGATCCTGTTAGCATGTATGTGATTACAGAATGTATATTTTAAAGGTATTGGTGATTATATAATTCATATAGTTTATCTGTTATATGTTTATATACATTTAACATACATTAGTATATGTATGTAAACGCCATAGTCCTAATTTACCCAACCTCCCAC